>NC_053160.1:138436230-139103730 GCF_016835505.1 Polypterus senegalus
TAGAGAAAATCTGCAAATAATGAGGAATTTGAATTTATTTCTAATTTCAAGTCGTCCTACCTGACTTTCATTATATATAATGCTCAATAAATCTAATCTAACAGACACATCTTTGGTACAAGGGGGGGAAACACAGGCTTCCAAAGGGAGCCAAAAGTGTCAACCACAATTGTTGTGCTGAGGCCAGGACAGGAATTCACACTCTCAATGTTTTAAGGTTAAAAACTGCACCTCTGTGCCACCCCAAGTTGGACAAAAAAAGATGAACAGAAAAAGTAGTGCAGATATTTTTGTGTTCACCAACAGTGTTGCCTCTGCTGTTTCAACCACTATAATGACCATTTTCTGGGCTGACCCAGATCGGCTGACTGCCCACTACATTTTGACAATATTGGAGCTTTTATGGCTGGACACCCTTTCCTGATGCCAACCTCCTTAAGTCACCTGTTGCAACACACAAAAAGAACGGTGACATTATTCTAACCTCAGGTCACAGAGGGATGTTCACCATTTAAGTTAACAAATACAAAGGAATATTGACATTTTTTACATTGAAGTAATTTATATACGTTTCCAAAAAGCATAATCTGCCATAACCACACAGCTAACAGGGTACATAACTACTTATTTCAAGTTTTGTTAAGCAGGTATGCATATTCTGATTAACTTTGTTAAACTGATAAAGCATTATGGCCACAGTTACAATTATCATGCAAAATATATAATTTTATATTTCATATTTATTTTTTAAACTAAAATGAAACCAATGTCCAGTGTAAAAAATTGCCTCCTTCAGTATAGGCTGAACTCACACTGATGATGAATACTGGCTGCATCATCTTACTTATTAAAAAAAATAGAGAAACGCATCCCCTTAATACTAAGAAAGAAATGGTTCTCATGTTTTAGCAATCAGGAGAAAAAAAGAAACAAAAATGTATAAAGAAAAATAATATTTAACGAGCATATATTACATTTGATCTTTACTATCTTCACTTATGCTGTCTCTTTTGCTCTTCTTGCGGAAACAAACAAACTTTATCAGTGACCCAGTTCCAAAATGCCTAGTGTTGCTTTCAGAAATTTGCAGTTTAACTCAGGTGCATGGATGTTAGTTACCGTAAATAAGATTACATCTCTTAATTTCCATCTTTGACAATGAGTATGTGATTCACTTTAACAATGAACAGCATAATAGAGGACAAAAGGTGAAAATTAGGAGGAAGAATATTTAACATAAAAGCCAATAATCACTTTACACAGGTAAATCTGAAACAAACTACTGAATCGTGTAGTGGAAGCGCACCACTTTTAAAATCAGGATCAGATACTTAGACAATTTATACTATTTGATAACCAAACTAGCTTGATGGAGTGAACAGTCTCCTCCCATCTGTGAACCTTATGATCCTAAAATACAATTTATTTGAACTGTATAAGAGAGACAAGGAAGCTAGTTAAATTGTATCACAGGTTTCAGAGAGAATGCAAGTGAGATACCAGTCCTACTTTTGTGTATTTTGACAAATCAACACCTGGATTTGGCTTATCACTTTTCTCAAATGGCAAGTGTACAAAAATCATTTGGTCTTACCCAAATAATGCTTCATTGACAACCATTAAACTTTATGTGCTACAATGTTACAGTATTTAGATGCTTCACTAATATATAATAATATTTTGCAACAAGTTAGGGTTACTATATATCCTTGCTTAAACAGAATGGATATCATTTTTTAAAACATATATTTCCATTTGTCTGATTTTTAATTTTTTTTTTATTTTAAGTACACCTATCAGAATTAGCTTATAGTGTTGTTGTTATCTCAAGTGCAGTGTACAGTGTAATTCTTACTTGCATGTACTAAATAACACACAACACAGTGCCATTCTCTGATCCACGACTATCGAGTATAAAAACCTTACCTCAAAACTTCTGTCTCCCCTTTCTGAAAAATCTCAAAACACAGTTTACAATATTATCTACCATTAGGAGATATACTAAGTTTCATTCAAATTCTGAATACCCTAAGTGGTTTATCAGAATCGTTTATTAATGCTTTATCAGTGCACCTTTTATTACATTGCGCACAAGAAGCAGCATGTATTTCCATTGCTAAGGTTGACTCTAATATTTTAATACTAATTATTACCTTTCTGTATTAACAAGCCATGCTTTCTTTCATCCCATAAAAGTCAGTCTTAATACATTTTGAAACAATATACTATTTTATAACATAAAAATACAGGCCTTAGGTTGAACAGCTGAATGGAATATGGATTGTTTTTTCTTGCAAAACTAGGCTAGTATAATTTACCATATGCTGTGCTCAAGTGATATCAGACTGAATGGAAATACATGTAACAAAATGGAAAATTCATACAGTGGCTATTTTTTCAGCTCAGCCAAAAATATAGTATATATAAAAAAAAACAGATGGCATTTTTGTGGGAAATTATATTTAGAACAAGGCTATACACTTTTAAAGCATTTAGTTTGGTCCTTATTTTTTAAAGTATGTATGAGACAATTGATGTGAGAACTATTATTACACAGCTTCACACATGTTTTATTAACTCAAGATCATCCCACATGGAGTGATCTATCTTGACAACTGGGGGAGTGATCTTGACATTAAATGTTGACAGTGTGCCAAACCAAGTGGTTTCCTCACATTTCCAAGGTTGGCTTTACAATGTTCCTTTTAATTTTACTCAAAAAATATGGGACATTCCCTCTCGGCACTGGAACTGGACCTCAGAGTAGAAGTGAAACACCACACGACTAACCACTGTCACATTCCAGTCACTAAGCCACACTGTAGAATGTTCAGGGAGGGGAAGTATGATCAGTTGGTTAAAGGCAGATAGAAACTATATATAGAAACATATTTGGGTGGCTTTAGTTTAACAAATGCATACTGAACTATCAATATGCTTATTAATATTTAGGCACATTGAAAACCTGATTTATAAACAATTTATTTATCAGAGACAAAGAAACAATATTTACTCACAGGCAGTTATACTTTGCGTTGTCACGATGTAACTCTAAATATGGAATCAAAATTCAATGCAATATTGACAAAAAGTTAATTCCAAATATTGTTTTTACTGAAGTTTTACAGTAAAAGTGTAAGTATTTGCATGTTAATTTCAAAGCCAAACAGAACGAAAACATAATGCAACGAATACCTCTAATACAACATGAAACATAATTTTCTTTCAATTTATTATGTTTTACTATGGTTATTTACTCACTGTAATGTAAAATAGTTAGGTTAATTATGCATATGTAACAATTCCCATGAAAATCACAATCTGTTTAAATTGTACATCCGCATCCCCATACGTGAGCAGCAGAGCCACAAAGTGGTTAGTGCGTAGCGCCTGCCCAGGGGCTGGCAAGCGAAGCGAGCAGGGGGCAGAGCCCCCTAGTACAAAAATAAAAACAAAACAGCTAAAATTAAACTGTGAAAATTATTCAAACAAAAAAGACAATAATAAATAAGAGATTAAGAACAATCATTTCAAGCTAAACCCCTAGACATCTGGAAAAATAATCAGTTTTCTTTAAAAATTACTTTGGTTATTGATATCATTGCAAATGTATGCATTTGGAAACTAAAAATCTTTTTTTTTATATTATTTTAATTAAATAGTGCATATTTTGCCATAACTTGTATATTTAGTTGTTGCTGCTAAATTAAAATTACCAAGTAAACATTTTAACACCTAATTTATACAATATCTTTGAATTTCGGCTTATAATAATATTTGGATTTGAAGTCTATTATTTTTCCAAGCAGACAGATTGAACTGACAAAAAGGCCAGTGCTATGTAACTTATATTGCTTTACAAGAATACAATTAAAAAGATTTAGTATGAGACTGTCTTGACTTTTACATATGCAAATTTGAATTCAAGACAAATGTATGTAAACAATACTACTACTAAACAAACTAATAATTTATGCACACAATACAAGGGTACAAAGAGTGTGCAAACTATAAACTGATCTCTTAATAATTGGACTCAGAGCATCTATACAAATATGGAAATTCATCAGAATTATACACAGTAGTAATACCACTACTACTATTACTATAATCTGACCAATTACAAGATTAACTAAAAAAATATACACAAAGTAATAGCAATTTCCTTTAATATGTCTTTTTGCATTTTATAAATAATGTCTGGACAATAGTGTTAATGTTTGTACTTTGAATTACAGATTTATCTAGCATCATATTACACATTATACTGTATATAGAAATGTAACACTGGATATCACTTAATTTTAAATTTGACAACTAAATATTACTGATTTATCAACTTATATGACAGATGAGTTACAGAACTTTATGAGTCAGCTAAATAACAAATCTTAGCTAATTTCTTTCTTTAAATTCAATAAACAAATTAAAGGAGTCAGCACTGAGTTCCTCAACATGCTTGCTTTGTCCAATTTATGACTTTTTATGATATGGGGAAAATTATTTTAAGGCATTAAGTTTCCTAGATAAACAGAATCTGAGGTACTTTTACTCTTTACCCCAGAATTTGTAATAATTATTTCTGATTACCATAGTTTTTTTAAAGGCACTGGAAACAAATGTATAAATAAGTTAAATGGACTCATTACATAGAGTACTTGCAGCTGAAACTCTGGAGATGTCTAAATTTGGCAGTCTATCTTGGAAAAATCCGTTTTTAAGACCAACTGTAAACTTGAACAATTGTTACTTTATAGATTAGATTCTAAACACACTAATTTTCAGTGATCTACTGTATAGGTTTTAGTGCCTTTTCTTAGACCTTTCTTGTACTAGGTAAGTAACCACTTTAAACAAAATTACAGTACTGTAAATAAGTAAAAAAAAAATTTACATCCATATAAAGCTGTCTGTGAGGCATATTTTGAGGCCAGCATATTTACCTGGCTCACACAATATATCATACTAAATCAGTGAAAGGTGAAAGAAAGTGTTTGCTATGGACTTTTTTTTTTAGCAATATCAATATATTTTTTCACCAGAATTGTAGGAAACAATAATGAAGCAATTAAAAACAATTGTTCTCTAAATAAGTTAATAAAACACATCATCTATATGCCTAAAGTAAAGGATACATGAAAATGAAAGCTATACTGTAAATTATAAAAATAGGGATTTCGCATAAAGTGTAGAAGAAACCATCAGCAAAGCACCCTTACATAAAGAGTAGCTACCTTTGTGTATTACACTGTAAGTGAAACATGTGATTACATTCCAATATAATCATAATCATCTTTTTTAAAATATGTAATAATTTTAATGAAAATGTTAAAGCTCAGTGAAGCCCTTTTGAAGTTAAAATTTAAATGTCAGATAAACTGAATGAAAGTTACAAAACATTACATACAACTAGAGAAACTTATTGTGAGTGAAACCTTCATGCAAACCATTAGTAATAAAAGCAGTGCTTAATTTATATACACTAATGCCACTTTTTGACTTTCTTATTATTACAATGAAATAATCTAAGCAAGGTTTTATTTTTAAACTGATTATGTAAGATGGAAGCAGCATATATTTTTATACTTTATTTGGGGGGAAAAAATGCAAAGGAAATCACTTTGGAGACAGTTGTCCTTTTGTCGATTTTTATGCTACTGTTTTAATTTTCTGTTTTGCCTTGTATTAGCCTCCCATTTCTCCCAACTTCTTTAATATTTGTCTATATGCTGTACTGCTAAACAGATTGAAGATCAAAGTTTCCAAGTTGTTGCACCCGGTCATCAAATCAGACTTCAGTGCATTTGTCCAATGTACCGTACTTGCAATTTAGTTTTAGCCAGATTCCAGTAATATAAATAGAACACACTTTTGCAGAAATGGAGAATTTCTAATAACCCAAGTAAAAACAAAAAGATGAAAAGGATTATTAAGTAGAACAGGAAAAAAACACATTTGCAAGAAAAAGTAAGGCCAAATCTTGTTGCAGAGTAAAAAAAAATGCAACACTGCTGAAATCAGAAGATTCTTAAACAATATGTTAAAGGGAGACATTTGTTTAAATGAAGTTGTAAAATTACAACAGTATCAGTAATGAGACTATATTTTCTAAATATAGCCTATGGAGGAATATTTCAGAGAAACTTAAGTAAATAAATTTGCAAGCAAATAAAGGTATTGTTAAATGTGACAGCAAATAAATAAAAGCATGACTTATGTGCATACATAATTAAATGTGTCACTAAATATGTTTTTGTTGTTTATTTCTTTATGTGTTTAAGTTTTTTTTTCATTTCACTGACTCTACCTGCAATATAAAATATGTCTTAAAATGATTCTGTCATTTTTACCTGTCAAAGCCGAGAGGGTGAGCTCTAGCAAGTACTGTGTTTTGATTGGTGAAACACCTGTAGAGTAGACATAAATCTATTGTAAATGTGGCACCTAACAGCCAAGGCATTTCAGATATGAACATCTGAGAGGATTATTCGAGTTAAAGTAGCCGCTTCATGCAAAAATTCCTGGTAACATTTTTTATGCTCTTATCCTCTACAGATGTGTAATTACAATTTTGAGAATGCGCTTTTGCTTGCCCTGGGATTCCTAGTATAAGTGCGGCTACCTTGGGTGGATCACTCAGAATTACTCAACCCATCACTAAGCCCTTCTAGATGGGTGAAAATGAAAATTTTCAATTCAAGACTTATTTCATGTGTGGCCACTAAAATACAAGGGGGAGTCAAGCTAAAGTTAGAAAATGGGATTTATTAGAAAATGGAACTAACCTTAACAAAACTGATAATGTCATTTATCAATGTAGTTTACACCCTTCTCAAGGCACTTGTGCCTGCATAGAAGTGCATGGATTCAATAAAAAGTCTTGTCTTGTCCTCACAACCACTCGCGCACCACTTTTTTCATGTCGTCATCTATCTTGAATCGACAACCACCCAGATGTTTTTTTGGCGATCCAAAAGTTCTTAGCAGTGTGTTCATTGTCTTGCAGCAACAGGACTCCTTGAGACAGCAGTCCCGCCACTTGAATTAAATAGAAGTCTTCACATTGGTCTCCAGCAAGTCACAGTAAATTGCACTAGTGACTGTAGTACCCCTCGGTATGTAGTGTTCGACAATAACTCGGGTGCACGAGCGGTTACGAGGACAAGACAAAACCTTTTATTCTGCTGGAATCCAGGCACTTCCAGGCAGGTGGCACAAGTGCATTGAGGAGGGTGAAGACTTCATTGAGAAATGACATTATCAGTTTTGTTAAGGTTCATTCCATTTTCTAATAAATCCCATTTTCTAACTTTAGCTTGACTCCCTAATAAATAAATGAAAAAAATGAAATTTTATATAAATATAAAAATATGTATATCTCCATGTTTATTTATACTCATATATCATTTTTTTATTCATTTACTGTCATATTTCACAATTTGAATTTGTCTGAAAAATTCATCCACAGTAACTCTCCTTTTTCCATACTAAACAATTCTGATAACACGGGATAAAGTACGAAGAACTGTAGATGGGTAAGAAGATGCAAAAAGAAATCTGATAATAAATATAGTCATTCTCAATAACTGGCAACTTACAAATGCAACATTTTACTGCAATGCTTTAAGGTTTTAACAGTAAACAACATGACAGTATTAATCTAAACCCAATGACATGTAGTATTTTATATATATTCATAAAAAAGTCTTTTATCTTGATTCTATGTGCAAGCCAAAAGTAACATATGAACGTCTGCTTAACATGTACCCAGTAAATGTATTTACTTAATTATCAAAGAGACATTGCAATAGGCAGTGTACTTCAAGTCATACGAAGCTAAGTTTTCATCCCTAAATCTTTGTTTTGGCAACCTGATGTGTTCAAAAAGGCCACTGAGAAATCTAAAGGATACATAACGGGCCGTGGCACACGTGCAGATACTTTACGTTAGAAAGCATACCTGAATACTGCATTTGATGCCTTTAAAATGTTTCTGCCACCCATTTCTACTTCCCGTGTGGAAACCCAGTTTTTTCAATAACCAGAAATTTCAAGCAATAAACATTCATAAATGCCAATTACACACAAAACTAATTCACACTGGCCAGTGACTATTATGCAAGTAGCCTGTTGTAATGATTTAGATAAATTGAAATGTTACATTCAGAACAATAGTGCGTCTGTAGAACTGCTGTGCCATATTAAACTGCAATACCTTTGACATGGACATAAAAATCAGCTTCTCCCTAGATTTGTTGCCCGAAGAGCAAGTCTGGCAACAGTCTTCATGGCACCTGTTGAAAACCTATGGCATGTTCCAGCATTTGCAATATAGTTTGATGCTATTCTGTATAGTCTTTCTGCCCCAAAGGTGTTGAAGTGTCCTGGAAGCACTCGCTCCACCAGACCTTGGTCAACAAGTTCCACCAGTCGCTCACAAGTGCTGACATAATCACTAATCCTGCTGTAAGGGAGCCAGTCAATCATTGCACCATCATAGGCCACATCCCCACTGAACAGCACCTTGTTATCTTTATCATGGAGACAGATGCTCCCTCTAGAGTGTCCAGGCATATGCATCACTGTCAGCTGCCGATTTCCCAAATTAATGACATCTCCTAAAAAGACAAATAAATATAAATTACAAAATACAGTAGACAGTCAAAAAATAAATATTTAGATTTTAGGCTGTGAAATTTCTGGGACTTTAATCAAGTAACCTTTACCTCCTCTAAAAACAAAAACTAAGGCGCCACAGTAGATTTGTAACAGTCTTTGACATGAAGGGCAGAGAAGCTACCCATTTTAAATCAATGCTCTTTATTTTTGGAAGAAATGTGATTAAAGTGTTATTACAGCATTTTGTAGTGGTGTCCTTTCATACATCAAGTAATTTAAATTCAATCAATACAACATCCACAGACAAAAGCTTTTGTGGCAGGCCTGGCCTTCACATATCTATAGTTTGAAGCCGGGACTGTGCGTCAACACGAGTATCATTTCATGAGTCACCTTGAAACAATAAATTCAATGAAATCAAAATCTTCTTAACCTTAATCCACTTGAAAAAAATACCATACTTCATATATCTTTTCTGCACTAAATTCAATGTATTAAGTTCTAAATCTGGCACTACTAGCATCAGTATCAACCAAGTGTTTAACTTCAAATAATTACCGACTTAGGGGCTCTCCGCAATGTTAAAAATATATATGATTGTATGATGATATTCAAGTCTAATGCAAAGGCTTCAGACACACCATTTATATATGAAACTACTGTATATACTGTACCATATTTAAATTTTCTATAGTCATCTCTTTCCCTGTGTGTGACCTTTGTTCCCATCTTTTCAGTCACTTAACGTAACTGTAAGGATATTTTCAAATAAGCTTCTAATAAATACAATACTTTTAACAATATTTACATTAACCTTGATTTGGATTACGTCATTCGGTGTGTAAATTTCATTTTGGAGTAAATTTTTAGATAACATAATATCCACAAAACTGCTTAATCTGATCCAAGATTGCAGTGGCCCAGAGTCTATACTAGCAGCTTTGGGCATAAGGTTTGGGAACAAGCCTTGTGCAGGGTGCCAGTCCATCATAGTGGCCACTCACAACATTTAACTTTATATGCAGTCTTGGCAAATGGGAGAGGAAAACAAACACTGAGAAAACATGCATGCTCCACATAGGCAAAGACCAGATGCAAGATTCAAACACACTAAGGAAGTGGTGCTAATCAATGGACCAGCATGTCAGCCCAGAAGTTAAAAAATAAAAAGGATTATTTAAACCAGGGGTGCCAAATACGTCGATTGTGATCAACCGGTAGATCGGAAAGGTAGTGCAGGTAGATGGCATTGCATTCAAAAATGTATTTTTTTTTTTTTTAAATATTAGTCTAGCATATATCCTCCCTATGGCATTTTCCACTTGATTGACGTACAGGGCGGCCAGTCTGAGATCACTTTTCTTCTAACACACTGGTCATCCCTCTCGCACGATCAAATGCGCAAGCTACTGCAAAACTCCAGCTATCTAAGTGATCTAGTTAGCCTTCCAATTTATATCGACTAAAGAAGAGATTAAAAAAAAAAATTGTTGGTTATGGGCTGGATGTGGTATTGGAAGAGGATTTTTTTCTCTCACAATGTCACAATCGAAGTGTGTTTGTCTGATCTGTCAATCTATCATTGCTATTCCAAAGAAGGAAAATGTGAAAAGGCACTTTCGAACTGTTCATAAAAACTATGAAACTGACTTCCTTCCGAAAAGTGATCTGAGAAAGAGAAAGGAGAGGGAACTAAAATCACAGTTAATCGGACAGCTGTCATTTTTCACTCAGCTCAATTCAAAAGCAAAGGCAGACACACCGAAGCATCGTTCTGGGTGAGTCACTTGATCATTAAGCAAAAGAAGTCCTTCCAAGATGGAGAGATGATAACAGATGCCTTTGTTGTGGCAGATGGCTAGGGAGAAATTCCTGCTGAGATTTTAAGACCCCTGGCCGGAGAAAAAGGAGTTTCTCCTTGTCATTAAACATGCAGAATACAAGCAACTTAATAATGATCAATGGCCACTAGACCTGGCATTTTTTCCCGATCTGACCAACACGGAAAAAAAGTGACAATTCGAGTGTTGCCCAATGTAGCAGAGTAAGAGTAGCGTTTCTTCTTCACAAATGTACTCAAGTAAAAGTAAAAAGTATGGTGCAGTAAAACTACTCTTAGAAGTACAATTTTTTTAAATGTAAATGTACTCGGAGTAAATGTAACTCATTACTACCCACCTCTGATACTCAGTATATATATTATATATATATATATATATATATATATATATATATATATATATATATATATATATATATTTATATATTTACTAGGTTGACCCGATTTTTAAGTTGACCACTTCTTAAGGCAATTCAATATGTAGATCAATTTGATATTTTATACAAACTCATTAATTTGGTTATATTGCATTTGAGCGGTATTACTTTAATACTCGTAGTTTCTGTTATTTTTGTGATGAAATTTAAACTTTTTTCAATATTGAGGTCGCCTTTTGAACCCCCCTGATATTTACTATGCAGTGAGGCATTTGTACTCCATCAACATTAATTATTTCCAGAGACATAATTTTGTCTATTTTTCCAGCGCATCGCGCACAAAAGCAAGGGAACAATGGGAGCACCAGAACTCTGCTCACATCATGTCTCTTCGTACCGCAAGCTGCAAGTAGTAAGTCTGTGATAAGCGGAATACCGCTACGCTTTCCACTCACGGGACAGAAGGACAATCCCGACCGCTTTTATATAGTAAGAAAGAAGAAAAAGATATCGCACAGTCTGGAGTAGAAAATCATCTTTTACCTGGAAAAACGAAACTACAAATCCCATCGTGCACTGCAAAATGGACGGGGCGTGTGTGATACTCCGCGCCTGCGTAGCGCTCACGGGACAGAAGGACAATCCCGACCGCTTTTATATAGAAGGATATATAGAATTTTTAATGTAGGCAGATCATTTTGACCTGGCCATTTTTAAAGTAACTCGCAAGCCGAAAAAGTGTGGGCACCCCTGATTTAAACTATATTATGATACAATATGCATTTAAGCTTTGTCAATGAAGAACAATATATTTTTGATGTATACAAATAAGAAAAGAATTTACACTTTCATTTATAACGTAATTTAAAAATTATAAATGAAAACAGAAATTCCCCTGGTGCCATTTCATTTTAGCTTCATGAAACAAACAATAAAACAGTAACTATATTTTTGCATATCTAGTAAGCATGGATCTGATCGGTAGATTTCATATTGAATACAAACAAATTTACAGTGATCTGAGTGGTAGATCTAATACTAAGCAGGATGCATATAATACATACTGATATATAGCTTTAGATTTTAAAGAATTTGAGCATGGCAAAGTACTTTTCTAATAAAACTGACAATGTCTATTTTAAAGTGAGAGCATATAGAACTGATCAGCAAAAGCAAAATTTGCAAAACCTCTTTAAAATGAAGATGTGGTTTTCACTGTACTGTAATCTTTTAAAAAGGAAAACATTATAGAAAGCATTATCCACCCAGTGTCCATATTGAATCCATTCCAGATTGTTGCTGCCTTGCTGTTAATGCTTCATGGAGACATTGTGAACCTATTGTCAATGGGGTTAAAGAGTTCTCAGAAGCTATGCATGTTTTATGTATGTGATATATTAATGTAATATATATTTTTCTTTGCTGAGAGCTTGTGATAAAATGCAAAAATAAAAGAATAGATCATTCAGGATGTGAAAATCTACAAAAGATTTCAGAGAAGGATATTAATTATGTGCCGATGGTAGCACAGTGATTAGAGGTGCTGCCTCTTACATTCAGCATCCCAGGTTTGAAAGTAGTGCTTGGTTGTTATCTATTCAGAAATTCATCTCACGTCTGCATGAGTTCACCTCCCACATCTCTAAAGATATTCAAATTAGGCTAACTGGTAATTTCAAAGTTTCTCAGTCTGGGTGTACACAGTTAGGACCATTAAGTATTTGGAGAGTGACACAATTTTCATAATTTTGGCTCTGTATGCCACCACAATGGATTTGAAACTAAGCTATTATTATTTGATTAAAGAGTACACTTGCAGAGTTAATTTAAAGGATTTACCAAAAATATTGTAGGAGCTATTTAGAAATCACAACCATTTTTTTTTTTTGTATAGCCCACCCATTTCCAGGGGCTCAAAAGTATTTTGACATTTGACTGACAAACTGTTCCTGTCTTTATTTCATTAACTATTAAGCAGGTAAAAGGCCTGGAATTGATTGTAAGTGGGGGATTTGCATTTGGAAGCTGTCACTGTGTACTCTCAATATGAGGTCCAAAGAGCTGTCCATGCAAGTAAAAACAGTCCATCTTTAGACTGAAAAACTAAAACAAACCATTTAGAGAGACAGCAGAAACACAAGGAGTGGTCAAATCAAATATCTGGTATGTCCTTAAAAAGAAGGAATGCACTGGTGAACTCAACAACACCAGAAGATCTGGAAAACCACAGAAAACAACTGTTTTGGATGACTGCAGAATTCTGTCCTTGGTGAAGAAGAACCCCCTTTACAACATTTAGCCAAACCAGTAACACTCTCCGCGAAGGTGGACCTATCATGGCCAAAGTCTACAATCACAGGAAAACTTCATGAAAAGACAGAGGGTTTACCACAGGGTGCAAATCACTAGTAAACATCAAGCATATGAAGGACAGATTAGACTTTGCCGGAAATAATTTTTCAAAAGCCTAATGCATTTTTGGATGTATTAAAGATACCATAACTAGATACTCTAAGTACAGTGGAATTGAATAAAATTACTAGATGCTATAAAGTCACTTCAGAGTGGGAAAGCAGCAGGCCTTGATGGCTACCCTGTCGAATTTTATAAGAAATTCTCCACTCAGCTAGCTCCCCTCTTATTAGCAACATTTACAGAAGCTAGAGACAATCAAATTCTACCTCAAACTTTTCGCCAAGCATTAATCACTGTCTTTCCTAAACAAAATAAGGACATATTACAATGTGCATAATACAGACTAATTTCACTTCTGAATAATGATGTTAAGATACTCTCCAAAGTCCTAGCAACAAGGATGGAGAAAGTGCTGCCTTCAGTAATATCACAAGATCAAACTGGATTTATTAAAGGCTGATACTTAGCTTCCAGTCTTCAAAGTCAAACACCCCTGAGATATTATTATCGTTGAATGCAGGATAAGCATTTGATATGATTGAATGGAACTACCTTTTTACTACATTAGCATAAAGCAATGATCATCAAAAACTTTTTTATAGTGTGCCAGGAGTGACTGTGAGGAGTATTATCATCAGGTCATTGATGATGGTGAACAACAGAGGACAAAATTTGTGGAGTTTTAACAAGAGTTTTAATCTAAGCTTATTTGAGAGATGTTTCCATTCAGAACTAAATCATTCTTACTTTGTCATGTGGTGTCACCTATGCTGAGCCAGTTTGAGGAATATCATTATTACTGCTAGATTATCTTTGTTGTAGCCTTACTAGCCTGTAATTTTTTATAATGGGTCAGTGTCCATGTACACTGCATTGCATATATTCGGATTATGTCATTTTATAAAATGTTGTTAGTTTCTTGAATCCATTTTAGGTGTCAGTGACAATGTGTGTTACAAGTCTCAAAGTTGCATTTTTAATCAGAAAGGGTAGATGCCTTGTGGCTTGCAGGACAGTTTGAAACAGTAAACATGTAGAAGGAGTGATAGGACCAAGGCTCAATTTGCATCTAATTCAGTTTTAAACACTTTATTCTTTTTAATGGCTGTTGTGTGTTTTTGCCATTTTAAAGCTAAATTTTTGTACCATTTTTCCAGAAATAATACATTAGTTATTGATTTTTTTTCAGTGTTCTTTGTTTTGAGAAGCCTGTACAGCAAACTACATTGTATGAATTAAGTGTATTATCTCATGCCCAGTAAGAATATATTAAGGTTAAGTTATTTAATAAGCTGGGTTTGCTGCCTGGCATACTACTTGTTACATGTTTGATCTTTTGGGCTTTATCACACCAGCCCCTGGGTGCCAGGGCTGAAAAGACCTTTGAAAATAAATAAAGATTTCAACCATCGACATTTGAATCTACAATAAAATGCAGCTGTTATTACAGTGGTATTGCTTTGGTTATTTCTCATATTACCTGTGGCCTTTAAACTAATTTATTAAAAATAACATAACTAAGTAACAAAATGTAAACAAGACTGGCACATTCATGGACAGTACAGAGTGAATAGAAGGAAGAATTAATGAACTACCGCAATGTCACCCTGTGCTCACATGTGATTAGCTTAATCATAATTTTAAATTCAGGTCAGCATCTGAGTCATAAACACATGGCCTGGCTTTAAGAGGCCAACGCATAAACCAATTACTTCAAACATTAATGAACTGAAGCAGGGTTGTAAGGATGAGTTGGGCTAGACCATCTCTGATGTAACATAAATAAGATACAGATAAACTCATAAGAAAACAACCATAGCACACATCATATTATAACTTTTAAAGCTAGTTCTAACACACTATTGAATCATGAGGTGTACTTACTTTTTTCCAAAAGGATTATGCATGATGGTTTATTTTTTTTTTGATAAAGTATAAAAGGAAAATATGTATAATTTGTCATTTTTAGTTACATTTACTTTAATTTACAATATACTGAGAATTGCTTTTTGAGTGAAACCACAGAATTGAAACAGGGTGTACTTTGTTGTTTACTTCACTACACTGAAGCACAATAATCTGTTATTTGCCTAAAACCAACATCTTAAAACGTAAGATTTGATTTATTTAGATTTTTTGTAATTGTTTTTGGGTACTGTATGAGGAAGCCCAAGTTAAGTGAACCCACCAATTTGTTGAAGGTAAACCAGACAGAAAAAATATATGTATTTGACAGGAATTGAGTCAATTTTTCAAACCTGCAATAATCCAGTTCAGGGTGTCATTAAGCCACAGCCCTATTGCACAACCATCACACTTAAGTCAGGAAACTCTTCACTACTGTGCACATTAACACACATTATCCATAGTTACTTATTTTGGGATAATCTAAAGTCACCTATGAACCTATAACAGGTATTTTTGTGGCATTGGTGGAATATTGAAGCATCAAAAGAAAACCTTACATAGACATAAGAGAGAACTATGACATCATCAACCTGACTAATTACCTAAAAACAAAAACAAAATTAAAAACATTCTACTGATACTGCCTTTCATGACTGGCAAACAAGTGCTTTATGAATTTCAATAATGTGATTTTTAAAATAAAGTTAAATATGCTTTTTGTCATTTTAGAGAGGCTCTGTAAATAAATAAATATATAAATAAATAGGTAAATAAATGATATGGTCTGAACATTTGACTTAAAGTATAAAAATTTCTGACTTGGCTGTAACAGTCACAGTGAAGCATTATGCAGGTGTATTGCTGTTTGTATAAAAGAGCTCCAGTAGAGTTTCCTGACACACGTCTGCTGAATGATTCGTTGGCTGAAAGTACTCACTGTTAGTGTGTCAGAGAGGATGTGCAGCATTGTTTATCATGGCACTCAGATTTGTTTTTTAATTCTCTCCTTTTCTACTACCTCCAGGTGGTTCTGCGTGTGTCTCATAACTGAGTCTATCATTTTAATTAGCTTGCTGATTCAGTTTTGAAGAAATGTTACCAACCTAGCACACTACAATGTACTGTAGAAAGTCACATTGGCCATCACAGAATAGTAGAAGATGTGAAGGATGTCATTATCCGCATTAAAGGAATGCAGTCTATAAAAAGCCTGCTCTGGCTTTTCTGAAAAAGTTCTTCTGTGCTATGAGACCAGTCCAACCTGTCATTGATATGCATCTCCATGTATTGTACTGTAGCACTGCAACACCTCCACATCCACTCCATAAATAGTGACTTGACACAGGATCTTTAGTGTGGCAAAAATCAATAACCAGTTCCTTGCTTTTGCTGATCTTAAGTTGCAGGCAATTCTTTCTGCAATATGAAACAAAGTTCCCCAACTGACTCCTATAGTCTGTCTCACTCTTTATCAATAATTCTCATTAAGTACAGACATTCTGAGAATCTATGCAAGTGACATGACTTAGTGTTACATTTATAGTCTGAGGTGTACAGAGTGAAGAGAAAAGGAGATGGTAATCTTCCTGGTGGAGCTCCAGTGTTGCTAACATCCATATCAGAAAGACGTCCTTGAGTCTCATTTAACCTATCCTAAAGTACATGTGATAACTTCCAACATATCATGAGCCACATGATACATTTACTTCCTACAAATTTTCATAAGATAGAGAAAACAGCAAAAGATTAATTGGAAGCTTATTTTAAGTAATGCATGGTTACCTAGACACATACCGTATATGAGTAGTAATAATTTGTAAGAGCCTTGAGCCAGTGATGCAATTATTTTTACATGTTAATCTGAGTTAATCGTATCTGTCACCATAATATTAGCAGTTCCATAGTTATGTAAAAAGTACTGGCAGTTCTCCAATAACAGGAACGAGATGAACAGACTCTAATGCTGCTCCTTGACTCTTATTGCCTCACTTAGTCAAGCAATATGTCACTTATAATTAATTTTAATGTGTATGTACTCAGATAATATACAGAATTAAAATTAGAGAGCACTTTAGAGTATAATTAAAATAAAAATATACTGCATTCTTCTGCACTAAGGAATAATATTACAGCACTAAAGAATACTCCTGAGAATATTTTAAACACTCTTATTTCAAAAATGCTTCCAATTCCTTTTGCTAAGTTTCACAGCACAAGGTATATCAGCTTGTTATAATGTCAACTGTCCTTTAAATCGTGGGAACACAAAACAAGGCTGGCCTATTATCACCAACACTATTCACAACTTAATTCTTGGCTATTCACCAGCATGAACATCAAGAGATTTGGGGAATTGTATGGGAAGGACCAACTAAACAAATCTCTCTGATTCAGATTTTTCCACATTACACATGTATTGAGTCCACTACATAGACTCTATAGGATTTCTGGATTTAAGATCAACTTGAATAAGACCATATTATTCCCTCAGTGAATAGTGCAGCATGGCTTGAACTGGATCATGTTGTAATTATCTCACAGCAGTTCATGTATCTAGAAGAGGCACTTAAAAATGCTGAGGACCTCGTCTGATTAAATTAACTTGATTGAAAGTACCAAGATGTTAACAAACAATCATCTCTTCATCTCACAATAGCCAAAAGACATGTTAAAATGAACATGCTTCCAAAGCTACTATATTTCTTTCAGAGAATTCATACAAATAAGTACCAAATCCTTATTATAAAGTAATTTACAATTATAAATACCTATGTTTAGAATGCAAAAAAGCCATTCCTAAAAAAACATTTTGCTAAGATTTCAGGCAGAGGGGTCATTAAGCTATCCTTTAAATATAATAAATATATCAGGAATAAGTATCCTGGATAAAAAACAAGATCCAGGCCTTTAATGACCTATTGGGCACAGCCATCAGTATTGTGTCCATCTGCGGAGAGAGTGTCAACCTTGTTGAGAGGTTTACTTATCTTGGCAGCAACATTCATGTCTCTGGTGACTCTACCTATGAAGTGAGAAAATGGATTGCTAGAGCATGGGGGTCATGAGGTCACTGGATAGGGGTGTGTAGCATTCCCAATATCTTTGCAAAAGGATGAAGGTCCAAGTCTTTGTAGTCCTGGTGCTTCCTGTTTTGCTATATGGTTGTGAGATCATGCGTAGGTGCTATCCAGTTACATGAGACAAAGATTAGATCCCTTTGGTACTGTGTGTCTTCAGAGAATCCTTGGGTACCACTAGTCTGACTATGTATCGAATGAGCAGTTGCTCATTGGAGTCCCAAATGAGGCACATTACTTGCCATCCTGAGGGAGCATTAATTAAGGCACTATGACCATATGGCGTGATTCCCTGAAGCTGATCCTGCTCACAGGATCCTCATTGTTGAGAACCTGAGTGGCTAGACCAGGCCAAGGGGGCACCCACGTAACACCTGGCTGCGGCAGAAAGATGGTCATTTCCAGAGGCTGGGACTAGACCACGTGTCTGCCTGGGTGGTTGTCAACCAGAATCTCAAACTTTTTTGTCATGTGGTGGGTGAAACAACTAGCTGTATGACTGCATGCTTTCTAGCCTGACCTGACCTAGAATGCACTTGGTATCCAGACCCTTAAAGAGTGTGTTTCCATGCTTTGAACAATTTCACTTTAAACACAAATTTCCAGTAACAAGTGTTCCACTTTCTGCAAGCTGGAAACTTAAATGTAAGAAATCTGCTGAACTTTCTCAGTATTCCATGTAATGGAAACACTAGTTTGATACAACTGAATGGCGCAGCAGTAGGGCTGCAGCTGTGAAATAAGAAGACTAGGGTTCACATCCCATATGCTCAATGCATGGGCTCCCCATGTCTGTATGGGTTTTCTCCAAGTGGTTAAGTTTCCTCCCACAAAACAAAGACATGCAGGTTGGTGGAGTTGCATTGCTAAATTGGCCTGTGTGCATGTGTGTCTGGAAACACTGCAATGGACTGGCACCCTATCCAGGTTTTGTTCCTGCCTTGTGTTCGATAACTTCTGGGATATGCTCCAGTTACCTAATCATTTTGCCTTGGATAAGGAAAATAGGACGATGGATGAGTGAATATAACTAAAACATCTCTAAATGTATCAAAACAGTTTGTATTGCTAAAAACAGTATTTGTCAACTAGGAAATCATTGTTTTTAATCAGTTTCACTGTACTACAGAGCTAATCTTCCTGCAATGCGTTACTTAGTGTATTAAGTCACAATTGTTTGGTAAAACTGAATTTTACTAAGAGATCTGTAAACATATCACTACACTGTACTAACCAATGAAACACACTTCAAACATGAAAAATCAAACTGTGAACACCTTTACCTTCTTGTTCTCTCATCTTACTCAATTGTTAAGAATCCTACCCTCTACAACACAGTGGGATAAAATATATCTTAGTTAACTTAAAATTACATAAAAACTTAATTTTCTCCTCTGCGAAAAGTACAGTCTTTTCAGAATTTGGTAAGAAAGTAAACTAGCTCAGCCTATAATAAAATTTTTGATAACTCTGTATCTAACATGCACTACTTCATACGGGGTTCTCTGATGACATACCTTTTCAGCCAGGTAATAACGGGTAATGAGTGCAACACCAAACATATATAGCTGTATGGAACGTAGCATTAATAGAATCCTTAATTGATCTCTCTCTTACTTATGGTAAAGTAACCTAAAACCAATAAAACAAGTTACACTAAAATAAAAAAGAGTTAAAACATATACTATCATATGTGTTTAGTACAACATCTAGGGCTTGTCTGAAAGTAATTAAATAGTTACATCCATGAACTAGCAGTTGCTCAAAAATTGACTTTTTTTTCTCATTTGGAGATTTAAATCTCCTGGAACTTTCCTTGCAGCAGTAAGAACATCTATTGAATAATGGTGGCCTACTACAGACAGAAATAAATGAAAAATACAAAAACAGAAGATTTTATTCTATCTGAACATAGTCAGAAATATTTTTCCCTAAACGGGCCCAAACTGGCATTTAGCTCATCTCTCTATTATAAAAAACATCCTGGGAGAGAAAGTCTAGGGAGACGAGACGTGATCTTCCCGTCAAGATCACGGAAGACACTTAAAAGACCCGCGAGATGAAAGAAATTGGCCACGGAGTGTTTCGCGGGGACCTTAAACATGAGACTTTGTGCCAAGAGAATGACCCAGGACCATCTCGCAGGGACGCAGAAGATGAGATTCTTGCAAGACACGCCCTACTTACAACCAATATCAAATAAGACCACGGGCAGCAAAACACTCAGTCATGTAAAGGATTTGAGAACATACAGATCCAGGGCTCTTAGCGCATATAAAGCGTATAAGGACAATACGTTATAGATGAAACGTCGACGACTAAGCGAAGAAGAAAGAGCAGCGTGAAGAAAAGACACTCAAAAGTGCTGGAGAGAAAAAAAAATGCAAAAAAGAAAAAGAATAATCTAGGTGCAAATTCAGAAAATAAGGAAAGTAATAATCAGCCCAGAACAAATGGAACTGAAAAAAGAGCATGTCCAATAGGACTCAGGATTAAAAGACAAAGTAGAACTTCATAAAGCCGTTCAAAAATGTTGGCGCTATACACATGCAGAGAAGGTTAAAGGATATGAAAGCAGGAAAATTAGAAACTATCAAAAAAAAAAAAAAGTAAAGATCGCAGTAGCGCAAACGTATGGAAATTATTACTCGATAAAAGGGAAAATAATCACCACAGACCAGGTGTCATTGAAAAAAAAAAGCAGGACAAAGTGAGGTCAGAAGTAAAAGACAAAGAGTACAAAAAAAAAAGCAAAATGTCATAAAGAGGTTAAAAACAAGGGGGCCAAACACATGCAGAGCAGGTTAAAAATAATGAAAACACTGGAATTCAAAAGACTCAAAAGAGAAAACGTAGGCGCAACACACATGCAGAGCAAGATACAGAATATGAAAGCAGAAAAAAACAAAAGTGTCAAAAAAAAAAAAGAAAGTAAAGATCGCATTAGTGCAAGCAAAGAGAAATTATTACTCAAAGAAATAACGAAATGGAGAATAGAGATCGAATATATGGACATAGGTGATGTGTCAGAAGTATGTAAATATTGTAAGGCTTTGAAGTTTAAGTCAGAGATTTTCAAAAACAGGGTTTACCTCACATGCATTTACTGGTTACTTTGCAAAAAAAAAAAAAAAATTAACTGCTGATGATGTAGATCGTTCTGTCTGTGCTGAAATTCCAGAGAAACCTATCCTGAATTATGGTACAAAGTCATTAAACACATGTCTCACTGACCCCATTTAAAAGATTCAGCATGTTGGGACTCGAAAGATTCCAAATATTGTTTTTAACGAAGTTCTGAAATAAAAGTGAAACTAATGAAATAGCAACAATTCAAAGAAAAGAAAATCTTAAAAGTGTGTATCCGGAAAACCAAACACAGGGATTGGTGAGTGAAGCAAGTGGCAAGATTTTTGTCTCATTTGGTCAAAATAAATATATATATATACAGTACTTCATATTCAGGCTCAGATATCATTTTACTGACACCTTTTTATTCTGCAGAGTTTGGTTGAAGGACATGGGTTAGGAGGTTTGCTGCTGCATTTGTTTTTTTTTACTGATTGTGTAAATGGATTTAACTTATTTTGCACTTTCTTCAACATATTATTTCAACAAAAAATATTGATAATAATATGAAAACGGAGATTATCTGTGCACACAGAATATTCTTTACGTTTGTACATTTTCAGACCTGCACATAGATTTGTAAGCACTGAATTAAATTATTCAAAATGAGTTGAACCCATTTTGAATCCATGAAATAAACTCATGCCCCTTTTTTAATACTTTGTGCAGCCCCCTTTGCCTTGATAACTGCTCTAAGTATCCTCTTATAAAGGTTAATGAGGTAGGAAAACCAATAGCAACGGTTTTGAGACCATTCCTCCATTCAGAACTTCTCTAGGTCTCCCAGATTTTGAGATGTACACTTGTGGACTCTCCTCTTCAGTTCATCTAACAGGTTTTCAATGGGGTTTAAGTCAGGGGATAGATTTAGCCATGGCAAAACCTTGATTGTTTGGTCAATTAATCCTTTTTGTTTTGATTTTGAGCTGTGCTTTGAATTGTTGTCCTGAAGGAAGATCCAACCACTGCCCAATTTAAGCTTCACAGTGTAGGCAATCATGTTTTGATTTAATATCTGCTGGTACTTTATGGAGTCCACGTTTCCTAACAAGTTATCCAGGAACACTAGCAGAAAACCAGTCCTGTATTAACCAAGATTCACCCTTCATAGTGAGGGATTAGGTACTTTTCTGCATACCTATCATTCAATCCATGCTAGACTAGTGTTGGATCAGGACAAAAATGTTGGCTTTTGGTATTTATAACAGCCTCTGGACCTCAGTACCAAAATTATTCTAAAGCAAATAATGGAGAACTTGAAAGCCCAGTCTTACGCCAGCCTGCTGATGCACCACACCATCATGCAGCCCTATATACTGCTTCCTTCTTGATAGCTGTGAAGTCCATATCATGTCAAAGCATTGGGGGGTAGTTCTGTGAAATACAGATTGGATCAAAGCAATATCCACATGAATTTGCAGATGTGTCAAAGAGTGTAGTTTTGTTTCATGAAGCCTACAAAATGGACAATAGTAAGTATTGAGAGAAGGAGGGGGCTGGGCACTGAGAGGAATGGAGATGTTTACTTCTGGTACCAAAATAAATCATGGAATGCTGGTACTATGCCATTTTAAACTTTGGGGTTTTCAGTTTATGTCTCACACCCCTGTCTGAAGTTGCTAAAAATCTCTATTTTTGTCTTACCTGTCAATAGAAGTCAATCCCACTGAAAGTTTCAGCAGTGTCTGTCAAAGTGTAGGCACTTGAGTTGTTTGATCACCAAACAGGCTTTTTTTTCTAGCAACACCCCAAAAAACTGGTTAAGGAGGTGGCATCTGATAGTAGGTTTAGATACTTTCTGAACACAAAACCCAACTGATGTCTGCAATTCTCCAGGTGTGATCCTTGAAGATATTTGGCCATTCAATCCATCCACCTCAGTGTGTATGGAGTCAGTACAGACCCATGTCCTCTTATTCATCTCCAATTCCTTTAATGTATTAATTTTTGTCCTGATAGTGGAAATGGACAGCTATTTTCTCATACCCATTTACTGACATGTATAGATCAACAAGCTTCCATTGCACATCATTACTATGTTTGAGTCTTCCCCATTGTGATGGGTGAATAAGAGAATTTGACCTGTGTGCCACCTCATATACTGCTAATTCTGTGGATAACATTAACTCTATGAGCTCAAGGGTATTGGCATTGATACAATTCCAATATGTATTTGTAAGATACTTCAACTTCCACTTAAAAGCAGAGAACCAGATCTTTCTAATGATATATACTACCAGTCAAAAGCTTAGAACACTTCAGTTTTTCACCAGTTTATTGAGTTGAAATGCAATGAATGACTTAAAATGGTGAAAAGGTAAGCAGTAAACTGCTGTAGGTTTAAGGTTTAGGTTAGCAAAACCTGAAAAAAGGAACATTTTTGAAAATTACAAATGGGCCTTCTTAAGGAAACAACTAATATGTTACAACCTACATGTGTTCTGCAGCAATTAAAGAAGATTAAGCCTTGCAAGATGAAGCAAACAATTTGTACGGGTATTCCAACCTCTAATGATTACTTAAAAAACCCTCTGTCTTAAAGCGGAATTGGAACAGACTATATTACTACACCTTCTGAAGTACTACTTGGACAATATTCCAGTGAAAATGGCAGGAGAACAGCAATTCAATTAAATGAGACACAGCATTATTACCCTTACAAGTGCAGGCCAATAGAGAAACAATCAAAGTGTCAGTGAGTACAGTGTCCTATACAATCCAAAGGCAATTGGAAACTGGAACAAACTTTGATAGGAAAAGATCTGTCAGACTCAAAGTCACAACCGAATCAGAAGACAAGTTTCTGAGGGTCACCAGCTTGCATGATATGCGCCTCACAGCACAACATCTTCAACAACAGGTCCAAGCACAGCTTAACTGTATTTGAAACAAGCAAGTATCAGTATCTACTGTGAAGAGGAGACTTTGTGCTGCAGGTTTGAAAGGGCAAGTGGCAGTAAGAAAGCTATTCCTTAAAGGACAAAATATGGCCTTGAAATACTGTGGACTACTGCAGACTGGATTAAGTCTCTTCTTCAAAAGTAGAAACTGAGACTTGCTTTTTTCGACTACTGTTAAACTGTGCTTGAAGCTGCTGTGCTGTGAGGTACATAGTCCCTGGGTATGAAATATTGCTTGTGTTGTAAGAATAATAACCAGATAAAGATGACATATACATAGTTGAAAAAAACTACTGGTTCAGACGCAATTGGCATAGTATTAACCTGTTTTGGTTTGTAGAGCAAGGAGCATAGAATGACTCGGTGAATAAGATTCACTTGAGCATAGAATGACTCAGTGAATAAGATTCACTTGGACAGAACTGCGTAGGGCGAGGGAAAAAAGGAAAAATGAAGGAGTATTCAGTTGGTGGCACATGACAAGAAAATATGGGTCTCCATTTTCTAAATGATGAAAGTGAAGCATTTTGTAATGGACAAACCAAACAAAATCTAGTAAATGCTCATTAATCTGGTTAATATTATTGATCATATCTGCTTTAAAAAGAAAAATAGAAGCAGATGCAGTCATCAGTAATGATGCTCACAGATTTTTTTTCCATGCAGGAATGCTAAACATACCGCTTACTGGATGACAAGCATTAAATAGTTTTACAGTGAATTATCTTTTAAGTATTGTACATTTGAATAAAGTGAAATGACTTGCTTCTTTATCCTTTGTCTTTTACCAGTAAAGAATACCGGTTTCCCTAGCTGATGAAATCTGCTCTATGCATTACTTGAATATGGAAAGACAACATCCTTGCTAATTTAATTTAACTTCAATTCCACTATTAGGGCTCCGCTACAAGAGAACAGAGAGCCATAAAACGTCTTCTTGGCGTACTGCCAGACAGCAACTCCCTTCTGATATCTTGAAAGGCAGAAATAGGTTCGAATGCATAATATGCTATAAAATGCGTACAATTGTAATATTCAGCACAACCTGATACCGTGAATAGTTGCATCCACACTAATAATGCTTGTCATCACTTGTGACGCTTCTCTTGTCGCCGTTCAATTGATTTTTTTTCGGTCCGTGTGCATGTTCTCTAAACGAATAAATTCACTAAAACACCACAAATACAACAAAACAGAGTGATTAAACTGTGAGGAGAAAGTTGGCAATAATGACCTTTATAACCTGCATTATGACTTTCAGAAACCGACGAAAAAACGAAATGAGCTCTTTAACCTACAACACGAAAAAAACTCACTTGAAACGGGTAGTTGTGGCAAATAAAATGTAAACTCGACGCCGACTTTTATTTATTTAGAATAAATCTGATAAACTACGGAATAGATCCACTCCGTGACAAAAGTATGGCCACTTGTTGAACGCAGAGGCAACGCCTACCCAAGTTAAAAACATCATTATAGCTGCAAATCCACGCTTCAAACTGTGTTAGTGAGTGGAAACCAACCAACTGCAGATCAATTACCGTGAGGCAGATATTTACCCTCTTGAAGAATGTGAGTTGGGCGCACAGCCTGCACTCTGTACTGCCTCGCGCTCCAACCCGGGGACGGTGTACGCACGATCTCGCGATCCGACAGCCAGGTCACCGCCTCAAAATTGTCGCCACTGGCTAGCGCGTCAGCTTCGGCGCTGTGCACGCCGACCTGTCTGAACTGATGCAGGCCACCGTAGTGATCAAAATGGACATGTGTTCCAATTGCTAGCAAAGGATTCTTGTGCCCCGGGTCCGATTCATCTCCCAGCAGTCCACTCGTGTGCAGGTAGTCTGGTAAACTTCGGAGCCCCAGCCCAGTATCTATGACCACGTCCTGATGCGATCCTTTAATCATCCAGATATTGGCTCTGTTGCCGGACTCGTAAAATCTCTCCTGGATCCAAAATAGCCCGTCTCCTAGAGATTTGTGAGCATACCATTGCGTCGCAGACATCCCAACCTAAATGAAAGTACAGTTTAAAAAAAACAAGAAAAAAGGCTTAGGGGCTCGAAGGTCACGTTTTTCTGGACAACAGCAGTAAATCCAAGTATACGTTTCACGAGGACTAAGGATAAAAACAATAACAACGACAGGCGAAGAGCCCCAAGTTGACAGCCTAAAAAAGTCCAAATTGGCGCAGACTGCTCCCACTCTAGGCTACTGGCTGTTTACATGCGAGGCAACTCAAGGATACACTGAAGGCAGCTCTCCATTGGCTAACACTCAACGGCTGCCTCAGTTACTAAGGT
Source organism: Polypterus senegalus (assembly GCF_016835505.1). NCBI lineage: Eukaryota > Metazoa > Chordata > Cladistia > Polypteriformes > Polypteridae > Polypterus > Polypterus senegalus. The sequence continues at coordinate 138,462,799 of NC_053160.1, forward strand.
GTTCGCCGCACCTTTTAAAGAGACAGTTTCCGTCAGTGTCTTGCTCAGAGTCAGTACTGATATTTATTTACTCACACATGCAGTAATTTACAGTTGGCGCACGCCTACTTGCGTCTCGGCGATCGGAGGCGGGGTTTATGCAAATTGAGACAAGATGGGCATCCAGTTGTGTTTTACAAGCTTTAGCTAAAAAATATGGGATTTGACGATTGTGTTGGTGGTGGGAATTTGTTTCGTCAGAAGTCTTATTTTTAATTTCAGCCCACTATGCTCCCAACTATGAATTGGACCCACTGCTCGCCCTATTCACCCAAGTTGAATAACGTGTAGACGTTAGATTAAGTATTTACCTGGACAATTGTCTGCTCCCAGCAGAAACCACAAGGAATCCGAATCCTGCATCCTTTTTATTCATACTTAAAACCTCTAAAAGAAGCTTAAAGGAAACGTCACAAACAGCAACACGGTTGCATAATGTCTCACTGTCACTATGATGGCCATGTCAGCAGTTTTTATTTCTTTTAAAACTTGAATTAATTAATTTATTTATCTACCTGCCTAAGTATGAATTTATTAAGATTCTGATAAAAGCTAAATTTCCACCCTGGGGACAAATAAAGTTCTTTCTATCTACTTATAGATAGAAACGTTGCTGTCATGAACAATTCTGGTTGGGTCACGTCAGAATCTTTCTGATGTGCGCAGACTTCTCAACTATAAACATTAATATATCATTTTAAAAAAGAATGTCTGTCCCTATTTTGCTAAAGTTCATACACCTTTTACATCACTAAAAAATCCAATCATCCATCCATCTATTTTCTAACCCGCTGAATCCGAATACAGGGTCACGGGGGTCTGCTGGAGCCAATCCCAGCCAACACAGGGCACAAGGCAGGAACCAATCCTGGGCAGGGTGCTAACCCACCGCAGGACACACACAAACACACCCACACACCAAGCACACACTAGGGCCAATTTTAGAATCGCCAATCCACCTAACCTGCATGTCTTTGGATTGTGGGAGGAAACCGGAGCGCCCGGAGGAAACCCACGCAGACACGGGGAGAACATGCAAACTCCACGCAGGGAGGACCCGGGAAGCGAACCCAGGTCTCCTAACAATCAGTGTATATTGCTGGTGCCTGCTATGTCTCAATTACCATCAGATCACTGTGATAGATACATGCCTATTCTTTCTACACCAGGGGTCTCATGTATAAACGGTGCGTACGCACAGAAATGTTGCGTAAGAACGTTTCCACATTCAAATCGCGATGTATAAAACCTAAACTTGGCGTAAAGCCACACACATTTCCACAGTACCTCATACCCTGTCATACGCAAGTTCTCTGCTCAGTTTTGCAAACTGGCGGCATCCAGCGTCAAAGCAGTGCTACTGTTCCTGTGTGGTTATCCTTTCTTTTACTGACGCGGTTTTATAAATACACTGAAATTAACTGCATATTGTTTATTAGTTTAATGCATCTGATTGTAATTAACCAGTGACAATATAATGGTCCACGGAATGGTCAAACTATTCTAAATACCATAGCTGCTTTAGCATTGTTACTCTCACTGCACTTTCTTTTTCTTCTTTCAGCTGCTCCCGTTAGGGGTTGCCACAGCGGATCATCTTTTTCCATATTACTCTCACTGCACCACTCAGAGAAGCTGATCGGAAAGAGAATTATCGGTATACAGCATCAAGCACAGGCTGCCTCAGCCATGCTTCCTATTTGAACTGCTTCTCATATGACAAACGCTTCAAACCTTTCCTGTACAGACCTCTCGGTTCAGAAACAGTTTCATCCCAAAAACTCTAAATGCACTCAATCAGTCCATCAACTGCTCCTTGTAGAACTGTTGGTACTTATTAGTACAGTTACCTCACTGTAAACTTGCAGTACAGTTATAATATTGCACAACCTTAGCCACTTTATAAAGAGTGTATTTACACACGATGATGATATCATTTTTAAGATGAAATGCAGCAAAATATGTTTATTATATTATACAGATAAAACTTTAACTTCATTTAAATAATCTACTGTATATTGTTAATAATTAAAGGACACGGTGTTGCTACGCTAGCAAGGATCTGGCACTCCGCTCACAATTGGTCCTTTACTTACAATGTGATTTGAGAAACTAGTTAATTAAATGATTTTAAGATAAAGTTTATAATGTTCTACTTTAATGACAAAATAAACTACGTGATTAAAGTGGAAATTTCGAGGATGAAGTTGACATTTCATGCTTTTTCCCCACTGCGTGCCTTTTTTTTTTCTCTGTACCCTAATAAGCTTTCACATGACACTCAGACAGTGGGCTATGACTTGCTTTTTCATGGCGACTTTGATATCTGACAACTTCTTTTTTATTTCGGGCACTGTGCAACTTTGTGAACTTGAGCTTTCGAGTTTCTCCGATACGCTATGTCACTCGATCAACTTCCTTTTTTTGTTTATACCACTGTTTAAACCAACAAATAGTAAGTTTTTCCTTGCCTCAACTAGGTATTCCATTTTCCCTCTTGCTTTTGTCATTGTCTTTTCACAGAACGTTGAGCTTAAGGGCTATTTATATTGATTTGCATATTTATAGAGGCGTAATTCTGGGAGGAGTTGGGGAGGGACAGCAGGCGCGTGCACGAACATTACTTTTCACTCTGACCGGGATTTATGTAGCGGAAGAACGCGGAAGCTGGCGAACGCACAGATTCCTGCATCTGGATTTTTCTGTGCGTAAGCACATTTCGGCTTTTGTGCTTACGTCATGTTATAGTGTGAGTTCTACGCACTGCGTTATGCATGAGGCCCCAGGATTCTACATTTTTTTGGAAAGTGAAGCCTCATACATTTTCACAAATTGTAAGAAGCACATTTAGATGTCCTTGCTGTCTTTTCCAAATTTAGTGCTGTTCTCCTCAGGCAGTGGGTGAAAATCAAGATGCAGCACAATGTCTTGTTAATGAAGTTTTTTTATATTGGCCTCTAAGCCTCTAAGCCAGAAAAAAGCTTGCAGCACCAGCCACAGGGTTCAAGGCAAATAATTACATTGAGTCAATGTTAGAAAATTGAAAAAAAAAATCTTAAGAAAACAACGTTGCAGTTGTTATAATAATAATAATAAGTTAAATTACAGAGGGCAGCTTATAACTCATTTTACATAACCTCTGGTAGGGCTCCACCACCCCTTAATGCACAAACGCCACTGCTTGTACATCAATTTCATCAAAACTAACATAAAATTAAGTACTTGTCCACATAGCTGATATGGTGCAAATCAATACCATTCTAATTTTCCCCTTTGTTTGTGTTATATTTATATACTTTTTTGGCACATTCACATACAATGCAAAAATCACCTGGTGTCATACAGAGCATGCCAGTTAACTTACTGTTTCAAATTTATCTTGAGAGAGGTTATTTCAAGTTATATATTTTCATATTTTACATAGTTGTGCCTGAAGAACTGAAATGCCAACAGAGTCATACTTATGGTAGGGAACACAACATCACATCAGTGATTTGCACATATCCCTGCAACTTCTACTAAGTTCTTCTGGTGAAGTCATACCAAGTCAGTTAAATGATCTTCATAACCACAAAAGTAAAAAATGCAAGCATTGAAAGCAAAAGTCAGGTAACTTTATCTAGAATTTAACACAAATGGCCAAACACCCCAGTTTGTATCTATATGGAGTTATGTATACAATGAATAAATGTACTCAGTCTGTATGTTACACTATTAACAACTTTGCAGATAAATTACATGTAGATAATAGTTCAACATTTTATTGACACTGTTAAATTAAATGAAAGTGCCCAAATGACCTGCTATCCATATTGGTCCGTGGAAGCTGAAATTTTAGTTTTTTAGCTAAAAATGAAATCACTTGAGTAGGAATCTCTTATCTACAAAAGATATTTACATTATTGTAAAATGCCAAATTTTGTGTATTCTAATGCATATATTATCAGTGTTATTTTTGGAGGACTCATTGTTACAAAAATATTAAATATACAAAAATGTTATAGGTGTTTAATTGATGAGGTAAATGAACACAAATAGAAAGTGCTTGAACTTTCAATACATTTGATGAATTCCAAGAATGCATTTGAATCTTATACCATGCACACATTTTGTAATTTTTTTTTTCTTGTGCAGGACTCACGTTTCTTCCAGGTTCTTTAGCGCTTCCCCACAGATAATAATTTCCAAGTCAAGCTGAACAATGTCAGTAAATGCTTGATTTGTATATGGTCCAAAACACCTATTACTACTCCATCTTGCAAAAAAATAAGTATCGTAAATAATAAAAGCAATCCCTATGTTTCAAGCAGGCATTTTATAACAGCATAAGTGTAAAAAAAAGATTGTCATCTGCTGTTACAGCTGTTAATTAGTCACCATCATTGTGTTGAGATGGCACAGGAGTCGTATATAGAGCTGGGGCCAACTATACCAAGAAACTCTAGTTTGTTCCTAGTAATCTTTAGAAACACAATGGAAATAAAACATAGACAGGATTACTCTGTTTCTGCCTGGTTTCTAGTTCCTAATAGAAAACATTAAAGACATTCACAGGGAAATACAGCACCATGCTGACCAACTACATAGATATTATAATGTGTTCATACACACATAAAATCCTCTGTACCTGGCTTTTAACACTTTATATTGAGAAAGAGCATCAATGAGTGTGGGTGTGTGCTGGAGTGTGTATTTATCAGGGCAGGTTCCTGCTTTTGTACCCAGTGCTGATGGGATTGCCACCATCTGCCCACAACCACACATTGAATTAGAATGGACATGGGTTGAGGAATATGACACACTCATGACCACAGGGATGCAATGTGGCTTAAATGCTGTTCCATAAATCTAGACATTACTTGAAACTTGTCCTGGACAGGGTTAAATGGACATCTTTAAAGTTTAAAGCCCGGGACTGGGTTAAATGGACATGGACTTTTTCCATGTGAAGTATATAACTGAGTTGCAGCAAATAATGCCACTCACAGGGTGGATGTGTGGCCACTCAATGTAAGAGGAAATGCCACTCACAGGGTGGATGTGTGGCCACTCAATGTAAGAGGAAATACAGAAAGTGATGTAAGGTGGAATGAAACACAGAGAAAAAACAGGAAAGCTGCCCAGTCTATAAGATATGGATGCCAGTGAATATTAAGATGTGTTGTTTTATTTTTTTTGTGCTTTATATTACACTCTTCATTGTGTCTTACTTCTGTAAGAGGATCTCTTCAGGCATAGCTAATTTTGGACTCTTGTATCTATTTTAGGCTTATTGAGCAGGATAAGCTCTTGCATATTCATGTAGTTTGTCAGAAAAAGCATAGACGTTTAGTGTAATCACAAGACAAACATGATTTATTTTTGGGACAGAAATGTTTATGGTCTAATTTAATCTCTCTCATTATTCTTAACACTGCATTTCTTGATCTGGAAGAATTTAGACTTGTTAAATATGGTGTGTGTGCAAGGTAAATTTAAAATGAAATTCCCACATGAAGTCAAATTTCTAAACATAATCATATTTTTCAAAATCTAAACCATCTCGCTAGTTAATAAAATGGCATCTTCTGAAATATTGTTTTGTTAGCACAAAACAGTTAAGAGGTACTGTCTTGTGCATTTAAAGTTATGTATTAAATTGCTTAAGAACATTTCCACTTCTAATAAGAAATACATCCAGTTTCTAATAAGCACAGGATGCTGCCTATGGTTAAACAGAATGTTTGTTGGTTATACAGCAAATATATTGTAAATGTACTACTGTAAGTCAACAGTCATATTAAAATACATAAACCATCATTCCAGACTCTGATGTTTCATTTTCTAGTTATAATTATGACTTAAGATGGCAAAATGCACACAACTAACATTACTTCAAAAAACAGCCACTTTGATTTATTTTCTGTCTATTTTCATAACTATTTAGACAAATTCATGTTTGTAAGCAACTGGAAACTATCATAAAGAGCAAAAAGTTCTTTGTAAGGAAAATCTGTACAAATCTGTAAATCTATAAAAAGTATTCACCCCCCTTGGATGGTTTCAAATTTTATTGCTATACAATACTGAAATCATGATGCATTGGTGTATTTAATTTGGCCTTCTTGGCACAGAACTCTTTAATGATCTCTAAATTAATTACAAATATAAGACATAAAATGTTTAATTGAACCCTATTTAATATGATACACCTAAATAATCAAAGATTCAGCCAGTTGGTTTCAGAAGTCACATAATTATTATTATGATCACTATTATTTAAATGGTGATCACCTGTCTGCAGTCGACATGTTTCAATTGACTGTAGCATAAATGTACTTGTTTCTGGAATGCCCAACTGGTGATAAGTCAATATCGTGGCATTATTGACAGAGTGAAGCCAAAAGAACATTCCAAGCAACTTTGTGAAAAGGGGATTAAAAACCACAAGTCAGAGGATGGAGACAATAAAATATCCAAATCACTGAATACCCCTTAGAGTCCACTTAAATCAATAATCCAGAAATGGTAAGAACATGGCACAGCTGTAACTCTACCTTAAGCAGGCCAGCCACAAAAGCTGAGTCATTGTTCAACAAGAAGACTAGTGAAGGAGGCCACCAAGGAACCTATGATAACTCTGAAGGAGTTTCAAGCTATAGTGACTTATGATAAAAATTGTGAAGACAAAAATTGTTGCTCAGGTGCTTCACTAATCGCAGCTTTATTGGAGACTGGCAAAGTGAAAAAACACACATGACATCTCAGCTACAGTTTTCCTAAAGGCACACGGGAGATTCTTATGTCAGCTGAAAGAAGGCTCTTTGGTCTGGAGAGCCAAATTCAACTTTTTGGCCATGAGACTAAATACCATACTTGGTGTAAACCATCACACACTACATATTATCAAAAACATAACCTCCACACCATGAAGCACGATGATAGCATCCTGCTGTGGGGATGCATCTCTGCATCAAGCCCTGAAAAGCTTTTGAGAATAAAGAGTAAAATTAATACAGCAACATACAGGGAAATCCTGAAGGAAAACCTTATGTAGTCACCAAGAAACCTGTGCCTTGGGAGATGGGAGATTTTTTTTTTCAGAAAGACAACGGCCTCAAACATAAAGCCAAAGCTACACAGGAATAGCTAAAAAACAATGTTTATGTCCTGGAGTGGCGAGCCAGAGTTCAAACCAAATGAGAATTTGTGACTAGATTTGAAAAATGCTGTTCATTTTCAATCCCCAGGAAATTGACAGAGCTAGAGCAGTTTTGCAAAGAAGAATGAGGAGAAAGTGTAGAGTTCAGATATGTAAAGCTGATAGAGACATGTTTACACAGACTCCTGTGTTTATACATACTCAAGGCTGTAATGGCTGTCAGGGGTGCATCTACTAAATACTGACTAAAATTGGTGAATACCAATGCGACTATTTTGTGTTTCATATTTGAAAATAATTTAGGTCATTTTGCAGAGATCTATTTTTACTTTGACACTAAAGTGTTTTTCTTTTTCCTGCCGATCAATGACAAAGAAACCAAATAAAATCCACTGAGATTCAACGTTGTATAATAAATGATAAAATATGAAAGCTTACAAAGGGGTGAATACTTTTTATACACTAAAAAGATGGCTTTTTGAGATTTACTTTTGATGGTAAGAAGCTGCACAATTTTTTACGTGTAAATCTACAAATTTATAGTTACATTTCCAGCTGGTTTTTAGAAGCATCACCTCAACTATTTTGAGGGAACAGATTTAAAACCTTTTATAGTATATCAACACAAAGAATAAAGAATAAGAAACATTTATTCATTTATTTTGTTTGATTATAGTTTTTGAGTAATCTTAACAGTAACTACCATGCTGTACTAGAAGCAGAGAAAAAGATGCATTTGTAAAGAAGAGTGGGCAGCAAGTTTACCAATGTATCAAAAAACTTGTTAGAAATCAGCTTTCACAATCACACAAAACCCATGGTGTTGAGGAAAAAAATATAAAACACAATTTACTAATAGTATTTCATTTTTTCCTGTAAAAAAAAAGCGTGGGGATCCCTTGGACCAAAATGCAACAAAAGGATGGAGCTTTGTACAAAATGTCAAACTTTATACAAAAAGGGGATTATCATGCAGATAAAGCTTGTTTATTTTAAGGTACACCAACTAAATTCAATCGTGTATCAGAAAAATAGGAATGCTCTGTTATGAGTAATAGAACATTGTTAGTTTTCAGTAAGATTCATGTAAAATAGGTGAGTATTGACAACAGTCTCTGGGGCTGATTATGCTTCTGTTTAAAGAAAATAGCTTAAACGCTTTGTTTCATCATCTGCTAACTGTGATAATGTGACATCTAACAGATTTTTGTGAATGTAACTAGAAAAAGCAATGTAATAGCAGCAAACATAATTATTTTAAGTTAAATAACCTTAAATTAGATAAATAAAGTAAACATCTCTCTGTAAATATTTTTCAGTATAGGCAGCGTATGTACTCCACTGACAGTCTAACAATATTATTGTTGTTGGGCACAAACATACTGTTTGCTGGTTGTTGGCTTTGTCAATTTCAGGTGCCCATTTTCAAACAGAGGAGCTGTATTCATCTATAGTTTTAAAAAGGTCTAAAAAACTAACTTTTCAAGCTTAAAATCCTAATACTTTCTAAAGTGTATGCTAAGAATATCACATTACCATCTTGTTGTAATTTCATCTTTCTTTTTCATTAGATGGGTCTGAAACATTTCTATATTTTTACCTGTGCTTTTACTTCAGTATATTGTGAAGAACCCTATTGGTTCTCGTTTATGGAAGAACTAAACACAGTATCCATGTCTGAGGGTCTCCTCAGTTGAAACTACTGCATAGCTGTCTGGTATCTTTCCTTTTTCAATCTCTCTTTTTTCTTGGTGTACTGCTTTAGTGCCTTTGATATCTATAGGCTAAATTTACTGTCATGTGTACACAGTACAAAGAAATTCACTCAAATCCATCAGGTGTGTGAAACAAGACATCAGAATTACTATGCAACAACTGAATATCAGATATCTAACATGCAGCATATCACATCATTTTACCATACTTATTGATACCAGACTGTAAAATGTTCATAAATGGAAAGAATGGTAATTTGGCCTAGATTGACCAGATTTTGACTTTGTATTAGCATTAGCATGCTCTATCTTCATTTTTAGGTCATCCATGTAGATTCTTTATCTCCAATTATTAACATGCTCCATATGAGTTCCAAAAGTTGACTTTCTTCAGAAACTGTAATAACTGGAGTTTTTATTTTTGTCTATACCAGCATTAAAAAGATAGCACATTAGACTTTATAATTTATGTCCGCCTGTCTGTGCCCGGGTGGCGTTCACATAGTATACTATATGTATGTTACTACTAGTTTATTTATAGTATGCATTTGTTATAAGGTAATTTATTTGTTACTGGTTTTCTCTTACTATTGTATATTTGCTCCCTAAAATGAATCGATTCCTCAACCAGTGTTGCTTCCTTCCTGGGGCTCAATTATGCTGACAAAGCCTCTGGACCCTCATGAACCTGTACTTTAAAAAAAGAGTTCAGAAAATTAATGGATCAGTGATTTATATTTCTAAATCTGTGCATGCATTCTGAACCAGTTTTCTAATGACAGCACTAAGAATAAATCAAATCTTCTAAATAAATACATGACAGCAAAAATAATAAAACTAAATTTTATGGTGTACTCATGTAGACATACAGTATCTCACTGCTGGTCTAATACAATGAAGTGTGCAAAAACAGCAGAAATGATGGATGGTACAAAATGAGCACTTCATTTTAGTATCAGTAACACTTCCTCCTTCAGACAGACTGGAACCTATTCAACACTTTGATATAAGGTAAACATTCCCTTTAAGTGCAATTAAAGTTATGAGTCCATTTGGTTTAAGTCCCCCGGTGCTCTTTTTTTTTTTTTTAAACCGAGGAATGCAAATTCCAGCAATGGTAAGAGCCATGCACTATGGTATGTAGTCGTCTGACTCAAAGCAATCTGAAATTGCTGACAGTACTTCTACTAATTTTAATACAGAAGAACTATGGAAAATAATCACCATTTTAACCTTGTTGTAACATTTTACACAGTCAAAATATAAGGATGAAAATATTTAACCTTTAGTTCCTTTTCTAAGCCTACTTCTTCCAATACAGGGATATTGAGAGAGAAAACTCCATACACTGGGCAAACAATGAGAAACTGCCCAGGAAAGGATGCCAGCCCCATTATAGGACACACTGGCTCATAGACTCACACAGATTCATACAGGGCGAGTTCAGAAATACCAGTTAACCTAATCTTTATATCTTTGGGTATGGGATGAACAATCCAAAGAAAGACATGGGGAAAACGTGCAGACTCCACACAGAGTGTTTAAGTTGGGTATTTGAGCCCACTGCCTTGAAAGTAAACCCTTTACGATTAATTTTCCCAAAACACAACTTAACATTCTTAAATTTGATTAATCCAATTCAGGGTTATGGGAGGCTGAGGCCTATCCTGACATCAACAGGCACAAAGAAAAAACCATCATAGTGCCCACTGATGCACAGACTCACACTAGACTCATTTTGAATCACCATTTAACTTGAATTAAAGCAATAAAAGTGAAGTTAATCACAAGACAGGAACAGGAACTAGAACTAGAAGGGCAGTTTTCAGAAATGTGCAGCATCATTCAAACATGTTTATAGAATTACTAACTCACTGTCCTTGGTCATAGCTTAAATGAAAAGCTTTGGATGTTTTCTTTATGTTGTCTACATATTCTCCACATACATCTGCAGGTCTTCTTTTAGTATCTACTCTCAATATAAGGGACTAAAGTTAAGGTAACTGGCAAATCTCAAATGGTCTAGTATGAGTTAGTGCATACAAGAGTGGCCTGCAGAAGACTAAGGTTTATGATTGGATTCTGATTAACTGACGAAGCTACCAGAATAGGCTCCGACTGGCTGGGACATTGTATTTCCAAACTTAAATTAAACAATACACAACACCTGTTTGCGGATAACATGGTGAATGATGATTCCCCAATTATCCTTTCATTTATAGAGATTTTTGTTAGGATAATGTGCATTTCAAACTTGAGCTTAAACTCAAAATCAATTCAATGTTTCATAACTTTGTTAGTTGTTCAAAGTTTTTGTCTGACTGCCCGTACTATGGAGATAGAGGCATTGTTTTACCAGATGGAATCCCTCATGGCAGGAAATCACTATAACTTAAAAGCCAGGTTATCACTCAGAATCATTAACTAGCAATTATTGCTGAGTTAACAATCTAAGGGAGTGAGGGTACCCAAATGACATAATAGAAATGCACTCCACATTGATATGGAATCATCACTGTTTAAACCAACAATTTAAAGAAGCATGCACCACAATTGCCTCTTTCAGGCTGGGATTGTGAAAGATGATTCATTTGATCTAATTACATTGACCTGTTTCCGGATAGTCTGTTTTCTATGCTCTTTGCACTATTCTATTCACAAATATGAACTGCCAGGTATGACAGTAGTATTAAAATAAAAAGGAAGTGGTTATTTCTAAGTGGGATTTATTTTCATTTATTTCTATATTTCCATAATTAGTGTATTGGATTTTGCAATCACAATAATGTAAAGTTTCTTTGCATCTTCCTATGGAATGTTGCTAATGACTGTTACTTAGTTTAATATGTTGGGTTTACTAATATGTAGCAGTGGTTATGTCTGAAAAATTCTCATAAAGAAATTTATGAAAGTACGTGTTCTTTTTAGAAAGGACGGTACAGTGTTTAGCACTGCAGTGTGAATGAGTATGTGTTAATAAGTGATTTTGCCTAGCGATAAGCTGTTTTGTGCCTTGGATACTACATAAATGGGATTAGGAGGGATTGTTAATGGACGGGTGGATGCTTACATGCCAGAAACTTAAATGACAAAGTGGTTAACTTGTGCTGGCCATTCAGATTGGTGACCCTTAATGAAATAACTGACCAACCTGATCTAAAACAGAATATTTATTAGAGATTTCTTTAAAAATGATTATTTTTAACAGCTGTGTTTGGGGTTCCTCCAGTTGGGTGTAAAGTGGAGAAGGACAAACAAACTGTGATTGCATTCACTACACTTTTGGCACGCAGACTTATTTTGCTAAACTGGAAGAATCCTGACTCTCCTATTTTAAGTCAGTGGGAAACCGATGTTTTATACTATTTGCAACTGGAAAAAATCAAATACTCAGAGGATCTGTACAGATTTTTTTCAAAACATGGCAGGATCTAATCAGTAATATTTTAAAATAAGCTCTTAAAGCCAGAGGAAGCAATTATCTCTGTATTTCTTTTTCTTCTCCATTCATCTCTATTGGCTTATCAAACTTTCAATTTAGGTATGTTTACAAGCCTTAAATTTTACTCCAGTGGCCTTGCTCTCCCTTTCAGGGTTGGGGGTCGACTTGTTCTCTGCTTTTTGTAAAAACTGATTGATTTGTATGGAATTATTGCAATAAAATTAATAAAATCTCGAAAAAAAATTAAAAATGACTATTTTGTTCTGTCACACTTCTCCACCGATTATATAGTCCAGTACTTCCATTTTCTGAATGGACAGTGCACCACACATGCACATTCAGTTTGTACATTTAACCTTTGTTTTCAATTTTATCATCTCATCATTTTCTGGGAGGCAACTTAAGGAATTTATGTAGGCTTTTAGTACTTCTTTACCTGTATAATAATGTTTAATATTTGCTATATGCAATTTGTTGTTGAGAGCTTTTCCAACTGTGTATATCATATTTCCAACAATTTCAAATGTACTTATATCTATTAACATGATTCATTGTACCTTCCCTCTTTTTTACTACTACAGTAGACTTTATACAGTTTCTACTCATAAATTGCTATTTTTGCATTTTTAATCATATTATGCATTGACATTTTTTTGCTGATGCAACACATGTAATGCAAGATGTTTTTGTTTGGATGTTTTTGAAAGTGTTTGTTGCTTACCAGCATTGATCTCAATAGACCACTATTTTATCATAAATTATTTGTTTCCATTTTCCATGACTTTCAGAATTTTTATCAGTCATTAAAACAAAACACATGGGGTAAGTAACATATAAAAAATATAATTTTTGGTATAGTATTCCCTTAATCTCATGTTTTCAACCGAGAACAGAAATAAAATATTTTGTGTTAGATAGATAGATAGATGGATACTTTTTTAATCCCAAGGGGAAATTCACATACTCCAGCAGCAGCATACCGTGTGTGTGTCTGTGTGTACGCGCCCTGCGGTGGGCTGGCACCCTGCCCGGGGTTTGTTTCCTGCCTTGCGCCCTGTATTGGCTGGGATTGGCTCCAGAAGTAACCCATAACCCTGTAGTTAGGATATGGCGGGTTGGATAATGGATGGATAGATAATTCACATGTCAGCCTATACAGTTGTATGCTCACAATGGGCAAAAAAAGTTTGGATAAAAAATACTGTTAAATAAACACTTTTGGAAAACCAAACCAGTGTATGCAGAGTTAACATGTTCACATGGGACTGAGCATTTGACCTCCCATTTAGACCTGCCTCTCTCCCTCATTAATGGTCCTGACTTCATTTCAAAAGCTCTTTCCAGTGTGAATGCATTTACTATTCATGCACTGCTCGGATTTTCTGGAAATATTATTTAACAATATAAATGAATATATTTTGCCTTTTTTGAGCATATAACTGGATGATCTGACACAAGAATTATGTGACATGAGTAACGTGAGATTATTTTCATGGACCATTGCGATATTGTTTTCTTCAGCCAGTGTTAAGTTTCAATAGATGCTCCTAATATCAGAAATAATGTTTTCTCTATTCTCCATGAAGACATGAGTTAAAAAACATTTTTGTGGCAATACCATGTAAAATATTAAATTGATTTTTGCCCATTAAACCTGAACTTTAGTTTAAACATGCTTACAAGTTCACACACTTGCTGATCAGACTTCCAAAGACATATTAAATCTGTTAAACCAAGATAGAAGATGTGTGTATATAAATTTCCCACCCTGTTTTTTTAAAACAAAACTAGAAAATACCTAATAAATATTTTATATGAATGTGAGTTTCAGTCATTTGTATACACTACAGTTATTTCACATGAAAGCCACTGCAGGAAAATGTAATGTGGAAATATGAAATATATCATAATCTACATCTTCATCCAGCAGCACCACAAAAAACAAGTAGTCAATGAAAACACTACATATGCTAGACTTTAAACCTTGAATATAAAAATGTGACAAGCAAATCTGACACACATTTGTCACTGTTCACAATCTTTCAAAAGTAGAAGTGTCCAATTACCAACAATACCATAAATTTCTAACCATTGTTTTGCCATTTTGCATTCTAGCACCGTGTTTCTGATTGTGAAAAGCAGCAAAACCTTGTAGGCTGCATAACATGTCATTTACTTCTGCTACAGTATATTTTGCTTCCCTTGCTTTTGACGTCTACAACTGCAGAATGCGAAAAGGCAGCAAAAATGGCAGAACTCCGTTAGCCGTGTATATCACATTTTGCTTCACTTGATTTTTACGTCGACTGCAGCGACGATAGCGAAGGCAGAAAAAATAACACAGCATGTTTTTTTGTTTGTTTTTAAACATGAAACATAATCGGACAAACAGTTTCTTCACAATTACTTAAATTGTCACGAAAATCTGTGGCCACTGCAACTTCCCAAGAAAAAAGCATGTTCTGAATTGTCTGCACCTTCTCGTTCTATTCGACATCTAAACTGACGAATTCCGGTTATAAAGTTTGTTTAACGTTGTCTTACATTCAGCACTGATGTAATGATGTGCTCTACATTTTTAAAGCGTCGTTTATCAATATATAGTATTGTAGGCATAAATACAAAATACATGAATACCGTAATCGCGAATATAATAAGGAATTACATTTACTCTAAGCAATTAAGCAAACATAATACAGTATACTGCATTTGTTTATGCATGTGTTTCCTTGGCTTACTGAGAGAACAGAACTCTAGGAACGCTAACGGTTGTGACAGATTTCCATAACACCGCCTTGCAAGCATAGCTCCCGCGTATACAAGGGTACGGCTTATCTGGGGCCCGCCCTCCTAGTACCGCCCCCTAAGGTTAGTCAGTCAGTCAGTCATTTTCCAACCCACTATATCCTAACACCATAGACATACAGTACAGTATATAGATAGACGCTGCATTCACTGTGTTGCCCTGTCGACACGACACGTCAGCGCGTCCGCCCCATTGCGAGTGGCAACAGTGACATTTAAACTAATAACAGGTAGACGTGGAAACCGGGTTTTCTGACGAAAAACAATAACGTTTAAAACAGTATCGTTTACATACAACGGATTTTGGCGAATCGTTTACATGCAATTATTTATATCCATTTATACACTAATAATGGCAATTATTAAATAATAATAATTATTATTAATATTAAATAATTCCTCCCATATAAGTAACATTTCTCGGACTGCCTTCTTCCATCTCTGAAACATTTCTAGACTTTGTCTTGTTCTTACCAAACACAGTACTGAAGTATTGGTTAATGCCCTAGTCACCTCACGTATAGATTACTGTAATGCTATTCTATCTGGCATCCCACAAAAACATATCCATCGCTTAAAATTTCTTCAAAATTCTGCTGCCAGGATAATAACCTGCTGTTTTAAATCCACTGAACATATTACACGTATTCTCTCTCAACTTCACTGACTCCCTGTTCACTACTGAATACAATACAAAATACTGCTCTTAACATTTAAAGCTCTCCACAACCTCACTGATCTCCTACAGACTTGCACTCCTTTTTCTCACTCAGATCCTCATCTGCAGCTCTACTGTCTGTACCACACATCAAACTCTGTGCTATGGGAGCTCGAGCGTCTCTCATAGTGCTCCTCAAGTTGGGAATTCTCTTCCCTCTCATATACGTTAGCTCGATTCAATAACACTTTTTAAAACTGCCCTCAAAACTTATCTTTTCAAACTGGCATACCAATTGTGAATTTTGCATTGTTACTGCCAGTTATCTTTGTTTGTATACTAATTATTTCTTTTTGATTTATCATTCTCTTGTTTTAATTTTACTAATTTTGTTTAATTTAATTGTAAGGTGACCTTGAGTGCTAAGAAAGGTGCCTATTAAATAAAATATTATTATTATTATTATTATTATTATTAATAATAATAATTATTATTATTATTGAGACAAACACTTGACCAATGCCTGAAAGTCAAAATAGTAAGAATGCAACTGGCAGTCTGGTCTTTCTTTTAACAGTGAAATGATACACTCAATGGCAAAAATAAACAAATTGATAATAATTTCTGAAAACATTTCACTCATTCCTCTCTCAATCTGTCTCTCTCTCACACACACATGCACACACACACAATGTGGTTACTTAATTATATACAGGATTGGACCTAAAATCCTTGAAACAGAACTGTCTTCCATAGCTTTTTCTGTGTGTTGCCTGTCAGTAATCTGAGAGTATTCAGTCTGGCAATATGGTGCAGCCTTAGGTTGTAGAAGACAGACACAACTAAAGACATGAGTATAAAATGATGGTTGTCAATTTCAAACTGTGTTTCCTCAATGTGCTCCTTGAGAAAAAAATACATTATCTGAACCAATCTCAGCCCAAACAAACTGATTGATCAAAGTTACACTGACAGCTTGCCCTAATGTCGACTGTCGGATAACACACTTTGACCACCTTGACTGTACCCTCAGAAGGAATCATCAAACCTCCTTTTTTAATGTGAGCAAGTGGTAGCTTTGATCATATGATGCCGGTGCAGCATCTGTTACCAAACTAGCACGGCACACATCACAGGACAGCTTTCTCAAAATCTGTTGAACGACAAACCCTGAGATGTAAACAAGGACATTTTCCACGAGGCCACCAAAGTGAGATGGTAAATACCTATGGTCACACACAATTGCAGGAATATTTACAAAAGAGGATGGAAGCTGTTCTTTCTTTTGCTGCTGGTGTAGAGGACATCTCAACAGCAGACAGGGAGACAGTCTCATCCTGTGCTGCCACGTTTCCAGATGTGCTTGGAGAGACACCACACCGAACCTGAGACGATGCAAAATGGCCTGGAACTGACCAGATGAAGGGTTGTTATTCCAGCCCCCTAAAACATACATGCACCACTTTTACAGATCTTTACTCTTTTTCAGTTGAATTTCTTGAGAAAGAAACAAAAAAACTGCACTGCTAGTAACAGTTTGGCTTAATAAATTGTACAAAGTGATCGATTTACATGCTTGTCTGTCTGTTCCCACAAAGTCAATCAATCACAGCTGTCAGTCTGGGGATATTATAAAGACAATGCAATTACCATGGTAACACAGCACATGAATGCATAATTTTGCTAGTTATGCCTGGCGTAGCTAAAGTTAAGATTATAAAATGGGATTTTCTAATGGTCAAATATAACCAAAACAATTGTTCAGCCTTACCTATGAAATGTAATCCCCAATGATCTGGTTTGGAGCGTACAGCAGTTTGTACAATCTCAAGCAGCACATGCGTGAGGCATCTTTATCCACTACTTCACTCCACAGCAGTGCCACTCGCAATATGGCGGCGACGTTGACGTACGATGCTTCTGGTCATACGGCGTCTAGTAATGCTATGTCTATGCTCAACACAGGGTCACGGGGTCGAACATTCCAATTTGAAAGCGTCACTCTTTTCTAGTCCAATGAATAGCGTCTCATGAATGTAGGCGGGACTTTAATTAGTCATCTTCTAGAAAACCAATGAGCTTCGAGAGAGATTTGTCAATCGTTAAAAAAAAGTTTAAAGGGACGCCCTTCTAGGGCGCTAATGTGTTTATTCCTTGCTGCATTATTTCTACGTGGGGGAGAGGAAAGGTAGTGTTTTTGTGCGCAAGCGCATTGGTGTAATCTGGTAAGGGGTTATTTGTAAAGCTAGTGTACTGCGGGTGCTGCTTCGTTTGGAATAAAGGAGTTTGGTAGAAGAGCAGATGGAAAGCAACCAACTATGAAAAACCTTGTGTTGCCTTCATAGCAGGAGCACGATGGTGTAGCGTGGGTGGGTGTAATAATCCCATGCTTGTCCTCCCTTAAACGCAGTGGGAGGAACACCCTATCGGTAGTTGCAAATGTGCTGAGTCGTAAACTTCTGTCATAGTGTGATATTCGTTACTGAATACAATCATACTCATTTTAACTAAGCGAATTTACTTTTGTCACAAATTACATTCCGCTGGTATATATATATATTTTTTTTGTTATTTAGCCAAATCACAGTAACCAATAAGTACTGTAAGCCATTAGTTTTGCAGTAGCATGCGAGTTTAGCACTATGAATTTGGAAGCTATTCCGTATTGCTACACTGCTTTATTTTATGCAACATTGTTACATTGGATAAAATATATATTCGATTTATTAGTTCTGTATAAAACCATTGATGCATTTTAAAGTATTCAAGAAGCTTGGAGAACTGATATACTGTTAAAATACATCCAAACATTTTTAATTAATCACCCCCTTTAAATAACTGCATGCCAGGAAACTGCATGATTGAAAATTATACTTTTACAGAGCTGACTTCAGATTCGTTTCCAGGTGTACATAAACAGACTGTTACGTCGCTTATAATTTGCCTTTTACAATTCAGATTTGACGCACCTCTAAATAAAGTAGAGATCAGGTTATGACAAATCAGCAGCCGTATATTCACATTCTGGTGGTCATTTATTCCTAACGTCGTTGTTCAGCATTCTTGTGATAGGAGATGTACTGTATAGCTAAGGGTAAAATTTGATCTCTTGTTCAATACATAGATTATTCTGTAATTCAATGTGCATTCTGTGTAAAATCTGAACTGAAGTTTACTAAGTAAAATTATAAAGAATTTCAGAACACAAAGTTGGCTCAAGTAGTGCCTTATTTGTAGTTGTGTCTTATGGCAGAATTAATTAATAATACATTATTATTTATCTGTGTGTAGCTGAAATGTTGCATAATTACAGGAATTTTGCAGGTCGGCAATGGCAGGAAGAGGTAGAGGGCGTGCAGCTTTTACATTTAATATCGAGGCCTTGGGACTTGCCAAAGGTGAAAGCTTGCCGGAATCAGCATTCCAACCAAAGCCTTTATACCCTGTAAGTATACAGCCCAATATTCGTTAAATACATTCTATATGTTTGTAAGACTAGCTCATCTGTCTAAATTCTTGCAATTGTAGTAATGAAAATTAATATATATACTGTATATATAGGTAGTGCTATTTAAGATAGTATTCTAGAAATTTAGATTTATGGTCCCATTGCAGATCAGGGTGCAGTTATTTCTTCCATGAACAATTGTTTTCACAGTGAGACTTAACTGAGTTGAGTTTAACCAAATGTAACATTTATTGCAAGGCAACATTTTTGCTAGGAGTTTGCTACATAAGAAGTAGAAAAGAAGACGAAGATATAATAGTAAAATACAATTGAGTATAATACACAGTTCATGACATTTTAACATAAAATTCTCATATCAACTTAATGTAATACAGGTTTGAAGATGGCCAGTTGGCATTTGGTTCAAAAAAGGGGTAGTCACACTTGAACAAGTATACATTTGGAATTATCAATCAAACTAGCATGCAAATATTTTTCAATGTGGAGTGAAAGAGACTGTTTCCTGCAGAGGCATTAGCTCTCTTGGAAATGTGTTCTTTTAAAATTGTGGCATATTAAATAATTAAACAACATCATGATATACCAAAAAAGGCGATATCCCTCCCATAGTGATTACGGCGGTACAAGAATCACATGAGACAAAATATCTTTTAGCTTACATTTACTGACGTTTTACGCGGTTACAGACGGGGAGGCATATGGACAGACTTTTATCCAGGTGGGAAATCTGGATCAACACAGTCAGCCATTTTCTCTGTCCCCACGCTGGGAGGTTTTTCAACAACTTTGTGTCGACGCAGCCTCGAAGGGTCTGGCCACTGTCCAGACCTTTTATATGGTTCTTGCTTCACTTGCTGGTCGTCTCCGTCCCCAAACCAGGGCTGAATTCCTCCCCCACAAAATACAGAAATATCATAGTGCTTACATGCCGATTCTCATTCTCCCAATAAGGAAAGAAGATTTGTGCTGATAGAGGACAGAAATACCCTAACCTGTGTTTAAGCTGACTATACACGCCTCCAGTTGTCTCTGGCTATCTACTCCAATGCTTGGCTAGCAATTCTAACTGCTGAGCCCCTGTGTGCCACAGTTAACATGCACATGTGAATAAAACTCATAACAGTATTGTCCAGATATAGCGACATAAAGAAACATGTAGTATAACAGAGACTGCCAGAGGAAAATTCATGCAGACATGGAGAAAATGTGAAAACTCTAAACAGACAGTGATTCGCTTCTGGATTAAAGTCCTTGACGCTGGATCCATGAGGCAGCAGTGCTGACAACTGTACTATCATGCTGCCCATTTACTATATGATCACTATGTTATTTACAACCACAGTATATTAATATAGTGCACAAAACATAATTGGTACATAAAATAACGTGACAATGTATAGAACTGCACTTATTGTATAACCTTGCACTTTATAAGCAAAAGTCAATATTATTTATGTTGTATGGCGGTGTTTGGAGATTAGGGGATTCAAAGGTTAGTATGAAATTAGAATTAATCAGAGCAACTGTAGTAAGAAATAAGGCAATTACATTTCAAGTAGTTCTTTCTTTCAGTGACTGGTAACATTTCTGTAATGGTGATAATTAAAAGATTTAGTAGCCTGGGTGAGTGTATTAGTTTGAGTCTGTGCTAAGAGAATTCTGTAATGCTACTTCAACATGATCTGTTAATATTCTGGTTTAATTTTGCACGTGTTTTATTAAAGGTCAGTGTATTCAGTTTTATTTTATCTCTTTCAGAATAAATTTAGACCTTCTCAGCACTGTTTTTGATTTTTTTTTTTAAATTGTTGATGTTGTCAATACTGTTCCCTCATAAGTGTTGCGATTGTGAAGTCAAAGTGAGTGAGTGTTGTGTACACAAACTGTTTTCATTCGAACTGAAAAACTGAATAAGATCTTTATTTCTGGATATATCTGTGTTTGTACTGTTAAATGTTTCAGAATAATGCTACATTTCATGTTCTTGCCTAACATTATAGGACATGCTAATTTTGGCATATTAGCATAAAATAGTATAAAATCTAGTATTTGGTTGGAACTTTTTAGCATGTTTTAAGACTTCAGCTCTTTGAAATACTGTAATTTAGCTCCTGTTTTTTTTCCATTAAGATGTTTTACCAAACTTTTTTTTTACAAGGTATTTCTAGTTGCTGTTTGTTTGGAGTATTTCTTGACTTAAGACTTGTTTTTTGGAAATTTATATTCAGTTTTGATTAGTTGTGGATTATCTGACACTTTCTCCCTTTATACCGCAATAAAATCTTTTGAATCGTTATCTTGTTGCATGATGAAGCTCTGCCTAATTAATTTGGAAGCTAAGAAAAAGTGAGTTGGATGAAGAAATGGCCATGCATGCTCAATGTTTTAGTGATAACATTGTGTGTTGTGCAGTTTCTTTGTACACACATTCATATTGTAATCCATTGTGGTAGACATTTATCTTGTTTCATCTATATATAATTCTTAGTTCCATAGCTGTACTAGCTCATTTCCATACACTGTCTCTCTTTCTAAACCCAAGGCCCTTCTGCAGCATATGCAATGTTTCAGGGATCATTTGAAAAAGACACATTTGCATCCACCCAATAAGAAGGATATAAAAGGTGATCTTATTTATTTAAGAAATGTAATAAATATAGTAGATCTTTGTTTTACATCCAGGTACTACAACAATTTGAAATAGAAAACAAGTTTGTTATTCAAAAACGAATGCATTGATTTAAAGCCACTGCAGGTTAAAATCTTAATGAGGTAATAACTGTTGTAGCCTGCAAATGATGTGGTTAGTGCTCATGAAGATCCTAGATAAACACATGTCATCTTCAGGGTTCAGCCTGGTCCTTTAAATTTTGAGGGCTGTTTGCAGAAAATCCTGACTCGTATAGTTAGGCGGTGCGCTACATTAACACTTTATGTGCAACATCTTGACACATGTGATACTCTGTGCCATGCTAAGACTTAGTTAGGGTAGTCATCAGATGACAAGTCAGTTATTTCTTAGGATTTGAATGAGAAAGTAACAGTAAGGTTTTCCTAAAGGTTCTCAAAGAATGGACTTGCAATACACAGGTATTCTGCTTTGTTTTTTTCTGTGAGCACCTGGAAACAAGAGTTACATTTTTCCAAAATCCTAGACATATGCTCTATCAGTTGGTGTTTGACACTAAACCACATTTGTCTCTCTAGAATAATCTGTTTGTTCAAACATGTCTGTAGTTTCTAAAGCTCTGATTTTTCTTTTAAAGGCTTCATCTTGATTGTGTCTTGCAGTATTGTTTGTATTTACACCCTACATTGTTTTGCCTCTTTAATTTTGAAAGAGAAAATGAGAAAAAAAAAATAGCTTCCTCAACTTTTTCAATCATATTTCATGTATATGAGTTGATAACACATTTTAGACTCGTCCAGTTGGAAAGCAAAGTTATTCTCATGAAGTAGTTGAACAGTGGATGAAATAAGATATCCTTCAATGTGGATGAGATTTACCATTTCACAATGTCATTGAAGATTGGTATTCTTTGCAGTTCTTTCATTTTTTTTATTCTTCAGATAGTTTACAACCTCAGTAACACAAAGCATGATCACAGTTTTCCAAGTATACAGTATGTGCTTTTTGTTTTCCTGAGCTCTTTCTGAAGCCGCAACTTGCAAAATCTTCTTCTAGTCTCTTATTTACTATGGTTATGACTTTAATCATTGCCCTGCTCCCTTGACATAACTAAAACCCTTAGGTAAAGTATCTTTACTTTTACTTTCAACGTTTTACCTCATTATCATTCGCCTTGAGTGTCTGCCTTTTACAGTACTTACAGATGCTGTATGTGAACTGTAGCTCATATTCTTCGATGCTAGTGATAAGGCGATCAAAGTGGTGGTATGGTACTACTTTTATACTGTGGGTTTGTAAGTAAACCACAAACACTGGAACACGTTGGATTTTTTTTATATCAACATTAATGGCTTAATTAACTTCCATTGCTGCAGAAAAGTTGCAAATTGTTAACCCATTACTTGTCCCCTGAAAAATACTTTAACTCTTAATTTTAGTTTTTGGTAACCTAAACTTTTTTTAACCTCTCTGTGTACTGCTTACGTTTGTATCACTCCAGATTATATGGGTGGTATGCCTTACAGGAAGGACACCAGGGTTTGCGTCCCCTGTCCTCCCTGCATGGGGTTTGCATGTACTCCTCATGTCTGAACAATCTGAGCCAATTCTGCACCCATTGAAAAACATCATCCTGAACTCCTTCTTATTCATTTTCCAGTCCTTCGGAATCTCCCCATTGTGCAGTGACTTCCTAAAACTAGGTGTTATGGATTTATATACATACTCGCTAACTTGAAAACTTGAGGGTAAATATTATCTGGTCCTGGTGATTTGGTTGATTTCAGCCTATTTAATCTGAGCAGTACTTCTCCCTCTACAATTTCAAAATCCTTCAGTATCTCCTTAGTAGTCTCATTTACTGCTGGGAGGTTATCCACTTTATCACTTGTGAAGATCTCAGAAAAATGTAAGTTTAGAGTGTTTGCTATTTCACGGACTATCTTTTAATTCCCCTTTACTATTTCTGATGCACTTAACCTCCTCCTTGATACCCTACAATTCACTTTGGAGTTTAGTCTTGTATGCTTTTTTAAAGCTGTTTTTTTTTTCTCTTTGCAGCTTCTTTTTTAACTCTTTATAACCCACCGTGGAGTTTTTTTTAAATTTCCTGTTTATTCCAAATTTAGTATGTACCTGTCCTGCATTACATGTGAAACATTTTAAAATCTGTTCCACTGCTCCTCGACGGTCTCCACACTTAAATGCCTTTCCCAGTCTATCCTGACTTTGCTGCATCTGCTCAAACTTTGCCCCACCAAAGTTAAACTTGGCAATTTTAGTCTTTGCATCCACATTTATAAACAGTGAAAACTGTATTATATTATGGTTACTTGACCATAGTGGTTCAATCACCTCTACGTCCTCAATTCTGTCTTGATTGTTACAAAATACTAAATCCAGGCAAGCTTCACCCTGTCTTGGTGCTTTAACATATTGTGTTAGAAAACAGTCACTGATTACTTCTAAAAACTCCATTTGCAAGGTCATCCCAGTTAATGTTTGGATAATTAAAGTCCTCCGTCACTATAATATCCCCTTGTAAACTTGCCTTTTTAATATTACTAATAAGATATTTGTTGAAATTACTGTCTGCGTTGGGTGGTCTATAACACACTCCTCTTTCTCCAGTGCTTTCCATGCGAAGCCACATGTCCTTACTAAAATGCGGTTCGTCATCCAACTGAAGAATATTTGCATTTTAATTCTGTTTGACATAAACAGCAACTCCACCTCCTTTTCACTTCTATCTATCCTTCCTAAAAATGTGTATCCCTCTGTTATACTCATCCCCATCTTTGTTATTTAGTGAGGTTTTCGTTATTGCTATAATATCATAATTATGCTCTCCCCTGCATAGGTTTTCTCCAGGTGCTCTTAGTGTGTGTATGTGTGTTCACCCTGTGATGACATGAGCCATGTCCAGAGTTTGTTCCTGCCTTCCACTCTATGGTAGCTGGGATAGACTCCAGCCCGACCAGCCTCAGACCCCCAAGCCTGCTCAGGACAAAGCGGTTGAAGAAAAATCAATGACTGACATTTCATTATTCACTAGCAGGGCTGGCCTTACAATAGAGACGAACTAGATGGGCAGTTAGAGTGATGGCATGTTGCTAACTATAATAAACCTAGCCAGTGGTGGACTCTAGGTGATTTTTCCCTGCTGCCATACCATTTAGTTTTGTCTTACCAGTTACTTTGTCTAGTCTTCTTGCACTGCCTGCCAATGCTTGATGCAGGGATTGCTTTATTTACTAAGTTCATTTGTCCCAATACTTGTGCTTATATGATAAGTGGTGGTATT
Source organism: Polypterus senegalus (assembly GCF_016835505.1). Taxonomy (NCBI): domain Eukaryota; kingdom Metazoa; phylum Chordata; class Cladistia; order Polypteriformes; family Polypteridae; genus Polypterus; species Polypterus senegalus. Next base: position 138,488,001 of record NC_053160.1, read on the forward strand.
CTAAAATTTTACAGCATAAATTGTACAATATACATGGAGATAAAATAAAAAATTTTGTGTGTCTCATACTGTATTATGTTTTTATCTGAAATCCCAATTGCTTGTGATTACAGTAAAAAAAGAGTTTTGATCTCGCTATCACTATAGTTATGGAAGCCACTGCTTATTAGGTACATGCTAACAATATTTTTTTCAAAATTTGATTTTAGATAGTTGACTCCAAACCTGTGCCGTTAAAAACTGGAGAAGGTGAGGATTACATGTTGGCATTAAAGCAAGAGATCCGAGGAAGTATGAAAGCACTCCCTTACTATATATTGTTACCTGACCATAAAACAGGTAAATATTTTCATTTCCTTATGTCTGTTTTTATACCTGCTTAATTTTAGTTGTGTCATCAGTTGTAAAACAACATGTTACAAATCTTGTAATACGAGATCAATTGTATCAAAATCAAATTCCATAATGTCAGCCACATTTTTGTGCTTCTTAAAAATAAATTGTCTGTTAACCATTTTACAATGACTAAAGAAGAATATGGTGGATTTCCTGTAAAGCTAAAAAATGTTTATATTTACTTTCTGTATTCCATAGAAAACCTTGGTGTAGAGAACTAAGTAATATGGATATGTTCTAAAGAAACTGAAATGCTTTTACCTGTTTTTGATTGATTTCAATTACACACATCATTCAAGTCATCCATTTTGTATGTGTGTGTGTGTGTGTGTATAGATAGAGATATATAGATATAGATATTTTCACATCAAAACAAGGACACAATAGCCAATCAATCCATCAATATGTAAATAAAATTAAATAATTAATTATAAAAAAAATGAATAAATGTATATTGTTCAGATATGTCAAAATGGTATTTCAAAATAAACCTAATGAATGTCCCAGGAAGAAGCATTGAAATGACAGTGGACAGAAAAGACCCACAGAGGGCCTTTTTAGCACACTGTGGCTAAAAGTGCTCCAAGAGAGCGCCTCCTGAATGGAATGGAGGGTATTTTTAATTAATGGCATCCAATTTTGCCACCATCCTCTTTTCTTCTATGGCTTCTAGTGTTTCCATTATTTTTTCACATATCAAGCAGCACTTCGTACACTAGAATTACAAAGCAAAAGCATAATGTTAGGATTTTTTGCTCATTTATTAAAATAAATGTTCATCCATCCATTATCCAACCCGCTATATCCCAACTACAGGGTCATTATTTATATTTATTTTTTACATTTGCATCTCTATAAATATATTTTGAAGTGTGCCATTCAGAGCTAATGAGAATTTTGAATAAATAATGACAAGTCAAGAACTTATTTGTCTTGATTTAAGAAAAAATAACTACAGGGTGAGCCAAAAAGTAGTACCACATTTCAAATGTTCATTCTACAAAAATGCTCCAAGAAACAGTATACAAAATAATTTTTTTTCACTGTGTTTTAAAAATGATGTCTTCAAGGTGGTAGCCATCATTAGCGATACGCTCTTCACGATGATTACTCAACGCTCGCATGACTTGTTCCTCAACGCGCGCATGACTTGTTCGTCCATTTGAAGGGGAATAGTGGTGATTTCATGGCGAATAGTGTCCTTGAAGGCTTCAAGGTTTTGAGGTCAGTTTGTGTGTACACCTTTCACAGATCTCCACACCGTATGAGCTGTTCCTCCATACTGTTAAAAACAGGTATACACCACATCCATTTCTTCCAGTTGGGGCTGCAAAAAGTTCTCTAGCATTTCAATGTAACGTTCTGAAGTGACGGTGACTGTTGCTCCTTCCACCCCAAAACAATAAGGGCGTACAATGCCAAAATCTGGAAATGGCACACCAAACTGTAACACACTCACTGTCTCTGAAGTTCACGAGGGTTGGTTTCAGCCCAATAGCAAAAGTTTTGCTTAATTATGCAACCATTCAAATGGAAATGTGCCTTGATGATGGCATCTCGATGAATGGTTTGCAGAATGTTTGCACACAACTCTCGATGGCTCTCCCAGTCTCTCTCGGTAAGTTCCTGCACTACCATCATGAAAGTCTAGGAGATTACAGAAATGATAGTCTTAGAGTTTGGATGATTTCAGGTGTTTGTACAGTCCAAGGATGGAGATTTTTATGTTTAATGTTGCACCCATCTGTCTAAATTTAGCCATCCACTGAAAAATTGTTTTTCGATTTGGGATGTCATTGTTAGAAGGAATGCTGAAGTGCATTTGGAAGGCAGCATTGCATAGAGATGATGGATTCATTGTTTTTGAAGAACACTTCGACAGCGAAAGCTAAATTGTATAGGGTGGTCCAGATCTAATTATGCAATTTTCATTACGCTATAACTTAACTTAAGTTTATTACATAGAAAATCACCCGAAAAATCCTGGACCATCGAGAAGTGTGCGAACTGACGGCATGGAGAATTGTCTTCACACTGAACTGGAATCGTCCCTGCATAAATCAAAGTTATCCAGATGATCTGGATCTGCATAATTGGATCTGGACCACCCTGTATTATGAAACTGAAAACTACAAGGGATCGCCTATCAATGGACCCCCACCCCAACCCACTTGGCTGTCTCTACCTTGAACAATGACCTGGAGAAATGTGGTACTTCATTCTGGCTCACAGTGCTGTATCATCCAACTACAAATTTAAAATAAGTTTTAGCCTAAAATGCAGGGTTATGAAACAATACTCCTGAATATCATCATATTAAATTATGAGCTATGAGTTTTGAAACACATTCAAGAGTACAGGAAATGTTAAATGTCAATGAAGTGAGTTCTTTCATATTTCATAGTAACAACATCCTCAAACCTACTCAATCTCCATTTCTGGATTATGGAAAGCTAGCACATAAAATGGAGCTTGTCCATCACTGAACCCACTCATGCAAACTTCCATAAGCCCACTTTCATAGGACCAATTTGAAATCACAAATTAATCCAACACACACTTTTCGGGGAAGTGGAAGAAGACCAAAATAATTGGAAGAAATGCATGCAAACATGGGGAGAACATGTAAACTTCAAAGTAACCGATTCAGTCTCAGAACACTGGATCCTTGAAGCAGCAGTGCTAATGACTGTGAAACTTGTATCCTAATGAAGCCAATAGTTTTTCAAAGGTTGTATGGATGTATGGATGGATGGATGGATGGATGGTGTAGCTGTTACATGGGGTAATACATTAAAGCCAAACCTCAACTTTCTAAACTTGCTTATTCAGAGTGGGGTCACAGGCTAGCTGGAGCCTACCAATAGTAACATAATTAGCTTGTGCAGATAAAAATATGAGAATTATTTTTTGCATTAGTTATTTTTCCACAGAATGGTGTTTGAAGGTATATCTGAATTACGGTACAGTACACACCTTTTGTTTTGATGCAAGACTTTTTTTTAAGCATGTGAAATTATAATTTGTACTTTTATATAATAAACAAGCAACAAACCATCCTCCCCTCAACATGCTTAAGAACTTTGTGCATGGATAATGATGAGCTGATGCTGTCAATAACAGACTAGTAGGTGGTGGTAAAATGGTGAGACCTACTGGAATGTACCACAGGTTTACATTAAAGGCATTAATTTTAAAATACAGAGGATCTAGCTTGCTGTCCCATACAAAGTTGCCTGATTGAGTACATCAGTATTCATAATAACTCATGTTTAGAATGTTCACAACAGAGGAATCATTTTTAAAATAAGCATCTACAAGAGGGAGCAAACCCCTCCTGATCAGTAATCTGGACGAATTCAGACTGTATTTCAGTTAGGATCTTGCATTACAGCTTAAATTGTAATGTGCTGGGATTTTTAGTATATCTTATTCAGGTCAGTTTCATCCATACCCTCTACTGCTTTTTCCACTTTCTTCTGATCATATCATGTGTAATCCATGCAGTATGAAGTAGCATTTGATAAATAATTGGTTTAATATGGTTCTCTGCAATACTCACAATATTAACAGATCTACAGTATGTGCTTTTGCATTTTTTCCCTCTATGCATAAAATTGCATGGATGCTTTGAGGATACTTTTAAATGATAACTTCAGTGCGTATACAGTAAGTGGCTATGTAAATCATAATACAAAATCATCATCAATGCAGTTAAAAAAGAAATAGTTTTCTGTTTCATTATCTACAGAGATTATCTAAATGAGTTTCTTATCCATTTTATCCAGACTGTCAGTGCCTTGTAAGTGTGTTTTAGTTGTAAAACCTGCGTCTTAACTGCAAAACTCTGTGCCACAGTGAAGGAGGAAGGATGACTCTTGCCACAGGCCAGTGTCAAACAATTTTGTTCAAAGATTACATTTTTTCTTCAGGACATTGCACCTTTTATACTTTGCCACCTTACTTTTCCTCATCCTCATTCTGGATCTGTGCCTGTTCCATCCTCCGATGAGCTGCTATGGTGTAACAGAGCTCCTTAAGTGGTAGTGACTGCAGTGCTACTAGCTGAGCTCCAGCAGACCCCCATGACCCTGTGTTAGGATATAGTGGGTTGTAAATTGACTGACTGACTTAAAGTTTAGTGTCTCTTGCATTCTCCGATATTGTAGACATAAGGTACCCTTCAGATCCACTACACTCACTCGATGACGTCTTTCAATGTTGCAACTTGTCAGAAAGACATTTGGTTTGTGTTGACCGCAGCAAATCTTCAGTTTGAAAATTGACTTAACAATTTATAGTGAAAAGCTAGTTGCCAGATCATATCACATGGAGCGGCTGCTGCTTCACCACCTGTGGCCATGCCCTCGACCCTCTGCAGTTCGCATACCAGGAGAAGGTGGGAGCAGAGGATGCCATCATCTATATGCTACACCGATCCCTCTCCCACTTAGACAGAGGCAGTGGTGCTGTATGAATTATGTTTTTGGACTTCTCTAGCGCCTTCAACACCATCCAACTTCTTCTCCTTAGGGACAAGCTGACCAAAATGGGAGTAGATTCATACCTGGTGGCATGGATCGTGGACTATCTTACAGACAGACCTCGGTATGTGTGTCTCGGGAACCGCAGGTCTGACATTGTAGTCAGAAACACAAGATCACATCTATCTAGCTATGATTTGAACCTGAATAATTAATTTAAAAAAAAAAGTTTAACAAAAAGTAGGAAAATTTGACTACTTACTTTTATTTTTGATTTAGTTTTTGCGTAACTTATTCATCCATCCATCCATTTTCTTAACCTACTTCCATTATAATGAAAATCACTTGCATTTTTTATTTTGACCAAATAGAATATTTATTTTGGTTTTGTTGGTATTTAGATATAATTCTAATAACATTTAGTAGTATACAATGAGTATACTGTACATTTTCTTAGGGTATGATTTACTTTGGAATTGTTAACAACTAAGCACCAAATGTCAGAGTGGCTGTAATGCTAATACAGTATTGAAGCCAGTATGGTTTGAAGTTTTATTAGCAATATATAGAGCAGTAACCCTTTGTTCGGAATAAATGTGATTTAAGCTATTAGAAAAGTTTGTCAAACACCTGCTCCATCAATAATAAAACATCTGCCCCTACCCATCTTTTACACTTTTTTATACTTTGTGGTTTTGGTTTAAATAGGTTAATTTTAAGGTTAATGCATTTGTTGTGTTTAAACTAATTCCTGTAAGTTACTGATAGGATATGCATTTTTTAAAATTATTTTATCGAATTGCAGATTTCATTACAATAAAAATACTAAAAATCAGCAAGAAATACAGTACTTTCTCAGATCGAATGTCCCCTCCTCTAGCCAGCTGGAGAGCAAAAATAGAAAAAGATTTCCAATGATGTAATCACTCACAGATAGTAAAATATTCAGAACCTTAGCAGTGGTTGTCAATGTTCATTTAATTGTGAACAACAGTGATAGATATCATCTGTCAGATTGAAATGAATAAAACCGGACACAGACGCATGTATAGAGGAATTACTGAAGAATTTACTATCCATGCATAACCAAGTATGTACTGTATACTCAACTGAATGTTAAGCAGAGAAAAGTACTGGGCTACTTCAGATTGTGGAAGGATGTTTTATTATTACCTGGTTTGGTTTCTTTGGTATTCTCATTTTTTTTTATTGTGTGTTGTGTGTTTTTTGTTTTTTTTGTCTATGTTAAACTGTCTGCGGGGGCACATGCAAGCAAGCATTTCATTGTATGTGGTACTTGTACACATGACAAAGAATTGAATGAATGAATTGTTGTTTATATACTGAATATACAGGTGCCGGCCATAAAATTAGAATATCATGACAAAGTTGATTTATTTCAGTAATTCCATTCAAAAAGTGAAACTTTTATATTAGATTCCTTCATTACACACAGACTGATGTATTTCAAATGTTTATTTCTTTTAATTTCGATGATTATAACTGACAACTAATGAAAGTCCCAAATTCAGTATCTCGGAAAATTAGAATATTGTGAAAAGGTTCAATATTGAAGACACCTGGTGCCACACTCTAATCAGCTAATTAACTCAAAACACCTACAAAAGCCATTAAATGGTCTCTCAGTCTAGTTCTGTAGGCTACACAATCATGGGGAAGACTGCTGACTTGACAGTTGTCCAAAAGACGACCATTGACACCTTGCACAAGGAGGGCAAGACACAAAAGGTCATTGCTAAAGAAGGCTGGCTGTTCACAGAGCTCTGTGTCCAAGCACATTAATAGAGAGGCGAAGGGAAGGACAAGATGTGGTAGGAAAAAGTGTACAAGCAATAGGGATAACCGCACCCTGGAGGGGATTGTGAAACAAAACCCATTCAAAACAATGGGGAATCCACAAAGAGTGGACTGCAGCTGGAGTCAGTGCTTCAAGAACCACCACGCACAGACGTATGCAAGACATGGGTTTCAGCTGTGGCATTCCTTGTGTCAAGCCACTCTTGAACAAGAGACAGCGTCAGAAGCGTCTCGCCAGGGCTAAAGACAAAACTGCTGTTGAGTGGTCCAAAGTTATGTTCTCTAATGAAAGTAAATTTTGCATTTCCTTTGGAAATCAAGGTCCCAGAGTCTGGAGGAAGAGAGGAGAGGCACAGAATCCACATTGCTTGAGGTCCAGTGTAAAGTTTCCACAGTCAGTGATGGTTTGGGGTGCCATGTCATCTGCTGGTGTTGGTTCATTGTGTTTTCTGAGGTCCAAGGTCAACGCAGTCGTCTACCAGGAAGTTTTAGAGCACTTCATGCTTCCTGCTGCTGACAAACTTTATGGAGATGTAGATTTAATTTTCCAACAGGACCTGGCACCTGCACAAAGTGCCAAAGCTACCAGTACCTGGTTTAAGGACCATGGTATCCCTGTTCTTGATAAAGAACATATAAGGTTTTTAAACTATCATTTTTTTTCTGTGGTACCCCATTTGCTTCCATTGTAAAGCGCCAGTGAGGGCAAGATGTTTCTAAACATTTTATAGAAAAGACTTAACTTTAGAACACAATTTTGAGTGGTAAATGCATACCTCCATATACCATGTTTGTGAAGAAATAACTTCAACTAGAAAAATACCAGTCTCTTAACATTTTAAGTATCTAAATTCGTTATGTAGCTTTTGTGGCAGATTGCTTTGATTTTTACCACTGCATGCAGTCTATATAAAAAAGCATCATTTCTAGATGTATTTCCTGCCAACATACTGTTGTGATTAAAAGAGCTCTTGAAAATCAGAGTTTCTAGTACACTGTGTGCATTTATTCTTACTGTAAGTCAGGCTGTGGGTTTCTGTCATCATATACATTAAAACCATTCCAGCTAATACCTCTGAATAATTCAGATACATTAACAGAAAGTAGATGTAGATATCATAATATTTTATGTATTTTGTGAGAATGGAACCAGTTCTGGATAGACTACCATTACACAATCATGACTATTCTCATATGCACAGGGCTAGTTTAGATTTACGAAACATGTGAGAGGAAACTACTCAACTAAAGAAACTGGAGTAAATACATGTAAAATTCACGCAGAGGCAAATAAAACTAGTACTCAAGCACAGCTTTCCCATTATGGATTGTCTCATATATGGCTAGTGTTCTGTCTGCAAGTCTCTCCCTGTCCAAAGCAAGACCCATCATCAGCCTCCTCAACTCATCAGGCCAAAGTGATGTCGTTCTGCTGAATTAACTGCCTCAGCTTTTGATTGCTTGTCCTTATCTTGGAACAGGCTTACTATACTTCTGCACTCTCATTTTTGTATTGCAACACCAGTTTATATTTGCCATGTGCCACCTATTAATGCTGCTGCCTATTGGGAGCATTTCTATGCTCACCAAAGTGATTTAAATGATGTGCTTTAGTAAAGTGAAAAAATTAATATTCTTGACTTCCTGATCATTTATTTTAAAGTTTTTTACCCTCATTGCACAATGGCCCTTAACATTGCATTCAATTATATTGTGTTCACACCACCTCTTTTAGTTTTCTGTTAGCTGTATTGTGGGACCACTGCAGTGCATGCAAGGTTGGTTTAAGCAAAATGCATTAGATATTATATAGCAGGATTATTGATTATATTTGATAATTATTTGTTGCAGATAAAATTAAGGGTAAACTTCAAAAATGTATTCTTTTGAAAAGGGGTATTGTCTTAAACCTCATATCAGAAATGTAAATACACATACCTGCATTTTTACACTGGTAATGCAAGGGTGTATCCAGCGCTTGTGCATGGTTAAAAATATTAAAAGTTTATTATTTTCAGTTGCACATTTTATAATTTTGTAGTATGTACAATAATTATAATCTTCTGTCACTGTTTTACCCTATATGTATGCTTGTAGATGTGGAGCGATACAAGGAAAGGTATACACAGGAAATCCTGAAAAAATTGGATGATAGCTGGATACCAGGTAATCTGAGATTTTGTTGATTATTTTGAACTGGATTACCAACTGAATTCTATTTGAAATGTGAAAGAAATTTAAATAACAGTCTTGAACAAATATTAACAATTTGTATGCCTAACTGTCCAATGTGATCTTCAAGGAACACTCGCAAACTGACCTCAAACCCAAAATAAGCCAAGGAGGCCAAAGTATAAAAAAAAAAAGAAATAGATGTTTATCACAAAATAAAGGACAGAGTAGCCATAAATAACAATAGTTAACCTAAAACCTTTCTAATGGGAATTACCCATATTGTTAATCCATCTTCCAGGTGGGGTGTCTACTATACTTACCCATTACTCATGTTTGACCTTAACAAGTTCCCTCCTGCTTACTACATCTGTTTTTTCTCTGGTTTCACTGTTCCTACCACCATTCATACTGTTGCGAAACCTAATCCTTCAATTCCAAGTACACTGTAACTACTTTAGGTATAACAAAAGTAACTACTTCTAAAGTAGCAGAACTACTAGCTACTAAAGTAACTAATTTAGATGCAGACCAGTTAGTTACTTCCAAAGTCAGGAATATCCTTCTTGACTACCCTGGGATCGCCCTTGTGAGACAACAATCCTGAACTCTGTATCTACTTTAGTAATGCAGATAATCCCCAGAACAACTGCCTATAATAGTGAGTAGGGGAGCACCTGTCAGTCTGGAGAACTACTGACCAACATTCTGTCATCACTCTTCAAATCTTCATTCATATTTACTTTCCATTGGGATTTAACTCCTGGGTGCCACCTGTTATATTGAGGCATAGCTCCCCATTTGTGATATTGTGTTGCTAGCAATGTTATCACTGGCAGTGTACTGATCACCAGGGGATCTTATGGCCCAACTCATGCCATGCATTGTGTCAGACTGTCTACAACTGTGGTCCACAAGACCTTGGTCATGCCAGTTAAGAGCTAACATTCCTTAGTATTACTTTACATGAACAAGTAAATCAGCCTTCTGCAATTATTTTGATTCATGCAAGATTTTACAATGGAATTGTAAAATGGAGTATAGAGTACATTTTTTAGTAGAAAGCTATATAACACATTGTGAAACCTTTATTATGCTACCTAAGAAAGTTTTGGTTTAATTTAAATATATAGAGGATTCATAAAATATTCAGACACCCCTGGTTTTTTTTTTTCACATTTTACTGTTGTGAACATTGCCCCGGACACAGACAGGCTGACACACTCATGTCACCAAGCACACTTTTATTTTTCATTATTTTCACAGTTCTGTGCTCACCAATCCCCAATACCCCTCAGTCCAGGCCAATCCAATGCCTTTTCTCTCTCTTCTCTTCTTCAGGCCACCTCTTGCCTCCTCCAAAGACCTTGTCACTCTTCCACCCGACTCTTGTCCCTTCTGCAGGGAGGCGGCCCCTTTAAATAAGCACCCGGATGTGTTCCAGCTGTGTTCTCGGCAATCTCCCACTGACACGCCCCAGTGTGGCGGAAGTGCCGGTTGTCTCCCTGGAAGCACTCCGGGTGTCCCTGTTTTCTAACCCCCAAACCCCATCCCCCCCAGAACTTCCTGGTGTGGTGGAAGGGCTGAGGTCTAGGGTCTTTCTGGTATTGGGGTCCCCGTGGTGGTAACCCCGGGTCCCTACAGGGTCGAGCTTCCCAGCTCTTTACCCGAGGCCTCCAGGGCGGTCGCCCTCTCGAGGTCTGGAGGAGGCACAAGCCCACCTCCTGTCTTCTCAGGCGTCTCGGCTGGGTACCACCTCCATCCGGGTATGACACTGTATTGTAGCATAGTGCAAAAATCATTTAAATTTAATTTTTCCTCCACATCAAGCAACACTCAATACCACAAAATGACATTGCAAAAACAGGATTTTATAAATTTTAGATAATTTGTTAGAAATGAAAAACTGAAGTATCACTTTCATACAAGTATTCAGACCATTTGATTTGGCATTTGAAATGTGGTCCAGGTGCATCCCATTCTATTGGTCGTCATTGAAATGTTTTTAGATCTTGTTTGTTGTCCACATTTGGTCAGTTCGAGTGATTGGACATCATTGGGAAAGTCACACACCTGTCACTAGAATGTGTATCAAAGCAAACACCAAGCCATGAGGTTGAAGGAACTGTCTGCACAGCTTAGAGACCGGATTGTGTCAAAATATGGACCTGGGGAAGTCTACGAAAAATTCTGCAGCACTGAAGATTCTCAAGAGCACAGATGCCTTTCATAATTCCTGCATGATAGAAATTTAGATTAACCACAATTCGTCCTAGAGCAGGTGACCTTATCAAACTGCGCAACCATGGGAAAAGGACTATAGTAAAAGACAAACCAAGAACCCAATGACCACTCTGGCTGAGCTCCAGAGAACCTTTGTGAAGATGGGACAAACATCCAGAAAGACAATCCAAACTGCAGTACTCCACCAATCTGGGCTGTATGACTGAGTGGCCAGACAAAAGCCTCTCTCTCCTCAGTAAAAGACGCATCAAAGCCTGCTTGGAGTTTGCAAAAAGGCACCTAAAAGACTCTGACTGTGAGAAACAAGATTCTGCTTAGATGAAACCAAGATTAGCATCATGTCTGGAGGACCGCTCATCACCTGTTCAATTCCATTCCAATGGTGAAGTGTGGTGGTGTCTGCATCATTCTATGGGGTTGTCTTTCAGTGACCTGGACTAGTAGACTAGCCAGGGTTGAGGAACAGCTGAACAGAGCAAAGTTCAGAGATATTCTTAAAGAAAACCTGCGCCAGGGCACTTTGGATCTCGGGCTAGGCTGTAGGTTCTCCTTCTAACAAGACAATGACCCTAAATACAAAGCAAAGACAACATAGGAGTAGCTTCGAGACAACTCCATAAATGGTTTTAAGTTACCCAACCAGAGCCTGAAATTTAGCAAATATTTTTAAAATCCTTTTTGGCTTTGACAATCAGGAATATGGAGCATTTCTTGATGTGGGGAAAAATGAACAAATTCAAATTTATTTTAGCATGTGAATGCAATATAGCAAAATGTGAAAGGGCCAGAATACTTTATAAATCCAGTGTATTTCTTTTATGCTGCTGTACATCCTGTAATCAGATATATTTTATTACTAAAAGTAGCTGGAAGTAATTTTTTATTGATGTATAGATTCAAATCATAAGCCCGATTTATTCCTAAACTGTCTGATCCTTAATGCTCTTAATTACTGATATAAATAGCTATAGCTTAATTGGTAACTGACAAATTCTAAACAATACAGTAAACTTTTTAAAATAATTATTCCTTTTTATTTCAGACTGGAGACAACTTCCAAAAGAGCTAAGGCCAATAATGAAAAAGAAGAAGAAAAGTAGTAAGTTTGTATAAAATATCAACATTATTTCACCATTTCATACTAATGGTCTGATTGTAAAGTGACACAATTGTCAGTCTCACGTAATCCGTTAATAATGTTTAAATTAGACAGACTTTAAGTGCAGAATTTTATACTAAACCAGATATTAAGCTGCTAATGCTAGAAAATATTCAGTGGCGCCTTGTAGGCCTAACAAGATTAGTGTGGTCACAGCATTTGGCCTGAGTTAAGACTTTAGCAGCAGCATTCTGAGCCTTTTGTAAACTCTTGATATATCTTGCAGGAATACCATTGAAAAAAAAATTGCAGGAATCTAGTAGAATGCTAGATGTGGTGTGTGTGTGTGTGTGTGTGTGTGTGCGTGTGTGTGTGTGTGTGTGTGTGTGTGTGTGTGTGCGTGTGTGTGTGTGTGCGTGTGCATGTGCAAGCGGTCCCTGCTATAGACTGGAGCCGCATTCAGGGTTAGTTGCTGTGTTCTACCTGATGCTGGTTTAGGTTCTAGTCCTCAATTCAATTCATTGTTACTAACTGTATTTAAGAATATGTTGTCTTTATGTGTTTTATTTTTGGGAACACATTCAGTGTTTACACTTTATAGTTAAAGTAAGCTTAGGTACAAAGAAGAGAGCATATAAGAATGTTTGTGTAAGAAGAAATAAATAAATGAAGTAGTCCCCATGAGCATACTGATAAATGTTATATATTTAACATATTAAAGATTTTTTTTCATTGATGTTCCATTATTTATATATCTAAAGAAAATGTAAAGAAATATCAATATGTATATGCTAATTTTTACTACAATTCTATTTACAGAATGTGAGACTCCGTTCAAATGCTGACTTTTGCTATAATAGCTTACAGACTACCTATATCCACTTACAATTTTATGTTCAACTCTACAAGGGATTCATCCATTTTTATCTTATTTATTTTTGTAATTGTAATTTATTTTACTTTTTTCAATAGACTTTGCTGGAAAAGTCATGTAATGTGACATAGACATTAATTTTCAGTTGTAGTCCTTAGCCAGTTGGAGGCAGTCGGCAGCCGAACTAATCTGTGACTTGCTCCAATAATATCAAACAAGTTTGATTTTCCTCTTCAGTTGGAAGGGTAGGTTGTGTGTAGATGATAGGTAAATGCCTGTGTTCACCCAGAAGTACAGCGACGAGGAATAAGAAACACAAACAGAAGAGAAGTGCATCTGTCTGATTTATGTACTAAAACAGAATGGAAAAAAGAACAAAAGGGCAGACTGCGGTTGAATGTACCACAACTATTAAATACTATTTTTTTTATTTGTTTGCTGTCAACATTGTATTTACTTTTTTTTTTCCCCCCCTTTAAATGTCAACAAAATTTGGAATTTGACCAGAGGTGTCCAAACTTTTACATGGAGCTGTATGTGAAATCGTCTTTCTGTTGGGTTTCTGTTTCTGCCTCAAGGGCCAGACCAATTGACAGTTCAGCATTCTTTATACCCTTTTATGTGTTTGCTTGTGTATAACCTGAACTTTGCAGTTTAGCTTTTAAAAGCCCTTTGCTTCTAAATTTGATGTGCTGTTGTTTTAATTTAGGCAGTTCATATCCATCATACAGTGTTTTTGTGAGCAGCTTGTGGTTGAGAGGCTATCACTTTATTTAATGTTTTAATCTGTATGGCACAGTATTTTGTCAGTAGTTGATGATACCAAGGTACAGCAATGATCTGATACCAATTAAGACAGACTAGACACCAGCATGGCGTTGTTTGATTGATATTTTTTGTGACCTGCATGTTTTACTATACATTAGCAAAAGAGGAACCTATATTATTACATTAAGAAAGCTAATGTTTTAATTAGAGAAGTCTGTGCCCATATAGGAAAATTCTGATATGGCCCCATCAGTTTTCATCCAAAAGCAACAGTAGTAATTATTTTCTGTAATAAAGGACATTTTGAATAGTTAGGATTTTTTGGAATTGCTTTGGGTTCAGTGATGTTCAGTGATGCTACAAGAGGCCCCCTACTTCTTCACAGTACCTATCTTACTTTGTACTGGGCATAGTAAGGATTTTTTACAGATTCTGTTTGAGTCTTTTCAAAATCTATATGCCAAGGTACATTTTTTTCCCTCCAACTTTAAGTTGACCAATTACAGTGGTAACTCATATTTATAAAAAAGCAAATGCATGTGAGAAAAGAATGGCCACTGCTAAGCTTTACTGTTTCACATAATTACAGTATATAACTCAGTTACAGTTTGTAATTTTGGTGAACAAAAGTAAAGCATAGAATGCATCCTGTAGTTTGTCATTTTGTTTAAAAAAATAATTCATATGAATATAACTACTTTGTATACTGAGATGTGTTAATTTTCCAGATATACAGAAGGCAAAGCCCTCAGCAAGCCTAAACAAGGAGGATGTTCTGAGTAAACTAGAGGTACGGTTTATTATTTAACTTTGTTAAAACTGTACTTTTTTTTTTTTTTTTGTATTTCTATACAATTTTAATAAAATTACCAACAGATTAGCAAGGACAGCTATGAAGAGGATGAAAAATGGAAAGGCCATTTGTCCAGATGACCTACCTATGGAAGCATGGAGGTGTTTAGGAGAGATGGCAGTGGAGTTTTTAACCAGATTGTTTAATGGAATCTTGGAAGGTGAATGGATGCCTGAGGAGTGGAGAAGTGTACTGGTGCCAATATTTAAGAATAAGGGGAATGTGCAGGACTGCAGTAACTACAGGGGAATAAAATTGATGAGCCATAGCATGAAGTTATGGGAAAGAGTAGTGGAAGCTAGGTTAAGAAGTGAGGTGATGATTAGTGAGCAGCAGTATGGTTTCATACCAAGAAAGCACCACAGATGCAATGTTTGCTCTGAGGATGTTGATGGAGAAGTTTACAGAAGGCCAGCATTGTATCTTTGTGGACCTGGAGAAAGCATATGACAGGGTGCCTCAAGAGGAGTTGTGGTATTGTATGAGGAAGTTGGGAGTGGCAGAGAAGTACGTAAGAGTTGTACAGGATATTTACAAGGGAAGTGTGACAGTGGTGAGGTCTGCAGTAGGAGTGATGGATGCATTCAAGTTGGAGGTGGGGTTGCATCAGGGATCGGCTCTGAGCCCTTTCTTATTTGCAATGGTGATGGACAGGTTGACAGACGAGATTAGACAGGTGTCCCCGTGGACTATGATGTTTGCAGATGACATTGTGATCTGTAGCGATAGTAGGGAGCAGGTTGAGGAGACCCTGGAGAGGTGGGGAGATGCTCTAGAGAGGAGAGGAATGAAGGTCCGTAAGAGCAAGACAGAATACATGTGTGTAAATGAGAGGGAGGTCAGTGGAATGGTGAGGATGCAGGGAGCAGAGTTGGCGGAAGTGGATGAGTTTAAATACTTGTGATCAACAGTACAGAGTAATGGGGATTGTGGAAGAGAGGTGAAAAAGTGCAGGCAGGTTGAAATGGGTGGAGAAGAGTGTCAGGAGTAATTTGTGACAGACGGGAATCGGCAAAAGTGTAAGGGAAGGTCTACAGGACGTTAGTGAGACCAGCTATGTTATATGGGTTGGAGACGGTGGCACTGACCAGAAAGTAGGAGGCAGATCTGGAGGTGGCAGAGTTAGATGCTATGATTTGCACTGGGTGTAACGAGGATGGATAGGATTAGAAATGAGTAAATTAGAGGGTCCGCACAAATTGGACAGTTGGGAGACAAAGTCAGAGAGGCGATATTGCGTTGGTTTGGACATGTGCAGAGGATAGATGCTGGGTATATTGGGAGAAGGATGCTAAGGATTGAGCTGCCAGGAACAGGAAAAGAGGAAGGCCTAAGCAAAGGTTTATGGATGTGGTGAGAGAGGACATACAGTGTATGTAGCAGAGAAAGATGCAGAGGACAGAGATGCAGAGGACAGAAAGATATGGAAGAAGATGATCCGCTGTGGCAACCCCTAACTGGAGCAGCCAGAAGAAGTGAAACTAATAATTTGTATATATTTTTTTGTCATTTGACCACTTGATTCCTAATCAAAATTAATTTTGCCCAATTTTTTAATGACCAATGGATATCTTTCATAGTCATTGATAATTTATTCCTACTTGGATTAAGTCGCATTAACTAGAAGTACTATATGTGGGGTATTAAAAAGTTTCTCTTAAGTCTGAATTGGCAATAACATAATGGAAGTTCTTATCTCATACAGCCATTGGTTTAATTTCTGATAGATGGTTAATTACTCTGCATTTTCTAGGATTGCAAAAACAAATTTTAGTCCGTTCAAAGCATTGTTCTTTAAGGAGTAAATGGAGCAGAAGAACTTTTCTTATTTAGACTGCTGCAGTTACAGTATGTTCTTTTCATCTACCCTGTATTTATTTTTCTGACATCATTTTGTCAGAATATAATTTTCCTAACTTGTATATGCTCAGTTTATTATAATACTAAGGTGAAGGTTAGATTGCGCTTTACTGTATGTCAAGGCACTAGTGTAGTAATAATTCTTTAGCAGCCAGTGACATGTTTATTTTTCTACTTTTTCATAAACCTCTTCAAACTGTTTAGCCACTCTGTATCTGCATGTTCCAGATTAAGGGAAATGTGGCAATTAGTCTTTAAATTGATCTGTTGCAAGTATATTACATAATTATGGTAGTGTGTTTTCTATGAAAAACTGTTTACTTGTTTGTGGTGTTTTCCTTTGCTGGCATATAAAGATGTGTGTGAACCAAAATATATCTGCACCAGTAACGGTGTACTTCACGATAATGTGCAGTGAATGCACTTGACTTGACCGTTCTTGATTTTCCTCCTCTTTCTCTGTACGTTTACCATTCATTTTTTTCAGAGGTTGATGTGCTTGCTGCTTCCTGAGCAGGTCTTCTTTTCTCCACCCTAGCAGCCCGCTGCTTCTCTTCTTTCGTCGGCATCTTTTCGTGTTAAAACTGATTGATTAAGTTAGTCTTTGTGTTGCTTAGTAAGTTTTTTCTTTATTTTTCCACTTAAGCTGGCACTTAAGTCTTCAATCTGCCTCAAGAATGATTAGCGAAGGTGGTAGGGAATGAGAACGGCACCCATACGCATGCACCGCACGGCCGCCCTGCTACCCGCTGCAGAGAGTTGATTCTACAATAAAATTTAAATAAAAATAAGAGTAATAAAAATCATCACCCCGAAAGTGGATAGTACACGTCACTTAGTATATGTGTACCAAATTTCAAGTCACTAGGTGAAACGGTTTGCAAGCTACAGGTGATTTAAAATCCTAGACAGACAAATGAACAGCCACGGTAGCGTACTATATAAGAAGATATAAGTGAGTGTCGGTATGACCTGTGATTGGCTATCACTATGCTCAGTTTATGAATTGCATCCAGTTCTGCCAGGGCAGGCTCTGTAATCTTAGGCAGTGACTTTGATTGAGCAGACAATAATAAATGTTGTTTATCTAACAATCTTTTGTTAGAAATCTGAAAGAAACATAAAGTGATGTTAGCTTCAGTCTAAATCTTTTTCTCTCTGACTTTGTGAAGATGGAAATAGAACTGTTACAGTTTCGGAGTCCTACTGAAACAATTCTAGCACTTGGACAGACTTATGGTTATTGTAATCTTGAGATACTAAGGTGTGTGGCAGCTGCCAGGATCCTCTGCATTGTCCTATTTTGCAATATAATACCCTATTTAATTATTTTTTTAAATTAACAAAAGTAATTTGCACTTTTAATTTAATGGTCAGATATGAAATAAGAGCCTAATTGTTAAATTATATACACAATTTACTGTAGACTCGATTCTGAGCTTAGGCTTCATAGTGTATCATTTGAAATTAAACTAGCTGCCATTTCTGCACATTGACATTTTATTGCATTTTAACAGGTTTTTACAATTGCAGACTCGCTCAATTCTGCACTCTTACCTATGGACTGGCACTGATGAGTCCAACTGCCCAAGTAATGGGATGTTTTTCTAAACTAGAAAGCTATAATGCATTCATTCTACACTGCACATGTACCAGATTAACCCCTCAATTCTGCTTAACTGTTATTTCATAAATAAATGCATAAATTCCCAAACCCGCATAATCCAGTTTAGGATCCTGGAGCATATTCTGGCAGCAATGGATATAAGTAACAGCAATGTTTCCTTTGTGTGTGTTTTTTTTTTTTTTTTTATCATCTGTTTTTCACTTTACATGCATTGTTACAAAAAATATATATCTGTTCATATCTAACTTAGCCTGAATTATTAAGCTATTAATACCAGCATAGCAATGCTTCTTAAACTATGGCTCATGATCTAAATTGGGTCACGACATGATCGAGCAGTAAAATTAGCTGAGTTTGTCCAAACACCAATTCTGTGGTGAGTGATATACTGAGATGTTTTTAGCATACTGTTTTTTTTTATGGTAGTATGTGATCTGTAGCCTATAAACAAAGTTGATGCATCACAGAAAGCTTTCATTTAGATGGTACAAAAATGTATTTAATATTTCTGAAGATTATGCCACCACCTCTCTCACCACCTGTGAAACCTCAAACTGACAACCAAAGACACATAAAGGGGGGAAAACAGCCAAACTTGTGAGGTAAAGGGACCATAGTGCTAGTTTGAGAGAAAAAAAGAAATAGACACAGGGTGTTGTGAGGGGTGTGTCAATAGATGGATATATATTGTACTATGACAGTGTTGTATTGTAAATGCAGTTTCAGTAGCCAAGGACAACTAGTCTGCGTTTCATCTTATCTTCGTCGAAATAGCATGCATTAGATCTAAATCTTTCATAGAGGTGCAAAGAAAATTCTGTGTTAAGTTTGACATGCCTCTGCAAGGAAGCGTTCCTTCTTGTAACACTATTTTAAAGTGGTTCAATAAATTTTAATCTACGGATAGTGTGAATTATGTTATTGTTGGGTCATTTAAGAACTGTAAGACCACCAGAAAATATCACAAGGAGTTAACTGGCTGTAGAGCAGAGTCCTTAGCATTCAGTACAATGTTAGCCGGTAATGTTAAACATTGATTTGTTTTTTTTGTCATTCTTCTTCAAAGACCTATCCTAACGCCCACATATGGCACATACATATTGTTAGTAATAGTTTAGCTACAGAACTTAACTTATTAACTCAGTTTATGCAGTTGTTAAATGAAAACCAGTATAGGCTGTACAATTTGCAAACTCATTTAAATTTATTTATTGCTTGTGGCAGAGTTCATTTGAAAATGTTATTTAAAAAAAAATAGTCTTATACACTTACTGAGCAAATTCTAAGAAAAACTTGCTTATCCATACAATTATCTAATTGGCTAATCATTTGACAGCAGCAGTGATTTTGACGATGGCATGACCACTGGTGCCGGATGGTCTGGTTTGAGTATCTCTTGGGATTTACACACACAACACTCTCTACAGTAATAAGAATATTAGAAATACTGTGTTGATGAGTGAGGTCAGAGGAGAATGGTGATAGGCTACAATAATTTCGATAACAACAACACTGGGTTCCACTTCTGTCAGCCAAGAACAAAAAACTGAGGTTGCAGTGTGCATAGGCTCACTAAAACTGAACAAATTAAGACTGGAAAAGTGTAGGGGGAATATTTTCTTGGCACACTTCAGACCAATTTAATATCAATCAATCATTGCTTGAATGCCATGGCCTATTTGAATATTGTTGCTGACCGTCTGTATCTCTTCCTGGCCACAATATACCACTCTACTAGAGTCTACATCAGGGGGCTCAAACTCAATTTACCTGGGGGCCGCAGGAGGCAAAGTCAGGACGAGGCTGGGCCGCATAAGGGATTTCACAAAAAAAAGTCCTCAAATGTCATTATTAACAGTTTTAATTATTTCTTCTGAACATGAAGTGTCCTGAACATGAATAGAACATTGAGTGAAGATCATGAACAGTTCTTCTGAACATGGCATCTTTTGCCTACTCCTTGCTGCCAGAGACTTGACAGCGCTTCTTCTCACAAATCTGAACCACATTTGGCTTTAGAGAGGAAGCAGTTGAGACCCTCAGTATGGCTTGAAGATGATCATCATTAGGTCTAGACCTGTACTTTGACTTATTGAAGTTCAAGGTGGAGAATAACTTTTCACACAAATATGTGCTCCCAAAAAGGCACATGGTGCGCTTGAACATTCGGGAAAGCTCAGGGAAGCTGGGGGGCAATTCTCTCAAAAATTGCACATGCATGTCTGCTTTTCCACTTATCTCCCTGAACTTGGCTTTGATATCAGAGTTGCATTTCAGGTCAATGAGCTCCATTTGAAGCACAGGAGGGGCATCTTGCACATCAAAGGAAAAGGGGTCCACAAAAATTTGGAAAGTGGCTCTGTGCGTTTTGAAGTCTGCAAATCTGTGATCAAATTCCTTCTCTAGCTTAAAATAGCATCAACATATTTCTCACCACTGAATGGTATGCCTGCATCCACAAGTTCCTTGCATGCTGGGAAATGGCAAAGGTTTGTCAGAGAGCTGGGATTTCCATAACACAAGTTTTGTGGAGAATGCTCTCACGTTGTCATAGGCAATGCTGACGAGCTGCCCCTGGCCTTGTAACATCTTGTTTAGTACATTCAGCTTTTGTGTGATGTCAACAAGAAAAGCTAAGTCCATGAGCCATTTGTGATCACTAAACTCAGAAACAGCCTTCCCATCCTTCTCCATGAAGGCTTTCACTTCTTCTCTCAACTCAAAAAATCTTTTCAGGACATTTCCCCTGCTGAGCCAACGTACTTTGGTGAAATAGAGCACATCTCCATATTCTGACCCCATTTCCTCTAAAAAAGCACGGAACCTCCTGTGCGTTAAGCCCCTGGATCTGATTTGGTTGACGCATTTCACAACAACAGACATCACATTGTCACACGGCAGGCATTTGCTGCAAAGGGCCTGCTGATGGATAATGCAGTGAAGAGCAATGGCCTCCTCTACACCCTCCTCTTCAAGTTTTTTTTGAACAAGTGCCACCAGTCCATTTTTCCTCCCCCAACAAACCTCTTCCATGGCAAACCTGTATTCTCAATGGCATCACACAGATGATGAAATATCTCATTAGCGGTGGTCTGGCCATGCATTGGAATTATTGTGAGCAGCTCCTCTGTCAATTCAAAATTGCAATCAACACCACGGACATAAATTGTGAGCTGAGCAGTGTCTGTTATGTCTGTGCTCTCGTCAAGAGCAACTGAGTATGCATCAAAACATTTGGCTTTCTCACACAGTTGATGATAAATGTCACTTGACATGTCAGAAATGCGCTCTGCCACAGTGTTGGCAGAAAGGCTGATTTTGCTAAACTGACCTTTCTTTTCCGGACAGATAATACTTGCAGCCTATAACATGCATTTTTTAACAAACTCTCCTTCTGTGAATGGTTTCCCTGCCTTAGCAATCATCTCACTAACCATGTAACTAGCTTGGACTGATGCAACATTCTCTTTGGTTGCTTTCTTGAAGAAATCTTGTTGCCTCATTAGACATGCTTTAAGACTGGCAACCCGCTTGGCTCTCTCATCCCCTTGATATTTTGCACATTCCTCAGTATGTTTAGCGGAATAATGGCGTTTGAAGTTGTATTCCTTGTGCACTGCAACTTTCTCTGTGCAAATAAGACATGTGGGGATGCCCCTGTGCTCAACAAAGAAATACTGCGTCTCCCACTTTTCCTGAAATTGTCTGTGCTCGTCATCAATCTTTCTCTTCACTGCAGGCTTTGATGAAATCATGATGAAGGTATGACAAAATGTAATTCTGTACTAAACTTCTCTCCCTTGTGTCTGTTCTAATTCTAATTGGCTTAGCAGCTAATTGTGCACACAGAACGTCTTCCCATAATAACTGTTATGATGGCATAACGTCATTTCCGCAATCAGCAGCTCCCGCCCGCCGTCCCTTGCATTATCCCTTGAATCGCAAAATAAAAATCGCGATCCATTCATTGCTTTTGCGAAGGCCGGCGTTGGTGCGGCCACAAAATATTGTGCCAAGGGCCGCAAATGGCCTGCGGGCTGCGAGTTTGAGACCCCTGGTCTACATGATAATGCAGTATGTCTCAAAGCAAAAGTCATCCCAAACTGGTTCCAAAAACATGACCATGAGTTCAGTGCTATTCAGTGGCCTTCCCCATAACCAGATCTCAATCTAAAAGCTCACCTTTGGGATGTTGGAGAACAGGAAATTTACAGCATGAATGTACAGCTGGCAAATCTACAGAAACTGTGTGATGCAAGGCCGTTTTGAGAGCACAATGAGGCCCTACCCACTATTAGTATAGTGTTCATAATTTGTTCAGTGACTGTATAAGAGAAGGAAAATAAAGTGCATCAATTTAATTACTTTTTGAATACTTCATTCCTTAACTTTCCAAATGAGTGAAGTGACCACGCTGGATGATCACTTACAATTTAGTTTAAAAAAAATCACATCCTTACTTTGCACTAATTATAAAGAAGAGTTTAATTATCTCAGCTTTACTAAATCTTGCGCTAATAATTTACATTGGTAGTGATATACACTCACCTAAAGGATTATTAGGAACACCTGTTCAATTTCTCATTAATGCAATTATCTAATCAACCAATCACATGGCAGTTGCTTCAATGCATTTAGGGGTGTGGCCTGGTCAAGACAATCTCCTGAACTCCAAACTGAATGTCAGAATGGGAAAGAAAGGTGATTTAAGCAATTTTGAGCGTGGCATGGTTGTTGGTGCCAGACGGGCCAGTCTGAGTATTTCACAATCTGCTCAGTTACTGGGATTTTCACACACAACTATTTCTAGGGTTTACAAAGAATGGTGTGAAAAGGGAAAAACATCCAGTATGTGGCAGTCCTGTGGGCGAAAATGCCTTGTTGATGCTAGAGGTCAGAGGAGAATGGGCCGACTGATTCAAGCTGATAGAAGAGCAACTTTGACTGAAATAACCACTCGTTACAACCAAGGTATGCAGCAAAGCTTTTGTAAAGCCACAACATGCACAACCTTGAGGCGGATGGGCTACAACAGCAGAAGACCCCACCGGGTACCACTCATCTCCACTACAAATAGGAAAAAGCACGAGCTCACCAAAATTGGACAGTTGAAGACTGGAAAAATGTTGCCTGGTCTGATGAGTCTCAATTTCTGTTGAGACATTCAAATGGTAGAGTCGGAATTTGGCGTAAACAGAATGAGAACATGGATCCATCATGCCTTGTTACCACTGTGCAGGCTGCTGGTGGTGCTGTAATGGTGTGGGGATGTTTTCTTGGCACACTTTAGGCCCCTTAGTGCCAATTGGGCATCGTTTAAATGCCATGGGCTACCTGAGCATTGTTTATGACCATGTCCATCCCTTCATGACCACCATGTACCCATCCTTAAATGGCTACTTCCAGCAGGATAATGCACCATGTCACAAAGCTCGAATCATTTCAAATTGGTTTCTTGAACATGACAATGAGTTCACTGTACTAAAATGGCCCCCACAGTCACCAGATCTCAACCCAATAGAGCATCTTTGGGATGTGGTGGAACGGGAGCTTCGTGCCCTGGATGTGCATCCCACAAATCTCCAACTGCAAGATGCTATCCTATCAATATGGGCAAACATTTTTAAAGAATGCTTTCAGCACCTTGTTGAATCAATGCCACGTAGAATTAAGGCAGTTCTGAAGGCGAAAGGGGGTCAAACACCGTATTAGTATGGTGTTCCTAATAATCCTTTAGGTGAGTGTACATCAAGAATGATAATTACTTTATTAACAATATCTCTGATTTTTACTAATATTCATGCAACAAGTATGCTTGAATAGAGACAAAAATATATACTGGTTTTTCTATTGTGTGGCGATTTATCTGTCTATGTACGGCTCTGTTATAATTGTTGTCTTGTTGGGTCCGATTTATAGATTATTCATATTCTTATTTGGGTCCACAGATTAAAAGTTTTAGCATCCATTATTTAGGTTAGTTTTGCTTAATTTTTTTTTTTTTAGTAAATGTATGTTTTGTCCATTTGAAACAGTGGATTAAGACTTTTTTTTTCACACTTCTCAAGCACGTGTGTTAGGTTATACCACAAATGCCTCTGTTTACAAAAAAACAAGAGTATCATGCTGCTTGAAACCCTGTGTGGAGTTCTTCACGTGATTGCTTGCTTTTTACCACAGTTTGAAGACATTCTGTTAGCTTCATTAATTAGTGTAGCCTGTGATTGACTAGCACCTGTTCAGGGCTGGTTCTTGCATTTGGCCAATTATTGCTTGGATGTTGTTCCAGCAACCTTGAGCTGTATATAGTAGTAATATAGTAAGTTCATAAATTCGGAAATTGATTTTTCTGTATAATCTTTTTGAGGTCTGAAGAAAATTAGGTGAATTTGGGTGAAAACTCAGATGAAGGCTGAACTTTTTTATGTGGCTATCACCCTGCCTTTTACCAAAGCACATTTATTTTATTTAGAATATATGCCACATCTGTTACAATTAAATGCATTTTTTGGGGTGTGTATTAAAATCCTAAGCTTTTTTGTTTGGTGGTAGGGGAGGGGAGTTATCCAAGTGCCACACATCAGTATTGTATATTGTGATAAACAGGCATTGGAGAAGCAGGATGGAGATAAATCGGATGAAGAAGGAGAGAAGAAAAAGGAGAAGGAGAAGGAGGAAGATGAAGATGCAGAGCCAGAGGAAGAAGAATATGATGAAGAAGCTGAAGAGGTAAGCCTTTTTAAAGGAAGAGAACCAATTGATACCAGAAATAGAATGTCTTCAGTTACTTTTAACTTATAAAATAGTTAAATACTTCCATATTATATTACTTGCTGATTTCTTTAGATAGTAATATTGAAATATTACCCATTTTTTGATGCATTACTGTTGGAGTGATATCTCTAATTAGACAAAATTAATGAATTTTTTGTTTTGGGGATCTACAGTAAGTCTGTTTTTCTTTTCTTTAAAGTAATTTCCTAATGAATGAATAGATGTGAAAAAAATTATTTAAAAAAATATCAGAAATAATTATAAACTCTAACAGTGCTCAGTTTTAATTATATAGTGAATGTAACTATGCAGGGATGGCACATAGGTGAAGAGCCAGATTTTGAGTACAGCCACGGTCCCTACCTGATATGTTTTTACCATATCTGCAGTTGAGATCAGAAGTTTACATACACTTAGGGCACAGTCTTTAAAACTCCCTTTTAATATATAACCCCTGCACAGATTTTATACTAACAAACTATAAATTTGGCATATCATTTAAAACATCTGCTTTGTGCAGGGCAAATGTAATTGTTTCCAACAATTTTCATAGAGTATTAACTTTTTATTGACTATATCACAATTCCAGTAGGTCATAAGTTTACATACACTTTGTTAACCGTGCCTTTTATACCGCATGAAAAATTTAGGCAATTAAAAAATTAGTTTCTAATAGCCAATTAATCTAATTGGAGTCAACATGTGGATGTATGCCAAACTACATGTCTATTTGCTTAACATAGTAGGAGAATCAAAAGAAATTATCCAAGACCTTTGTGGAACGTTCAGGCATTTGGAAATTATTTCTAAAGATGAACCAAATTTGTGGAGATCCACAATTCCCCACCCCCCCCATTCATCTATACAAACGATAATACACATGTAAAAACACCAGGGGACTACACAGCTGTCTCCTCAGGAAAGAGACTCATCCTGTCTCCTAGAGAAGGGTGTACTTTGGCATGAAAAGTGCAAGTCAATCCTAGAACAACATCAAAGGACCTTGTGAAGATGCTGGAGGAAACGGGGGGGACCAGTATCTATATCTATATCCACAGTAAAATTAATCCTATATCAACATAATCTGAATAGCTTTTTAGAAAGGAAGAAACCACAGCTCCAAAGCCACGATAGAAAAGCCAGACTTCAGTTTGCAAAGGCACATGGGCCAATGATCTTACCTTCTGGAAAAATGTCCTCTGGTCTGATGAATCCAAAATCAAACTGTTCGGCCATAATGACCATTGTTCTGTTTTGGAGGAAAAAGGTTGAGGCTTGCAAGCCAAAGAACACCATCCCAGCCATCAAGAATGGGGATGGGATGATCATGTTGTGGGGGTGCTTTACTGCAGGAGGGGCTGGTGTACTTAACAAAATAGTTGGCATTATGAGGAAGAAAAATTATGTAGATCTACTGTAGCAACATCTCAAGAACTCAGCAAGGAAGTCCAAATGGACAATGAGTCCAAGCATACCTCCAAAGTTGTGTCAAAATGGCTAAAGGACAACAAGATCAAGGCATTCGAGTGGCCATCACAAAGCTCTGACCTCCATCCAATTGAAAATTTCTGAGCAAAACTGAAAAAGTGTGTGCAAGCAAGGAGGCCTAAGAACCTGCCCCAGTTACACCAGTACTGTCTGGAGTAATGGGCCAAAATTCTAGTAACTTTTTGTATGAAGCTTGTGGAAGGTGACCCAAAACATCTGGCTCAAGTTAAAGAATGCTAACAAATAAAGTGTATTTACATTTGTGACCCACTGGATTTATAATATGGTCAATAAAAAGCAAAGTAATTTTGTCTGTGAACATTGTTGGAAAAATTACTTTTGCCCTGCATAAAGTAGTTGTTTTAAACAAAATGCCAAATTTATAGTTTGTTAGTATAAAATCTGTGGAAGGGTTATAAAGTGAGTTTTAAGGAATTCACTCTAAGTTTATGTAAACTTCTGACATCAACTGTGTCTTTTCCCCTGGTAGTGTTTTCTCCTGTATCTCTAAGACCATACAATAAAGAACTCACAAATGGCCCAGTGTGAATTTGTGCAATGCTAGGCCCTGTGATGCACTGTTGCCCTACACAGAGTTCACTCAATGCATACCAATGCTATACCATCTCCATGCACCTCTGAATTAGTCAGGTGGGTTAAAAATTGTTTGTATAAATGTAATCATAGAATACCTAATTAAGTTTTTCTCCTTGGCTCTTGACTTAACAGAGCATAAGATAAATAATGAAACTCTCAAATCAGTTTAGCAGAAAAGTGCTGATTAGCAGGCATTTAAGTATAATAAAGTCTTACCAAAAAGTATCTATTTTATGTCTTATTTTTGGCACATATGTTTGTACAGAAGACATAAGTTTTAATCAGTGTTTAATAAAAAGAAAACACATAATTATGCAAGATAAGCATACTTTTAACTTTTAATAAATAGAATTATTAATTAAGTTTATGGCACATCTCCCTGTTAATTGACTGATAAATACACAGATAACAGAAACCTGATCCGTCTTTTACATTGCTCTTTACTTAATTTTGTCTCATTAAAAGTTAATAATTTACAGTGTGTTCTTTGGACACTATGAAACATATTTAAGTTAATTGCAAATGAATAAAAATGTGTTTATCCTGAGTATACAGTACATCTATTTAGATTTCTTTAGAGAGGTTCTTACTATCAGCAGTAATAGAACAGTAAAATTGGTGGCAATACAATACTTGAGAACCACAGGGTGGCAGTCTGTCACTGCAGTGCGCCAGTCCCGTCCAATGGGAAGTTGGACGCTGTAGAGCACGTCACTTTTCTCAGAGTCTCTCTTGTTTATTGTTGATCTCATCTAATTTTTTTACCATCATGCTGAACTAATACTAATTTAGTAAATTTTCCCCCACATAGGAAAATGACTACATTTCTTCATACTTTGACAATGGAGAAGATTTTGAAGCAGGCAGTGATGACAATATGGATGAAGCCACATACTGAAATGCTGATAAAATTATATTTGCATCTCTGATCTAAAGCTGGCCAGTAACTGCAGTAATGTTAAATTCACATATTTACATATTTATAAATTGTGTGACTGCTTACCTTATGTTTTGCTTGTTTCACTATGCTGATGACTAATATAATAATGCCTTAACATAATACATTACATGTATTGTATTACATTAGTATTAAGAGCTTATATATTTATTAGGCTGTATTGAATGCTGGATATGGAATGATAGACCTTTTGTAATCAGAATAGTTAGCTAAGAAGTTAGATATTTTGTTAGTTAATTCAAAAGTTATAAATACATTTTTTTTTCCTGAACAAAGGTACCATGCAATAGAAAACTAATTAGTAACTTACAAAGTAATATTGTCTTATTTTTGCATTGATTTCTCTCTTAACAGATACATTTTTTTTTTTTTTTTTTTAAGGATTAAGAATTACCTCAAGCCATTTAAATGAGCAGAAAGACTGCTTTGATTAAAGGTGTATTGTCTGCTGTGTAGGCTACCATTTATGATTATTTTTGAAGAGTGAAATGTACACAAGTAACTGGATGGTGATGGATTTGAGTTTGTGTTTTCCAGAGTTGTAACTGTTATAATTTAATGGTTGTTGCAGGACCATACTTTTCTTAAATGATCAAATCCTATATCTCAATTTCTGTTATATGATTTTTATTTGTAGATACACTTAATTGTAAGATAGCATTCCTTCTTGGTTTGTGTGGATTTCATTTTGCTTCCTTTCCTGACTCCATTACTGCAAAAAGTTTACTTCAGTGACTTTGTTTACTTAGAACATTAAATATACTAGATGCTAATTGCCTTAACCTATTTCAGAACTTTGTATTCTTTTACATTGTAAATTTATAAATACAGTCTGTCTTATTTTTCCACTACCCCAAAACCTTGTAGTCACTTATTGCTATTTTTATCAAGTACTTATAAATATCTGCATATACTATTTTTTTTTAATCGGAAACTTTTGAGAAATCAATATATAAACAACATCATCTATTTAAGATTTATTTACTGGCTTAATAAAAAAAGTATTTCTGAATTGTGTGCCCCTTACCTTTTAGAATGGATTAAGCAGGTTTGATTAAGAGTAAATGAATGATTTACACATAATTAGGACATTCAGCTAACAGCAAATACTGTACTTTATGGGCTATAAATCTATTGTATATAATTTCAGCTTTGCATTTGAAAATTAATTAACTTGCAACTCAGAAGTAGTTTGTTGATAAGAAATTTCTCAATACATTTCTCTCTGATTTAGTTGAGATCAACTAGCACTTTCTGTGTAAAACGTGTGTCTCTAAATGCATTTTCGGCCACACAATGAAACACTGTTGCCATAAAATTTTTTACAAACCTCTGTAAAGCACTTTTTTTGGGTTTACATTTATTTTGATGTAGTGTTAAAAATAAAATATTTTGCAATATACATTTCAAGGTTTTGATTTTAACTTGTTCAAAGAGTTTTATGTGTTTTCGGCGAAAGTCCCTCTGTAATACCGTTTTTTTTTTTTTGTTTTTGTTCTTAGGTGCACTTCTTTGAACTGGTCATAAATGAACAATAAAAAGAAATCAAATTAAGTTCTGACATTCATCTTACTTTTACAAAGTTGTAGCCCTTTTTTATCAAGGGGCAGAAAACAGGTTTCACAGCTTACTAACCCCATATTCTACTTTAAAAGGTCAGTGAGCATATTTTAGATTATGTAATTTTACGGTTAATTTTTCAACATCTGCTGAGTTAACATGTCTCCTAATATTAGATAGTGTTGTAATTTTTGTTCCGAGATGTCAGGTAAAGTTGTGGAGAATGCTAATGTATTGCATGTTGATTAGTACATGTAAGTAAGAATTTTGCTATACTCTAAAATAACCATTGATAAAAATTAAAAATAATAAATAAAAATAGTAACTGAATTTCAAGGAATTTATCTGCTAGCAGACACAGTGCTTGCATCATTGAGCTCCATAGAACATACATTGTGCAAAATAACTCTCGGCCCTTGCAGACCTCAAAGCTCTTTTTCTCTTGCAGCTCTGGTTCACACATAAATCGTTACCATTGTAATTTTTGCCAGCTGTTCACACTTGTGTACTTTATATAAAAACAAAACAAAAAAAAACAAAAAAAAAACTGTCCAAATCTGTTTTTTATTTTTGTGAAGTATAAAATGGTTTTTCAACATCAAATTTACAAAACATATAGTTTAGTGTGATAATTTAACTTGTATTTGCTTATGTGTAGGTAGCTTGTTACATAAAACAAACCCTCAAAAAAATAATGTTGTCCATGTGGTTATTCTGGAATAACATATGAGCTAAATTTGGCATAAGCCATCATTTTGAATTTCAAAAAGAAAATATTTTCTTTATTTATTGATAGTGATGCTGAACTAAAAAAATTAATTTGGGCTGAATATGAATAAAGTGTGCTTCTAATAATATCGGCTATGAATGTTATAGAAATTGTGCATAATCTCTTTCGGCACTTAAATGCTTAGAAGATAGAAAATAGTTAAATAGTTTTTTACTCAGTGCTGCAGGCCTGTAATAGAGGGTTCTCTCCAAAAGGTGTACAGTAATGCAGTGCCTTTCAAAGTCCATTTACTGATCAGAGCTGCCTGCGGAGGCTTGATCATAAACCCCCACTTAATCTTGCATTGGATAATTGAAGTTTGAGAATACTAGAAGGTTTCTTGGCATATTGTATCCCACCAGGATATGCATTTGCACTCTGTAAATATTACACAATCATGGTGCTTGGATATTGAAAATTTTCACTGGGAATATTAGTCCTTCATCCTTGATCTGGGTGGATTATCTACCAGGGGCTGCACATCTAAGCAGTCATCTTGTTGGGCAAAGCAGGACACATGGTGGTCTTGAAGCATTTCAGAGAGGTCTGCCTTCCTGCTTTGATAATTTGAGATACAGTACATAGGCAGTAGCAATCAGAGTATGGCTGATGTTTTCAGGCAATGAGGTATTCGTTGGAATCTGGGCAAATTTCTGGGTAATTCTTGTTGAACTTACAGTACCTCTGAAAACCCCTTGGATGTTTTTAGAATTTATTATACAACGGTGAATCATAGTTGGTTTATTTTGAACCTTTTAGACACTGATCAATAGAGAAAGAATCTAAGGTTAAAGTGAAAAAAAGATCTAGGCAAAGTGGTCTACGTTAATTACAAATTATATCTGTTATATAAATAACTGTTCACATAAGTATTAACCCCCTTTAATATGACACACCTGCATCACTGATGCATCCAATGGGATTTAGTCGCACAATCCGTTAAATGGAGATCAACTGGCTATAGGCAAGGGGTTTCAACTGACTGCAGTATAAATGCACCTTATCTGTTGTAGTTCGTCAATATGGTGGCCTTATCTACACACTGAAGGCCAAAGAACACTCGAAGCAACTCTTAACAGGCACATGAAAAACAAAAGTCAGGGAATGGAGATACTTCCTATCTATTGAGAGTCCTGTTAAATTTAATCATTAAAAATTTTAAACCATGTGCCACAAGTGTAAATCTGACTAAGGCAGGGTTTCCACAAAACTGGAATGTTTGTGCAAGAAAATGACTAGTAAGGGAGACCACCAAGGGGCATCTGAGAACTCTGAAGGAGTTGAAGGCTAAACTGGTGAAGACTGGAGAAACCATGCATACAATTGTTGCCCAGGTGCTTCATAGTTGAGGGTAGAGAATGTACTTTATGGAGTCTAAAGTCAGCTGGAAGAAGGTTCTATTGAGCTTTTTGACCATCAGACTAAACCTCACATTTTGGCATAAGCCAAACGCTGCACTTTATCAAAAACACACCATCCCATGGTTGTGGTGGTGGTGGTGGTAGTAGAAGAGTAGCCTTATGCTGTGGGAATGATTCTCTGCAGCAAGTCCTTGAAGGCTTCTAAGGGATGAGATGAAACTGAATGCAAGAAAATATAGGGACATCCTGGAGGAAAGCCTGATGCGGTGTGCAAGAAACCTGTGCCTTGGGATAGGATTTGTTTTCTAGCAAGACAATAGCCCAAAGCTAAAGCTACACATAAATGGCTAAAAACAACAATTTTAAGGGATATGTTCAGAGATTTCTTCACAGTCACAGTATATATTAGCTTACCACATGAAACTCTTCTAAAGTTAAGCTTTAAAAAATAACTTGCCCACTCTTGCATTCTGTAATGGAGCTTATAGATATTGGGGTCCTATTATAAAGAAAAACCTTTAAAACTTGCAGAATAAGTCAATATTTCAAGCCAGAAATGACATTCTGAATAGCTTGCATCTTGACATTATATACATCTTGCAACACCGTATATCCATGTTGTTGTAAGAAAGGAAAAAAGCAAGCTACTTTTGTGAGATTCAGTCATTTTTAAAGGAGGCTGTGCACTTCCTTCACCAACAACCCTGGTTTTTTTTTTGTTCCTTTGTGGCATTCTTTCAGGCCTAGAGGCACAGATTCACCTCCGAAACTCCCTGTGAGGTGGTGTGTTTCTGATATTATTGAATGTTGATGCCCATATGTGAATTGCTGTCTCAGTTCTGTAACTCAATAAACAATAACTGAAAAATGTTACACAATTGCTTACATTCTTTCACTATATGGAAGCTTATTTGTTTATTCAGATAAGTGTGTTTCAGTGCAAAGGAATACTGAACTTGCGTGTAGCATGCAATCAAGTGGCAAGAACTGAGCAGATGTTATAAGCATACATCCATCTTTCTAATCTGCTTATCCAGGGCAGAGTTTCAGTACAGCGGGAGTCTGTCCCAGTAAACACTGGACACAAGGCAGGAACAATCTCTGGACTGGGTGCCAGTCTATTGCAGGGTGAGCACACACACTTGGATCACTTTAGCAATGCCAGTCTACATAATCTGCATGTATTTGGACTCTGGGCGCAAAAAGGCCACCCAAGAAGAACATGCAAACTCCACATAAGGAATACCAGGAACGTGAACCCCATTCTCCTTTACTGTAAGACAGCAGCACTACCACTGCACCACCCGATAACAACAATAGTAATTATAACTGCTGTTCTCAAAATCTTCCATCTATGAATATATTTGTATATTTTTCTCTGCTATAGGCAGTAATAGGAAACATAATAAATAATTCTTCCATCTTCCTAGGGCAGGGTTGCAAGGCGGCTGAAATCTACTCTAGCAATAATACAGAGAATAATAAAAATAAAACTGCAGTTTCCAGATGTCCACACACATTGTTTTAATACAATGTAATGGCATCTACTTTGTAAAATATCTTTATCATCTTCTAAATAATATTATTATAAAATAATCAAATATTGCTTCTTAAATAATGTCATTCAGTAACCTATTTAGGTATTATGAATCTCCATGTAGACACCCTTCACCTAAACTGTTAGCCACATTTATTCTCCTATTGGACATTTAAAATCTTGAATTAGTTGAAATTAAAGGTACAGTGGGAAGACTTGTGTCTTTCTTAATTCTACAAGTTACAACAGATCTTCAGGTGCTCACCTGTATAAGTCGCATCACTTAGTCTCAAATGTGTCCTTGCATTCTTCAGACAAAAAGGAAACCTTTTAAAATAAGGATCTAGAACTGATGCTTGTTGACAGTGGCACTAAATGAATGGAACATATCAGTTACAATGGCTGAATCTTTTACTTTTAACACTGCTATTATGGAGCTACTTCACCTCGCCTGCTTTGTGCACATGCTCACTTTTGTACAACAAGCTGCTCTGAAAATTCCAGCAATTGCCTGCTTGCTTTGCCGGGTGAGGCACATTGTAAAGTTTTCTACCGTAGTAGTACAGCTAGCCACATTCTTAAAGAGAGGCAACGTTTACTGGACTTGGCAAAACACAAACTTGTGCTTGATGTGGTCATGCATTAAAACATAGTACTGGAAATGCTAGAAAAGTTTTTGGAACCAACAGCGAGTCATTTCAGCAGGTCTATATATAGACAACAAGGTTGTTCCTGGTCTGAATGGCATACAGTGTACTTGCCTACAATACATCCAAACCACAGGTGCCCAATCATTTTTAATTTGTGATTGTCACATAGGAATCTGCTGCCATGGATGTTCAGCTGTCACAAGTTAGGGCTACTCTCTCCACTGACCTGAAAAATGTGCTGATTCTTTGCTTAACATCTCCCTAAAGTCTCGGCACAATAACTTCACTCAATTGCTTTCTGGTTGGTATAGCATATCGTAGTTCAAATGCCTGTATCATTTGTTCAAACCCCTCATTTTCAACATCGATGTAAGGATCCCATATCTTTACCGATAAAAAGTACTATAGATTCTGTTATTTTTTGGGCACAATGAAAATTAATGCAGCTTGCTTCCATCTCCAGTGTGGAATTTTTAAGCTCTGCTTGTTTGGATGCTGGCAGTGAGATTATGTTTATGGGTGATGCTGGAGGTAATGATTTCTCAAATTTGTTATGTTACAACAATAATTAACGTGCGAGTTGCACAGCTTACATACGGCTTTGCTTTTATCCAGTTGTTCTATACCAACACACTGTTTTATTCTCTAGTAAGTCCACACATTTAAGTGTTGAAGACTTTGATTTCAGTTAAAGAGTACACACCGTTTTGTGCAAGATAGTAAAGTGCATTTTCTGTAGAAAGTCTTGACAGGCGTATTAGCATCATCTACTGGATCAGACACTAAAAATGAAGATAAGCAAAAGTCTGCATATGGCAACTGAGCAGGATAGAGATTGACAAGATTGATCTTAAGACTTTAAGAATCGATATCAAATTGTTTAAGTGAAAAGTAACTATTAACTTGAAAATCAATATTTTCACCCAGGCCTAGTGAACTGGTCTTATTGGCACTGAAACTATGTGCAGTATTAACACCACCTTTTGAAATGAACTGTAAGGAATAATTCTGAATAACCCTTCTGTGTTAGGCTATTACATTTTTTTGGGTAATTTTAGGGGTACAGGAATGCAATGGTGTACTCTGAGGCAAACCATTTCCTTGAAATTTACACCAGTCTTGTTAATTACAATATTTAATGAAATCTCAAATTTGTCTAATCTAGTTCAGGGTGCAAGGCAGGAATACACTCTGAACACAACACAAGCCTGTCAAACTGAGCCAATTTAGAGTTACCAATTCACCTACCAGACCACACATCTTTGAGTAAATCCACACAGTCACAGGCAGAACATACAAACAACCACCTGGACTCAGAATCTGTGAAGCAGACCACCACAGTCATCTCAAAAACAATGCAAGCATGCACTGAAATTTTGAAGAAAAATGTAATTTATTAAAATACTGGAACAGGTAACCAAAGCATTGAATAAGAGAAAAGTAGCCACATATTCTCTAAATGTCTTCAACAAAAAGACTGCAGCAGCCGCAACCCTCTAGTTCAAAGTCAGCCCAAACCCTTCCGTAGAACTACAGGGTTGTCCAGATCTAATTATGCAGATCCAGATAATCTGGATGACTCTGATTTATGCGGGGACAATTCCAGTTCAGCGCGAAGACGATTCTTCATGTTGTCAGTTTGCACACTTTTCGATGGTCCAGGATTTTTCGGGTGATTTTCTATGTAATAAACTTAAGTTATAGCGTAATGAAAATTGCATAATTAGATCTGGACCACCCTATATAAACACATGAGTTCT
The DNA here is from genome assembly GCF_016835505.1 of Polypterus senegalus. Taxonomy (NCBI): domain Eukaryota; kingdom Metazoa; phylum Chordata; class Cladistia; order Polypteriformes; family Polypteridae; genus Polypterus; species Polypterus senegalus. The sequence goes on from NC_053160.1 coordinate 138,523,650, forward strand.
GCTGTAATCAGTCCGCATCCTTGATAATTCACCCTTATAAACATGGCCTCAGCCAATAGCACTATGACCTAAAAGACACACTGTATCTCGTATTTGATTATGTACATTAAATTAACTATGATTCTGCATTTTCAGATCATCTCAAAGTGTAACTTATTTTACTCACAGCATAAAAACCCTGCAGCCAAGGTGACTCTCCAGATGGTAGTCCCGCTCCCCCCCCAAAAGGACAGGGGCAAAAAAAAAAGAAAAAAAAGGCTGTTATCTGCAACACAGCAGCAAAGCTCACTGCTTTAAATAAAGGAAAATACTAAAACATTACTTACCAATATTTGTCATTTCAAATAGTTCACATATTGCACAAACACTACTAAAATGCAGGCAGACATCAAAAGATAAATACTCTAAATATAGTGGTCTCACATTTTGTTTTGAATTGAAAAATTATAAAGTGGCAAAAGTACAAAATGTCCTTTTTCATTTCTGGGCATACCTCTGTATGCCCTTTTAATATTTTTGAATACTGCTTTGTGTTTTATTCTCAAATGCATATTTCTTTAGATTATTCTAAAAACAGCAACCTTGACTTGACTGCCATAATTGCATATAGATTGCAGTGTTTTTTAGATCAAACACTGTAAACTAGTGTTAGACTCAAAATACATTTATTCATTATTATATATTTCTTAGCTTTCCTTTATCCACTGAAAGTACAAATTATACAAATTGTTTGACTTTCAAGTAATACTTGACAAAACCTTAAAAAGAAATAACTGTATATACAGTTATCATTAATTTTTTTATGAATTGTGAAGAGGAGCTGCAAACACTGTCATAAAAATCTAAATCAAAAACTTCTACAAAATGTAATCTGCATATTTTTTTTACAAAACTGTTTAAACCAATACAGATATTATGGACATGTTGTCTCTAGTTAATAACCAACCAATATGAAGTGACTGACTCAACAGGTTAATAACTCTTAACAAGCGAAGCAGGCCACTGGAATTACACATAAAGCTTAATCATTTGAAAAAACTAACATTGTAGTTATGGTAGACAAGCATGTGAATGGTTATACAAAAAGGAAAACATATTTACTACAAATCTGGAATTTTCAAATGTGTCAAAATGGAAAATGTTCACAAAATATAATAATTACTTATAAGATCTATAAGTTCATTTTTCAAAAATAAAAACAAAGCTATTGCACATTTTCAAAATAAAGTCACACTGTAAGCCTTATGCTTAATTAATTGTATCTGGTACCTGAAATAGCTCATTATCTGTATTAAAGGTTGATGATTGTTTATAGATGCAAAGGTACATATACAAAATATTGTCTATGCTTGAGAATATATTTTGAAACGGATAAATCTTGACAGTCTCCTAATATGTAACCTTTATAAAGGTTACAAGTTCCAAAATTTGAAACAGAATTCTGTAAGTCCTTGCCAGACTATTGCTAAGTGTCAGCTCTTGCTACTATCTGAAGAACTTGTGGGGATTGCAATTGATTCAGCAGTTGAGTGGTGACTCACATCTGCCTTCATTAAGACCTCGTAGTAAAGAAGATAAAACACAGGAGTAATAATTCCAACCACCAACATGATTGCCACAGCCATCCACCACCTTAAGCCCCAGTCTGCACCATAGTAGGGATCTTTTCGAACAACAGTTCTACGTTCCCCAACCCCAAGCTGTGTCTGAGAAGTCAATGAGAAGACAACTTCATTTAAAGTGCTCCGTGATGGGTCAACACATTTCAGCTGCTCAATGTCTTTATCAACCTCCTGAAGGAAATTCCCTACAGTTTCTACTGAAGAGAAAGAGTCTGTTGCTGCTTCCACTTGCTTGGCTTCCAAATCAGTCTGAGCCACTGGGGAGCTGGGCTTGTGCGTTGAAGAACCATGGGTCTCTGTTAGAACACTGAACTTCTTCACAGGGATTCTTACTGATCTCAAGGCAAAAAAATCCTGCTCAGTTAAGAGGTTGTTGGCTCTCTTAATTTCTGCAACCTACAACAAAATATAGACATATATGGTTGTTATCTAGATGTACAAAAAATATTTTTTGCTTTCAGACATAATAGACATAAAATACAATTAATACAGTTTCTGATAACAAAAACCTTACATGCTTACAGCACCTTTAGGCAGTCATTTAAGAATTATGCCTGCAGTCAAAATATTACAGTGAGTACAGGACATTTAGAAAACAAATTTATACAAATTAAGTTTAAACAAATTGGAGTATTAAAAATACAATCCTGCTTTTCCACTATTATCCTTGCATTAATATGTTTTTTTTAAATAGCACATTAAGGCTATAATACTTGTAGTAAATTTCTGCATATATTTGAACATTAAAAACTGAACTGAAAATGCTGAATGTCTCTAATCTTTTAATTCCATGCACTGCTATGCAATATTGTGGTGTTTATTAAGTTCAAGTTTAATTGCTGTTTTCACTGCATAACTAAATTTTCACTCATCTCCAACACAGTAGTGCCAGACAGACGTGCAGTACCAACAACAGACAATGAATACAATCCTAGTCAGTACCTCATCAACATTACATGCAACCATCAGATAACATACAAAAGAAACACTCATGTTAGTGCAAGGGCTACTGAAAAGTCCTATGACCTGTAGATAAAAACTGTCTCTGCATCTAGAGGTGTGAGTGTTCATGATTTGCATCACTTCTTGAAATTGTGCAAGATGACTGACATCTTTAATAATAATATTAGCCCTCTAAATTAGCATGTAGGGATGTCAGAGGAACCAAACTTTTAGTACTAATTCAATACTGAAGTTCCAAAAATAGCTTTTTTTACAGTATCAGTAGTACCGATAAAGTCGGTACTATACTCATACATGACTGCAAATAGACAAATTACTCCAGAAAACAAAATAACTAATAAAAAGTACACAAAAAATGTTTAATTAACAATGTTCACGATGCAGCACCGCATCAGCACATGTCGAGAAAAAAAAAACAAAAAACAGCAGAGGTCATGTCTAGGAAAGCTTTTGTATTCACTCAAGAAAATTTCAGCACACAAGGGCAGGAATCGTGCTTGCTATTAAAAAATATATTATAATATGCATACATGCTTAAGTTATTGTATCATTTATCCCATTACTAGCTGCCCTCCGCGGCTCTGCCCGTGTTGTAGTGAAGCAGGACAGTGAGGAGGGCTCTGCTTGGATCCCTACTCCTGATGTCATGCTTCCCCCTCCCCTCGGCTCGCAGCCTTTGTCTCAGATTAGCACAAATATATTGCTCCTGCAAGTGAACTATGATTCTTAACATGATGAAAGGCGTGGCAATATCAAAATAAATCCGTTTAGTAGTTTGGTTCACTGTCAAACAAGACTTTATAAGTACTTTGTTAAAACAAACAACTGTTAACAGTAGATTTAAATGGGATTATCTTGAAATTCGCTAATTCAACTGGTGTTGTTTGAATCTTTATATTTGGTATGCATTTTAAAAAGTAATCTTCAGCTACTGGACAGAAAATGTAGGGGAATACATTTAGAATGTGCACATACTAATGCAAATAAGGTAGTTCAAGCTAGGAGCTTGGTGGTTAGCTCTGAAGATAACCATACTGTTAAATACCAAAGTGCAGTTTATTACCCAGGACTTTTCCATTGCATTATTTTTTTTTAAGACTTTTGTCAGATCTCCAATTTCTTTGACAGACAAATGACAATTTTGAGATTATAACTGTTCATATGACATCTTCAGAAAGTTTAATCAATAAAGCAACACTAAAATGTAGTGTTTTATACAGTTAAGGTATTACACTCTGCACAGTCCTAAAGCAAACATCCATACAATTTCTTGCTTCATAGTCTAATTTAAGGTTGCAGTACATCCGAGCCAATCCTGCAAGTACTTAACACAAGGCAGGAACATCTACATTCATTTAATTTAAGTTCACCTTATTACACACAAACACCATGCTTGAATAATAAATTATGGTATCTAATACAAGATATATCTTCTTTCCTGAATTCACTTCTATTTGTGACTGAATGCCAGCTTTTTTTCATTTTTGTCTTTATATGACCTGATGAAAGCAGACTGCCACGGACATTATGTCGGTAGGACTTTCATTCCTAGTTTACACAATCAGTTTTTTTGGTCTTGCAAATATAACCCTTACACAGGTTCCACATATTTCTGCCATTAGGATGCTATAGGCACAAAATACTGTACTAATAATGTACTTCGTTGTGCAAATAATTTATGTATTTGAGTTAATAAAGCGTGTCTCAGAGCACGCTTCTAACTTCGTTTGCCTTATTACTGCTTTGTAAATTAATATAAGAACATTGGAATGGCTATAGGGATGTATTTGCATCTGTGCCCCCTCCATCATAAAGTAATGGTAGATAAAATATGCAATGGTAAAAACTGAGGACTCCATACCAGCTGTCTTTTGAGTCCATTTGGTGTTATATGCTACAGGGGCACATTCACACTGCAGTTATAACTGACTCAATTCCCATTTTTGGTTCACATCACAACCTAACAGACCACAATAAACACCAGCTACATGCTGACTTCAGATTGTTTATAGTGCAGGATTTACACAAATTTACACAAATTTCTCACCTCATAATGGCAAGGACTTAAAGATACTTTGAATGGTATTCTCACTGCCAGATCAAAATGCAGAAATCCATGGACATAAAAGACATGTAGGAGGAGTGTGATACAAAAGTGCAGTTTGACAATTTTAGAATTATAAGTAGGGCATTCAGTTACTTATGGCTTATCTGTCTGCAAGACTCGCTTGGAAAAATACACACTTGAGGTACCAAACTATGGAAACCTTGCTGTATTGGCAGACCTTTTTCTTGCACCTCATATTTCTGTTTTCTCTAATGTCATACTCACACTTTGAGATTTTTAGAAATAGTGGTCAAGCAAGTACTCACAATGCACAAAAAAGTTGCCATTTGCAGATGTGCTCAAATTGTATAAGCATGTTTGATCTGAATGACATTCCATGAAGTGGATGGTCAGATTATGTGTGTACATGGCCCCGACGGACAGCTTTAGCCACTGACATTTACAATAAAACTTTACCCAAAAAAAAAACAAATGGCCACAGGCTTTTTAAAAATGTCAGAGCTGTGCTGCTGTTCCTTGTTGTACTGTGTGGATGTTTGAGGTGTGGACAATATGAACTGTGTTTTGCATACAGAACTGGAGGTATTTATTATATGTAAATGTACCGTTGTGTGTGTTATTTCAGGTTCCTAATGTGCTTTTGTCATGGGTCATTTAGCTTTAAGTGTTGCTTTTTAACAGCTTTTTGAAATCAAAATGAAATTAACATGGAAATGAACATGACAACAGCAACACCCAATGTACAATGTACTGTGGTTGCTGCACAATCAAGTTTGGCAAATTGGATGGCAACATCAAAAAAAAAAAAATCAGGTTATGAAATTGCTCGTACTACAAGACAGCCATCTGAACTTCCTGAAACAGCCCAATCATATGATGCAATTGGGCACTGCAACCCCTCTCATACTGTGCGTGACAGATGAAACTGAAAATCGGGCCAACTCAGAAAATCAGTCAGCTACTACAATCCAGGCCAAAATCACACGGTGTATACACAGCATAAAAAGACTGAATCTGTGAGAAATGTAAAAAAGTTAACCTGGTGCAGCAGTATAAACGAAATTTCAAAAAATTCTTTTCTAACTCACCGGACTAACAAGTATCTACCAGTGATGGAAAGAATACAATAATAATCTTACCATGCAGCCCCATATACCATAAACCTAGAAATTAAATTTTGCTCTAAGTCTAATGATTATGTTTAAAATTTTACTGATGATTCCAGTTTAACATATCCTTGCCAATCTATCCAAAGCATGCAATATAACCATCCAATTAGTAGTGTTTGTTTATTTGTGTCATAGTCTATAATCCCCACTCCATATTTAGATGAGTTAGCACCCATGAATTTGAATAAAGTATAATTGTTCTAACCCACATGTTGTTACTTGTTAGCTGTTAGCTATTATTTGTTGAACTGTGCTCCCCCTTCATCTTGTCATTTATTAACACACCAGTCAGTCACATCTCACACTCACAGGGGTGTTATAAAAGTCTATGAAACTCATGTAAAGCATGTAGGTCCCATAATAAACGTCTGAATTCAATACACCCCATGTGTCTCACGTAGGCACCCCTTTATCTCTTGTTTTGGTCACGTCCGAACCGTATCTTTAAGGTATATAAACCCCTGGGTCAGGTTAGTTGTCGTACGCAGCAATTTGAACCTCAGTCTACACGCTTCTCTCTGTCTTGATCCAACCGTGGAAATCCCTCGCCTAAGTTTTTTTTAAAGCTTCATTGTTTAATGTACACTCTCTGCTATATATTGCTTTGTAAAACATTCTTTATTGTCTTTGGTTGTACACCTGTATATACACCTGTATGTTTCTTTTGTATATATTTCAGTTTACAACGAGGTATGTCCAGTAAAAGCCTTCAAGAAAGCTCACCCCTTGTCGTTTTTATGTGGATGTGCCAAGTTGTTTAAGCTCTCTGCAGACTCGTTGCACGGACAGCACGGAGTGAGGCAGAAAATAACTGAAAACAAACAAATCAACAGCCTGCTCCAAACTACTTAAATTCATCTTCTTATTGGAAAATGCCCTGTATAAAGATATAGAAAATGTCTTAAAAAATGTAGGGAAGATGAAGACTATTGTGATTGAATGTAGCTCACCAAACATTTTTAAAAAAAAAATCAAATAAATCAGCACCTTGCTCCAAACCATTCCTCAGTTTTTCTATAATCTATGGTGCTGCTGTTCAAATCATGGGATGAGACAGCAATGCTTTATGATTAATATAAACTAGAAACCTGAACATGTGAAACTTGAAATGCAGTTGGCATCAGGTTTATCATATGATTGTAAACAATGCAAGTGTCCCACCCAAGTACAAATGGAGTTTAATTAAAAACTAACATTTCAAACCACATGATTTAGATTATGGATTAAACTCAGATCCCTGAGGGCCACAGTGGCAGCAGGTTTCTGTTCTAGCCACTTTCTTAATTGGTAACCTATTCAGTTCAATTCAAGTTTATTTTCCCAAGAGGGAAATTTGGACTGTCAGCAGGTTTTACAAATAGACCACAACATAACATTAAAAGCACATCAACAAAAAAACTTAAAACATCATATATGAATCTTGTGAAAATAAATATATTTAACATAATGTACAACTGTATATAAGGAATCACATCAGTTTTTTTCAGAGACAATAAATCCAGCCAGCATTAAGACTTGTTTAACACAAACTGTAACAGAACAGCCATGATTTAAGCCTGTGGATGTTTACCAAAGTAAAACTTGTCTAGAAAGTAAAATTAGCATGTTCCATTAATTTGAATTGACTTGCTTCATAAGACTTGCAATTGTTGTTTCTTTTTTCCTTAACCAGCAGCAAAAAAATAACAAGATGCAAAGTGAATCAGCAAATGACTCACTCTCGGATCTCAAACTTAAGTTTCTGGAGGGTGACTCTTTTCTTGTTAACCAATTTCTGAATTAGATGCCAATTCTTGCTGTTGCTTAATTCTATGGCCTCAAATTGCTCTCATTCTCCCACACTACATATTTTCAAAACACTGAGCTCACTTGTCATCTTGTTATTGTTTGCCTGTGAGTTAAGGAAATAAAACACAATGTCTGAAAATCTTTAAAAGTGAGTGAATTAAAATCAAGGAAAAAAGAAGTAAGCTGTACTAGCAGAAGTTTCTGGTCATGTTGGCAGGAATGAAAATCTGCAGCCACTTATAACTGTGTATAAAAAGTAAAAATGGCTAATATTTATTCAGGGTTTCTAGGAAGTTATGCTGGAGCCATTCTGGAGCATCCGGAACTGGTCCAAAGGAAATGGCTTCCCTGTGCATATATACAAACTGGAGGTCATCTAAAATAGCTGGAATGTTATATATAAGTTGTTTCAATCTCTCAGAGCATTTCATCACAACTGGAATAAGTGACACCAGTCTCTAGATACTGAGACATTCCATTTTTCTTTCCTTTGGCACAAGCAGAATTGTGTTTTTGAAACATAGGAGAAGCACAGATTCTCATATTAAAGTATTAAGAATGACAGCAAAAAAGCTACCTAACTGGTCCCTATAGGTTTTTAAATTGTGTCCTAAGTACCCACTGGCACTACAACCAGTAGAAAAATTCAAATATGCACTTAATCAGAAATTAATGTCACAATAAGAGAAAAGTGTAATACTAATTTTTAGAACTATACTGTATCTTTAAAAAAAAAATGAATCATACTCACAAGATTGAACTGTTTCAGTGAAGAGAAACCCATCAGTACAATTATTAATATCAACATCTTAAACCCATTTCCCGATATCAGAATCACAGCTCCGGGTGCAAAATTCATCATTTATCTTCATCAGAAAACCATTACACAATTATATAGTGCCCATGTAATAAACAACTATAAACCCAAAAAAACTATGAACCCCCTCTGTACAGAACATACCAACATCAATGCTATAAAAAGTAATATAGCAAAAGGAATAGAAAAATTTTTAAAAGACATCATAAGAAAAATAAAAATCAGTCCCATGTGTAAATACCGTGCAAGGACCACTTTACACAGTATGCCAAAATACTAGAGTCCCAGAATAAGACAAAGAGGACAAATGATCCTTAACTGTACAGTGTAACTTTTTGGTTAGTTTTTCTGCATGATCTTGGTGGGAACAATGTTCTCAATGTACACGTGTTTATGATGTGTAAAGCTCATTATGTTTAAGTAATGTGTTCCTAATGTGTCTTTAGGTTATAGTGCATCACTTTCCATGTGAAAGTAATCATTGATAAAGGAACCGGGCCAGTTCCAAAACTTGTAGGAAGGGAAGAAACAAAAGAAACAGAGTGAACAGACTCACGAGGGAGGACTATGAACTTTGTTTGATCAAACATACTGTGGATCAGTAGGTACACTCTAATGTGTACCCGGTGTATATTTTTGAGGTACGATTCTGGGTGGTTTTGAGATATTGAAAATTAATAATTGTACTGGTGGTTTCCTCTTGACTGACAGTTTAAGCTAAGAACATTATTGAGTTAAAGATATAGTATAGGTTTAAAAATTAGTATTACACATCTGTCTTATTGTGACCTAAGAAACTACAAGTTCCTTGCGTAGAGACTGGAGTATGTACAGTACAACTGGTCTGACTGTCCATGATAAGGTTGGGAAAAATGGCAGTAAATGTTTTCTATCAGGATGTATGTAACAGTGATTCTGCATGGTAGGTGGAGGGGGGTTCGGGGTTTACAGCTGCCATGCTGTAGATTATTTGGGATAAACTTTTTTAAATCAGCTTTGTTGAAATCCTCAGAAATTAAAAAATACCACCTCGGAATCTAAATATTTGTATTATTGGAATGTACAGTTGCTGAGTGAAATGCTAGTGTTGGTCTGTTGGATATACGATCAGGAAATACAAAAATGGTGATTAAAGCCATAAGCAGAGTTAAAAACATGCAGATTTTTGTTACCAGGAAGACAAAGTATCAAAATAACCAAAATCAGAGTGTAAGAATAAAAAATACCAGAAACAAAAGGTCAAAGCTGTCACTATTCAGACTTCTCAATGACACCATTTTTCTTAGTGTGCTTCACTGTATCTTTCTCACTGCTTTTCAGCTATTCAGAAGTTAAGAACACTACAAAGAGCCACACTTGGGCTTAACTGTAATTACACAGAATTCCAAATCATGCACAGGGTTAACAGTAAGGAGGTTAATGTGTTTTTTTTTGTTCATTGTTCTGAACTCATTTACTATGATAATACAGTATAGCTGTGGTGAAAAAAGTAACTAGTGATGTGTAGAAGATTGATCAGAGGTCTGATACATAAGATACCTCTGAAACAATCAAGGAGAAATACACTTTGCCTTTCTTACTACTACTAGATTTCGTTTACTATAACGGATCTCAGTCCCTACAACTACCTGGTTTGTCTACTGCACAAAAAACAATATTAAATAACCTTGAAAATGAACAAATTATTTTAATATCATATTAATAGCTAGAAGAAAATTCACCCTAAAATCATTAAAACTGGAAGACAAAGAGAACACAAAAAAAAAAAAAACCTCACTCTTCATTTTTTTTCCTCTAAACATTTAATAACACCAGGGACAGGTTAGAATTATGAACAGATAACCATTCACAGACTTCCACTTTGAATTCTAAATTCAAAACTGGTACACTGCCTTGACATAATCTATTTAAAACACTCTGTATCTCTGTCATCAATACCAGGCAGTTAGTGGCAGAGCATTTCCTGTACACCACAACTGCCTTGAAGCAAAATGTTGAAATAGGAGTTCTTCACTTTCTCAATTTGCCTCATAACTGCCTTTCACATTGTCTTTTTCAAACATATTGTAGGGAAACTGGTACTTCATTTGATCAAAGGTCAAGTTTGCATCATGTCATTGTAAAATAAATATGTTTATGTTGGCAGGCTGGTAGTTAAATGCTTTATATACAGTAAAACTATTTAACCATTCTATGATCTGCTTCTCGCAACTGAAAGAGGGCACCGTGGCAGATGTTTGCAGGCTCACAGACCAACCACAAGCGTTACCTGGTAGGTAACCACCCATACAATCAGATTGTGATTCAAACTACAAACGCCATGAATGTAACTACCCCGATCTACATACTGTCAAATAAACAATCCACACACCGTGGTGCAACGCTAGAGGCGTGACGTCCGAGGTTCGATTCCCGAGAGGGGGTGCAGTGAGTGTGTACGCCTGATGAGCCCAGAATTAGGGCGAAACACGTGTCGCGTACTCTTTGCATTATTTGACAGTAAAACTATTTAACCATTCTATGATCTGCTTCTTCCAACTGAAAGAGGGCACCGTGGCGGATGTCTGCAGGCTCGCAGACCAACCACAAGCGTTACCTGGTAGGTAACCAGAAATACAATCAGATTGTGATTCAGACTATGAATGCCATGAATATATATAAGATGGCTCCAGCTGACCCCCGTGACCCTGTAGATAGGATATAGCGGGTTGGATAATGGATGGATGGATATATATATATATATATATATATATATAGGTGTGTGTGTATATATACAGGTATATAATTTTTTTTAAGTTAACTGTATAAGGTTCCATTTAGGACTTAAAGGAACACTGCAACCAAAAACTATTTTTTAATACGTACTTTGCAGTAATGTCCAAGACAATTTGTAATCGTGTGTTTTCAAACTGACTAAAGATACAAAAGGTATCTTTACCATCATCAATTAAAAACACTGCAAGGTGAAGTGAGTAACATCGAGTATCTCGCTACATTGGCACTTGTCAGGGGTGGGATATATTAGGCAGCAAGTGAGCTGTCAGTTCTTGAAAGTTATGTGATGTAAGCAAAAAAACTGGCCAAGCGTAAGGATCTGAGTGAATCTGGCTAGAGATAAATTGTGATGGTTAAACAGAAGAGCTACTTTAGCAGAAATCACAGAGAAACTTAATGCTGGCAGTGCATCAAAGCTCGCTGTGTAACTTAGACTGGTCAGATTGCCTGTGCTGACCCCTTTAACCGCCGAAGGTGCCTACATTGGGCACATGAGCATCATAGCTGGACCATGGAGCAATGGAAAAAGGTGGCCTAGTCTGATGAATCACATTTTATTTTACATTCTGTGGATGGCTGAGTGCATGTGCATCGTTTACCTGGGGAAGAGATGCTAACAGTATTCACTATGGGAAGAAGGCAAGCCAGCTGAGTCATAATGAAGTCTAAGTAGTGTTCTGCTGGGAAACCTTGTGGATGTTGCTTTGACATGTACCACCACCCTAAGGGTTATTTCAGGCCATGTACTCCTTCAGTGGCAATTGTATTCTCTATTGGCAGTGGCCTCTTTCAGCAGGATAATGTGCACTGCCACACTGCAAAAATTGTTCAGGAATGGTTTGAGGAACATGATGGAAGAGTTCAAGGTGTTGACTTGGCCTCCAAATTCCTCAAAACTCGATGAGATCGAGTATCTGTGGGATTGTGGTGTTAAAACAACTTGATCCATTCAGAGCCTATCTTGGGGGACCTACACAGTATCAGGCAGATAGTTTTAACATTGTGGACTGCATGAAATATCTTGGGTTCATACTTTCTGCAATAAAATAAAAGTCAAAATAAATAAGAATCACTGCATTTGTTTTATTTGCATTTCCATACCTTCACAACTTTTTCTGATTTGCGGTTGTAACAGCCTTGTTGTTTAATGACACTAGCAATCACAGGATGTTCCATAGGATGACGGATGGACTAACCCAGGTCCCAATATGTTAGTGTTAGAACCTGTTTATTTGTGTAAAATCCTTTCAGGGTAGCCAGCCCCTGGTAGAAATGGTTCAGCCTTTTCAGTGTGGGAAACTGAGAGTAAGACTGGTCTCAGAACTTGCATTACTGAATTGATTTTTCCTCCACACTTAACAGCAGTTTTATTTTTCAAATATCAAATAATCAAAAAGCTGCGGTGGGTTGGCACCCTGCCCAGGATTGGTTCCTGCCTTGTGCCCTGTGTTGGCTGGGATTGGCTCCAGCAGACCCCCGTGACCCTGTATTCGGATTCAGCGGGTTAGAAAATGGATGGATGGAAATAATCAAAAAGTATGTGGATTCCTGTAGCCATGAGTACTACTGACTATTAGGGTTATCAAAAGTAACAAAATATCAAAAAGTATCGATTGTAGTATTTTAAAAATAGTTTCAATACTTGCTTTTTATGCTATCTATTTTACAGCCTACATTATCAAATGCACTTCTGGTTCATTCTGACTTCTGACTGTTGACCCTTACAGGTTACCAATGGGCATGGCTAGGTTAAGCCTTTTTTTATCTCCTAGGGGCTCTTGAGAAAGTTACTTATGCTTTTTTTTTTGCAGCTTGATTACTGAAACTCTTTGGATTCCGGGATCAGTAAATCAGTGATACGCAGGTTGAAGCTGATTTAGAATGCTGCTGCTCATTTATTGATTGTGGCAAGAAAGTTTGCCTCTGTGTCTCCAATTTTGGCCTCTTTACACTGGTTTCCAGTTAGTTTCATTTTACAATTTTGCTACTGCTTTTTAAATTATTACATTGGTGTGCTCCTGTCTATTTATCAGAATTTTGTGTTTTACACCAGCCATCCAGAGAGCTTAGGTCTATCGGTCTCTTGTAGTCCCTTGTACTAAGTGTTTAACTATGGGTGACAAAGGTTTTACAGTCTCTTGCACACCTTTGTGGAATTCTTTACTTTGCCACATTAAGGATGCATCTTCAACTAAAACTATATTGAAGATTTATTTCTGTTCTTTAGCTTTTTGTGATCTACAGTGACACTGGTAATCCTACTCTCTTTGTGGTTTGTTGTACTGTATTGGTTGTATTATGTTTATGTATCTTATTTTTATTTTTATGTTTGTTACTTATGCTTATTGAATGTTCTAAGTAAAGCTCTTTGGTTACAGCATTGCTGATGTTGTCTTAAAATGTGCTCTACAGTATATTTAAATTGATATTGACACAGAGTTGCAGTCAGATTTCTTTTAGTATCTTGTTTCTAAATCAGGGAAACAATCAGCATGAGCCTGTCAAAGTTTGTGTTTGAAGTAGGGATCAATGTTCCCTGTAAGCTGAAAGTGTAAGTGACTGCTCCTAATTTTGGGATTTCATATGGTTACTCATAAAAAGACCCAACTTTCAAACAAAATGAAAACTAAAAAAAGCTAATTAAACTAGATCACCTACTGACCAAATTTAAACTCAATTCAACCATAACTGGTCTTTATGAAATGGTCTATGTTGTTGTTTCTTTATCACTTTAACCATGTCAAAGCTGAGAAGAGATCAAGTAGCACACACAATGTTTGGGGTTTAAGAATTAATGGTTAATGTTTTGTTAAAACGGACTTCCTGCATATATTATAACTATTTTAACTACTTGGAAACCGTTGGTATAATTTGAAAAATATTCTTGTATGAAGGAATTTTTAAAGAATGGACTTCCGAAAAAGCATGGAGATACCAGAAAGTGGACCATCTCAAACGATATCTGAACCAGACATCTCATATCGAACTTGTTCAGCGAAAACAAGTGACCCCTCACAAGGTAATGGTTTAAACAGATAATGTTTTGCAGGCTCTAAAAATAAATTCTTCTATGTTGTTCCAGGATAATTATAATCATGTTGCCAAAAATGTGAAAATACTGGAGAGTTGGCGAAGTAAGAATTATGTCTTTCAGTTATGAAGCAAGTGCATAAATTCATTAATTAAAACTGATGCGTTAAATTAAATTAGAAAAGTCAGCTTACCACACTTTGACAGTTGATGAGTCCTTACATGACAGTTGCAAAAAATGTACATTTTATATATGCTTTAATGACTAAAATGTATATTAGTTTATATTAAACTTACAAATGAAAGTGAATCCACTCATAAAATTGTGTTTCCTGGTATAATCAAATTAACAGTATGTGATAGTTTATCCATTCTTGCGCCTATTGAACAGTTTTTTATGAAAAACAAGTTAAATTGTAGCCAAATAGTAATGTTTACCTCGGATGACACAATATCAAATGAAAAGGCATAGCTGTTCCTTTGCACCAGAGACTTTACTAAGGACAACTGTAATTATTTTTACTTGCGGAACAGTTTTATTCTGTGCTGTTTATTCCGGGTCAACACTCTCTAGTACTAGGGCTGTCATTCCTCAATTCATAAACCCTCTCTATGAAATGTGCTGTTGTAGTGTATTACTTTATTTTATTATGTGCTATTTTAAAATTATATTTCATCGCATTAACTTTAAAAAGTTATTGCACATTTATAGTGGCGAAATGTATAGACAGTGGTGCTACACCTCCATGTGTTCATATACTTGGTATATTATAGTAGAAATTGAACTGCAGGTTGATGACTAAGGTGAAAGTTAATTGGATTTGGTTGGCTATGGTGGGTCCTGCGATGGGTTGGCACCCTGCCCAGGATTGGTTCCTGCCTTGTGCCCTGTGTTGGCTAGGATTGGCTCCAGCAGACCCCCGTGACCCTGTGTTTGGATTCAGCGGGTTGGATAATGGATGGATGGATGGCTATGGTGGTTGCTTCACTGATGAGGTCTTTGTGAATGCAACAGCCTGGTGCATTTTCCTTTGAGCTGTATCACAAAAGGCACTGCTCATAACAGCAATGATTATGATTTGAATTTTTTTTCGTTTGACTACAACCTTGTTTTGTTGCAGTTTCTTCATACTGCTGGAGAAACCAACTTGAAATTCAAACCTGTCTATATAACATTATGAGAATGGGAACTGTAGTTTTTGAGATGAGCTGTAATGCGCATTAAGGTTAACGTCAAGACTATTGACTGCTACTATCGCCGAGTATTCCTATGCTTTAATCACTAAAATTTATATTTGTTTTCATCAATGTAAAGTTTTTAAATGTATATGGAGTTACAATTGCCACTATTTTTTATTGAGCTACATTATAGACGGTATTGCATATCGAGAATAGTATCTACTTTCAATGCATTTATTAGTATTGTATCAAAGTTTGACTTCAAAACTCCACAGTATATTAAGATACAATAAAACAAATTAAGAACACATACTTTCACTTAAAGCAAAATTAGTTAAAAAGCAGTTAAAAATACATTTCAGCAAAGAACAGCTCTAGTTTCTTATTTTTTACTCTCAACTCACTATTGCATGATTTTTTAAAACAATAACATAAAAGAACCAAGCAAGCAAGAATGCAAAAAAAGTGGATAAATACTTACCGAACAAAAATACTGTAGAGCAATTGCATTTAAGGTATCTCCTTCTTGAATGTCTTTCACTAAATACACAATATCATCTGATCTCTCTCTGGAGATGCTTCTTCTTGCTTTTTCTTTTCCTCTTGATCGTAACTCATAATATTCTACTTCCTCTTCAGAAAATTCATTTTCCAAAACAGGGCTATTTCCAAATACATATGCATGCCCTCCATTGGCAGGTTGTATTCCCGTAGCTGGCTGGTAACTGCGGTGTTGGCTTCTTCCAGTCATTTTTACTAATGGTAAACAAGAACAGAATACAAGTTAAGCTTTTGTAATCATTATTTAGTGTTGTATTACCTTATAACTTAAATCACACACATCAAAACAATAAATTAGCATTATATTATGATTTACACTTTGTCAAAGGGAGACATTCAACATTTTATTAGGATGAACTATTTGATGTAATGGTAGTGATAACAGTTTAAAAAGAATTTTTTACACACTATTAAAAATTTTGCATGCATAGTGAACATTTCTGTGTTACTTTCAGATAGGTCACTCTAAATTTGCTTACTAATTACAGGTCTTGAGACTGATATGAAGTGAATGATTCTTTATAAGCTTTCCATCTGTTTTCTAACACATTGCTATTTGATATTCAAAGATATAACGCAGTACATTTTTCACAGAACTGAGTTTGTTATTCATAAAACTAATTCCAGTCACTTATTTATATTGCTTTTTAAATTTTTGATGGCATGACAGCCAATAGCAATTGTTGGAGTTAGGCATGTAGTTTCTCATACTCCTTAAAAGAAGTAAGCAAATGTACTAAGACAAAGGTGAGTACATTTACTCCACAAGGATATGAAGTCATAGCTCTCTTTTGTTAGGGCTAGTTTATACTTTACACTCAGAACGCTTACACACATGCATCATGGCTGCCATGTGTTCTCAGCATTGTACTATCAGCTTCAACAGGATCAATCTGTGTGCTTTGATATTTATTGAATGGTTCAATGTGGTGAAGCAAATCATCAGACTTAAATGCTTACATGTGATTTTTTTCATGGTGCTTTTCTTTATCCATTTCTCCCATTGGCAATACAAGCGTATGCATATTCCCTTTCGTAATGACATGATACATTTAAAGGTCTCACATACCATGTGTTGCTGTTTTTTTTTTTTTTTCCTTCACAGCAGCATCAAAATGCAACAAGTTTTTACTTTTAAAATCCTTTTTTTTCTCAACTCACATCACAGCGAAACCAGATGTTATTTTCACACTGTGATGATTTCTTGCACCTACTGGAATCCTCCAGATTTACACTTGCAAGCATAGTCAGTGCACTGCTTACGTAGCAGCAGCATCCTCAAGAGCATGTGTCACGTAGTGTTAAGTATGTTCACAGCCTTAAAGCTGGTATCACAGAAGGTAAAGATGCTGTTTGAATGGGCAAACTGCCCAGTCACTACTATAAATTGGAAAATGCTATAGAAGAGTGCCCTGGTGGATAAACCACACACAACAGGTAGAATACAATGGTAACACAAGTGACATAAGGTTACAATCTACTCTAGTCTTTGAACTCAAGCTAATACTACTACTATTCAACAGCATTTTTGGCTTGGAAATTCTGGCAAGACCTTCCCAGAATGTTCCTATATTATTAGGGCCGACTTCTCTAAAGTGGAGTAACTTACCTAAGGAATAATGTCTGTCTCATTTTCCTAATAATTAGTCAATCATCCAAGTTCTCATACTTTTCACATCATATAAAAATCAAACAAACAATGGGATGCTGGTACCCTGTGCGTCGCAACTGGTATTAGATAGATTAGATTTACAACCACCTTCTGCTCTGGAAAATCAATTGGCTAAGAACTGCTAAATTAAAACAGCAACAACTCAATTTTAGAATCAAAATTATTTGAGGTGAAAAAGAAAAGCCACAAAAACATGCAAAAAATAGGCAGAGTACACACACCACATGACTCGAACATCACTCTGCATGCTAATGGTCATAGAGTGTTGTTACACCTTGCCTGATGAAGGGGCCTTAGCTGCCTTGAAAGCTTGCATTTGTAATCTAATTAGTTAGCCAATAAAAGATGTAATTTCATCCTACTTTCTTCTGTATCAAGCTACACTATAGGGTGGTGCAGATCTAATTATGCAATTTTCATCACGCTATAACAACGTGCAATGCAGGATGTTGGAGGAATTTGGACCGCCTATAGTGCATAGGAACACGATCTCCCAAATCAACGAAATGTTTGACCGGACTGGTAGCGTCAATCACCCGAAATTGTATTGTTTTCCTGCATTGCATTAAGAGTTGCATAATTAGATCTGGACCACCCTGTACAGGCATTAAAAGGCTGTACTGCTATAATGGTAGTTTAATTCAGTGGATAACATTAACTCTATGAGGTCAAAGTTATCAGTGCGGATACAATTCCAATATGTTTTTTGGGTGTTCTTCATTAAAGATCAGTGTAAAATACAAAGACAATTCAACTTCCACATAAAAGTAGAGAACCAGAGTTTTCCAATGATAGACAATATACCACATTTCTGTGTGTAATTTGTATTACCATGATCACCATCATCCACTAATTTCCTGGACAACAAATTTCATCACACTCCTCTAAGACTGCCATTGATCTACAAGTTGAAGACATGCAGTATTTCAAAGGTTTCTGATCAATTGGAGTCTTGATCACTAACTCTCCACAGCAAACCAGAGGATTCTTTACACTCCAGTTGTGTGAAATTGAATGCAGGATGTCAATCTGTGGCAGCTTCAAGCTGTATAACTGACTCTGTTCATTGTTTCCTGTGCATGAATTCTTGTTGATGGTGTGTAGAATCTGTGGATAACTACTTAAGAACATGGCATCCGAAGCACTAGAGATGATACAAGCATCTCTTTTGTGCCCAAGTTGTGCTGCTCTAAGGAGGAATGGGTCTCAATATTATTACTAACTAGCAAAATGCCCGCGCTTCGCAGCAGAGAAGTAGTGTGTTAAAGAAGAAAAGAAAAGGAAACATTTTGAAAATAACGTAACATGATTGTCAATGTAATTGTTTTGTCACTGTTATGAGTGTTGCTGTCATATATATATACAGTATATATATATACAGTATATATAAATATATATATACAGTATATATATACAGTATATATATATATATATATATATATATAGCAAAATACCCAGCTCGCAGCTGTAAGTCGTGTGTTAAAGAAGTTATGAAAAAGAAAAGGAAACATTTTAAAAATAACGTAACATGATCGTCAAAGTAATTGTTTTGTGTATTTGGCGGCAGCGTCACAAAGTTGTTTTCGTCTAGCTGCATCAGAAAATGCTGCATCTCACAGCTTGGATTGCTGCTGTCATAATCGGTTTGAGCATACATATATATATATATATATATATATATATATATATATATATATATATATATATACATATACACACACACACACACATACACACCTATCTACATTGTGTATATATATATATATATATATATATATATATATATATATATATATATACACACACACACACACATACAAACATACACACACAGGTATATATATGTATGTGTCTATATGTGTGTGTATAGCTTTGGTCACTGAGTGCAAGGGAAAAATAATTAAATGTAGTCTATAAGTTATTAAACAGTAAAACTTTAACGTTTTAAGAAGTAAAGGTACATTGAGCACTACTGGAGTGGTTGCGGGTAAACTACATTTTAAAGACGGTGTAACAGAACAGGTAAGTAGTACTAACAGCAGCTAAAATTTATATTGATCATCTCTCGGTAGTAGATCTCGGTAGTAGAAAATTAGTTTTGTGTCCTCTACAGTGTTAAGAGAGAAAGGCTTTGGTTTGGGATAAAATGAAAAAAGGTGTAAAGAAAGGAAAGTTGCCTTTTTCTTTTATAGTGTAGAGAGATGTCCTCGCTGACGATATGAGCGCCTTTTGGAGACAGTCACGGTGGGTCTTGTGTAGACTGGTGAGACGTCCCTGCCATTAATCGGCTGTGATGGCACTGTTGGTCCTCCACTCCTGTGTGTGTCTTCATAATCCGAGCTGACGACCTCATAATCGTATACGTGCAAAAGAAAGTGCGAAGCGCCTTAATATTAGTTTGCCGCGGTGTAGAAAAGTGGTCCCGTGTTTGCACTTGTCTGGGCTATAGCTGAGGGGGGACGATGAAAAAAAATAAAAGTGCTCACTTTGACTTAAGGCAGAAGCGCAGTCAGCGTCTCAAAGGCTGGCACAGCTATGCGCGCGCGCCGGCTGCTCAACTTTTGCAGGACAAGAGACGCCACTTTTTGCAGACACGTTCACGTGATCAAAAGTCTCCGCGCTCTTTGGAGGTCATTCATATATTCATAAATTGTATTATTTTTTTAACGATAACGTGCAGTGAATACACTTGACTTGAGCATTCATTGTTTTCGTACTCTTTCTCTGTATGTTTAGCATTAGTTTGCTCAGAGGTTGATACGCTTGCTGCTTCCTGAGCACTTCTTCTTTTCTCCACCCTAGCGGCCCCCTTCTTCTCTTCTTTTGTCGGCATCTGTTCGTGTTAAAACTGATTACATCAGTGTTTGTGTTGCAATTACTTAGTAAGTTTTCCTTAATTTTTCACTTAAGTGGGCACTTAAGTCTTCAATCTGCCTCAAGAATGATTTAAGATATGAAGAGGTAGAGGAAGGTGGTAGGGATGAGAACAGCGCCCATACGCACGCGACGCACATCCCGCCCTGCTGGCCGCTGTCGAGAATTAATTCTAAAATAAAAATAAAAAGAGGAGCTTGGGGGTCAATTATCACCCAAAAGTGGATGGTAGATGTCACATAGTATATGTGTACCAAATTTCAGGTCAAATGGTTTGCGAGCTACAGGTGAATTAAAATCCTGGACAGACAACAGGACAGCCACGGTAGCGTATTATATAAGAAGATACTACTGTGCACGTGGCAATACTACTACCATTATAATACTGTATGTAGCACTATGGGTTGTGAGTAAATTTGCTGGACTTTATATACTATGAACAGTGTGCTCTGCAACTGTGCACAATTTGTGCACTACTGTCCTTGTATCACTTGACATGGTCCATATTTAACAGCAACTGCCTGTATGATATTCAATACATACATCTATTCCTGTTGATTTTTTTAGAGAAAAGCTAGTTAGTCACTGAGGATGCTTTAAAGCTAAACACTTTTTCTTTAAGACTATCTTAAATTTTTTAAATTAATAATTGGTAAATTATGATGCACCACATTGATGGCATTTTTATTACAGTTCTACAATTTTCATGGCTTGTGAATTATAACCTGCCCTCTAGGTTGTTGCCCAGTTTAACCCTCTTTGCTAATTTTAACCAAGTGGGAGTTTAGAAATAAGAAAATACATGCTTTGTGCATGCTAAGACAGGATGATATGATCCATAAACTGAGTGTTCGAACCGCTTCAGAGTTTCATTATCTGATGACTAACAAAGTTGACAAGTTAGGATAACTGAAAGAAGGTGAACTGCTGCATGAAAAAAATACTATAAACAGTATTATTAAAGAAACAGCAATTTTAATAATCTGAATGTAACAGAGCTACAGCTGCTAATAACAATCAAGAAATGTTTTTTAAGAAAAAAAAAAAAAAAGATTGTCTTTATTTAAAAGGCATAGGCTTATTTATCTTCAAGTGTTATTGATCAAATGCAAGGATGATTCCACAACAGCAAATGTCAGACACCTAACAAGATGACTTATGGACAAAGCTGTTTAAAAGTAGTGTTACCATTTGTAACAATTTGTTGTAAATGAAAATATCAAGAACAATCTCAGTGTGAGCTCAGGTGGCACTGATATCACAATGTTTGTTTTTTGATAACACTGTTTAAACATTATTTCTCAATTACTGAAACTAAAATGTAAATTAATAAAATTACTAAATTGAAAATGTTAAGATAAAATAAGTTATTTATGATAACAAATCTTAATTTGTAAAACCTACACTGAAGTCCCTCATTTATTATTAAATGGAATTCCCTACACTCATCAAAATTGAAATTCAGGTCCTGGATTAATATACCTTAAAGTGCTTACTTGTAGCTGTACAAGCAGTTACAGTGTTATTTCTCTTTTGATTTCACTCTTACATAGAGACATAGTGTACAGCAGGAGGATGGTGATCTTAGAATTAATGAATAGGATCATCTTCCAGACGTTTTTTCCAGGTAAAAAAGAATGCCACTTGCCTGAGACAATTTACATGGGGTGTTCAATAATTTATCTTCCCGAGTATCATGAACTTACGTTACAAATCTGAACTTGTCATACATACAGTTTGCAGTAACTTCATATCAAGCACGGAGGGCAAGGACAGAAAGCTTTTCTACAAGCAAGTCTACAAAAAATGACACATTTTGAGCTTCATTCCATTATTAAGGAAGGGATGGAGCCAAGAGAAATCCATGAGAGGTTGAATACTGTGTATGGTGATGATGCACCTTTGTACTATAAAGTAAAGTTTTCGGTGACAAGCAATTTAAATGTGGTCGGGAATCAACTGAAGATTTCCCCCCCCACCACAAGGCTTCCTGATGTGGTGTCTTCATGGGAATTGGTAATTATGTCAAAGAGTGGTGGCCATGATTATGAAAGATTGTTGCACTCTGGTTAATGTTATAGCCCATGAACTAGGCATTTCAGCTGGCACAGTTTCCACAATTATCCACAGTCATTTGATAATGTCACAGGTCTGTTCCTGGAATGCTGACAACAGATCAGAAAGAATGTCACCAGGAATTCAGTCACATAACTTAGACTTTCTTAGTGAACATCCCACTGACTGTTCCTTACTGATGATCACTGGGGATGAAATGTGGGTTCACCATCATGACCCTGAAATCAAACAAGAGATCATGATCATGCAATAGAACCATAAGGAGCCCCTGACTCCCAAGACATTTTCATGTGCAGCAGTCGGCCGGAAACATCATAGCAACAGCCTTCTGGGATGCAAAGGGTATTCTATTTTTGGAATTCATGCCACACAAGTCAACTAACACAAATGATACCTACGTTTTCACAATTAAGTCATTATATGAGGCCATCAAACAAAAATGCTTCACAACAACACAGAGTCCCATAAATTGAATGTTGCTATCAGGGAACATGGCTTTACACAGCTTACCCATCCACTGTACAGTCTATAACTGGCCCCAGTGATTATTTTCTCTTTTGAGTTCCCAATGATAATGACCTTCAGAAAGTGGCAATGGGTTGGCTGGAGGATTAAGATGAATCCTTCTATTCCAAAGGAATCAAATCACAGAAGACAAAGTGGACCAAATTAGTGCTGGGCGGTATAACCAAAATTCTATATCATGGTATTTTTCAAAATTATACCACATATATATATATACATATACATATACATATACATACATACATACATATACATACATATATATATATATATATATACACATACATACACATATATATATATACACATATATATACATATATATATATATATATATATATATACATATATATATATACATATATATATATATATTCATATATACACATACATACATACATACACACATATACATATATATATACAAACACACACACACACACCACAATGATTAGAATTTTAGTTATATTGTGATATAGATTTTTACCCATATCCACCACCCCTATCTTGAATGTTAAAAAAAAGTAAAACGCCACACACACATTCAGGATCATTACTAAAGCTCAGTGTACACCCTAAATTAAACTAATTGACTAAATCAAAAATTAAAAG
Organism: Polypterus senegalus; assembly: GCF_016835505.1. Taxonomy (NCBI): domain Eukaryota; kingdom Metazoa; phylum Chordata; class Cladistia; order Polypteriformes; family Polypteridae; genus Polypterus; species Polypterus senegalus. The sequence continues at coordinate 138,547,381 of NC_053160.1, forward strand.
ACTGAAAAAGATTGGCACATTTTTAAGGTGGTCATCATTAATTTATTTTCTGGAAACACAAATGTATTCGTATACTTAATGTTTCTTTCACCATCTCGTTAAAAGCATACTTAAGGCTCCTGAATCAGTTTGAATATTAAGGGGCAGAGGTTTCTCAAACCACATTCCCTAATAGCATTCCAACTCAGTTTCCCATTGTCCATAAATATGGCCTGTAAACTTGTAGACAGCTCAAAGCAGATTTGTGATAATTCATAGTTTTCGGTTAAGTAACACTTTAGAATTCGTAGAAAGTAAAATAAGGCAAAAAAGTAAAAATGTGAATGGTATAATTAATATTGTATTCACAGTAATTTATCATTCCTGGTCAGGGTTATTGGCATGTTTTAAAGTACAACATGGTATTACCAAATGCAACATTCATATTCCATGTATAATTAAGAAAATAATATATGGCAATAATAATATATGACTCACATATATCACAACAGATCTGCTAAATGTAGTTTTATGGTAGAGTTTTGGTTTCTATCAAAGAGCTGACTCAAACAAACAACAGCACTATTTCATTAAAGAAGAAATGAAACCATTTTTTGCTTGTTTTGTGGTTATATTGTAGGTTTTACCAGCAGATGCTCTCTTTTAATATCATTATGCAAAAAGACTGAACAATAATTCAGATCTGTTTCTAAATTACCTTTTTAGGACAGGATACACTTTCACAAATTTAATTTATCAACTGACATAATTTTGTTTTTCTAAATCTATAAAAAATACAGATATTTCATGTTGTTGAATATGGAAGTAATTCATATTATTACTTTTAAGCTACTGCTTTTGCATGATACTTTTTACGAAAAGTCAAATACTTTGAACCATAATTCATATAATTTACTTCTTCAGCTTCTCTTTCAAGATTACACAATCAGACACTACACAATTCTTTTTTCATGTACTTTATTTATAGTTATTTAAATGTGTAGTATTTTATACATATCCCAGAATACTATTTTAAACCTCATATTGACAATTTTATTGTACGACTGCACAAAACTCACAGATTCTGGCTGAAACAAATCATGCCTTTCCTATCAGGGATATAAAAGACTATTAGATGCACATTGTTACCCACAGTTTACAGCATTCATGTCACATTTACACTTTATTGATGATTCTTCTTCTGCTTGTCAGGATTTAGAATTCTAAACATTCTGTGCCATGTTAATGGAATGTTTTAATACTAAATTACACAGGATGGCCTTTCAACCATTATGTAAATCATTAGCCGTTCATATTTAGAAGACAACACTGACAATATTACATATTTGCACCTGTACTCATCCTCTTTTAAACTCAGACATTCATAAATATAACATTGATGAAACGTGTGCCTTCAGCTAAAGTTTGAAAACCCACATCTAACTGAAGCAGCACAGTGAGGCAGTGGTTAGTGCTCCCACCTCAAAACTTGTGCTGTCTGTAGGTTTTACTTGTGTCCACAAGGTGCTGTGATTTTGCACCCATGTAACAAAACACCACGAGTTTAATATAATTTGAGTTTCTAATCTAGCTCATAAAGGTGAATGTAGGCGTGGGTCATGATCTGTCACCCTATCCATGCACCATCCTGTCGGTAAAAACTCTTAAACAAGTGACCCTGAACTAGGTGAAAATGTTTTTAAGACTGGTGGATGAGGTGAACTGTGAAGCAGATCCAGGAACTGTTAGGTTGGTTTTTTAATCACTTAACTAACATTGAATTCACTCTTTTGAAATATTTCAAATTATGTTTTACGTATTTAACTAAAGAATACGCCTGTTGTTTCATTCCACTGCGTTATTATATTTGATTTGCAACTGGTCACTGTTGTGTTTGTAGTTAAGACTTGAAAGTTGACTCTTATTCCGTTCCTACTACTTCGTATACCTTGAAAATATATATTTTTTAAAACAGGGACATACTTAATAAAAATAATGGATAAAAAAAAGAAAAGTATATTTGATAGTGACACATTCATCGATCACCAGCTCTTTCTTTTTGTGTTGCCTCTCGATCTCCACACAGGCCGTTTAAAACTTAAACAAAAACCCTGTTTTTCTTATGTTAAAATAAATTGAAGGAAAGGTGCTATACAAACAAACACTGCAAGGTCTAGGCCTTTTTTCTTGCTACAGTTCTTTATACGCGATTTCTGTAATACAAATAGAAGTGAAAAACTATGATAACAGAACTGCCTGTCGGAAATATGAATTAGCTAACCTACAGCTGCGCGAATTGAAAACATTTGTCAAATCCGAGAGGAAGTGCGACTCCTGATCCGCACACAGACGGCGGTCAAAAGTATTTCTCAAAAAAAATACAGAAAGTATACCGTGCAGACTATAAGGTGAAAAAACTGTTTTGCGTTACATTTAACTAGCCACCATACACATCTTGAATAACACACCAAACTCGTCGAGGCTTTAACTTACATATATAATATCACACAAAAACAAAAGATCTTCCTGAAGTACGTTATCCAGCAACTTACTTTACATCTTGTCCAAGCCAAACGAAACATTTTCAAAGGTAGGTAACCAGGGATCTTACAGTATCTCCACTGTTTTGCCACGTCATGGAGCCGACTGACGTGATGACGACAACTAGAAGGGGTGGGGCTTCGTTTCCGTACCGCCCCCAGGGCCTGATAGTGAGTGCGAACAGATTAAATGTTAAAACGGCCTGCCGTACGAATTAAGCACGCTGTGATGTACAGTATTGTAAACACAGCATAAGGCAGGGGTTTAGCGAGGAAGCTCATTAGTCTCATTCTTACCATCTTGCCTTTGGTAACACATTGTATTGTACTGTAATAACTTGTAATTACTTTAAATGTCTGCTAAGGTTTATTTTACTATAATGCACTCTGATGGAAGATGGAACACAATGTATACGTTTATTTTAATGATGGATGTGTTATCGGTGTATTTATTATGGAATATTGTAAAAATATATCTCTCTGGTCATATAATATTTTAAAATATTATTGTCAGTATTTCGCACACCATCTGTGTATGTAGCGTAAACCTTTGCATATGTTCCTTGCTATTCTTGTACTTGGGCTTTTTATTATGGGAAGAAAAAAATAATGTGAGGAAAAGCTGGATTTTTGTAGTGGCTTGGTGTTGGTGACTTGCAATCACAGTCAGAATCATTCTCACTGTAAAAGTAGTGTTTCAGTCAATTTGCTTCTGTGTTTACATGTTGTGTTTCTGTCTACTTGTCATTTGATTGTGCTGTGAGAATAACCAATACTGTTAGTATTGCACCACTCCTCCTGAATCATCTTATCACTGTAAGAGAAAATGTATCATCTTTAAAGCTATTTAAACTTGCCTTGTGCCAGCAGAGGCTTTCAGCTTAAGCTACAAGTTTACAGAGCACAATGATAGAAGGTCTTTCAATCTGGAGGACATTCTGGGTGTATTTGCTGCACTCAAAACCTGCAAATAGAGATTTTGAAAGTTACGGTAATACTTTTACTTGTCATTTGTTAAAATACATTTTATGCTCCCCTTTTTTATTTTTTAAAATATTGTGTTTTCCAATTTGTGTTTCTTTTTTTTAGCCAAATTACTCGGTGTTGCCTGGGTTATAGCTGTAAAAATGGTTTAAGGAAAAAAGCAAATGTTTATGTCTTTTTAAATGATGACCCTGTTGTTATTGCTAGCTGTCATCATCTTAAATTATGAGTGAAAGCTGACAAAGCAGAATTTAAACAACAACCCTTTGATTCTCCTATGTGTTGTGTTGCACTTCTATTCTTGATCAAGCCTCAACCAACACCCCCTTGCAAATCCGTATTATGCTCCTTTTTATATTACAGTAGACAGAAGCAGCATGCAGTGCTGCTCAGGTAAACAATGTTAAGTTCTGGTCATTTTGTCCGCTATTCTGGCTTCAGTCTGTTTGAATGTTTTATTTGCTCTTTGCCAAGAGCTGGTGCTGGAGTACAAACTGTAGTACACAGGAAGAAAAACAACAACAACTGGGACCCCTGGGGTCAAAATGCTGGGTTTCAAAGTAGTCAAAGTGGCCCAGATGGTGAAAGGATGTATGATTGTATAGGAAACATACAAGCAGACATTCTATTTTATATATATATATATATATATATATATATATATATCTATATCTGCAATTCACATACCAGGAGAAGGTGGGGGCGGGGGATGCCATCATCTATATGCTACACCGATGGACAGAGGCAGTGGTGCTGTAAGAATTATGTTTTTGGACTTCTCTAGTGCCTTCATCACCATCCAACCTCTGCTCCTTAGGGACAAGCTGACAGAGATGGGAGTAGATTCACACCTGGTGGCACGGTTTGCGGACTATCTTACAGTCAGACCTCAGTATGTGCGACTCGGGAACTGCACGTCTGACGTTGTGGTCAGCAACACAGGAGCGCCGCAGGGGACTGTACTTTCTCCGGTCCTGTTCAGCCTATATACATCAGACTTCTAATGCAACTCGGAGTCCTGCCACGTGCAAAAGTTCGCTGACGACACTGCTATCATGGGCTGCATTAGGAGTGGGCAGGAGGAGGAGTATAGAAAGCTAATCAAAGACTTTGTTAAATGCAAGCAAGACCAAGGAACTGGTAGTGGATTTTAGGAGGCCCTGGCCCATCATGGACCCCGTGATCATCAGAAGAGACTGTGTGCAGAGGGTGCAGACCTATAAATATCTGGGAGTGCAGCTGGATGATAAATTGGACTGGACTGCAAATACTGATGCTCTGTGTAAGAAAGGTAAGAGCTGACTATACTTCCTTAGAAGGCTGGTGTCCTTCAACATCTGCAATAAGATGCTGCAAATGTTCTACCAGACGGTTGTGGAAAGTGCCCTCTTCTACACGGTGGTGTGCTGGGGAGGCAGCATAAAGAAGAAGGACACCTCACACCTATACAAATTTGCGAGGAAGGCAGGCTCTATTGTAGAAATGAAGCTGGACAGTTTAATATCCACGGCAGAGTGACAGACACTGAGCAGGCTCCTGTCAATCATGGAGAATCCACTGCATCCACTGAAAAGTATCATCTCCAGGCAGAGGAGCAGCTTCAGTGACAGACTGCTGTCACCATCCTGCTCCACTGACAGACTGAGGTGATCGTTCTTCCCCCACACTATGCGACTCTTCAGTTCCACCCATGGGGGTAAATGCTAACATTATTCAAAGTTATTGTCTGTTTTTACCTGCATTTTTATTACTCTTTAATTTAATATTAAATCTATCTATCTATCTATCTATGTATATATATATATATATATATATATATATATATATATATATATATATATATATATATATATATATATATATATAAACTGCTCAAAAAATTAAAGGAACACTTTGAAAACACATCAGATCTCAATGGGAAAAAGAAATCCTCCTGGATATCTATACTGATATAGACTGGGTAATGTGTTAGGAACGAAAGGATGCCACATTGTTTGATGGAAATGAAAATGATCAACCTACAGAGCCCTGAATTCAAAGACGCCCCAAAAATCAGAGTGAAAAAATTATGTGGCAGGCTAGTCCATTTTGCCAAAATTTAATTGCAGCAACTCAAAATTGTACGCAGCACTTTGTATGGCCCCTGTGTTCTTGTATACATGCCTGACAACATTGGTGCATGCTTCTAATGAGATGACAGATGGTGTTGTGGGGATCTCCTCCCAGATCTGGACCAGGGCATCACTGAGCTCCTGGACAGTCTGAGGTGCAACCTGGTGGCATTGGATGGACCAAAACATAATGTCCCAGAGGTGTTCTATTGGATTTAGGTCAGGAAAGTGTGGTGGCCAGTCAATGGTATCAATTCCTTCATCCTCCAGGAACTGCCTGCATACTCTCACCACATGAGGCCAGGAATTGTCGTGCACCAGGAGCCACTGTACCAGCATAGGGTCTGACAATGGGTCCAAGGATTTCATCCTGATACCTAATGGCAGCCAAGGTGCCTTTTTCAAGCCTGTAGCGGTCTGTGTGACCCTCCATGGATATGCCTCCCCAGACAATCATTAACCCACCACCAAACTGCTCATGCTGAATGATGTTACAGGCAGCATAATGTTCTCCATGGCTTCTCCAGACCCTTTCACTTCTGTCACGTGCTCAGGGTGAACCTGCTCTCATCTGTAAAAGCACAGGGCACCAGTGGTGCATCTGCCAATTCTGGTATTCTATGGCGAATGCCAATCGAGCTGCATGCTGCTGGGCAGTGAGCTCAGGGCCCATTAGAGGACATGGGGCCCTTGGGTCACCCTCATGAAGTCTTTCTGGTTGTTTGGTCAGAGACATTCACACCAGTGGCCTGCTGGAGGTCATTTTGTAGGGCTCTGGCAGTGCTCATCCTGTTCCTCCTTGCCCAAAGGAGCAGATACTGGTCCTGCTGATGGGTTATGGACCTTCTATGGCCCTCTCCAGCTCTCCTAGAGTAACTGCTTGTCTCCTAGAATCTCCTCCATGCCCTTGAGACTGTGCAGGGAGACACAGCAAACCTTCTGGCAATGACACTTATTGATGTGCCATCCTGGAGAAGTTGGACTACCTGTGCAACCTCTGTAGGGTCCAGGTATCGCCTCATGCTACCAGTAGTGACACTGACTGTAGCCAAATGCAAAACTAGTGAAGAAACAGTCAGAAAAGATGAGGAGGGAAAAATGTCAGTGGCCTCCACCTGTTAAACCATTCCTGTTTTGGGGGTCATCTCATTGTTGCCCCTCTAGTGCATCTGTTGTTAATTTCATTAACACCACAGCAGCTGAAACTGATTAACAACCCCCTGCTACTTAACTGACCAGATTAATATCCCATAAGTTTCATTGACTTTATGCTATACTCTGATTAAAAAGTGTTCCTTTAATTCTTTTGAGCAGTATATATATATATATATATATATATACACTCACCTAAAGGATTATTAGGAACACCTGTTCAATTTCTCATTAATGCAATTATCTAATCAACCAATCACATGGCAGTTGCTTCAATGCATTTAGGGGTGTGGTCCTGGTCAAGACAATCTCCTGAACTCCAAACTGAATGTCAGAATGGGAAAGAAAGGTGATTTAAGCAATTTTGAGCGTGGCATGGTTGTTGGTGCCATACGGGCCGGTCTGAGTATTTCACAATCTGCTCAGTTACTGGGATTTTCATGCACAACCATTTCTAGGGTTTACAAGGAATGGTGTCAAATGGGAAAAACATCCAGTGTGCGGCAGTCCTGTGGGCGAAAATGCCTTGTTGATGCTAGAGGTCAGAGGAGAATGGGCCGACTGATTTAAGCTGATAGAAGAGCAACTTTGACTGAAATAACCACTCGTTACAACCAAGGTATGCAGCAAAGCATTTGTAAAGCCACAATATGCACAACCTTGAGGCGGATGGGCTACAACAGCAGAAGACCCCACTGGGTACCACTCATCTCCACTACAAATAGGAAAAAGCACGAGCTCACCAAAATTGGACAGTTGAAGACTGGAAAAATGTTGCCTGGTCTGATGAGTCTCGATTTCTGTTGAGACATTCAAATGGTAGAGTCAGAATTTGGCGTAAACAGAATGAGAACATGGATCCATCATGCCTTGTTACCACTGTGCAGGCTGGTGGTGGTGGTGTAATGGTGTCGGGGATGTTTTCTTGGCACACTTTAGGCTCCTTAGTGCCGATTGGGCATCGTTTAAATGCCACGGGCTACCTGAGCATTGTTTCTGACCATGTCCATCCCTTCATGACCACCATGTACCCATCCTCTGATGGCTACTTCCAACAGGATAATGCACCATGTCACAAAGCTCGAATCATTTCAAATTGGTTTCTTGAACATGACAATGAGTTCACTGTACTAAAATGGCCCCCACAGTCACCAGATCTCAACCCAATAGAGCATCTTTGGGATGTGGTGGAACGGGAGCTTCGTGCCCTGGATGTGCATCCCACAAATCCCCATCAACTGCAAGATGCTATCCTATCAATATGGGCCAACATTTCTAAAGAATGCTTTCAGCACCTTGTTGAATCAATGCCACGTAGAATTAAGTCAGTTCTGAAGGCGAAAGGGGGTCAAACACCGTATTAGTATGGTGTTCCTAATAATCCTTTAGGTGAGTGTATATATATAATCAGAAAAAAACATCCAGTAACTTACTATCATATAGGTTACCATGTGCACTTTCCATTTACAGAATTTTGCATTTTATTTACTTCTTTAGATTTTTAAAATGTAGTTTATTCTATTATTGGTTTTCTATTTTCTCTACAAATACCATATGCATTGTGTTGTTTTACTTATATTATCTGTTTTTCACAAAAGGATTTGTGTTCATTAAATTCTTTCTGTTGATCTTTTTCATGTAGGATATTGAGCTGAAATAATGGTAATACATTTTACCATGTCAAGCCTTAGGAGAGGATAAGTTGGAGGGTCCCATGGCCCCATTTTTTCCCTGGTTTTATATAAAGAAGCTTGAACATATTCACATTTTATATTCCTCACTAAACAGTTTTAAACACATAGTGGAAAGTTCCCTTGCAATTGAAAGTTGAAAACCAACACATACACATAAGCATCTTTTTCTGGAAAACTTTGTGTAGAATTATGCTCTCTCCATCTTTATTAAGTCATATATTTAAAGAGGTGACGGTGCTCCTGCAAAGAAATCTTACTACACCCTGTATAGGCATGCCAGATCTGCAAGTCATTAGCATCTGCTATCGCTGTAATTATAGCACTCAATAATAATAACTTAGCATAAGAGAAAGGCTATAAAATCCCCTCAGACCCGAAATCGGATGTAGAGGCAACTCCCAGTCACAAATAAGAAGGCAAAATGTTGATTATGTTATTTGATCTTTAGATCCTTTTTAATTTTAGGGGGGGATTTTGCACCTGTATTTTGACTGCTCAAAAAGAACAACATGCACATGCACATGTTCAATTTTGAATTTTGGCATTTAGACTTATTTGTTTGTGCTTGTTTCTGGAAAGTCATTTTGTGGTGATGTGTGTTAGAGGTCTATGACAGTGTGCAGGTTTTTAGATAAAACAGTGCACCTCAGGCTTTGTGGGTGTGTGTGGCTGCAGCGCTGTAGCTGGAGGGCGTTTGGTATTGAGGCAAACTGTTTACCTGTTAACATGCAGGGGAATCAACTCAGCTGTTCCACATTGGCACTCTGCAGGTCATAATTAGGGGACCACTCCCACATGAATATATATTGAACATGAGGTGAAAAACATAAGAGGGGAGGATATTTGAAAAAAAAAGAGATTGGAAAGTTAAAAGGGAAGGAAGGAAAAGAAGAGTCATGATCATGGCAGAGCAGTGCTGTAAAGAGGAAGCAAGCATTTGGGGATGATGCCTCGGGTGGAACAAGTGGATGGTGCTCAAGGGATGGGGTCGCTACTGTTGAATGCCCAGGAAGCAGGAGTGACCAACCAGTTCAGGAGATCCCACATACACTGAGGGACAGTAGGGGGGAAGAGAGCAGAGCTCATGGGATCCCTGCAGAAATAAAGGGAACAAGCAGTAGAAGGTGAGCAGATAAGATTTTGTTTTATATGGATATGGATAGGCTGAGGCTCGTAATTGTTTTTATGGATAGATACTGGCTGTGTTTTAACCTTTGATTTAAACAAACACAGTTTTCTTTATTGGAGTAGTTATTTATTTATTGAAGTTCTGCATTGCTCTTTGTTTAGGACACTAATAGATTGCAAAAATAAAAAGAACTTTGCATGTTTGCACCAGTCTTGTAGTTCTGTATTCTCATTCACCCTAGTCCATCTTGATATATGTCTATTGATGTCTGGGTGCAAAAGAACTTGATTTGGGCTGCTGTTAGGATATGTAATACAAAAATGTAAAAATTGAAATAATTCTTCTTAAAGTTCATTTGAAATAGCAAATTAATTTGTAATTAAGGCCACACAATATACCAGTGCTTTTAAATGGGAGTTTTTAAAATGTCAAAAATGTATACAGTTCACTCGAGATACCTCATCATAAACTGGACTTTCTTGACAGATTTCCTTGAAGAATGTACCAAATTTCATTAGAATTGATCCACTGGGAGCTTTATTTATTCATGTGAACAGACAGATGGACGGACAGACAGATGAACAGTCATGGCAGGGACAGTAAGTGCTTTTGCATTTTATGCAAACTTGCCTAACAATGAACAATGAGTGTATTTATCTTTCTGTCCCAGAATCACAGCCAGGGTGGCATAGTGGTTAGTTTTGTTGCCTAGCCTGGTCACCACTTGTTTGGAGTTTACATGTTCTCTCTCTCTATGTTTTGGTATTTTTCCCAGATATCCTCTAATAATCAGTCTTAGTTATCTTAATCAGGGTCAGGGCTAGCCTGCTATGCATCATTTTGTTTATTAGTGTGCCCTCTGATAGACAAGTACTCAATCGAGTGTTGGTCCCTGTCTTGTCTAGCAATCTGCAGGAATAGGGTATAGCTCACTGTGAACTTGAAGTTAGATTAAGCAAGTTCAGTAAACAGACAAGCAGCCCAAAAAAGTAACTTTCTTGCTAATTTAATCAGTGAACATTTTTGCAGCCTCTATAACTGTGTCAATTTCACTCTGTGATTCATGCATTTAATTCAGATACATGGAACAGAAAATGTATCTCTGTAATTCAGTCTGTATTTGACCTAATTACATATTTCAAAAGTATTTTGAAATATTTAGGGCCTTTCTGATTTTGATTAAGCTGTATGGATCTATATCTGTTGCATTTTAACCATAAGATTGGACATCAGCAAAATACATTTTCTGAGGAAATCCGTTTACTACCAAGTTATTGGAATCACTGGACAGAATTTTAACATAGCCAGTTATCATCCACTTTATAGACATTCAGGAAACTAATGGTAGGTTCACAAGCAAAACTATCATCTCTTCTGTGTTACAGGTTAATTATTTCACAGCAGTAACATGCCAAAGGCAGAGAAGAAGGGCAGATGGTTAATGATACTTTGTTGAACTAAGTGCATTCCCCAGTGTTTCTGCTGCATGTAGTAACATTCCCCTGTGGCTGAATGTACTGAGTAAAGCTTTTAAATATTTGCATGTAACTATTCATATTAGGCATTGACATAAACAGAAGTTTATAAGTTACATAAAGCTGTTTCTTTTTTACATTTAAAAGAGTAAATTGAATTTCTTAAAAATCTGACTTATTCTGAATGTTTTCACTGCACCAATAAAACTCATGTAAGTACTGCTGATACCTTCTTCATTATGATAATAACCAGATAAAGGCGGAGTGGTGGCTCTGAGGCTAGGGATCTGCACTGGCAATCGGAAGGTTGCTGGTTCGAATCCCGTAATTGCCAAAAAAGGACTCTGCTCTGTTGGGCCCTTAAGCAAGGCCCTTAACCTCCAAATGCTGAGCGCTTTGAGTAGTAAGAAAAGCGCTATATAAATGCAAAGAATTTATAATTAATTATAATAACCAGATAACCATCTTTCTTGGCATTTGCAAGATGTTCCCAAACCTTTTCATCAAGTTTCTGTTTTGGAAAATAATAGTAGAGACAAGCTTTTAGGTACTATTACACCATGGAGAGATTCCTCAGGAACAGACATTGGGAAACAACCAGGGAACCGGAGCGTAACAACTGAAAGAGTGCTACACAAGAGTGCTCTCTTATTCTAGACTCATTTTACATTTGGCTTCAGACAACTTCAAACCCCATTCCCAGCCTCATTTGTGTCTAGGTTCCTTTATGGTTACAGATTCTTTAGAAGTTCCTAATTTTTCTGAACTGCTGAGCCCTATTTATCTGATGAATAAAAATATCATTATTGTCAGTTGAAGGGAGTGCAGTGAAATTTATACTTACATGGGCTAATCTCTGAAGCATCATTAGTATAACTACCTTACCACGAAACTTCTGTCTTCCTTAAGTAAAACAACTCACCTGACCTTGACATATCTGGTTTTCTTACCTGAAAAATCTTAGATCATAAACAAACTACACTAATAAAAATAAGTAAACAAAGGTTGTTCAAAACTTAAAAACTTAAATACTCAATGGTATTAGATTTTTACTAGCAATAACATCTGTGTATGTGCAAACATACATACATTTGTCTTTCCTGACGCTTGTCATTGCTGTTGCAATGTGACACACACAATTTCATTTTAACTTGGTCACTCTCTGGAATTCATGCTTTTAAGGACATCATTGTCCTTAAAACTGTGGGTTAATCATTCTGGTTTCAGCTTTAAATAGTCAACACATTGCCTGCTTTCCTGGATAAAGTCTGTGTTTTCTCACCTGTTTCCCGCCTAGTGGTCTGGAGGTCCAGCCTCCTATGAGTGCTTCCATTGCATTCCATATATTCAGAGAACACAAGATCAAGCATTCATGACATATTCTAAGTTTGCCTGCTCTCCCGTGTCTTGGGAGAATCCCTCCCAATTGTTCCTGACAGGGCACTGTTCTCTACCTCAGGCTTTTGTACCTACTTGAAAATGTTATCCATGCTGTATTCACATTTCATTGCAGTGGTTGTTGGCTCTAAGGAAGAAGCAGGACTTATCTCTGAAGTTAGCATGATGTTAGTGCACCAGGCTGCTGAAAGTCTGACACCATTTCAAGAAAAGTGACTGCAAATCGTCAAATCTGTCATGAAGTCATCAGTACTACATGTCTCTAAGGCACTCCTGTGTTGTGTTATGTTTGTGTTTAGGGTCATTGTCCTGTTGGAATGTGAACCTTGCCCCAGAACACTCTGGAAAGGTTATATTTAAGGGTATTTCTGTACTTTACTCTGTGTTCAGCGTTCCCTCAACCCTGCCTAGTCTTCCAGTCACTGCTAATGGAAAACAACCCCACAAAAATGATACTACCACCTCCATGCATCATGGTTGTAATGCTGTTGCACAGGTGATGAGCAGTGCCTGGTTTCCTCCAGATATGATGCTAGTCCTGGTTTCATTAAACTAGAGAATGTCGTTTCTCACAGTCTAAAAAAAGTGTTTTACTTGCCTTTTTTGAAACTCTAAGCAGGCTTCCAAGTACCTTGTACTGAGGATAAGCTTCTGTCTGGCTATATACTGTCATAACGCCCAAATCAGTAGAGTGTTGCTGTGATGCTTGTCCTTCTGGAGTCATTGAGGCAGTCCCCTGGGCCTAGAAACACACCAAGCAAGTATACAAATGTAACATATGTTAATTAAAAAATACTTAAGGGAAGGATACACAAAACAGAAAACTCAAAGTACAAATTTAAAAAAACATACCACACCTTTACGCCTAATTGTACAGGTTTTAAACACCTGGGATTAGTCAGTCATTTGTCCATTGCAATACCTCAGCAAAGCACCTCCTCTCATGTCCCATGTGTCTCTTCCTCTCTCAGACCTTGTTTCCACCTTTGGACCTTTAGTTTCCTTTAAAGGGATTGGTTGCCAAAGCAGCTTCCCAGCTGCCTGCTCTACCAAAGGGCTAAAATGTCCCATAATTACCCGTAATAGCAGTCAGGAAGTGTCTTGTCTCTTCAGGAATCACTCTCTTTTTATTTGGATAGGCAGACATTCCTGTCTTCTTCACAGTTGGTTCGTCTTTTGCATCATGTGTAGCATTGCATACTTTTACCTAGGCCAACTCTTTCTCATACTTTTGCTGGTGCCCCTGCCTAATGTTGTTCAAGGGCAGGCAATGCATATACAGTCTATACTTCTTCCTAGTGGCCACATATGGATATAAAGACCTTTTCCATCTGTCAGGATGTCAGAGGGTACCGCTCTCTTAAGACTTACCCTTTCCCTCTTTCGATCCTTTTCATGTCATTGCTTCTCGCAGTATCTTGTATGTCCTCACATCTATATGTTAACATACTGTACAAAATAAAATAAAACAATTTTAGTTTCAGTACTTATTTTATTACAGCACATTATTCCACCTAGAAGCAGTGATCTAATTTTCAATTAAAAAAAAAAAAACGCATGAGAGACCACTATTGCAAGGTAAACAAACAATTAGCTTTGCTGTAAATTAGGATCAAATCCTTAAATGGAGGACAATGAAACTGACTAACCATAGAAAGCAGAATCCATGAAAACATACACACAAAATACAGCTGCCCTTGGAAGGAATGCACAAAATGGAAACAGAATGACAAAAACCTTTAAAATTATAAAATACGGTTGATTAAAAAAGTATTCGGACCCCTTCAGTTTCTGTACACTCTATGTGGTGTAGATCGAATTTTAAATTGATAAATATATCATATTTGCCCATCATTCTATACTCTATAACCCATAATGACAAAGAGAAAACATTTTTGGAGAAGTGTACAGATTTATTAAAATCAAAAACTGAAATATTTCATTCATATAAGTAGATCATTTACTGTGGCACTCCAAGTAGTTGTTAGATGCATCCTGTTTGATTTTTTTATTCCTGAGGTGTGACTAGAACTTGATTGGAGTTCACCTGTGGCAAACTGCAGTGATTGGACATCATTTGGAAAGACATACACCTGTGTATATAAGGTCCCAAAATTCACACTGCATGTCAGGATAAAAACCAAGTAAGTCCAAGGAACTCTCTGTAGACCTCTGGTGTGGTATAGATCAGGATGCAAGAGTATAAAACCATTTCTAAAGCTTTGAGTATTCACAGGAGAACTATGGTCTCAATAATTTTGAAATTAAAGAAGTTTCAACCATCTTCCTAGAGTTGGCCTTTAAGAGCTTCCCTCTGCTGGGATGGGACAACCTGTTGGAAGTACGACCTCAGCATCTCAGCAGCACTACATCAATCTGGTGTTTATGGTAGACAGGCTAGATGTAAACCACTATTGAGTACTATGACAGCTTGCTTGGAATCTGAGAGCATGAGGAAAAAGATTATCTGTTCTGATAAAAAAAGAAATTGAACTCTTTTGGCAGAACTCCAAGAATTATGTATGATGAAGATCAGGCAGTGCTCATCACCTGCCTAATACAATCTCTACAGTGAAACACGGTGCTGGCAGCATCATGTTATGAAGTACCTCTATGAAGTGTCTAGAAGTAAGGTCCTTGAAGAAGAGTGTACACAACCTCAGAATGGGGTGACACTTCACCTTACAGCATGACAATGAACCAAGAGCATACAGTCAAGACAACATGGGAGTGGCATTAAGACAAATCCCTGACTATAACTGAATAGCCCAGCCAAAGCTCAGACTTAAACCCCACAAGACATCTGTGGAGACACTTGAAGATGGCAGTTTACAGGTGCTTCCCAACCTGTCTAACAGAGCTTGAGGGGATCTGTCAAGGAAGAATGAGATAAACTGTCCAAATCCTGGTGTGCAAAGTTCATGTTTTGAGTCAAAGATAAGCGCATGATCCCAACCGCTCTCTGTCTAAGAAGACTCAAAGTTGGAATTGCTGCCAAAGTAGTTTCTATAAAGTACTGAATTAAGGGTCTTATATGAATGAAATATTTAAGTTTTTGGTTTTTAATACATTTTGCAAAACTTTCAAAAACAATGTTTCATTTTATCTTTCCTAATTGTCTGTTGTCTCATGGTATCTACACTGGGCCAACCATATGTCCTTTCATTAGTCATTTAATAAGTATGTGCAAGTTTGGATGGCTGTCAGAACAGCTGCACCACAACGGCAAAGTTACTGATCCTTTTGAAATATTGCAGCCAAGGTTGGGTTAACCTGACTTGTGCCATACAAGGATTTCTTTGGTTTTGCAACTCTGCTCAGTCTTCTTAATGTTCTTCATTATCTTCATCTTCCTTTATCACTTCTTGACTTATACATAAGCTCATTTGCAATTCTTCCTCCCAGGCAGTGGACCATCTTTTTCAAATAAGTGTATAACTATTGCGGTTAGGTGGTGGAACAGCAGTTTCAAACACAAAACATTTTTGGGATGCCAGCTGGGTCATCTCCTTTATTTGTCTCTAGACAGATGTAAAGGTCTTTATAATAAAAAGAAAAATGTGCACCCCCGCACTTCCCCCCACTCTGGGGCTTTGCATAAATTCAGAAATACAAAGATTCAATTCTCAGGGTGTCATCTTATGGCTTGATCTGGCCTGGTAAAATGCGACTTCCAGGGATGCCCGGATTTTATGGTGGCTGGACATGAAGAGGCCTAATTATATGCCCTCACTTGGGCGGCTTCTCTTTACTGTGAGGGAAGAAGAGAGAGAAGCTAAAGTTAGTGGTAGCTCCACCTTTTGTCTCGGTGGGTTATTGCATACCTGTACTAAGCCTATGAAGGAGTTCTCCAACACACATGCATGATACTTTCTTGGATCTAATCTTTGAGAGAAGTTCCTTTTAAAAAGTCCTGATTTAAAAGTTGATTTCTTTGAATGGCTGTCATAATACCTTTTGCATTCAACTGAAGATTTCTGACTGTTTTCTAAAGCAATCTGGTAAGCTTGCTGCCTTTTTGTAGCCCAATTTTCTATAAAATTTGCAATGTCTGCAATGCACTTTTAAGGTTCAATTTAAAAAATAAATAATTTGGAAACTGTGGAGACCTAACAGACAAAATGAAAAAGGGTGAATACTTATGCATTGTTTAATTATACATGTGCACCGGATGTTAAGGTGCTCTTTCGAGATTTCCTTTCGATCTTCCTGTAGAGTGAACAGCATCTGCAGTAATGTTCTTAGTTCCTCTATTAGGTTACCCTGTGGGTGGTAAGAACTTGTCCAAAAATGGGCAACCCCAGTAAGTTGCTTTAGCCTAAGAAACAGACTGTTCTCATGTTCTTTAATCATGGTTAACTTTTCCTCGATATCCAAGGGGTGAAATAAAATACTGAAATTAATTTTCAGTGGTTTTTCTATGTTCTAGATTACTTTGTTCCAATTACACATAGAAACCAATTCAAATGATGCACTTGTTTTAAATGAATTGTTTAACAGAATGTTTAGTTGCTTGTGTTTATACAAGTATTTCTGCCTTGACCATTGAAACCACATGGATGTGTTTAGAGGCTATGTCATTCATGGGGGTTATCTAATGATTTGGGTTTTTAAAATAATTTCTTATTACTCTTTGTGCATAAACATGCTTTACTTTTGACTCTTTTTTTTGGTTTTCCTAAGCCAGAGAATTTAATACTGGCAGATGTCTTTTGATTCTCCATTCACCAGCATTTCCCTAACCTTTTGGTAGGCCCGCTTTCTGTTTTTCATTGGTGTAGCCTAAAAGGTTGTGATCCATTAGTGATTGACATGATAGGTTAAAAGTTTGGCTGCAGGTGCATTTCCTCATCCAATCTGCAGATTCAAAATGTCTTTCAAAATTTTTGCTTTCTCATTTATTGTTTTTTGGTACAGAGGTCTTGTTTATTGATCTCAATTTTGTCTCATGCTCTGGTTTTGTTTCTGTTCTTTTCTCCTCCTGGTTCTTACCCTTTTCTGCCTGATTGCACCTCTCCTGGTTCTCTCAAAAATGACCTTTGTCAGTTTGCTGACATAATCTCCATAATATCTTCATCTGCAGATATTTCAGGAATTGATCTAACCTTGATGAACTGTTTTACTGTGACCAGTATTGTTTTTAGAGGTAAATAAATGTCCTATCAGGTATGATTCTGGATGTGAATTTTCTCACTCATTAAAACCTTACAAAAAGCATAAGTAAGAAAAGGAAACAACTCCAGTCCCTCTGGCAGATAATCTTCCATGTTTCTTTTAAACACAAATGAGCCTAAAGCTAGCAGTGATCCAACTCCTCAGTTTTGTTCACATATCTCACCTCTAATAGTCACTATTTTAACCCTCCGCTTTCTTCCTCATCTCCTCAAAGTCCGTAAATAGAACAAGAGATGCAATGGTGTAGGGGTCGCCAAGTCCGGTCCTGATAGACCACTGTGGCTGCAGGTTTTTATTCTAACCCTTTTTTAATGAGTGCCCTGTTTGTGCTGCTAATTAACTTCTTTTGAATTAATTTTAATTTAATTGCTTTTTTAAGATTTGTTCCCCTGAATTTATTCATCGTTCCTATGAATTGCTTAAATTCCTTCCTAAAACGGTGCCCAAATGTAAAGAGCATTAGCCAACAGAAGCCAACTAAGTCAGGGCCTCAAATTCCAACCACTTTCACTCCAACCAGCTGCTTAATGAGGTGCCAATTCTTGTCGTCTAGTAAATCCATTCTTTAATTCTGTGGCTTGTTGCTGCTCTCGTGGTGCATTAGCAGACATTTCCGAAATTGTTGATTTTCTCTTTCTAAGAGCTCTGTTAAAATGTTTTGGTGACCTGAGCAGATCAAGATTCCTGAGATCTTCATCTTTCTTTATTTTCAGATATTGTATGATGGAAACCAGTTGTTTTGGCTCATTTTGTATCTCATTATTGTTTGGCTGCTAACTAAGGTAAAAGAAACAATTAAGGGGTCTGAGTCTTCAAGAGCAAGTCAATTCAAATTAGTTCAAAAGAAGTTAATTAGCAGCAAAAACAGGACACTCATTAAGAAAAGGGTTAGAATGGAAACCTGCAGCCACGGTGGTCCTCCAGGACCGGAGTTGGTGACCCCTGCAATAGTGGTTATTGTATTGTTTTCCAAGTGCATGGCTTCTCTTAGCAGAGTTGACAAATTCAAAGCATTGTTACACTACACAACATATCCTCTGATTAGTTTTTCTAAGATGCCAATTTCTAAGAGAGAATTTCCTACACAACTGATGCTGATTAGATCTGGCACATCTTCTCACTCTAGATCTACACACATTGCTAACTTAAAAGATTGAAAATCTATGGCCATTTAGTTTAGCTTCCTCATTTGCTATATTTTGCTCTAATTAGTGCTTAGGTTAAACATTTGTTCACTCTTGATGCAATTGGCCTGAGCATGGGACAGGATATTAGCTGCGATAACTGGCCATCCCTACGGAGTGACTTCATCACTGAATTGGTTAACGCTGATTAGGTTTAAGTATGTTTGAGAATATTACTTTCAAACTTGTATTCAACTAATAGTACCATAACATGATGCCACTTCAATGGAAATGTGTGTCACTCATTAAATTACCTTAAACTAGTAAGTCATGCCAGTTGCTAGCAGTTTAAACAATAGTTTCATTTAAAAAGTCCTGTGGTCTGGTATTATGAAAATGTCTCATTTATATGTAATCAGGAAGAATAACTATATTTTGCAGAAATAAATGATCAAGCAAAATTTTCAAAAATTTCCACATGAAAAAGGAAGGTGACTAGCTACATATGCTTTGTGTGGAAGGTCATCTTCTGGGGAAAGTAAAATTTCATATACACAATTACTAATATTATTTGTACAGATACCTGAAGCTGTATTTACTGTTTAATTAGAATGTACCAAAAGCATGTTGTATGGTCTCTGTATAGCAGTTCCACTTCATGAACCAAAAAAACAAACAAAAAAAAAATATGGTGGAACCAGAGTATATCATAAAAAGGCAAAAAATAGAGAAGAAATTGTGTCTTTGCTGGATTTTACAAGATGGGGGAAGCATGGGGTAGATAGTTAAATTGGCTGTGTGACACTGGGGCTAGTTAAACCCTTCTTATTAATAACCCTTCTTATTAATCTACAAATTTTGAATAACCCATCTGGTGTTAAAATACAATCTGGATTGTGGTTGTAGTTGCTTTCCTCTTAAATTAATTCATAGTCAAATAATTTTGTCCTAATTTTTACATCTCAGTGCTGAAGTCCATAGACAATTTGACTTCATGACAAAGCCATAAAGTACCTTTCAGAGTTTGTGAATAAGCTTTTATACTTGTCATAAACATCCATCCATTATCCAACCTGCTATATCCTAACTACATCCTAACCTGCTATATCCTAACTTCTGGAGCCAATCCCAGCCAGCACAAGGGCGCAAGGCAGGAAACAAACCCTGGGCAGGGAACCAGCCCACTACAGTTGTCATAAACAGCTCACCATATATCAGAACAAACATAAGGGCAAGATAGCTCTCTCTGATCTTATACATACAGAGTACATCAATTAAGTTGTGCCATCTAGTGGTTCTCCTCAAGCCAGTCCATAGTTAGTCAATGAAAATATTGCTCAATCAATATTAAAATTAAAACATTTGTAATATATTGCTGTAAATGAAGTCAATTAAAATTATATTATAAAAACGAGGTTTGTATAACAAATACCCAGCCTTTAGATTCTAAATATTTTGTTTTCATAAAAACTGAAAATCCAAAGCTGCATTCACAAATATCACTTCATTCTGCTGTTCTTAAAACTTTGAAACTACAGTGAGTTTAGAGTATTAAATGGCCTTATGCTTTCAAAATGCCAAATAATATTTCTAATAGTGTTATCTGTCTGGTCTTGCCAGCACCAGAATCAGTTTTATTTCAAAATAAGAATCAGTGCTTTGTAAAGTGGCATGAGTGGGTGGAAGGTTCAGTGTGGATGATTGGAAGATTTTGGAATGACAGTAGAGGATGGAGGTTCTATAGGAGCTCACATTTGAATACAAATTAATGTGCAGCTTCACCTGACAGGGGTTAGTAATATGCTTTTTTATTGTTTAATTTATAGTGTGGCTAAGGGAGAACACAGTTGTAGGGGATTGAAAGAGGTTCTCTAAATGATAAGTGTTGTTAAGAGTAAATGCAGCCTTTATTATTGTCTTGTTACAAAACAGTCTGTGACTATGACATGCATTATAGTTAGTGAATATCCTAAAATGTTACCATATATATATTTTTTTTTGCTGATGTCAACTTTGTCTCAGTCATTAATACTAGCAATGCTTATTCTAGTGCTGGGGTTTGTGCACATGTGGAAAATTTCTGGAGCTGACATTGCCATTTTACTTAAAAATGAAGGTCATAATATCATTATTGTTTGAACTTTGCAGAAAGGGAAAGCTAATTCTCACCAGGATACAATTACATTAAATAAGAAAAACATACAGAAACTTTCATTTTAAACTCGCATCTTAACTTTACCTTCTACGGTGGTGCAGTGGTAGCACTGCTGCCTCGCAGTTAGGAGACCCGGGTTCGCTTCCCAGGTCCTCCCTGCGTGGAGTTTGCATGTTCTCCCCATGTCTGCGTGGGTTTCCTCCCACAGTCCAAAGACATGTGGATTGGTGATTCTAAATTGGCCCTAGTGTGTGCTTGGTGTGTTTGTGTGTGTCCTGCGATGGGTTGGCACCCTGCCCGGGATTGGTTCGTGCCCTGGGATTGGCTCCAGCAGACCCCCATGACCCTGTGTTTGGATTCAGCGGGTTAGTTTTGTAACCTATTTCTGATTACATTTACACCCAATACCTAGTAAATTCAATATACAGATTACCATTCTCTTCTATGGACAGTTTATCAGTTGTTTTATCACAACTGGCAGGTCTGCATGTCAAAACATTGTACTTTGGGTGTGATTATATTGCACTGTCTTAAACGTCCAAAACATCGAAGCAATTAGTATTTTGGCAAATAAAAAATACTGCATTCAAAGTACTCCTTTCCTCTGTTCTTCCTGAAAATAATCAGGTAATTTTTGTATTTATTACATTCAAAGTAACCCTTTCATCTGTTCCTCCTGAAAATATTCATCTAATTTTTGTATTGATTCCAGAGATACTTTGCATAGACAAAAATAGCAGATGTTGAACAGCACAAAGTCATGAGTCTTCATTTTCAAGAATATGTGTAAACCAACTTTGAATAAATAAATCCATCCATCCATCCATTATCCAACCCGCTATATCTTGACTACAGGGTCACGGTGGTCTGCTGGAGCCAATCCCAGCCAACACAGGGCGCAAGGCAGGAAACAAACCCCGGGCAGGGTGCCAGCCCACCACAGGGTGCACACACACACACACCAAGCACACACTAGGGACAATTTAGAATCGCCAATGCACCTAACTTGCATGTATTTGGACTGTGGGAGGAAACCGGAGCACCCGGAGGAAGCCCACGCAGACACAGGGAGAACACGCAAAAGAACCCCCTAATAAAATGCTTGTAGAAAAAATCAAAGAAATCTCAGGAAAGGCAATTCAGAGAGAGACCCCCTTTCCATGTAGGTTGGGTGTGCAGTGGGTGTAAAAAACGAGGTAAATACAATACACAGAACAGAACCCAAGCAATCCTCAATACAATTGTACAATAGTAATAATAAAAGTACAGAGCAAAATGCAAGAGTAGATTATATCACATAATAGGATTTGCTCAGATACCTGCAGACCTCAGCCATCAAGATGCCTCCCTCTTACTGGCCATTCCACAGCCGAGTCAGTGTTGGGCCGTCCAATCTGATGAAAGGACCCTTCTTCCTGATGATTACAGTACACATCTGTCAGAGATGACTTTTCCAAAGGCAGGCAAACAACGTGGCAGTAGACCAGTGGTCCCAAGTGCCAAATTTGAATACCAAGAAGAGAAACAAAATAGATGAGGGTTAGTAACAAATTATATCTATCATATTACTTATGTTTTAGTGCTAATGACTAACAACAGAGATGCAGTATGCACAGTTAAACAGCAGCTCTAGTCTGGGTATGCTAAACTGAAGCAGTGAGTCTTCAGCAGAGATTGAAAGATGAGACTGAAGGGGCATCAGTAGCAGGCAGACCATTCCACAGCTTTGGGGCCCTGTAACTAAAAGCTTGACCTCCCACTGTTATTTTATTAATCCTCGGATTCATAAGCAGACTGGCATCTTAATGTGCACTCTGGTTTGTAAGTACTGATAAGTTCAGATAAGTAAGTTGGACCATGGCCATTTAAGACTTTATATGTTAAAAATAGGATTTTGAAATCTGCCGTAAACATAACCGTGAGCCAATGTAAGGATTGAAGAACTGGAGTTATATACACACGCTTGATTTTTCTTGTACATATTTTTCCTGTAATTTTTCCCCTTTTTCTCGAGTACCTTCCTGAGCCAGGGATTAAGAAAGAAGACTGCCTTTATTTTTGATGCGTGTGTTTGTGTAGAGTTTGTATAGAGAACTGTAGGTGTGCACTGTACTTACTTTAAATACACATTTTTTCCCTTTTTTGTTTGGATTTGCTTTTTGATGGCAGCGCTGAAGGACTATGAAACAGAGCTAGCCTGACATTGCTATAAATATGTTGTGCAGCACTCTTTGTAAATAAACTTTCACCCTTCAGTTTTGGTCTATGTCTCTTCTCTCCTCTGATCCTGCTTGGCTCATGAACTATACTTGGAACCACTTTCCCTGTGCATGGAATATGACAATTATCACCTCTTATTTGTTTTTAATATGATACACACAAACCATTCTTCTGCTCTAAAGTTGCCTGACTGTGCCATATTATCCTAATTTTTTAATGACATTATTGATATTGGAATGATTCTTTGTACCTTTGAAAAGTTCTTTAATCCCTCTTATAATCTGATTTCATTTGAATGATTCTGTTATATTGATATTGTGAAGAGTTGACTATGGGATTTATTTATTGTGTTGAACCTGAACTCATGGGAAACACCACCCTTGCACAGGTCGACTCCATTTAACTAATGAAATAATACGTCAAGATGCCTGGTCGGTCCGGTCCCCATTTACAGCAGGTCTGTCAAAGTCAGCAAGGCAAGTACACCAGCAAGAACCATTTGTTTTTATTTTTATTTTTATAGTTAATTTAGAAAAATATGTACAATTAAAAAAAAATAAAAAGTACTGTGAAAGTCTATCCCAACAGCATCATACCCAAATCAAATATGAGCCTTAGATAATATGCCAATCCAATGTAACTGTTAGAGTCTAATACATTATTCATCTTCTTTTTAAGTAAATGTCTAATATTGGCAGTTTATTCGTAAAATTAATACTTAACCACATTCAGCTGTTTTTTTTCACAAGAAATACTGTTAATAAAAAAGGATTAAAAGCTTTCATTACATTTTACGCAAGAGATTAGCACCATCCTGCATTGAATTCTAAGGCAGAGTTGCCCATTGTCTAGTCTGAATCCTGGAGAACTGCACTGACTACAGCATCTATGGTTAATAATCAGTGTATTTTTAAATGAACCTTTATATTAATCATGTTCTTTATTACCATTTTAGACAATTTGAATAACTTGGCAATGTGTTTTTGATCTCCCAACATTTTTTCTTAATGTTTAATTCATCACATTTATTAAAGTAAATTAAGGTATTCCAAAAGGAATGGTTCAGTTTGAATGAAATGCAGAGGTGCATAGAGCCTTATACTAACAACAGGGATTTCATTAGTCCTTTAAATTATACTAAAATATCGGTTGATTCCAGCCATTGACTTAGAAAAACAGGCATTAATTATGAGTACATTTAATCATTTTAATTTAATTATTTCTCTGTGCTTAAAATTAACACATTAGTACACACAGAACAGTACAGTCATTAAAAAGAACATTTCGTTTCAGAACTCTTTGCCCTGCACAAGCTAAACGACGATTTTAAAGAGTAGATTTTCAAGGAAATTGATGATTGCACGAAGGATATGCGTGCAAAAAGTTTGTGCCTGTTATTTTGCCAGCCTGTCAGATGTAGAATACATTATCCGTGCCCGGGTTAAACACGTTATGAGCATGCATGTGCGCTTTTTTATTGTGGTTAACCGCAGGTCATTTTTAGAAAGCTAATTTCGATTTGCGTCTCCCAAATAAACGGGTTAGAAGAAAACTTGCACTGGGTGGAGCTGTTCGCTTAGCCTCTAAAGACGCCTGGAAAGATGAGCGAATGTGCTGAAGCGACTGGGCACTACAGGGGACGATTGTAGTAGTGTGTCGTCTCGGGTTAGCACGCCTCACTCCGAGAAAACAGTTTGCTTCTTCAGTTTAAGCAGAGCCACCGCGCCAAACAGCGGACCGCTAGACGGCAGAGAAGCGACTGAGGGGTCGTCATCTACTCATACAGCAAGCGCATAAGAGTCAGTGTTAGGAATGCCAAGCACAGGAACTCATTTAATTGTGTTTTGCTATCAAATGCAGATGTGAGAAATAAAAAAAGAAGAAGTGAAGAATATGCTACTCTTTGATCCTAGATGACAAAATTTTTATTTTTGGAGCTGTCTTCATTGTGGATAGTAACGACGCATTAAATGTCAGGTACTGTAACCGTGTACTTGAAACGGATATGTAGCACGTGCTTCTTTTATTATGATGTGTCCCGTGTATTATTTATGCTATTGCTGTTATTACGCCTTTCACGTGAGAAGTTACATTAGTACCGCCTAACTGTGTTTGTAATTATTTCATTTTAACTATGAAGCTTGTGGACAATTTTCATTTTTAATATTTTCAGAGCAAACTCTATAATGACAGAGGAGTTTATTGCCGGAAGCCTTGCGATTTTAATTAAAAACTATAGCATAACCGTAAGAAGATTAGTTTAGCAGACGCGCGTTGAACAAAATGTGTTGTTGTAAATTTAGACTTTTAGATAAAAATAGAAAGAGCCTAATTCATATAAATCAGAATAACGAGTGTATTAAATGGAAAATACATTTCCTACGCAATTAAACAGCCCATTTCTAAAACCTATAATTTAACCCTTGTGAAATAAATTTAAACAGCCCAAATATTGATTCAGTGATGAAATGAATGGCTGGGGTACCCATTGACAAGTGGACAAATGCTTCCATGGTTACCTTTTGATATTCGCAGTGGTTACTGTGCTTTGTCTGTTTTCTGCCTCTGCCATTGAAGTCAAATAACGGGCCGTGGGGAACTGCCACACATGGTGCCCCTGACCCGGGACAGCTTTAAAAGACCGTGTTGACTCATCTTACAAGTGGATATTAGTGCTTTAAAAAATTCCCATTGCATCTCCCTCAGCCTCCGCGGGGTGGGCGCAACTTCGGGTACTGAGGGAAGGGGCGGGGCGTAGTGGGTATAGGAGAGGATCCTCATTTTTACGGGAAGTCTGTTATGGACACTTGACGTATTCGTGTTGCATTTCGGATTAACAGACGATAAACACGCGCACACACTTTTTTTGTAGAGAGAATGTTTTAGTTCGTGTTATAGTTTCCAAAGAAACTATTATTTGTTGTTTGTAACAGCGGACCATCGATATCAAAACTAGAGGAGTTCCTCAGTTACAAGATATCGCACGCAAATGCACTCATTCAGTTAATACAGCATGACTTCACATTCTGAAACCCTCACTTACTACATTGGTACGTTTTTTGTGAACAGTTTGGGGTTGCAAACAAAGCGATTTTTAACCAGCGTATTGAGTTACCTGAGCACAAAATCCACAGTCGAAAAATGTACATTATTATTTTTTTTTCTGTTACCCGTTTCAGTGAACAAGAAAACTGGGAATGTGTGAAAATTTTAACGCGTAATTTGTGCCATACAAGGGACAGTCAAATGTCAGTTTTATTACAACGTTCGGATAATCAAAGTCTGATCGGCATTGTACTGTCCAAATTTGTGTAAAAATGATACATATAGTCAAATTTTTGGGATCACTAGTAATGTTTGTTAAGCCTTTTAATGACCGCACATCTGAGAGATGTGCAAATATCCTTTAATTAAAAATGCAAAATACTGTGTTTTGAAAATACAGTATGTTTTTACATTGCGACTTAACGCTTAATTGGAAAAGGTATTTCCATCAAGTTGTGTTTTTGTGTTATTTCCAGTACAATAAATTAACAGGTAGATGTAATTTAGTTTGCGGTTTAAAGACAAATCAAAAACTTTTGCAATATGGCAGTCTACCGAACTAAAAAAAAACGAAAGCAATCAAAAAGCAGGAAATAAAAAATGGAAGTTATTTGCATAGATTATTAGAATGAAAACTCAAAATATTATAGATATTTATATGTACATGTTTAGTGAATAAAAAACAAAAAATGTGGCATTCATCCACATTCATCTAAAATTAAAGTTTATTGTCACGTTAGTGTATAGTTAGCAGCTTTTTGAAAACAACGACACATATATGCCTACAGATTTTTTTACTCAGCTTTGTTTAAAAACACAAGCGCGCGCACACACACACACACAATACAGGAGTGAATCTGCAGTCGTGCACATTAAATATATGAATGGCAAGTTACAACAGAATTCGGATAAGGAAAAGTAGTGCAGTGCTAGAAGTAGCAGTTGTAATACTAGATATTATAATATTTTGTATGCATAATTTGTCTCATGTTTTGCCAAATGCGTGCTGCCCTTGTTGGGTTTGCTTTTGGTTTAATGGTATTTGTAAATTGGCCAAGGAAAAGCCCAGTGACATCTGTGTTTCATCTGTGTTTCTCATATGCCATTTTTTAAGTTTATAGCTATATTTATAAAGAAAATGACATATATAAATTTCACACATACACAACATACATGTGTATGTTTGTATGTTTGTGCGTAAAGAGACAGATAGATAGATAGATAGATAGATAGATCGTCATTCATGCCATGCTTCATATTGCTTCGATTGATTTGTCTTAATCACTGAGATTCACTACTGTTTCTGTGCGTGTAACCTAAGCTGTGTCTTTATTTATATAAATGCATTGTGGTTTGGCATTTAAGAATATTGCATTAGAAGTGTAAATATGTAAAAGTGTACTGAGCCTTTGTTCCATAAAGGGCATTATTTAAGAATTACTTGAATTGCATCGGATAATCTTGTGTCAAATCCTCCAACAATTATTTAGTTTGTAGTATACACCCATACACACAAATGAATATGGTTAATTTTTACCATTTTAAAAAATATAAAGTTGTGAACCTGAACTTGAAAGTGGTGTTATTCTACAGTGCTGGTTTTCGGAACTGACCAAAGATTAGCTTAGCTCCTGTGTACTAAACATGGTCAGTATAGTTGGTGAAATCCCACAATATTAAGTATTGTGCTATATTTTCATTTCTAATGCTATAGAACAATCAAATTTTGAAAATAAATTCTTGGCTAGTAAGAGTGTAGAGGGACCCCCTTTATTTTCCCCAATCAATGATAGTTCAACGCTTTAATTTCATGATTTGCAGAATTCACTCTGAAAAAGAAACCTACACTACTAACCACAAATGGTGCAAAATTGTAATTAAGATATTTTAGTACATTTTTTTGATTTTTTTGATCATGTCTTGTACATATTAAACTCATACAAAGCTCACTTAATGAAATTTATGGTTGTGGGGGGTTCAGAGCGACTTCTACAGAAATATCAGGCATATGACAAGAATCAACCCTGAGTGGTGTCAGTCCATTGTGGACACTTCAGCTAACCTAACTCGCCTGACGTTGAGAAGTAGGAAGAAAGTTAGAGTATATGGACAAAAACACACACAGACACATGTGCAGTTAGCATACCCTCATTGTTCCATGTAACGTTTCACTAGGCAGTGTGCATTCCTCTCACTCTCACAGATTTGCTTGTTAAGGAGATTGGCATCTCTGATCTTGCTCTGTATAAGTGACGGTGAGTGCAGGGGTGAAATTGTCATACATTGAACTGGTGGCCTGTCCAGGGCTGATTTCTGTTTTGCTACTGATGCTGCTAGTTCTCCTTTGAAAGTGTACCTAATAAAATGGAAAATCTGTCACCAAAGGCACTGTATGTATACAATAAAAGTCTACCTAATGAAAGTTGAGAAGGTTCTGTTTAATAAGTAACTTAATACAGTAGCACAATTAAGCAATGTTGTGAATATTAGCAAATTAAAGAAATGTTTTCTGGTAACTTTGGTCCTCCTATTTGTTACCTAGTTGAAAATATGTGATTATAAATGAACTGATTTCACAATTTTGTAGAATTGTGATAGTACAGCAATTATAACAGGGTGCTTTTTCATATTTAATTCTGCAACATTATGACACTAGCAAATTTTGTAGTCGGACATGAAAGTCAGAATTTCATTGTATTCTGTACATGCTATGCTACTACTTCTACTACTGTGTTATAAAGTATGTGAGGGATTTTGACGAATTTTGTACTTTATCATATAAAGAAAGTTTTAATAATTAATGACATTCATAAGAATTTAACAAATTTTAAAATTATATACATTCTGTTTTGTTTTTTGAAAAGTGAGGTTTTCATGGAAGTCTGATTAGTCTAACTTTATGCAAGTTCTCTTTGTTAAAATAAAGGATCAAAAAGATCATACTTTTTCATATTCACTGCATAAATCCTACTGGTGCTGTAATCCTGGTCCAATTTGACAGAACAGAATTTCATTAAGCACATTGAACATCAAATCAGTTGCAGATTGACTTATGAAAAATTACAGTTTTTTAAAGTAATTTCATATTTTAAGTTTTGAAAGATTTACTTCAGTCACAAAGAACAATAAACTCAATCCATGTTCATTTTTAGAAGTTATCAACTTTTTTTTTTTATCTGTTTAAGATGTACTAACGGTTCATTAGGCTAATCTGAAAGGCAGGATCACTTCAGATATAATTGCAAGGATTTTTAGTTTATTTTAAATGGAGTAAGACGGACTTTAGCTGTCATAGTTGCTATAAAATGTTTTTACCATTTTAAAGCTTTTTTCATTTTCTTTTGCTATATATTCATTTCAGTTATACTTACTAACATTTGTGATTTAGTGTTGTATGAAAATGAGAAGGCAAACAGGGTCAGCGTTTCCCTAATTTAGAGGAGATTTTATACATTTTTATGTTTACATGTTGCCATATGAGAGTGTTTTTGTGTTGTACATTTTTGCATGAAAAGGCCTTCCTTTTTAAAGTAACATTTTGAACTTGTTTTTTTTTTGTGGTAAAACTTGCAGCCATGCATTTTTTCTTTCTATTACTTAAGCATCAGTTGGCCCATGGTTAGGGTTGGTGAGCCTCCTTGACATATTAAAATCATATTATTAAGTGTCTAAATATTCTGCAAGAAAAGCAAATACAGGAATAAGAGTAGAAATTTATTTCAACCATAATATTACAGTTACTGCCATCTTATTTCAAGGCTATATTTAAAATATAAGCATATCCTTAGATTTTGTAACTCTAAGAAATTTAGACTGTAAATATATTATGTAAAATATATATATATCTGTTTGTATTTTATTTTCAACTCATATACTCCTCACCATTATTTGTTGTTTATTTTCTCTCCTCCACTAACACACCTTAAACCTTTTTGTTGTACTCTCTGTTTGCACACGGTTTCTATAGGAACCATGAGAACCAAAATGCTCCAAGTAGTGCTGTTTGTCACACAGCCCCGTTTTGACCACCGGGGACAGCTTTAAGGATGCCTCAATTCAGGAGGTGGCCGGAATATATTATTAAAATCTTCTCAAAAAATATTTTACTTCATCATTATCTGAATACCTTATCAATAACCTTGTCCTCAGCAGCCATTTTATTGTTTTCTTGTTTATTGTAAAGATGACTTACCCAGATCATTCCTAAGATTAGAACATATCACAAAACCTTACATATTTTATGTTTATTTATTTATTTTTATTTTACAATTGGGGCACTGAGAAATTAAGCTGGTTCTTCAAAGCTATAGTGCGAGTCATCAGTGAGGACTAAACCAGTACCCTTGTAGTTTAGTGCCACTCGGCCTCATTGACAGCAGCTTAAGATTTCAAAATAGGATTAACACAGTGCTGTCTACCTTAGGGTCATTGCCTTCACCCTAAGCAGGTTTTCCCAGATTTTTTCAAATTTGTTTCATCTGATCAAATTACTCTTTGAACTGCTGTCAAAAAAAGCTTTATGCTTCATGATAAGAAAAACTTCTGGAAACCTCAATCTGAAGGATCACCATCTGTCCTACATAAATCAAAACGTTTAGTGTTTTCTTAAACATGTTCAACACATCTGTTGAATTTGGACCTAATTATCACATGAGCCTTTTGTGCCTGTTCTTATTGGTTGTGAAGTTTCTGCCCACAAGATAGTTAGATCAGGCAATATTTCTCATACCTCTCCTGTGGCTAAACTATGTCTAACTTCAACACAGCACTTGTAGACTATTAGCTAATTATTGTGTTTATTTGTAAGCTATTTTAGGAATGACTTTTTAATCTGTAGACTACATTCAAACTAAAATGCCATCAATAAAACATTTTTAGTTATCACCACTAAATGATCAGTACACTGCACTTGAAATAAACACCCAAATTCTGTTAGCCCTCTGTATTTCTTCACCACACGCTGTCTAATTATGAACATTTCTTTTTGTTCACCAAGCATAATTTTAATTACATTATGAATGGACAAGTGGAACAGCTGCAACAATGTGTGGCAGTGTATTTAGTGGCTTTCTTAGCTTTAAAATTTGGTGACTTGGCAGTGAGCTCACAAATTTGGAAAAGGGGAATGCCAGTTTTCTTTGAATGTGCTAAATTCAACACAGCAGCTTGGATTAGTTATCTGTTGAAAGAGAAAGTTCAGTTTCAATTTGGATCTGAAAATATGCAAATTTTTTATAGCAAAATTAAAATTTTCTTCTTTGATAGTGCCTCCAATTAGCATGTTTAGTTATCAAGTCTTATTTGGAATGTGTACTGTACATCAGTGATTGTTAGTTGCAAGTACAAATAATAGAAAATGACTTCTTACCATATATTGAATGATCTGATATGCATAACAACGTCATCACTTTTCATGTGGTAACTTAAGTTAAAACAAAGAAGTGGTTAGTGCTACTGCTCTCAGAAAAAGACTCTTTTGTTCATATTCTGTATGCAGACATTGTCCTTGTGTAGTCTGCATATTTTCTGCAGGTGTGCAAGGGTTGCCCAGCAGGTACTCTGACAAGTTACTACGACTCTTCACATTCATCCCAGATTGGGTTAATCGTTGACTCCAAATTGGCTAAGTGTGAATGTGGATGTCGATGCCTGGCAATGGACTGCAGTGTTGTCCAGGGTTGGTTCCTGCCTTATGCTGCCAGAATAGTCCCCAGTACACATACGTAACTGAATTAAGTAGTTTTGAGAGTGATCATTTCTTATACCCAATGCTGCTAAACTAGTCCACTAGGATAAATCTTGACTTGGATTAAGTGTGTTTGCGAATGTTACTTAATGTATGGATAATAACTCATTCTAAAAATTCAGACAAACCAAAATGATATCATGGACATTAGCATTTCTAGAATAAATAGGTATTTTATAGCCCTTATGTTGATGTTCATGTCATATGTAGATTAATTAGAAAGTGCAAATGAACTTTTTGTGAGTAAAAGTGGATGTGTTGTGAGTATGTAATGTAATGTAATATCCTATTTTCCTTCTTAATAGCTTCTATACTCTGTCTGGGTGTTGATAGTAACAAGTCTACTCTGACTCACAGGTGTTTCTCATGAAGGGTACTTTCACGATTCCGTGAACTCCCATTGTGTATTCACATCCAACATTTTTACTTCCTACATGTGATACTTTACATTAATTTATATTAAATTTCATCTTCCACAGGCGAGCCCTAGCCTATTTGCTGTCCAAGTCCTTGTGTAATGACTCGACTGATTCTAGATTATCTTGCATTCCACCTAGCTTGTTATTAGCTGCACACTTAACTAGCTTGTTGCATGTATTCCTTCCTATCTTGAACATTTATCTACCTTAATAAAAGGACTAGTGTCAGTGTGTGTGTTTTATGCCATCTATCTCATTCATCCTTCTGTACGCCAATGATTGGAATAAAAAATGCATTGTATTTTATTATTGCATGGATTACAAAATACATTCCAGTAGATAGTGCACTCAAAACTTTAACACTAAATATGATGAGATCTACATTGATCACTTAGATTTTAGCCTATCTTAGACAGGTAGCACACCTAATTATATTAAAAATACCACTGATCCCAGCACTGACCCCTGAGGGACACCACTTGTAACAGCACCTAATTATGTTAAAATTTCTCACACCATAACCCTCTGCTTTCTGTGTCTTAGCTAATTCTGCCCCGTCTACACACTACACCTGCTTCTTTTAGTTTCACACCCAACCTCTCATGTGACATCTTTTTAAATGCTTTCTAAAAGTCAAGAAAAATAATATCATATGCACCACTCTAATCATATTCTTTTGTTGCTGCCTCACACATCGATATATTCTTAGTCATATTAGGGTACAAGAAATATGACTTGTGGAGCTTTGATGTGTCTACAAAAGCTGTGACCCAGAATTCCTGATTTAATGCATCTATGGTCAATCTGTAAGAATTTGCCTTTATTTAAATTTCCCATTCTACTGAGCAACAGGGAGAACATGACATCACATATATATTGACTAGGCCTGGATTCAAACTATGTTTCCTGTAGACGTGAACCACAGTGCTACCCACTACACAAGTCACAAATAGCAATGGTAATGTCAATTATATTAAAAAATGCACTTTGGAAGTTGAGTATCTTTTAAGTAGATTGCACATAAGAAAATAGGACTAGATACTTTATTCCTATGCTGTAAAGAAATTAGAGGGAGGGAGTCCCAAGCTGGTTTATTTTCTGCCAGTTAACTCTGCTCTTTTGCCATGTAAATATTAAAAATTAATTATTTTTTATTCTACTATCTGTTTATGAAATGTTAGGGAAAGTTGACAATTGCTAATCCAATTAATTAACTTTTTTACTTAGTGAATTAGGTTGGGGAATGATCTGTTTTTTAAATAAATAAATAGGTGTGCACGATTTTACAAGTCATAAAAGATACAAAACCACATATAAAAATTCAATTGACATAAAATGTGAAGGGAAAATCTACAATTAAAAAAAAAAAGAATTACTACAACCCAAAAATATACAAGTTCAACAAAGTTGGCATCCCCAATAGTGAGCACAAAACACTAATAATTTTACATCATAAGTTTATGAGCTGTTCCCCCACCATTCGAATGTTATGTTTTTTATTCAGCCTTCAGGAAGGTTGACATTATATTTTTAATCAGTGCTTCTCAAACTTGCTTGTGGGGAACAATCTTCTAATATCTTTCAGTTCACTCAAATCCTTAATCTGAGGTAATCCTCTTCTTTAAAAAAGACATGTTTGCTTTATAGGGAAACCTGACTATTGGGCTATCATATGCTTGGTGTGTGCACAGAAGGAAATTAGGTACCATGATAAACATGAGACAGGTGGAGTATACATGGTGGTCCAGATCTAATTATGCAGATCCAGATCATCTGGATGACTTTGATTTATGTGGGGACGATTCCAGTTCGGCGCGAAGACAATTCTTCATGTCATCAGTTCGCACACTTCTCGATGGTCCCTGATTTTTCGAGTGATTTTCTTTGTAATAAACTTAATAAGTTATAGCGTAATGAAAATTGCATAATTAGATCTGGACCACCCTATAGTTTAAAGTATGAGTGCATATGATTTGGAGAAAAATGGAAGGTGAGGAGAGAATTTGATACTTATGAGATGGACAATTTGGTAAGCCACCCTGACTGGTAGATAGCTACATTTATACAGAAGTTTGGTTTAGAGAAACTATTAATTTATTTATTTGTATTTAGTTCTTTGCCTTTGAATATTCTTTTGCATTATTTTGATTAAAAAAGGCGCTAATTTTATTAACTGTTTTTGCTCTGTGTGTTCTACTGGATGCAGAGAGCTATGAATGCCCACTTTTGTCGCATTTGCTTAATATTGCCACTTGTCTCACACAACAAAATATAGAACTCAAAACTTGTAGTTGCAAAATCAATAATCCAAGATAAAAAAAACAAGACATCTCATTTCAAAATACAAAGGAAGGAAGGAATAATCATAAAACAAAATAAGCAAAACAATTATTACTTAAACAAGAAGGTTCATAATCCAAAATTACAAAGCCAAACCACAAATTCCAAAAGCAGAGAAGACCCAAAAAAATTGTGCCCAGAGACAGCTAAACATAGTAAGACGAACCTCACAAGAAGATAAACACAATTCAGAAATGCCACTATGATGAAGCAGTTGCTGCCTAAAATAAATGTATAAATGAAACAGTATAAATAGCACAACACAGAGGGGACATTAATTAAATAAATGTAAAACAAATAATGACACTTACTGTTAATAAATGCAAAGGAAGTAACAAAAAAGCTATTATGAAAAGATAATTTGGAGAAAAGTAGCAAAATAAACAAAAGCCCTTATGAAATCTAAACAATCTTTATATATAATATGCTACCGTGGTTGTCCGTTTGTCTGTCCAAGATTTTAAATCACCTGTAGCTCGCAGACCGTTTGAAATATTGACCTGAAATATGGTACACATATGCTACGTCACGTATACTATTCGGTTTCGGGGTGACGTTTGACCTCCGAGGTTATTCCTCTTTTTATTTTTTATTTTATTGTAGAATCAACTCTCGGTAGTGGCCGTGCGGTGTATGCATAAGGGAGCCGTTCCCATCCCTACAACCTTCGCCATCACTTCCCCTACCTCTTCATATCTTAAATC
This sequence comes from Polypterus senegalus, assembly GCF_016835505.1. Taxonomy (NCBI): domain Eukaryota; kingdom Metazoa; phylum Chordata; class Cladistia; order Polypteriformes; family Polypteridae; genus Polypterus; species Polypterus senegalus. Next base: position 138,582,771 of record NC_053160.1, read on the forward strand.
ATTCTTGAGGCAGATTGAAGACTTGAGTGCCAGCTTAAGCAAAAAAGTAATTGCAATACAAACACCGACTTAATCAGTTTTAACGTGAAAAGATGCCGAAGGAAGACGAGAAGAAGCGGGCCGCTAGAGTGAAGAAAAGAAGAGCTGCTCAGGAAGCAGCAAGCGCATCAACCTCTGAGCAAACAAATGCTAAACATACAGAGATAGAGGATGAAAACTATAAGTCATGTATATTCATTGCACGTTATCGTGCAGTCTGCCGTTACTGGTATAGATATAAAAATTGTAACATGGGCTCATATTTGTATAGAGTCTTATAATAATATTCAAAATTGAAAGGCTATTGATATATTAAATGGGTACATGTTTTCACCTCTGATGGCACTGACATAAGACTTGGTAGGAAGCCTGTAAGATTCAGCTGGAATGGCTTCATTATAGTGACAGAGGCAGGCTGCCTAGTCCACACCAATGGTACCAGACATTTCATGAGACAGTATAAGGCCTTAGGGTTTGACCAGAGGCTAGTAAAAACTCTCCAAGCTGGAGGTGGCAAGGAATATTGCCCAGAAGCAAAAACAGGAAGTCTAAAAACTGATCATCAGAGGGCACTGCAACTTGGTGGCCTGGTAAGTGTACCAAGGTCATCCCTCAAAGATGTCATAACCTTGGATCAATTTTTAACATGGCAGGGAGAATAGTAGGCCAGACAACAATGTGACAGAGGCTGTTTTTGTCTAGTATTATTCTTCTCTTATGCGTTGTGATTCAACAAAGCTCTTTTTGATATACTGTATATTACTCCATTGTCATTTTGCTGGTTGTGGAAAGATGCCCTTGATCACTCATTAATTTTAATGGAAATGAGGTAGCAAAACCTTTCCAAGTCCGGAAAAGTCAATTCAATCTTTTATATAAAATGCAGAGTAATTTCCTTATAAGTTATACAAGGTTTTTGGGGGTTTCAATAAAAATACTGAAGAAAATGTCAAGAAATCTACTTTATATTTAATAAGAGAAGAAAAAAGAAGAACAATAGCTCCCCCAGGTTCTGGACAGGGTAACATTACTATCTAAACCATTACTATCATTATGGTAGAAGAGTGTAAAAGGGTTATATGTTATGAGGTTAAATGTCCATTTCATTTGGAACACATCTAGAAATTAATATATATTAATATATTAATATATTACTTCTCTCAGCTTTTTTTGTATGACTTTTATGTTACTGAAGAATTTCTACATTACTCCTGGTGTCCCTGTAATGGAGAATAAGTGGTTTAGAGGATGGGTGGATTGATGTTCCTGTATAGTGTACCAGTACTAGAAGAAATAACCTGCTACTTACAAATTATGTGCATGTGTCATGTGTATGATAGTCAAATGTACTTCATATGCCAAATTATTTTAGTAATAGTATCAGCTAAAAGAAAATTGCATTGAACTTTCCTTGATTACAGTACATTACATAATTTGAATCTGGAATTATATTTGATTTATAGCTTTGTTGAGTAGATTATTTATCTTCACTTATAAGTGAGTAACATAACCTTAATATTAATATTAACAGGGTGCTATTTTGAGTCAGCAGAGAGGTCATAGGGAGAGTGTTGTTGTGTTAGAATACTCTGTAAAAACTGCAGCACTCTAAAGGACTAAGGAAGAACACCATAATAGAGAGAACTGGGGAACAAGATATAGTAAATCTAACAGCAGAAACAATGGGAGAAATATCCTCTAAATAAGTGATTTGGGAAGGCACATTCTTGGATAATGTATGCTGCACTGTATTACTACAGATTCAATCATTTGGCTCCATTTCAGCTGTCACCCTAGAGACCCAGCTTAACACCTCTGACTGGATATGCCCCCCAAAAACCGTACTATTTAAATGAATGTTGTCTGTCTGTACATAAATTGCTTAAGACGCCATCAAGTTCTAAGTTCAAACATTCCTGCTATGAAGATGCAACCTAGGTAACTGCCTGTATCCCATGAACCATTCTTTCTGCATTGTGTATTACAGAGGTTACCACTAGTTAAAATACAAAACAAAAATAACAAAAAAGGTTATTATTAAAGATAGGACTAGCATACTCTAATCTGAAAAATGTCATGGCGCCATAATTAACATTCCTCTGAAGGAGAATACATAATTTTTATTGCTAGATATTGGCAATGAAACTTGAAATCAATAATTGTGGTGTAAAGATAGGAATTTACAGTGTTATCATTAATTAAGAACAAACAATATTATTAACTTTTTCATAATGTTGACAAATGCATTGCATTGAGAAAAGATTTTCAAATCTCACTATGGTCATTTTAGACAGGATAGATAGATATGACATAAACCAAATTCAAGCATCACTAAGACCAACTAATTTCACTTTATTTAAGGCAATTAAAAAAATATTAAAAATACTTTTTTTTTTTTTAATTGAGGTTGGTTGACCTTTTGAAGATGTATGGTTTAGTTATTTGCTGGAACTTGTGTAGAAACACCTACACTTATTTTTAATGTACATTCTAGTTAATTAGTTGTTTTCACGCTTGCACATAGAAAACCTCAACTTCACAAGCTGTGAAATTAACAAAAATAAAAATAATAAATAAACCAATAAGCAAATACATTAAAAGAAAGATCTTAATTTCTTTGCTTATTTTTACTAAGTTTTTGGGTATTTTGTTCTATAAGCACAAAGTATCAGGCAAACTTTACAAGAAATATTAAACTTCATTCAAAAAGAAAAATATATGAATGAATATGCCTTTCAATACATTGTTTACATACCGAGGTTATGCCATATTGCAATATTTTTCTGCATTTTCAGTTAAAAATTTTGCATTTGGCACAGGCACTTAATGCATTTGCCAAATAGGACTAAATTGAAGCATAAACAGTACACAGTTTTGATAACATTTAAAATAGAGCGTGTACAGTGATACTCCTTTAGAATAAATTGGCTCCTGCTTTATGCCTGATTTTGTAAAAATAGGTTCCTGCTCATTGCAAATCTGAATTGGGTGAAAAGGATTCAGAAAATGAATGGGTGGATAGATAGATGAATACTTTTTACTGTTTATGAATACATAATGTAACATTCATATGGGAATCTAACTTAGGATGTTTATGAGAAGAAACATTCATTGTTTCAGTATATACTTACAAATTATTAATTAATTAATTAATTATTAAGTATATATCTGTGAATTTCCCCTTGGGATTAATAAAGTATCTATCTATCTATCTATCTATCTATCTATCTATCTATCTATCTATCTATCTATCTACTTCATTTTGAAAGTGTATATCTTTTAGTAGTTCTATAGTTGGAGAGCAACTGAAATCACACAGTAATTTTCAAACAGTTGTTTACAAGGGTAGTATGACTTCTTTTGTTTGTTATGGAGCTGTAAGCATCTATTATTGCTGGGCCCTGCATGAAAGGACTTATTCTGTGCTCCTAATACACATAAGACAAATCCAATTATGTATTTTACTGGGGAATATTATTTATTAGATGGATATTCCACATGTCTGTTATGATGGTCTTTTGGCGCAATACACATAGTGTCATCTTGAGGGTAACTAACAGTCTATAGCCTTCTTCCTTCTTATCAATGCCATCATCATCATCATTTGCTTCCCAAATGCAGGTTTAAGCAAATGAATGAACTGAAAATTCCAGTTTTCTCCAATTTGAGCTGTTTGTCTGATTTTGGTGTCTTACTGTCCTACTTTTTATTTTACTTATAGCAATGATTCTTGGCAGTCCTTTTGGACTCTTTCTTTTTAGCCTGCCTCCAATTACTTACTTCAGCATACTCTTGATTTCTTTCACTGTATAATGGTCTTTAAAAGCTTCCCACCAGCACCTACAATTCTATCTTGCCCTAGAAACATATTATTATGCATTGCCATTCATGCAGGCCAATTGAAAAGTACATTTGTTTACATAGATTTTTTTTATAGTTCGAGTACAAATGGATTTAGTGACTTTCTTACGGTCACAAAATAGCACAAAGGCACAAAGAGAAAGAGCAACCTTGTGGTTTAGCTTCCTTTTCTTAAGATACAGTGCAGTGCCTGGTATTGTGTATTGTGGTCATGCTATCTGATTTTAACCATGCTTGAATACATTAGCCTTGTAACGATCTTCTTCTTTTTGAGTTATTTTTTCAGCCATTTTCTATTGAATTGACCTGTTCTTATAACGAAGAGAATTTATTTAGACCTACATACATTCTCAAACTCGCTCAGTCTTATTTAGTTTCATGGGGGTCACAGACCATCATGACAGCAAAAATTATAAGGTATGAAAAAGCACTATGCCCACACTCTGTGCCACTGAGGAATACATCTTTACTGTAGATTATGTTATAAATACAGTATAAGAAGAAAATTAAAATTATTATTCTAGTGTTCTTAGAGATAAATAAAAAAAATGTAATAAGAGCATTTGGTCTGTACTGGTTTACTAGGTTAGCTAATGAGTAGTTGTCATAACTGCGTACTTAGTTGATTCTTAAAGGGGATGTTTACCATTTATAGCATATGGGTTCATGAGTTACTTCATTAGTTCAGGTTATTATATCACTTACTAGGGCTGTTGTACTCATCCATCCATTTTTTGACACACTTAATTTAGTTTAGAGTCACAGAGGCCTATACCGACCACAGAGGGAGCAAGACAGACATCAGCCATGGATAGTTCCCAGTTAACTGCAGATTACGCTCAGACGAAAACCTTCACTCAAAAAAAAAAAATAGTTTATAGTCACCAGTCTAATATAAATGTATTTGGGATGTTGAGAACATCTGAAATATCTTGAGAAAACCTATTCAGCTAGGGGAAGAACATTTAAACTAAATTCAAACAGTAAATGGACCTGGATTTGTGATCCAAAAATATGTTTTTATATATATTATGTTTTTTGATATATGTTTTATTCTCAAGCGGAGAAGCCGGCACGGGGATCTAATCCACGTCTTGAAAATCCTCATAGGCATTGATAAAGTAGCTTGACAGTGAATCACGTACTTGACAGCACTAATAGAATTTAAGGGGAAGTTCATTTAGGATTGAAGCCAGGAAGCACTTCTTTACTCAAAGAGCTGTGAGAATCTGAAATATGCTACAGAGACATGCAGTTGAAGTAGAAACCTTGACAACTTTTAAGAAGTATCTGGATGAGATAATGGGACAGGTTAACTATTAGCTGAACAGTGAGACTTGATGGACTGAATGATTTCCTCTCATTTGTCAGATTTCTTATGTTTTCAGTACAAAAAACTTTGACGAAAATCTTGTATAGTTTAGAAACCTCCCTCCATCCCCTGCTGTCCGCAGAAACCCAATCAATTTTTTACTACATCTTACATATTGTATAAACATATACTACTCCTAACTGTAGTTGTAATAGTCCATCCATCCATCTTGCTAACCTACTTGTCAATTGTTGGACAGGGTTGCAAGGAAACTGGAGTCTGTACCAGTAATGACACTCAGAGATGGCGTCAGTCCAATGCAGTTTGCATTCATTCTTGTAAATTAATTCTGCTCTTGTATTATTTCAGTTCTTCAAAATAGGTAATATTTTCTGCTGGTTAATTTAGAATCATGGTGAAAAATGAAATATCAAAGCATGCCTCCCTACAGTATGTGACATTTGTTTTGTTGAAGTGAGTATGGAGGATTTTCCTTGACAAAATTAAATGTAACCCAACATGTCAAATACAATGAAATGCAAGGAATATTGGTGGTGTGCATTTAATTTCGGTGTTGCTTTTTTTGTATCATAATTAAAAAGAAATTATTATTTGCTATTTAATATCACATTGATGACAATTTGAAACGGAATACCAAGCAGTATTGTATTTTAATTAATGTTCAAAAGATTGCACACCGAACATGCTTTAGTTTATGTGTCTTATAATTGGCTGGTAAGACATGTCACTGAAAAGAGATTGGAGGGGAAAAAAAGTCGAGTGGACGATGGAGAATAATGTCACTGGATAATATTAATGAGAATACTTGTAGAACGTATCGGAGTATGAAAAAGAAGGCGCAAGGTGGGAAAAACTGGAATTTGTTTTGCATGACAAGGTCCTGCCCATAGGCAGAAAACTACTGCAAAAATCAGTGATCTTGACAATGATCATGAACACACAGTCAATATTGAAATGCCTTTTGGCACAACTGTTGATGTCACTTGCCACAGGAAATAAAATATGCTCCATTGCCTGTTGTATGTCAAAGTCATTAACTAAGAGTCTCTGATAGAACAGGAACAATGGCAATTTTCCTGTCTGCTTTTTTCTGTCCAGCTCTACCCTTGTGGGTTACTTCCTAGAAAAGTTCCAAAGGGTGGATGGCTTGATAACTTCCAACAAAGACATTACTCAGATGTTAAATTATTAAGACAAATAGAAACCAGCATCAGACTGTGGTATGTGTCACCTTTTACCGTCTTATTCAAATGTTGTTAACAACATTTGTCCAATAAGTTATTCAATTACATATATGCCATATCTTCTCACCCTTTTCCAAATTCTGCTAAGAAGGTTAGAAGATGCATAGATAAACAGATGTTTTCTGCAAGGTAGTATATTTGAAATTCAATTTTGTTTACTTACCTGTATATACATTCAATTTCAACAGATCTCTGCCTAATAATCTACAGTTCAGAATATGTTCATTTTTCTGTCCTTCTCCCTTGAGTAAAGGTAGATGCCATAGAAGACATTGTTGTTTAGGTGCAAGTTTTAATCTAATGAATTACTAATAATGAAAAAACCTTGATTTCATTTGCCATTTGACAAGGTCTTCAAAGCCCTTCTTGAAAAATATATTCAGTAATATATTTTATTTAAATGTACTGCAAATAAATTCGCCTGCAGTGACATAAGAGAAAGTTAAGTGCTTTTCCTCCTGAACTGTTTACAAAGTTTCATTTGAATGTGCCCAGTTTTCAGTCATGGTTTTAAAGTGCTCTCCGTTTTGTTTCTCTAGTGGTTTTTCCTATCTTCCTTTTTTCCATTCCTTTGCTGTTTTTAAATCCTAATATGCTTAAAGGGATGAACAATGGTGTTTGGTTTTTATCAGAAAACTAAAACATGTAATAGGCTGTTTATGATATTTGCAGTATTGTAGTATATTACAACATTTATCTGTAATTCATATGTTGAGACTTAAAGTAATTCTAATTCCTGACCACTGAGTCACTTTTATTAATTTCAAGCACCAATTGGCAATACTAAAATAAATAAAATTCATAAGGTATTTCTTTGTTGTTACTTTGTCAGTCTTTTTAGAAAAGTAGCTGAGTGTTGTGATCATGCGGGCAGCATGGATTAAATTCATATTATATAAAGTATATTATATTTTTAGGCATAAGGCAAAAAAATAATAAATAAAAATAAAAACCAGTGCAAAGTTGTTAAACCAAACACAAATTCAGGGTAAAACTATTGAAAAGACAGTAGCAAAGTCAAAGACAAAACTATATGGTAAGTAAAGCGTTATTTTAAAGAGGTTTTCCTCTAAACCATTTTAAAGTTCAAACACTTTCAGATGTGTACTTCCATCCTTTATATCAAATACCATGTAACATCATACCGACACATAGAAATAAATACTGAAATTGGTAGATCATTTATGAAAAGTCATACACTTGCATGACAAGGTGAGGCTTCCAAAATAATGATAAAAATATATAACATATTAATAAAAATGTGAATCACAAAAAGATGAAAAGATATAAAAGAATTAATAACATCTAACTGACAATAAGTTTTCACTGTGATTTCAGAGTCAATCAGGCCTGTAGCATTGGAGGTGGATTGCAGACTGTGAAATAATTCAGCTCTGTTTGAATTCCATATTGAGCAGACAGTGTGATTAATATACCTTACTTAAAGAAACATAGACATATTTGGTGATGATCATTTGTTTTTTATTGTTTCTTCTTTTATTTCTACTTCATAGATGCCCTAATGGAGAACCAATTGATCTTGTATTTGTGTATCTCTGTGAGCTTAGATGTATCACTACTATAATTTCAAAGCACTGATATTGAAAGGAAGATTTATACATCGCCTGTCTGTAAGTGTATATAGTATGGGGCTGATTCTGATTTCAGTGTTTGATCACTTGCATTATAGGCCATGGAGGTCTAAGGGTTGTTTGATTTAGGATATTGCAGTGATAGTCACTGGAGCTTTGTTCAACTGCATGTGATTTAGTAGCCATTAGACGAGCAGATCACAGGTGTTAAAAAAGGCACAGTGGTTACTGCCTCAAAACTCCAGTGAACTTCCTGACCTTTACACTGCCATTATGGATACTGCATGTTTTCCCTTCACCTGCTTGTGTTTTCCCCCTTGTACTCCTGTTTTCCTCCTACTTCCCAAAAATGTGTACACCCTAGAATTCAAATCCAGTGTCCTGGAGTTGCAAAGCAGCACAATCTGTTGTTTTTCCTTCAAATAACATTTGTCATGTGAGTTATAAATTGAAATTCTTGGAGTTCTCATCAGTTTAATCTTGCAACTGAACCATTTCTAGCTGATGTTACATCTCAAGATAAGTCTGGAGGCCTTAGCCTAATGTCACAAAGAAAATCGAGGGAGTCTTTGTAGTTTCCAGCAAATAAGGGGATTTCTTGCTACCACAACTCCTTCATATAAATATGTTACAGTAATTAATATTTACTGTAAATCCTTCTTGCAAGCTGAAGACAGCTCTCACCTTACATTCAATGCTGCCATGATAGACAGTGGATGCACTTGAACCTGAAATGTGTACCGTAAGTGGGTTAGAAAATGGATGGAGGAAAATAAATATATATATAAATAAATAAATATTTAATATATAAATAATATATATATAAATATATATATATTAGTACAATAATGATATAAACATATATATATTAGTACAATAATGATATAAACATATACAGTTACATTATTGTAAAACACCAAAACATTTATTAATAATAAAATTATATAAATATATTTATTTGGTGTTGTGAAGTCCGACAAACATAATTGTTTTATTTTCACTAATTTAATGTAGTCTTAATTTTTCTTAGCAAAAAAGTTAATTATTGATATTACTTTTTTCTTCTTAAAATCTCATTAGAGATCTGAGATAATTGCACATTTGTAGTAATACGAATCACATATTCTGTATATAAAAATTTTTACCCATTATGCAAAATCATAAATGATGGATGGATTTTGGATACTTTAATAATACACACCTCCTGTAGTAATTTCCCATTAGGATGGCAAAAGAAAAGACACTTTGGATAACTGATACCAACTATACTGAAAACTTTTTTTTTTAATAATTGGACTGTTTAGAAGAGTTAGAATAATGTAGATGAATCACCGATTTCTAAAACACATGGCCCTGTCTTATGTAATTTCCTGAGGTTCCCTGCAATTAGCTTATAACAAGCAGATATATTCAGGCTCTGACTATATTCTTTTTTTAATTTTTACTCTATCAATTCTTAAATCTGACATTATTATCTAAAATCATAGTACTATTTATTTCTAGGTGTAAAAGTTTTAATTGGTTTACTGAAAATACATTCAAACATAATAGGACATAATTTTGAATTTTTTTTTTATATATACACATAACCTACAGTATTAACTTTTAAATTATATATTAAGTTCCCAAAAACACTGCATTTAGGTTGATAAGGAGCCAGAGCCTGTCCTGGCAGCACTTTGCTGAAAACAGAAGCCCTGCCAGGACAGAATAGCAAGCAATTCCTTTTACACTACTGTACTATGAAACAGTGTCACAAATTCTCTTAACAACAAGACAATCAAACTATATACCATGTACTGACTAGAGAACCGAGAAAACACACACTAGTGTGGGATAAAATTGCTCCATATACTGTTGAAATGGTCCGGGTATAATTTTCACTTTGTGAACCACATCCTGTCAAGAGACACCTAAATTTCCAGTCAGGTGATCGGTTATAAAATTCTGTTACACGTGTGCAATGATGCACATGATGCAATGCCGATGAGACAGTTCAATATGCCTCCTCACAAGTTAAAACATAATTTGCTGGATTTCTGTTTCTTTGGAACCTACATGCAGTCTTTTTTGGATTGTTTTTATTGTAGAATCAAATCATTTAATCCATCATCAAAACCAAACAGTAATAGTAATAAGAAGCAAATCAAAATCCTCCCAGACTAACCCTATGTATGAATCAATGAACATGAAAAAAAAAATAGACCGCTACCAACAGGTTCATAATGTATATTACAACATTTAAAGTAAAAATCTAAATTTCACCCTGGGGACTAAAAAGTTCTCTCTCTCTCTCTCTCTTTATCTAATTTTTGTCTAAAAAGAACTCAGCCCCCCAGGGTTTAAATAAGACAAATTGGAATTATGAGCCATGAATCAGCAGGCTCGTCTAGTAAAACTGTAATCACTCCAACTGCCTGCTGTCAGGTATGTAAGCTTTTATCAGATACCTTATTATTACACACATAAGAGAGCCCCGCATTAAATAAGACTGTAAAATGATGTTAACAACAACTGGAAGTAATGAATTCAAGGGATTTCCATCATGACACTAACAACAATTAAACTGCATTAATAACTTAAATATAAATTATCGTTTGGAAAGAGGTGAAATTTTCATATTCAACTGGGCTTCCATGCCTTGAAAAAATACAAAAAAGAACTTGCTGTCATTGTAAACAGGAATCATATGGTTGTAAGGTTTCTTTGGGCAAAGTACAGTAGGTCATTTAAACAAATGAATATAAGATGTCCTTGATGTTTCCTTTATATTATAATTTGCTGGGTAAAAGGTGTACAGTTGGGTATTTAATGAAATCAAATTTAGGAATGGCTTAGGGTGTAGATTTTTATGTTATTTTATTAATAGAATTGTTATACTGACACCAGTTCTAAGGCCAAATTAAATAACTGGAAACATATGATAATTATAGAGAACCTGTATATTCCCCAGTGGAGCTGTCTATTGATGCAATGTAGGTTTAAAGTGACACTTTATTTTGCAGAGTAGCATGTCACCAGTGGCCACCCCTCTTGAGATTTGTGTTGTGAAAGTGCTAAAGCCTCTACTTTGTGAGGGATTTGCTGTGTCTTCAATTCAGCCATCTGCTGTCGTGCTGACATAACTGGATGGCTAGAAATGTTTGGACTGTTTTTGAGAAATTTCCCACATTTTTTAAAAAGCCAGGGGGAAAAAAGACTACTATCCATCTGATTGTCTCCTTGGAAAGAGGAGAGAAGGAGGAGGTGGGTGCAAGATTGCATAAAAAGAAGAGTATAGTAATACTTAAGAGGTAGAACAAAAAATGCATGTTAGTCTGTGAATCACAAGATCCCCCTTGTCTCCTTCAGCTCTTCTGAAAGGCAATTAGCATTTCAACTAGCCCCAATTGGTTACATGCAATGAAGTAATAAGGTTTATAATTTGCTGCTCTCGGCTTGGTGCTTCTGAGAACTCGCCCTTGTATAATCCCCTGAAAGTACCTTTTTCTCCAGGGCAGTCATTGTTGCATTGCCGACTAATCAGCAAAGAGAAATGCCTGTCCTCAAGTACTTATGGCATCTGAATTCAATGAACCATTTTCTCTTTGTTAAGTGAAAAGCATTGTGATTTTTATTACAAGGATGTAAGATGCAGTTGGCACAAGTTAAAAGTAATGGTAGAGAATTCAGAGAAGACAATGTTCGTGCAAAATTTGAAAAAGGGAAAGCCAAAAATGAAAAATGTGTTAATATGCAATTGATTGGCATTTGCTCATTGGGTTTTGAGGCATTCTGAAGGCGGCAGTGAACTGGCGAGTTAGAAGTTGCTTTAGTGATTGTTTGTCCTACTGTAGTTTGTATGTGGCTAAATATGCATGGATTACATTTTGACTAACAATCCCCAGGTTCTACATTTAATGAACTTAAAACATGGTGTTTTTCATTTGTACTGTGTTGTTGCATTAAATTAAAAAATGTAAATTGATTGATAAGAACAGTGATGAAAATGGAGTAAATTTTCCATACATGTGCAAGGAAAATCATTATCTGCTGGTCTTGTGAAACTGACGCCAGTTCTATTCTCTACAAAGTGAAATGGCACAACTTATAAAAATTATTCCTGTCTTTTTTGCTGGGGGTCTCACTGCATTTGTCCTTTCCAATCATATTCTTGTTTTTACTGTTTCTCAACATTCCACAGTATATTTCCATGCTTTAATCTGCCCGTGGTGTTTTTAAGCTTTATTCTGCTTTACTGAATATTTTCCTGCACAAAACATTCCTCACCCCTCTTTATTTTACTTCCCTGTTCACTGCAAAGGGTCTGTCTCAGCCACCTTATTAAACAAATACTTTGACGAATGATCTTTCTCTGTTAACTATACTATGGCCATATATTGAAATGTGCTTTTATTCCTTAAAAATTCAAATCACTGCTTTGCTGCCCAACAGTTTTAATTTGTTAGAAAAGTAAAGATACCTGTTCTTTGTTTGTTTACAGGCTTTTTGAATACCATTTACAACTGGAATAACAAACATTTTTCAGATATTTCATTTTAATTTGACATTTTGAACTATGAAAACAAAGCCCATGGATGTCTGAAGTGTACACAGGTCCAAATATTTTCTTCAATCAGGGGCGCTGATATATTATTTAAATAAAATATACTTAACATTTGACTCTAAGCTGAAATCGTTTCAATCCTTAACGTGCTTCCGTTCAGGGATAAAGCTGCCCGTTACTTATCCTGGAATGAAAGATGCTGACTGGAGGCTCAAAATATAGCTAATTCTAGACAAATATTTTGGAATGCTGATTCAAAACTTTAAGGGCAGGAAACAGTGTGATGGAAATAAATAAATTCAATGGATTACTATTGACAAATGTATTTATCAGGGGGCACACTTCCTGAAAAATAACTGCTTCTCTCTCCATTCTAATGTCAGCCCAAAATCACTCACACAGACCTCAAAACAGGCAGCAGATGACATAATGCTTGAACATTATGAGAAAAATAGCACTTAGAATTAATTTTTCTTTTAATGCTGGTGTAACTTGGAACATGCAAGGAGCCATAGCAAAAAGAAGCAAATCGGTATCATCACTGTCACAAGAGTCTCTAGTGCGACAGGAACATGGGAATGTTTCATGTCTGTCACTAAGGTTTTTTGTCTTTCCAGCTGTGTTCAGGGGGCCTGGTTTGAAGAAAAGACATCCAAAGGCTGGATGGCTCGATAACTTCCAACAAAAGAGCACTCAGATGTTAAACCATTGTGACAAATAGAAAAGCAGCAGCAGGATGTGGCAGCTGCCCCTTTTTATCATTCAATTAAATTCAATTCAGTTTATTCTGTATAGCGTTCTTCACTGACTGCAGGTTCAGAGTGCTGTAACAAATTCACAGGTAAATACAATTACAAATTTTACAAATTAATAATTACATAATGAGTACACAGATTTGCTTAAACAGACAGGAAAATAAAGTAATTTTAAACTGATGAACATAAATGGAACCAAGCAATATATTCACTGTTGAACTCTGACCAGTTGACAACAGAGGAGAGGAAAATAAAAACTCAACTCAGCAGCATCCTTGGAAAAAATAAACCTAAGTCAGTTATAAGGCAAAATCAAAAGATAAAACCCCAGTTCTGGAAAAGTACAGCAGAACTGGCCCCCATTTAAATGGTATTCATTTGCTCAAATTATGATAACATTTATACATAATATATTCCTGTCCTCAAACTCTTCTCAATTCTGGCAAGTTCTGCCTGGCATTCAACCATAATCATTTTTACTTTCTGTCTGGATGGTTACATTTTTAAAAGGACCTTATTCTACAGTTCATTCACTGCCTTAGATTTTCTGCACAAGCTAAATACATTTTATATGTGGATGTAAATAAAAGGTAAATATGGTTGGGACATTTCCTGAATTGTTAAAAAAAAGTTTTATTATACAATTTATGGTAATTCCATTTTATTCACCTTTAGAATACTCCCCTTGAGATGCCACACACTTGTCAGAGCACTACTTCGAACCCGGGAAAGATTTCCTGTACTTATCTTTTGTTACTGTGTCTAAAGCCTCCTTTGAATTTTTTTCCCCTAAATTTCTTCCACAGTAACAATTCATCAACTCTTCATTCTTAATTTTAATTTCTGTAACAAAAATGAGTCAAGGGAAGCATGATCTAGTGAATTTTGTTGTACAAAGTAAAAGTTGCATTGTTTTTGGTTAACAACTCTTTGACTAAAAATGCAGTGCGTACAGGTGAGCTGTCATGGTGCAAAATGTAGATTTGCATCACGACGACTTTGGATATTTTTTTTTCCCGTGATGCTTTCTTACAGACCTCTCAGCAGGTTATTGTAATCAGTACACGGGGAACAAACTCTTCATGGAGATGTCATTCAATTTTCAAAAATTTGATCATCATTGTTTTGATGTTTGAAATGACCTGACATGCTTTTTCAGTTTGCAGAAACAAAATTGCCAAAGTCACATAAACGATTGTACAACAAATGTCAGAAGTAAGAACTTGATCATCTTAGCACAATGCCACTGGGCAGACCGAATAGGCAGACTTGTCTGCATATGAAACCTATTGGCATAGGTGATAATTACATCCTACTCCCAAGACACTGGTCAATTCTGTGAATCTTTGGTTCCCCCCTGGTATTTGTGTAAAATAAGGAAATACAACAAACAATCATAAATATGTGTGCATAATCATCAAAAGCTTTAATACAAGTGATATACTAATTACAAAACAAATTATTGTTTATATTTCCTAGACATTACAGCAGTCAATAAGAAAAAGAGGCTGGCAGCCATGTAATTTAACTGTTGAGAGTCCATTCACAAAAAAACATAAAAGAAGGGGTGCTGACCTTTTTTTGTCTTTGACTTTGATTTTTAGTTTTTGTGTAGGCTTTTAATGAAAGATAGAACAGACCCTTGGTATTTATCTTTTTACTAGTTTTTTTGAAGTTTCTTCTACTGGTCCACAATCATTCTCAAATTTGCTCCTTGTTGGTAAACTATAATGATTTAAATAATCTATTTAATAAAACACAGAACAAACAGGTAAGGCTTTGAATAAAGAGATAATCAAAAAGGGTTTGCCTAAAAAGGCAACCTAATGTTATGACCTGGAAGATCCAAAGCATAGAGATGGGTCTAACTATGATGTATGTCAGGCAATGCTCACAGCCTCAGTCACGAACTGCCCTTTGAGTCAGGTAACCCTCACACAACCTTAATCTCGACCATAATGTAACCAGGTATGTCATAGACATTTCATAACTGATGTTGTGGCGTTATGTGACTGACCTCATAGGTAGTACAAGCTACATTTACACTCTGTCCAGGGTGCATAGTCGCAAAAACACTTCCAAAAATGACCACCACAGAGGGATATCTACTGTATATCTAATCCCATTTAGTAATAATGGGGAAACTCGTGATCTTCATGAAATAAAAGATTTATTCTTAACTCAGTCCTTTGTAACAAAAGCAAGTATTGTAGAGCAGAAAAGGCAAAATAAATTGCCAAGTCTAACAAATCCTCAATACAGAATCCAAGGCAGGGTCAAAACCAGCAAAAATGGTCAAAAATCTGGAAAACTGGAAATAGCATATGCACTACAAATCCACAAGAAACTCACCAAGCCTATCTCATTCAAAATGAACTACTACTACTACTACTGTGGGAGACCCTCTAGATTTATAGGGCAGAGGACAGTTTGTGGTGGTGATTGGCAGGTGGCTCCATCTCTTGGGGAACTACCCACAAAACATATAGAACCTGACACAGTCTTAGATACAGATACGTAAGACATAAAGAATACTATAAAATCATAAACAAAAGAAAGAGCAACACATACAAATAAATCGAAAATGTACAACAAAGACACAAAATAAGGATCTGAACCCCAGCCAGGGGAAAAACCCTGGCTGAGATTTAACACCTTAAGGAAACAAGTCCAATTTGTAACCTAAGGTCAGAATCCAGAAACGGAGTATAAACAGCAAGAAACTTCAAATCTAAATGATACGTTTAAATACAATACAAACTTTGTAATACTCAAAGACATTCTAAAGGACCTTCAGAATATATAGGCTAAGGACCATCATTCAGCAGTGATATCATAGTGGACCTGCCTATTTGGGTTCCACCTACAGAACACGAGGGATATAGCCTAGAAACATATACAATACATAAAAAGTAAATAATGACTTTACAAAACAATGTTTGATTCAAAAATTAAGAAATGGCAAAAAAAAAGCAATTGAAATAATAATTTAGAAGCAACAGAAATTCCTAAAAATGAAAAAATACACTTTATAACATTATTAAGTCAAAATGTAGTGTCCAAGACACATATTTTAACCTTTTCTTGGATATTTTGTGTTTTTTTTGTAGGTTAATTGAAGTAAGTTTCTGTTTTAACTTGGAAATTTAGGATTGTAGATGATTATAGATGGTGCAGTGATATAGCAAGTAGTATTGCCACTTCACAGCATTTGGACCCTGGTTCTGTCGGGTTGTCTGGGCAGTTTGCGTCTATTCCCTGTGTTCATGTGTGTTTCTCCTGTGGATTCTAGTATCATTCTGTTGTCCAAAGACATGCTACTATGGACTGTTGTGAATAAGTGTGGATATATTCATAAATGTGCCCTGTGTAGACAGGCACACTACCCTTACACTCCTTTCACCCTCCTGACGGCCAGCAAAATAGGTAAGGAATGTTCAGAAAATAGAATGATGAATATGCAGTTGTCCCCATGACCTTGACTATTAGTAGGCAAGTAATAAAAAAAATAAACTTGCACTTGCATTGCTTTCGCTGTTTATACCTTTCAGTGTTGGGGAAGTAAATGAATGGATATATGATCATTGTATCTACAGTGTACAGTTCATGTTTTAAAATCAAATTTAGAATTTTTAATAAAAAAATAAGGAGACCAATAGTCAGACCCATTCTGCCTTTGCTGTGGTTTTCCTGTCTAAAATTCTGGTGCACTTGCATGTCATCATTACAAGAAAGAAGAACATAAAAAAACAAAATGACAGAAGAAAAACTGCCAGAAAACTGTCGCCAAGACTTGTGGCATCCATACATATCACACTACCTTTCTATTTGTATACCTTTGCTGGCCACACGCTTTATATTATAGTCAGAGCTTTCATGGGTACTATCGGGTCAGGGGTTGTCAGTCACTCTGTGTTCTGACCTTTGGTGTCCATGCCCCCTGCAGTGAAAGTGAACAAAAAAACAAAAAGCAAACAAAAAACACTGTTTTGGCTTCATAAATGATTGAATGTGGCTCTTCTAATAAAGTAACTTAGATACAAGGTTTACCCCAAAAAATGAAATTCTTGTATAAAGCCAAAAATATTTTTCATTTAGCCTTTCGTCACTTTTAAAGCATTTATGTGCCTTTTTAGTGATTTTAGTGATTTTCATTATCTATAATCCATTCTCTCCACATCCACTTAAGGTATCATTGTATACTCTGTATGTATACTGAATATGCATCAAATAGTTTTACAACACAGTATGTTTAGAATTATCGAATTATTATTTATATACACCCACATTTACTGGCTATTTATTAGGTACACCTTCCCAGTTCTGGCTTGGACACCCTTATGCCTTCAGAACTGCTGTAATTCTTCATGGCATAGATTCAACAAGGTGCTGGAAACATTACTCAGGTATTTTGGTCCATATTGACATGGTAGGATTACTTTTTCTGTTGCACATCTATGATGCAAATCTACCATTCCACCACATCCCAAAGGTGCTCTATTGGATTGAATTCTGGTGGCTGTGGAAGCCAGTGAAGTACAATGAATTAATTGTCATATTCAAGAAACCTATTTGAAATGATTTGAGTTTTGTGACATGGTGGACGTTGCTTTCAGAAGATGGGTACACTGAGATCATAAAGGGATGGACATGGTCAGCAGCAATACTCACATAGGCTGTGTCATTTAAACAATTCTCAGTTGGTACTAAGGATCCCAAAGTGGGCCAACAAAATATCTCCCATACCATTACACCACCACCTGGCTGAACCGTTGATACAAGGCAGGATGGATCCATGATGTCATGTTATTGATGCCAAATTCTGATCCCACCTTCCGAATGAAATTGAGATTCATCAGAGCAGGTGATGTTTTTCCAATCTTCGAGCGAGCCCATGCAAATTGTAGCCTCAGTTGCCTGTTCATAGCTGACAGGAGTGAAACCTGGTGTGGTCTTCTGCTGCTATAGCCCATCTGCTTCAAGGTGTGATGTGTTGTGCATTTGGAGATGCTCTTCTGAATACCTTGGTTGTAATGAGTGGTTATTTGAGCTGCTGCTACCTTTCTACGAGGCTGAAACAGTCTGGCCATTCTCCTCTGACCTCTGGCATTAACAAGGCATTTTTGCCCAGAGAACTGCCGCACACTGGATATTTTCCCTTTTTTGGACCATTCTCTGTAAACCCCAGAGATGTTTGTGAGTGAAAATCCGAGTAGATCAACAGTTTCTGAAATTTCGGGGCAAGACCGTCTGGCACCAACAACCATGCCGCTTTCAAAGTTACTTAAATCACCTTTCTCCTCCATTGTAATGCTTGCTTTGAACTTTCTTCCCCATTGTGATGCTTGGTTTGAACTTCAGCAGGTCATCTTGACAATGTCTACATGCCTAAATTCATTGAGTTGCTACCATATGATTGGATGATTAGACATTTGCATTAACAAGCTGTTGAACAGGGGTACTTAGTAAATTGGCCGGTGATTGTCTATCTATCTATCTATCTATCTATCTATCTATCTATCTATCTATCTATCTATCTATCTATCTATCTATCTATCTATCTATCTATCTATTTAGCTGTCTGTCTGTCTTTCTGTAGCTTTCATCTTGTGAGACAAAAATGCCTGGAAGGTTACCTTATTAAACTTTTGTGTTAGGGTTACACAGAGGATCAGTGTTTAGTGTTCACGTTCTGTTGCACTTGGAACCTGCTTTGAATCTAGTCATGGGTGCTTGAGAAATATTTAGCAGATATTTGTTTTATTTGTTAAATCATAGAGAGGTTGTGAGCATGCGCTGATAACGCATTGCCACACCCACCACATGACGAACCACTTGGATTGGGACCTGAGTGCAGCGGGTGACACCTCAGCACCACACTGGAACAGTGTGAGTTTTATTGTGGCTGGAATGCCAATCCTGCCACCAAACCCCCAAGTTTTCCCTTTAGATTGATGGACCTGCTTGCAGGACTAGATGCAGATTAACGTCATACCCAGGACAGAGCAATTGCAGGTTAAAGGAATTGCTCAAGGGCCCAACAGAGTAGAGTCACTTCTGGCATTTATCAGAATCAAACCGGCAACCTTACGATTGCGGGGATTTTTCCTCTTCTCGGTATTCAAATGGGGCACTTGGAGCCATGGCCCACCTGCCAAGTTGTTTTGCCTGCCTAAGGTAAAGTCATCCCTGATGGAGGATCACAGGAATCATGGGGTAGAGGGGTCATTTCATCAGATTGGCTGGCCCAGCGCTGTTTCAGCTCTTGAATGGCCAAATGGGGGAGGCAGCTTGATGGCTGAGGTCTCCAGGACTCTAAACAAATCCAAATCATATTATGTGATATGATCAACTGTTAAATTCTGCTTTGTAGTTGTAAAATTTTTATTTTTATACTGTATTGAGGATTTGTTCTGTTCTGTGTATTGTATTATATTGACCCCCTTCTTTTTGACACCCAATGAATGATGTCCAACCTACCTGGAAAGGGGTCTCTCTTTGAACTGCCTTTCCCAAGGTTTCTTCCATTTTGTCCCTACAAGGGTTTTTTGGGAGTTTTTCCTTGTCTTCTTAGAGAGTCAAGGCTGGGGGGCTGTCAAGAGGCAGGGCCTGTTAAAGCCCATTGTGGCACTTCTTGTGTGATTTTGGGCTATACAAAAATAAATTGTATTGTATTATATCCCTAGCCTTAGAGCCACCACTCCACTCTGTTAAATCATACAGTATATGTAATAATAATAATATGTTTAAATAAAAAAAAACATTGCCGTGTGTCATAATGTATCTCAGAAACAATCCTATAAGGAACCACACTTATTTACAGGGCACATTCAAATTTAATACACACTTTTCATTCATTTTGGATCATTTTAGAATTGCCGTTCTTAGAAAAAAAAATCTGAAAAATGGGAACCTAAACTTTCAGCAATGGAATGCAAGACCAGAAGCAACCCTGGATGTAATGTCTTTCCAGGTAGGGTGCACTTTCACACACTTTAGGGATGGCAGTTAAACTGAAATAGATGTCTTTGGAATACCTAGAGAGAAACTCAAGCAGGAATGGGGTGAACATGCAAAGTCCACGTCATCAGTGGCAGGAGCAGAGAAGAAGTATTGATAACCATTGACCAATTGCGCCATCCTTTGTTTATCACAACAGTACTAAATATAAAGTCGCCGGTACATTTCTTAATTTTTTCTCTCTATTTCACACTGATGAGTTTGGTTGTGCAGAATGGCATATACTGATAAAGCATTTTTTAAATAAAAATATAAAATGAAAAATTTAGATATGTACTGTAGTGGAGCAAATGATGAGGCAGAGCCAAAGCCAAATGCTCGGGTGCCGACTGGGCAAAATTCCATTTAATTCCAATAATAAAAATAAAACATGAGCTTGTTGGTGCTCTTGGCTTGGGACAATTCCATTGATTTCAGGGACGCAACTTCTCTCTTTTGTGTTCACTACGGTGGCTACCTTCTGCAAGTGTCTCCCTTTCATACTAAGCGAACTGGAAGGGATAAGGCTTCCTTGTCTTCATTTACCTCAAAAGGTAATTTTTGAGGCTGTGAGGGGAAAAATAGACAAGACTGTTAGCGACAGCTCCCCCTGTTGTCCCTGGGTGGCACCACAAACCATCTGGTACACATGCATGACAATACCTTACATGGCATTTTTTGGATAATTGGAGCTTGTTGCCCCTAATTCATTCTACAACTGGTCAAAGATAAGTTATATGTAGGAAATTGTCAATTAATGGTACAAAATGTACTTATTTATTCATTTTCAGTTTCAACAAAAATATATTATATGTAATAACCCACTGCTTGTCATGCTTTTCTTCAGGGCTGCGTAGTAATAAATGATGCAACTAGCAAATAACTTTCAGTGGTACCAACAAATATTCCTTCATTACCAGACTGTGTTCATTTTAGTTAACAAACATAAAAAACATTTACACAGACAAGATATTTATGCTAAGCCATCATTTAATCATATGATATCACACATTCTGGGAAGTTGAAGGGTAGCAAAAAGAAAACTTTAGCAAATGTTGTTTTCAGTGCTGGAGGGCAGACTTGCACTAATGACTCATCAGAGAGTTTTCTTACCAATGAGTCATGTAACAAAAAACTAAAAATCCACAACAGAGTAGCTTTTCCGGTAACTGTGAAATTACTTTGATGAAATTTTAAAGCAGATGACCTTCAATAACATCAGAAATTTAACAAAACAATGTCTTTGTATGTTTTATTATTTTTCAACTGTTTGTACTTTTTTATGCATATTTAGAGTGCTGTATATGACAATGGCTAAACTTTCAACTTGGTCATTTCCATAAACTATAAATATTGTTTTATAAAGCTTTTTAAAATAATAGTGATAAGTAATGCATAACATAAATTGTTTCTTCAAGTGTTCCTTCATTATAATGCTAAAATGCAAGAGTCCTTGGAAAAATGACTGGTTTTGTTTCTTCTTTTATGACCCTTTATAAGTCACATTATGTGTTAAGTACAGATACTAACAGCTTCATTAGACTGGCTGTAAGGTCTTAGCTCTTGAATAATTCAACATTAGATTATGAAACTGCTCACTTCTCAGCAAAGGTAATTCTAGAATCATGGAATGACCTGTAGTTCATCTAGGTAACTATATACCTTGTTACTGCACTTGAGTAGATCAGGCACAGCCTGGAAGAGTGTCAGTTACCTGGTATAGCCCCACTCTGAAAGAGCTTTCCAGAGCTGTTGAAAAGGTGAGGGGTTAAAAAAATAGGGAAGTCCTTTTTGATATATTTAGCATTATGTAATCCAGTTAAAATATACAGAATATATTATGCTAATCAAATCTTTTAATCTAGTCATCCCTTCGTTTTCTTAATGTGTATGTTCCAGTTCAAGTTTGTGAGGAGCTCCTTATTGGAAAACTATTCAGTTGCATGACAGCATCACTCACATTCTTATGCAGTGTGATGGACGGCTGGGTCCCATGCCTGGCCAGGACGCCCCTGCTTCATATGTTCCGGGGGAGCAAACATGGACAGCTCATTACCTCCCCTGGGACGCTTGGTGGCAGCCTTCCGGGCCGACAGTGATTTCCCAGCCTCCCGCCTGGCTCCATGGGAGATGGAGTCTTCCACAGCCTGGTTGGGAGCTAGGATGATCGCTAGGGGGAGCTGCATGGAGTCAACAGCCCGGCTGGACGAGTCTTCAGCCCCACCCGGAAGTGCAATTAGGACCAGGTGGTCAAGCACCTGGAATGCTTCCGAGTGGGCTATAAAAGGGGCCAGCCACCACCACTCAGGAACCAGAGTCGGGGGGAGGACTAAGCTTGAGGAGGAGTGGTGGTAAAGGAGAAAGAAGAGTGTGGTTTGCTGTTGTTGTGTTTTGGGACTGTGTTTGGCTGTGTGACACAGGGAAGACGTGTCCCACAACTGAAGAGCAAAAATAAAGTCTGTTTTTATTTTGTTCGTGCCTCTGCATCAGTCTGTGCCGGGTCGGGCGCTATATAGCAACTTATTACACTGGCGTAGTCGGGACAACAGTCTTGGAGCAGAGGAGTGGAGGCCTGGACTTTGGGGTGATTGGTGCTGCGGCACTGGGTTGTGCACTCATTATTGTAAATAATAGTAAATAAACGTGTGTTGGGTTACAAAATTATGTCCGCCTGTCTGTGTCCGGGGCTCGTTCCACAGCAGGTTTGGTTAAGAGATAGAGTTCAAATTAAGGTGCACGTTTTTGTGCCTTGGTAGGAAAGTGGAATAGCCTAAGAGGGCACAAGCACATGGAGACATGAAAATTCCCCACAGACAGTAGCCAGGTTGTGGTTTAGATGCAGTCATCTGGAACAATGATGCAGCAACATTAACTACAGTGCCACTATGCTTCTCATTTACTGTAATACAGATAAAAATTAAAATTCACATCAGAATTTGAATAAGGAAGACCAATATCGTTCTAAACAAACTCCATACAGTCAGTGCTCGAGATGATCTGTAGAACTAAGGTAATTATAAAAAGATTTACTCTGTTGTGTCTCAGTTAAGTAACTCAATGCAGGGCAGCACTCACAAAAAAATTAATGGGAGACAAGTCAAATTGACAACTGCTTTATTTCAAACATGATCTTCAATATATATAAGAACAATCTGATGGAATAAAAGAATAGTCTGATACAATCTAATTAACATTGGATAGATGTATTGCGTTTATATGGATATACTCTAGACCAGGGGTCGGCAACCTTTCAGCGGTGTCATGCCGCGTGCCAACAAAATTCTAACAATTTTGTTATATATAGTATCAAAATTCGTCCAGTTACAATTATTCATTATAACCAGATCCTATATTATTGCTCATTATATATTTTAAAATACATAGGATCATATGTGAAAAGAATGTTTTGTCACAATTTTTTATACCTACATTTGGTGTTTGTTTTTTTTGTTCCAATTATTTGACTAAAATAAGTAGTTTGTTTCGTAAAGCCAGAAACAGCTCTTTTTATAGCTTCACTTTTCTCATCAGATTTTTTAAATGTGGACTAATGTTTAGTCTGATAACGCCTTTGTACACTTGACATACGACACACAACACTTTCACAGCATAATACACACACAGCAAAATCATTTTGTTGTACAAATCCATATTCATTCATCAAAGAATCTTGAAAAGAGTGTACATCAAGTTTTTGTCTTTTATGACTCATTTTAGGGTAGTATATTACTTAATAATAGCAAGAGGTTTGTTTTAATGCACTACGGTTTCTATTGAACACATGGTTTCCCTTTACTGTGAGTCGTGTGTGCAAAATGTGTGTTGGGGACACGGAGCGTGAACGCATGCGCTGTAATTAAAATATAACAAGAAATGTGTTTTAATGTACCACGGCCTGCACTGAACACATGGTTTCTATTTACACGTGAGTCACATTCGCAAAACGTAGCTGAGTGCATGAATGTGTGCGCTGTAATTAAAATATCATTTTTTGCTATTTTTCAATTCCATCAGAGTGCCATTGAAAATCGTTCCGCCGTAGGTTGGTATACAACTGGAATGAACAAGTCTATTATAGGCAACTCCCTTTTAAAACAGGCAAAAACAACAAAGACGTCCTATCCAACAATAACTAATCAAAATGACAGTTTTAACATCAGTCTGTCAGGAAGCTTTCTTATCTATTTTCTGACAAGCCCCGAGACTCTTTTCAAACACTTCTGCCGAAAGTGTAAGATTTTGCCTAGGATCGCCATCATTCCCCTCATTTGTCCGGCTCAGCCCTGGTAGGTTCTGTCTCGGTAACTTCGGCAGTATTAGGTATGGATGTTTCCCATTCCGCTGCAGTTTTCGGTTCAATGTCCAGTTCAGCTAATAATTGGTTTACATTTCATTTCATCTCCTTGTCTTTTACCTATACGAGGTATAGGGCATTGTTCAATTTTTTTTTATAATCTTACCTGGTACTCAACTTGAGCATTCTCCACCCCAGTACATTCTAACTAAGACACTCTGTTGGGGCATAAATTCTGTAGTTATCTCTTGGTTTTCTGTATACTCTTGTTTCTCTCTCATAACTTTGTAAAATGGTTACTTTTTTACTGAGCACAGGGTCCATACCTATCTATTCAGAAACAGCACCACAGGGTCCTTTCCTGTTTTGGCATGATAAGGAAACAAGAAATTTGCTAGCTTTTTCTCTAATGATCTCTACCGACCTGTTTGTTTTTCCAATTCTAATTTGAATGTTTACACCATATATTCTGCAGCTCGATTGGTTTGCAGACAATAGGGTACTGAAGACTTGTGTCTTACTACATTTAGTCTAAGGAACTCAACAAATTCAGCTGACTTGAATTGTGGACCATTATCTGATACTGTCTCTTCAGGAAGGAAATAGGCAGCATATAGTTTCTCAAAATTTCAACCAATCTATTAGTAGTAGTGGCACTCATCTTTTCAATCTCTACCTAGAATAGGCAGCCACTAACAATTAAAAACATCTGTCCATTTTTTTTCACAAAAATCCAAATGAAGCCTGTGCCAGGGTCTTTCTGCCCAACTCCAATAATATACAGGTGCTTTTTCTGGCAGAGTCCTGTTTTCTTGGCAGGATCTGCACACAGCCACCATCTCGTCTATCTGTCTATTCAATCATGGCCACCAAAAATGACTCCAGGCTATTGTTTTCATTTTTACTACTCCTGAGTGTTCCCTGTGTAACTTGTCCAGTAAAGTGCAATGTAACAATGCTGGAATAACCATTCTCAGCTCCAAATGTACACAATTGTTCTCTACTCTGAGCTCTGCTCTCCTCTGAAAACAAGACTTCAGTTCATCCTCACTTACATACTCTGGCCACCCACTCAATATATAGAAGAATTTCACCTTCTTCAACATGAAATTTTGAGCAATATCTGCTGTGAAATTAGAAGAGCATTTAAGAAAGACACCTTGTTTTTTAAGCTTGAATTTGGACCAGTCTCTTTTAACCTTAAATAAAGAGCCACTTTCACCCTATTAAAGCATCTCCTGCCCCTTTTACCAACAGTAGGGGCAACTGAACCAGTTTCCCCTCATTTTCTACATTACGAGTAACTTACCCATCTTTTTAATGCAACATCTGTTAGACACAATGGAAACCTGCTAAACTTAGAACAGTACAGCTTCTCCAAAATTGCAAACATGGCAGCACCTATATCAATTTGCATTTTGATTCTTACATCGTTAACCTTTAACAGAGCATTACACTGCCTTTTTTCTTTTCGCAGCACCAGCATTTGCCACAAAGAAATTTTAAAGCTTCTCTTCAAAGTTAGAAAAACTCTCTTCTGACCCCTTAAACTCCATAGCTTCAGTAACAAGATTAGCCATTTTCATGCTGCCCCATAATTCCAATCCTTGTCAGGCTGTTTTGTCTCAGGTAAGTAACTCGATGTAGGGCAGCACTCACAAAATATTAACGGAAGTCCAAAGAGAGTCTAAAGTCCAATTGAAAACTGCTTTATTTCAATATATATACGAACAGTCTGAGTATGACTGTGGTGTTATATAAATTAAGCATCCCTAATCCAAAATTCCAATATCCAAAATGCTTCAAAATTTGAAACTTTTTGAGGGCTGACCTGATGCCTCCTATTTTCCCTCTAATTTTTTACTGCTGAGCAGTATATTTGCAGATTACAAACAGATTTATTCACACTGAGCTTTTGGCTCTGGTCCCCTCTGAAGCATTGAGCGCACCAAGCCACAACACACAAATGATAGATGACCATGGGGCGTATCAGGGTTGTTCCCTGATCAGCACCGTCAAGCTAGAACACATGATCGACGACAGGGGTTGGAGGTCCCTGATGAAGCAGCAAGAGCAGCAAAGGACCATCACTTGATCGACAATTGGGGAGGGTGTTCTCCCCATGAAGTGCTGTAATGTGGGATAAATTCTGTATTTAAACAATAACACCCATGCTATGCATTGCATGAGTGTCACAACTTACAGTAAACAAGAGCAGTGTAATTCTTGATAGGTGCCCATATTGCAGTTTGAATTAAGTAAATTGCTCTGATTACTTTAGGAAATGCAGACACTGCTATGTTGGCAACAAAACTTGTCATGTTTTATGTATGTACACCCACACCATACAAAAACTGAACGTAGCACTTTGTGGCTTCCAGCACAATGGGCATAATAGAGTGAAGATTGCTTGATATATTCCTGATTTGTCATCCAGTTCTCTGAGTGCAAATTCTTCAGTGCAAATATGCAGCATTGACCCTCTTAAAAAGGAACTAAAATACAATCTACATATTATAATCACCACTTTTGAGCTTTAATGTGTTTGTCACGTCAACTCCCATTTTAATAACAGCACTGCGATATGAATTTGGCTGCATTTCCATACTTGTTCAAGCTTGTCCCAAAGATATCTCATTATACATCCATCCATCCGTCCATTATCCAACCTGCTATATCCTAACTACAAGGTCACGGGGGTCTGCTGGAGCCAATCCCAGCCAACACAGGGAGCAAGGCAGGAAACAAACCCCAGGCAGGTTGTCAGCCCACCACATGGCACACACACACACACACCAAGCACACACTAGAGACAATTTAGAATCGCCAATGCACCTAACCTGCATGTCTTTGGACTGTGGGAGGAAACCGGAGTACCCGGAGGAAACCCACGCAGACACAGGGAGTACATGCAAACTCCACGCAGGGAGGACCCGGGAAGCGAACCCAGGTCTCCTAACTGAGAGGCAGCAGGGCCACCCACTGCACCAACCGTACTCATTATACATTGTACTCAAATATACCAGAATCCGAAATATCCAAAATCCAAAATACTTCTGGTCCCAGACACTTTAGATTACAGGGATACTCAACCTGTACTATAAATCTGTAAATTGCAGAAAGTCATTTAGCCTGATTATCCTCATGTAGAAGAAATGTTTAACAATTTTTTGTGGATTAAATTGTTCCTGCCTTGCACTGTATGCTGGCTGGGATAGGCTCTAACACATCCTGCAACAGTTTTCAGGACTAGGCAGGTTAGAAAATGACTGACTGACCGGCTTTAAAGTTTTTTTTTTTTAGTATATTAAGCAAATGTATACAGTACTTGACATTAACAAAATACCAAGTTAGTTAATATGGCTGAGTAAATATATTTTGTGATGCTTCTGGCCACATCTTCAGTGATGTTCCTGGATTCCTCAAGTGTTTTGAAGACTCATACACTCTTCTCCTGTTGAGATTGTTCATGCATCAACTTGTGTCTAGAGAGAAAATAGGCTAGATTACCCCAATGGCTTTCCTCTCTTGAGATACAGGCATCATTCTAGAGGCTTTCTCTGTTACGTTGGTGGTGTTTCTACAAGTCTGTGAAACCCCTGCATCCTGTGATAAAAGGTCCGTGACGAAGCGTTATTTTAAATAAATAATCGGGTCCCAGAGTGTGCATGCTTCAAATGGTTGCAGGTTTGCACATGCTGGCGCCGATCCAGGGTTGATTGGGGTATTTAGCAGGCCAGATTCTCATGCAAATGCAAGCGGATAAGTCAGGTACCTCATTCACAACTCGGAGAAGGTGGAGGATAATACCTGCACCCACTCAGGTAGTATATAGGGAACCTGCATTTTAGAGTGGAGTAGAGATCAAAAATGAAAAGAGGAGAGCGAGAATGAATGAACAATTGGAGGTTACAGGTGGAGAAAGAGGCACTATTTATGAGGAGCCCAATTGGTATAGAGTGTAAACAGGTTGTATGCTCGAAGGAAGCGAGCTGCAGGTCTGCGCTTGAGTGTGGGGTTGGAGAAGGGGGTGCTTTTTAGAATAGTGCAGATGGGTAGCAGCAGCTACATTGTACGGCGTTTCCCTCAGGGAGATGAGCGTGGGGTTCACTGGGAGTCCTACTAATGCAGAATGACTGGCATTAGGACCCCAAACCCAGGTTTTAGTGGATGACTGTACCTGTCAGAAGGCTTCTTCTGATGCTACCAGATCCTGATTGGCTAAGTTGAGGAGACTTCATATTTTAGAGAGAGGCATTGGAGGTTTTCACTGTTTTAACAGAAAAACCTGCCTGGAATTTTAACCTTGTTTTTATGGAATACAATATACTAGCCAACCCGCAGCGTAGTATACGCCGCATAATTATTTATTGATGGGTGAACACTTCCTGAAAGACACAGTTGTCCATATGCGGTGGGTTTGAGAATACGACTGTGAGTGAATGAAAAGATGGAACTCTGGAGAGAGCAACATACAATTGTCCGTGACTGAAAACTGGTTTTGGCAGATGCAGGCATATCTTTTTGAAAGTTTGGCCCTGTGCCTTATTAATTGTCATTGCAAAGGCTAATCTAACAGGCAAATGTCTGAGTTTAAAAGTAAAAGGCAAATTTGAATCTGATGGGGTCAGGGAAATCCAGGGAATAAGGACAGTTTGTGAGGTAGCAGCTGTGATAGTTTTACACTCCAGTACATTGCAGTGAATGCTGGTAACAGTCAGTCTAGTGCCATTACAGAGACCTCTTGCTGGCATGAGGTTTCTGAGAAGCATGACGATGGAACCAATTTTAATTTTGAGTTTATGCGCAGGCATGCCAGTGGGAGTAAGACTGTTAAGAAATTCTTCGGGGAATGAAAGTTGATCTGCGGGATCGTCTGTGACGATGGAGTCAACGCTGGTGAAAGTTACTTCGTCGGTAGGGATAAATTTCAGTACTTGTTCATTAAGGTGTAGTGAGTCTTCGTTGATGACGCTTAATATAGCTCGCATGCTGAGTTATTCCAGAGTGACAGATGAAAAGGCTATGCCTTGAGAGCGAGGGTGGATGCGGGAGGAGGGTTAGAGTTGGTGGGCGGGGCTCTGTCGTGCGTACCCCATGACATGGGAGGAGGGTTAGAGTTGGCGGGCAAGGCTCTGTCATGTGTACCCCATGGTCGGGTGACTTGGTTAGTTATATATATAGAAAAGCAGCCGGAACCGAAAAGAACAATGAAAAGTCAACGTGGCTCAGAGGTGCATATGGACTGTAGCAGAGACAAAAGCGACTGAGGCTGTGTTTGGTGAGGTGTTGCGTGCGGGCACATGAGCAGGCAGTGCGCATGCCTCGAGAGCGAGGGTGGATGCGGGAGGAGGGTTAGAGTTGGCAGGCCTGGCTCTGTCATGCATATCCCATGACGCGGGAGGAGGGTTAGAGTTTGCAGGCGGGGCTCTATCGTACGTATCCCATGGTCGGGCAACTTAGTCAATTATATATGTAGACTAGCAAAATAACCGCGCTTCGCAACGGAGAATTAGTGTGTTAAAGAAGTTATGAAAAAGAAAAGGAAACATTTTAAAAATAACGTAACATGATTGTCAAAGTAATTGTTTTGTCACTGTTATGAGTGTTGCTGTCATATAAATATATATATATAGACACACACACACACATATAAACATATATACATATACATATAAACATATCTACATATACACATATCTATCTATATATATATATATATAAACATATATATACACATCTACATATATATATATGCATACACACACACATATACATATATACATACATACAGATAAATATTAATATATATACACACATACATATATATACAGATCTACATATATATACATATCTATATATATACACATATACTGTATATATATACATATATATATATATATATATATATATATATATATATATATGCTATCAAAATACCCGCGCTTCGCAACGGAGAAGTAGTGTGTTAAAGAAGTAATGAAAAAGAAAAGGAAATATTTTGAAAATAACGTAACATGATTATCAATGTAATTGTTTTGTCACTGTTGTGAGTGATGAGTGTTGCTGTCATATATATATATCATACACACACACATATAAACATATACTGTATATATACATATCCATATATTTATACATATACACATATATATACACACACACATATATACATACATATATATATATATATATGTATATCTATACTAATAAAAGGCAAAGCCCTCACTGACTCACTCACTCATCACTAATTCTCCAACTTCCTGTGTGGGTGGAAGGCTGAAATTTGGCAGGTTCATTCCTTACAGCTTCCTTACAAAAGTTAGGCAGGTTTCATTTCGAAATTCTACGCGTAATGGTCATAACTGGAACCTGTTTTTCTCCTTTTACTGTAATGGAGTTGAGCTCGAAAGCCGTGGGGGATGGAGTTTCGTGTGACATCATCACGCCTCCCACATAATCACGCAGTACGTAGAAAACCAGGAAGAGCTCCAAAAAGCGCTGAAGAAAACATGCATTATATAATTGAGAAGGCAGCGAAACAATAAGAAGCGAGTGACATATACAACCATATTCATGAGTGCTGCTACTTCGGAAACAAAGCACGGTGTAAACCTAAAGTTTAAATTAAGTTCACACGTATTTTGCTAGTATATGTATATATATATATATATATATATATATATATATATATATATATGTGTATATATCTATATATGTATATATATATATATATATATATATATATATATATATATATATATATGTGTGTGTGTGTGTGTGTGTGTGTGTGTGTGTGTAGACTCAAACCGATTATGACAGCAGCAATCCAAGCTGTGAGAAAACAGTAAAAAGGAGGCGTGTCAGACGTGGTGGTACATTTTCTGATGCAGCTAGACGAAAACAACTTCGTGACGCTGCCGCCAAATACACAAAACAATTACTTTGACAATCATGTTACGTTATTTTTAAAATGTTTCCTTTTCTTTTTCATAACTTCTTTAACACACGACTTCGCTGCGAAGCACGGGTATTTTGCTATATATATATATATATATGACAGCAACACTCATAACAGTGACAAAACAATTACATTGATAATCATGTTACGTTATTTTCAAAATGTTTCCTTTTCTTTTTCTTTACTTCTTTAACACACTACTTCTCCGCTGCGAAGCGCAGGTATTTTGCTAGTATACATATATACACATACATCCACATATATATACATTGTGGAGCCAACCCGGACACAGACAGGCGGACATGTTGCAATCACCACCACAAGTTTTATTTACATTATTTACAATTATTAAACTGGTCACACAGACCCCAGCCAATGGTCACTAAGACCCAGTCATGTGCACAAAAACTCCCCAAATACTCAGTCCTGGCCACAATGCCTCTCTTCGGGCCGCCTCCACAGCTCTCCTGTGGTTTGTCCTTCCGCCTCCCGATTCCAGCCCTGAATGAATGGAGACAGCCCCTTTTATCCAGTTCCCGGATGAGCACCAGGTGTTCCCGGCATTCCTCCCTTGGCCACGCCCCAGCGTGGCGGAAGTGCCGGCTGTCCTCCCAGCAGCTCTCCGGGTGCCATCCTAAATCTTCCCTCCAGCACTTCCTGGTGTGGCGGAAATGCTGGGGCAACAGGTCCCCAAGGCATTGGGGCGCCTCCTGGCAGTGACCACGGGCCCCTACAGGGTGGAGCTTCCATGCCCTGAACCCATGGCCCCCAAAGCAACCAGGAAGGCAGCCCCCACGTGATCCCAGATGGGCGCACGCCCACTTCCGTCTTCAAGCGTCCCGGCCGGGTCATCGCCCCTGGCATCCACGACAACATATATATATATACATATCAACATATACACACATACATATACATACACACATACATACATACACACACAAATACATATATATATATATATACATACACACACACATATATAAACATATATATACATATACATACATATCTATATATATACATATACACACACACATATGTATATATATATATACAGTGGTGTGAAAACTATTTGCCCCCTTCCTGATTTCTTATTCTTTTGCATGTTTGTCACACAAAATGTTTCTGATCATCAAACACATTTAACCATTAGTCAAATATAACACAAGTAAACACAAAATGCAGTTTTTAAATGATGGTTTTATTATTTAGGGAGAAAAAAAATCCAAACCTACATGGCCCTGTGTGAAAAAGTAATTGCCCCCTTTTTAAAAAAATAACCTAACTGTTGTGTATCACACCTGAGTTCAATTTCCGTAGCCACCCCCAGGCCTGATTACTGCCACACCTGTTTCAATCAAGAAATCACTTAAATAGGAGCTGCCTGACACAGAGAAGTAGACCAAAAGCACCTCAAAAGCTAGACATCATGCCAAAATCCAAAGAAATTCAGGAACAAATGAGAACAGAAGTAATTGAGATCTATCAATCTGGTAAAGGTTATAAAGCCATTTCTAAAGCTTTGGGACTCCAGCGAACCACAGTGAGAGCCATTATCCACAAATGGCAAAAACATGGAACAGTGGTGAACCTTCCCAGGAGTGGCCGGCCGACCAAAATTACCCCAAGAGCGCAGAGACGACTCATCCGAGAGGTCACAAAAGACCCCAGAACAACGTCTAAAGAACTGCAGGCCTCACTTGCCTCAATTAAGGTCAGTGTTCACGACTCCACCATAAGAAAGAGACTGGGCAAAAACGGCCTGCATGGCAGATTTCCAAGATGAAAACCACTGTTAAGCAAAAAGAACATTAGGGCTTATCTCAATTTTGCTAAGAAACATCTCAATGATTGCCAAGACTTTTGGGAAAATACCTTGTGGACTGATGAGACAAAAGTTGAACTTTTTGGAAGGCAAATGTCCTGTTACATCTGGCGTAAAAGGAACACAGCATTTCAGAAAAAGAACATCATACCAACAGTAAAATATGGTGGTGGTAGTGTGATGGTCTGGGGTTGTCTTGCTGCTTCAGGACCTGGAAGGCTTGCTGTGATAGATGGAACCATGAATTCTACTGTCTACTAAAAAATCCTGAAGGAGAATGTCCGGCCATCTGTTCGTCAACTAAGGCTGAAGCGATCTTGGGTGCTGCAACAGGACATTGACCCAAAACACACCAGCAAATCCACCTCTGAATGGCTGAAGAAAAACAAAATGAAGACTTTGGAGTGGCATAGTCAAAGTCCTGACCTGAATCCAATTGAGATGCTATGGCATGACCTTAAAAAGGCGGTTCATGCTAGAAAACGCTGAATTACAACAAATCTGCAAAGATGAGTGGGCCAAAATTCCTCCAGAGCGCTGTAAACGACTCATTGCAAGTTATCGCAAACGCTTCATTGCAGTTATTGCAGCTAAGGGTGGCCAACCAGTTATTAGGTTCAGGGGCAATTACTTTTCACACAGGGCCATGTAGGTTTGGATTTTTTTTCTCCCTAAATAATAAAAACCATCATTTAAAAACTGCATTTTTGTTTACTTGTGTTATATTTTTTAATGGTTAAATGTGTTTGATGATCAGAAACATTTTGTGTGACAAACATGCAAAAGAATAAGAAATCAGGAAGGGGGCAAATAGTTTTTCACACCACTGCATATACTGTGTATATATATATATATATACACAGTCTTTGGGGTGCGAGCAACTGTTGCTGGGGGTGCCAGAATCCATCAAGGAAGAAAAATGAAAAACATTATTTGTACAAAATCTTAATTTATTTATCCATTCCTAAATAATTAAATGGGTAGGCTATTTCGTATCAGTGCAATACGCTGTTTGTTAAAACGGATGACTCCTGCTCTTACGTGCAAGTCTGCGTGGATATTATGAACTATCATATCTGTTCAAGTTCTATTTAAATTTTAAATAGAAGGAATTTTTATTTAGTCGACAGAAATATCTTTGGTAGGAATGTAAGTTAAATGTAGGCATCATTGCATACATTTTTCTTCACCATACAAATGTAAAGAGTAAATTCGCCTTACATTCCAACCAAAGATATTTGTGCCGACCACAAATAGAACTTGAAAAGATATATTTTTTCGAATGTGATCACGCAATTCAGATCGAGTTGACGCGCACTGACGCATCGAGCCCGCATGCTATTGTGGTTTCGCCTGCGTGCCTCAATAAGTCACCCTCCCCTCGCTCTGAGTATGGCTTTACCAAAACAATCATTGATGGCGAATAAAGTATCTATTATTCATAAAGCTTCAATTGTTGATCTGTCTTTCTGCGTTAACCGCATATTTTTTATACGTCTCAAACCAAGGGGATGCGAGGGTAAAATAAATCGGGAAGCGCGCGTACATACTCAGTGCACCCCCTCTCGGGAATCGAACCTCGGTGCTAGAGGCAAAGCCTCTACCATTGCGCCACGGCGTGTGGTTTGTCTATTTGAGAGTATGTAGATCGGGGTATATATATACATATATATATATATATATATACCCGCGCTTCGCAGCGAGTAGTGTGTTAAAGAAGGTATGAAAAAGAAAAGGGAACATTTTAAAAATAACGTAACATGATTGTCAATATACAGTAATATACATAGTGTTATGAGTGTTGCTGTCATCAAGGATTTGATTATCATTATTTCTTTCAATCAGGTTCGTATTTGTAGGATGTGTTGTGTTCAAGTTACATTCCGTGTTTGTCAATCGTTGTAAAGATAACAGGTTTCATTCATCGATTCATTTCTTACTGCATCAATAAACAGCTCGTCTTCCTCTTTATCTGAGATGTGACACACTGCATGCACGGGTTTTTACACTGTCTTCCTTTAGCGGGACATTGACTTTTTCCACCGTGTGCTTTGTTTCCGCAGTAGCTGAACTTATGAATATGCTTGTATGTATCACATGCTTCATATTTTTTTGCTGCCTTCTCAATTGTGTAATTCGGTTTTTGTTCAGCGCTCTTTGGAACTGTTGCTTTTTGTCTGTGCACTGCGTCAGTTCACGTGAGCCGCTCGGTGTACATGCATCGAAGTTTCCCAGCTGTGCTGGTGCCATCTCGTGCAATGTCCACAGCTGTATTTAATGTTACGCCTCCCACGGGCATCGAGCAGAAGTCTAGAAGTCTAGTATATGGACGAAAAAATAGGTTCCAGTTATGACCATTACGCGTAGAATTTCGAAATGAAACCTGCCCAACTTTTGTTAGTAAGCTGTAAGGAATGAGCCTGCCAAATTTCAGCTTTCTACCTACACGGGAAGTTGGAGAATTAGTGGTGAGTGAGTGAGTGAGTGAGTGAGTCAGTGAGGGCTTTGCCTTTTATTAGTATAGATATACATATATACATACATATACTGCTCAAAAGAATTAAAGGAACACTTCAGAGTATAGCATAAAGTCAATGAAACTTATGGGATATTAATCTGGTCAGTTAAGTAGCAGAGGGGGTTGTTAATAAGTTTCAGCTGCTGTGGAGTTAATGAAATTAACAACAGATGCACTAGAGGGGCAACAATGAGATGACCCCCAAAACAGGAATGGTTTAACAGGTGGAGGCCACTGACATTTTTCCCTCCTCATCTTTTCTGACTGTTTCTTCACTAGTTTTGCATTTGGCTATAATCAGTGTCACTACTGGTAGCATGAGGCAATACCTGGACCCTACAGAGGTTGCACAGGTAGTCCAACTTCTCCAGGATGGCACATCAATACGTGTCATTGCCAGAAGGTTTGCTGTGTCTCCCTGCACAGTCTCAAGGGCATGGAGGAGATTCTAGGAGACAAGCAGTTACTCTAGGAGAGCTGGAGAGGGCCATAGAAGGTCCATAACCCATCAGCAGGACCAGTATCTGCTCCTTTGGGCAAGGAGGAACAGGATGAGCACTGCCAGAGCCCTACAAAATGACCTCCAGCAGGCCACTGGTGTGAATGTCTCTGACCAAACAACCAGAAAGACTTCATGAGGGTGACCCAAGGGCCCCATGTCCTCTAATGGGCCCTGAGCTCACTGCCCAGCAGCATGCAGCTTGATTGGCATTCGCCATAGAATACCAGAATTGGCAGATGCACCACTGGTGCCCTGTGCTTTTTACAGATGAGAGCAGGTTCACCCTGAGCACGTGACAGAAGTGAAAGGGTCTGGAGAAGCCATGGAGAACATTATGCTGCCTGTAACATCATTCAGCATGAGCAGTTTGGTGGTGGGTTAATGATTGTCTGGGGAGGCATATCCATGGAGTGTCACACAGACCGCTACAGGCTTGACAAAGGCATCTTGGCTGCCATTAGGTATCAGGATGAAATCCTTGGACCCATTGTCAGACCCTATGCTGGTACAGTGGCTCCTGGTGCATGACAATTCCTGGCCTCATGTGGTGAGAGTATGCAGGCAGTTCCTGGAGGATGAAGGAATTGATACCATTGACTGGCCACCACACTTTCCTGACCTAAATCCAATAGAACACCTCTGGGACATTATGTTTTGGTCCATCCAATGCCACCAGGTTGCACCTCAGACTGTCCAGGAGCTCAGTGATGCCCTGGTCCAGATCTGGGAGGAGATCTCATCTCATTAGAAGCATGCACCGATGTTGTCAGGCATGTATACAAGAACACAGGGGCCATACAAAGTGTTGCGTACAATTTTGAGTTGCTGCAATTAAATTTTGGCAAAATGGACTAGCCTGCCACATAATTTTTTCACTCTTATTTTTGGGCATCTTTGAATTCAGGGCTCTGTAGGTTGATCATTTTCATTTCCATCAAATGGTGGCATCCTTTCGTTCCTAACACATTACCCAGTCTATATCAGTATAGATATCTAGGAGGATTTCTTTTTCCCATTGAGATCTGATGTGTTTTCAAAGTGTTCCTTTAATTTTTTTGAGCAGTTTATATATCTACTGTGGAGGACTGCCGGCCTCTCATGCCGGTCCTCACCCCTAGGCCGCCGG
Organism: Polypterus senegalus; assembly: GCF_016835505.1. Classification (NCBI taxonomy): domain Eukaryota; kingdom Metazoa; phylum Chordata; class Cladistia; order Polypteriformes; family Polypteridae; genus Polypterus; species Polypterus senegalus. The sequence goes on from NC_053160.1 coordinate 138,620,369, forward strand.
AAGGAGCCCTCCCGACAGCAGGATAGTGCCCCGAGGTCCAGCAGGGCCTTATGGACTTTGTAGTATTTATACACAGCCCTGCTGGATACCTTGGGGGCCACCAGGAGTCGCTGTGGGGGGACCTATGGGCTCTGTTGTGCCTTATGACCCGGGAGTACGTCACGGTCACGTGACGGGAAGGAACGACGTGCTCCCGGGTTGAAGTAACGGACTTATTGCCCTGACCCGGAAGGAATAAGGAACTGTGGATTGTTGGGACAGGAACACCTCTGGGTCAGGGGCTATAAAAGGACGATGCCTCAGTCCAGACACTGAGCTGAGCTGGGAGGTAGAGGAGCAAGCGTCTGGGCGAGGAGAGAGATTACTGTGTTTATTGTGCTAATTTATGAGTAGTGTGGAAGGTGCTTGGTGCACTGAGGAACAGATAAATAAAAAGTCTGGGACTTTTATCCAGTGTCTTGCGTGGTACCTAAAGGTTCAAGGGAGCACTAGTGCCCCCTACTGCCACACTACATATATATATATATATATATATATATATATATATATATATATATATATATATATATATATATACTGTATATAGCAAAATCCCCACGCTTCGCAGCGACAAACAACTGCTTTTAAATTTTTATTAAGAAGAAAAGAAAACCTTTTTAAACTGTGGGAAAATATACCAATAACTATCTGTTAAGGATCTCTTTGTATACCACGTTGTCAGTTCAGCAGTCCGGTTGTAATATGACCAAGCTGTGTACTAAGATTACTTTTGAGAATGCAATGTATAGTTTTGTCCAGGAGGAAAGCAATGTTGCCTCAAATCAATGGCAACCTTTTGTAGGGTGTGTCCCTGAGACTTATTAATTGTCATCGCGAAGCAGAGCCTTACTGGAAATTTGAGGCATTTCAATTGAAATGGTAGATCAGAGGGTATGACGGTGATGCCAGGAATACATTCAGAGTGTGGCGCTCTGCTGTTTTTTTGTGTAGCTGCCTTCACACAGCTTCTCCGCTGCTTTATAAACGAATGCCATATAAGGCCATCATTTCTCCTTGCTTCGCGGTTCTGTACTGTTTTATTGTTCGTTTATTACGATTCTTATAGTTATTGTGTAGCTGTTCGAGACTTACTTTACTGTTCAGTTACCCATTTCCGTTATTTAATCCGTGGCTTGTACGTTATTTTTAGTTTGTTTATTACGATTATAGATATTTATTGATTCCCTTCTTTAGCTGACTGCCTGCTCATATAAGGCGCTCCGCTGGTTTTTTGTGAAACAGCCTTTACACAGCTTCTCCGCTGTTTTATAAACGAACGACATATAAAGCCATCACCTTGTCAATTGTGTAATGCGTTTTTTGAACAGGTCTGATGCATGGAAGTGATCACTCATACTGCGTTCAGTCAGTTCAAGTGAGCTGCTCTCTTGTGTGATGTTGCAATGTCCACGGCTTTATTTAATGTTAGCTAAGACCCGGCACTTAAAAGTTTCTGGCTGCACTCCGGTTGTAATATGACGAAGCTACGCGAGCTCACTCTTGAGAATGCAACGTATAGTTGTCCAGGAGAAAAGCAATCTTGCCTGAAATCAATTGCATCGTTTTGTAGGGTCTGTCCCTGAGACTTATTACTTGTCATCGCGCAGCAGAGCCTTACTGGAAATTGGAGGCATCTGAATTGAAATGGGAGATCAGAGGGTATAAAGGGGATGCGAGGAATACATTGAGTGTGGAGAAACTCTAGAGACAGTGTGTGTATTAACTTGTGGATTTTTCTGTGAGTATTTGGTGGCAGCGTGATGAAGTTGCTTCCGCAAGACCGCGTTAGCTGTGGAGCTCAACTTGGAGCATATTCTTTTCCTACCTTGTCAATTGTGTAATGCGTTTTTTGAACAGGTTTGATGCATGGAAGTGATCACTCGTACTGCATTCAGTCAGTTCACGTGAGCTGCTCACTTGTGTGATGTTGCGATGTCCACGGCTTTATTTAATGTTAGCTAAGACCCGGCACTTAAAAGTTTCTCGCTACAGCAATTTTAACTCTGTTACAAAGTGATCCATAGTCTCGTTTACACCTCATGTCTTCTCATTAAACTTGTATCTCGCGAATAAAGTATTCGACGAAGGCATGACAAACGGCAGTGGGAGCGTGTCCATAAACTTAATTGAAACTTACGGTTTACACCGTGCTTAGTTTTCGCAGTAGCTGCACTTTTGAATAAGCTTGTATGCGTTGTTCTTCAGCTGTCTTTGGGAGCTCTTCCTTCTTTTCTACGTACTGCGGTCACAGTCAGTTCATGTGAATTTGTGGGAGGCATGATAATGTCACATGCAGCTCCGCCCCTCCACAGCTGTTGAGCTAACGTCCATTACAGTATATGGAGAAAAATAGGCTCCAGTTATGACCATTACGTGTAGAATTTCGAAATGAAGCCTGCCCAACTTTTGTAAGTAAGCTGTAAGGAATGAGCCTGTCAAATTTCAGCCTTTTACCTACACGGGAAGTTAGAGAATTAGTGATGAGTGAGTGAGTGAGTCAGTGAGGGCTTTGCCTTTTATTAGTATAGATTGCTTGTTAACCTCCATCTGACACCTTTGATTTTATGGAGTGTTTATTTATTTATGGAAGATCTTCCATTGTACTATTGGATGCTGCTTGCCTATTGGATTTTATTAAAAGCATGTGACACTTTTTCCCTTAACCCCTTGTTGACTGTGTGTGCCCTCATTTGCCTGGCTCATCTCTGCTTACATCTATCAATGGTTCCAGGATCAAGAGACTCCCAGAAGCAACCAGGGAGTGTGGAGTCCAACTGGACTTTCACAGATCCTACCTCTACTGGTAGACACCTTGCTCTCCAACCACTTTGTCTGTAATTACTGACCAGTCCCTCATACTCAGTGAGTTTTCTCTTGAAAACATCATCTGTGTGATTTATACCATGGGACTGTTCGCTCCAGAAGAACACACTTCTTTCTGGCTTCTGAGGTAAGGAAAATATCTGGCCTCAAGGTAATGACTACAGTATGCTGGAGGAAATTCATCTGCCTCCAGGTCCACCTTCAGTTGCCAGTCCTTTGCAGAGGGGGACCAAGATTACTGCAGATCTTTCTCCTACAGCTTTTCGCAGCTCACCAGCTTTAATGAAGGTAATGACTTGTTTAGAAGAACAATTCTGTTTCCTCCATTTAATCCTCTTGTTGATGGCTGCTGTCACGACCTACAAGACTTGATCGTGACACTACCGGTAATTGGAGCAACTACTTAAAACATGCTCCAAGGTTCCACATTTGGAGCAAAGAGGGCAAGCTGTTGTCTCTACACATTGCCCCGTATATTGTGGTTAGACAGACTGGGAAGTACACCATTCTCTGCTTGGATTAGGAGTTGAATCTTGTGAAGTTCAGCTCTGTGCATCTCTTCCCAAGTCAACTTCCTCCACAGGGTGCTCTTCCATCTTTGCCATACAGTTGTTTCATTGCCACCATTCTGCAGGACCTCTCTTTCTCCACTACTGCCCTTGCTTCTTCCTGGGCTAGGTACGTCTTCTCCTTCCATTTGCAGCTGTCAACATGGTAGGTACGAAAGGATCATATTCCAGCTCTACCTTGAGTCACCACACTAACTAGCCTGCTGTGCTAGTCTTGCTTCAGCTTTGTCTAAAATTAATTGTATCATTAAAAATCATCTACAGCTGAAAACCTACTAAACACAATAGTGTTGCAACAACAATTAAAAAGAAATTAACACGTTTTTATGAGAAATGGGAAACTTTAAAACTACTCTAAGCTGCTGGCAGGTGTCAGCTTGTTGTGTGCAGGAGTCTGACATCTGATTCAATTACAACTGCTCAGAACTGCATTTCTTTACCCCTACGTTAGTGTGGTCAAGTGTATTTCTGACAAATGTTGTACTTTTTACTTAAGATCACATTGTAGACGATATTGTGTCTTGGACCTTTAAAAAAGAGAAAACATTTTATGATATTTTAACATTAGGGTAAGATAATATGATTTGCATGCCTTTCTTTACAGTTTCAGTTTTTTATACCTGGCTGAAGATCAAATTACCTAATTTGTAAATCTGCAGGAACCCAGCTGTTGCCATATTGACAGTGGTTGTCATGGGTGCATTGCAATTTGAGTATCAAGCCAATGGCTGACTTACATTGAGCAGATAAATTTCCAAATCAAATGTAAAATAAAATCTGTAATTCTAATTGTGTATAAGAAGTTTAAATGGCTAACACTTATCTTGTGTGATATTGACTGGTTCAGTTTCAGTTCCTGCCTTGCAGAAGAATATTTATTGCAGTGTTTTTCTTATTGCAACAAAACTCAGACATTATTAAGGATTTGTCCCAAACCATTATGAACCCACCTAGTCATTTTAGTACTCCTTTAACAACTGCAGAAGTAACCAAACTAAACATCTAAGAGTTCAGTGTTTCGATTATGCTTATTAATTAACACAGACACACTAAGTCTTCACTATCATTTCAGTGAAATACCTGAAATTTTGATTTTTTTAACCTTATCTTTCATTAATGTATCCATTCATTCATTTTCTACCACTTATCTGAATTAGTCATTGGGGCATTAGCCTTTGTTTTGAGACACATACATCCTTTTCCCCAGGCACACTTGCCAACTCATACTGTGGGATCCCTATGCCATCTGGAAGACATAATCCTCCCAGCAAGCCCTGGGTCTTCCTAGGGGTCTCCTCCCAGCTGGTCAAGTCCGTAAACCCCGGAAAGGAAGTATTCAGAAGGCATCTGTATCAGATGCCCGAACCTCCTCAGTTGGCTCCAATCGATGCAGAGGGTTGGATGCTCTACTCCGAGTCTCTCTCGGATGTCTGTGCTTCTTACCCTATCTCTATGCTAAAATTATTTGTGGTGGTTGCTATTTTTGACCATTTTTGGCTGGGAGTGCATGTGCATGATTTAACCATCGCAACAGTATAAAGACTGTTGTGTCATTGTGGATAAAACCTTTGAAAAAGTGAGCACCTGATGGTTTGTTAGTGATTTCCCAGTAAAAAGACTTTAGTACTTTGTTTACTTACTACAGTTTAGGATTTCGTTTTGTACTTAATGGTAGATAATTTTGACTTATCGGCTTTCAAATTTGGCTTTGACTTTTGACTGTGTCTCATCTCTTGAATCTGCTAGTTTTGTTTGCTAGTACAGCAGTATTTTGAGAAAAAGGCTCATAACACTTACAAAGGTTTACAATTATGTAAAACATTGTACTTTGTATAAAAGAATGCATAATGTGACAGTAAAATATTCATAAGGGACAAAGTACACAATTAGTTCAAGGCTATCTGTGATGGGATATTATTTTAGGTCATTTTTCTTAAAATTATTCAGCCTTTTTCTCAGTCCAGTTTAATGTACTTAACTAGAGCATTTGCATGCAAATCCCTGCTCACATATTTTAATTTTAATGAACTTAAATAATTTCAGAACAACATTGGCATAGCAGTTCACACTTCTGCCACACAGACCCAGTATCCTGGCTAGAATCCCATGCCTCATCACTCTCATATTGATACGGCATCTATTTCTCCATATCTGTGTAGATGTTTTCTTTGATCTCTTTTAACATCAAAAACACATGCACATTGGGTAGCAATTTTAAATTTGCTCTTTGTGTTGTACTTGTACACTCATCCAACTATTTGGATTTTTTTTCATCCTATTGGTGTCACCTTTCTTTAACTAGGAATGATTTAGTGAATGTAGCTGAAGCATTTATTATTTTTTCTTTCTTTATTTTATGCTCCAATCTTATGCTCTAATCTTTTACAATTTCCTTTAAGAAATCTGTAATGTTATGATTCACCATCTCATCTTCAGTTTTTTTAGATAAGCTATTTTGAAACAAATAACAGCTTCCTCATTCTGTCCTGCATCAACTGAAAAAGTTCTGAAAGTCAAAGGTAGATTTAGAACCTTATTTCAGGTTTAAGAAACATTAGCATGGATTGTTGCATTCTGTTAAAGCTGTGGCCCATCGAAGATGTTTATCAATCAATAAAGAAATTATAAAAGTCATTTTAGATTTATAATAATTTTGCATCAGAAAAAATTCCCTGAAAACATTTGAGCACCCAGTGTAATGCTTAGGGTAATATATTGTACCAGTAATGGTATCGTGCAGTGAATACACTTGACTTGAGCATTTATAGTTTTCATACTCTTTCTCTGTACATTTAGCATTCGTTTGCTCAGAGGTTGATGCAATTGCTGCTTCTGGAGCAGCTGTCCTTTTCTCCATCCAAACGGCCCACTTCTTCTCTTCTTTTGTCAGCATCTTTTCGTGTTAAAACTGATTAAGTTTAATTTTTCACTTAAGCTGGTACTTAAGCCTTCAATCTGCCTCAAGAATAATTTAATATATGATGAGGTAGGGGAAGTGACAGCGAAGGTGGTAGGAATGAGAATGGCACCTATACGCATACGCCGCATGGCCACCCTGCTGGCCGCTGCTTAGAGTTATTCTACAATAAAATAAAATAAAAAGGAGGAATAACCTTGGAGGTCAATCATCACCCCAAAAGCCAATAGTAGATGTCACGTAGTATATGTGTATCAAATTTCAGGTCAATAGGTCAAACGGTTTACGAGCTACAGGCGATTTAAAATCCTGGACAAGCAAATGGAGAGCCACGGTAGCGTATTATATAAAAAGATATGTGGTTCAACCAATCAAATGTGTGTAGCATCACGTGTTCTCATGTGGAACTTTAAAATAAATATAGCTTATCTGTGGGACAGAGGGCAGGGCGACGTAGGAAGAAGAAATAGCAATGAACAGAGAGCAACGCCAGGAGGAGTCAAAACAACGTCAAGAGAGGGCAAGAGACATGTGACCGTTTTCATCTGATCGTCAGCTAAAACATCTCATGAATGATACTGATTGCTAGATTAAAAGCTCCCAAGGATATTCATCTTAGACACTTTTTAGTAAGCTTTTTCTAAAGACTATATACAGTATATCCGGACTTTGCTGTTTACATTTTCTTTTACATTTTCTTTCTTCTACTGGTGTTATTCTTCTTTAATAAATACCAAATTGCTTTTAATTTTCTGTACTTTGTCTTTATATCTAAAGTGATTGAAGTAATAAGGTAAATATTTAGAACACCTAGAGCAGTAAGGAAGTGCCGTATGATCCGAACTGCAAGGTTTTCTTGGACCGATGATGAGAGTTCTATCCAATAGTGAACAGTGTGTTAAAGTACCGCACTTGTGCGGGTTAAAGCGCTACAGCATAACAAACTGTGCATACGTCATTCAAGCAGTACTTTTGTGTTTAGGGTCTGTGTGTATGTGTATGTCTATGTATGTGTGTATTAATCTTAAGGTACAAGGGTAGACCAACCCAGCAATGAATCTGGTGAGTACAATTATCTCTGAAAAAAATAAGTAAAGAATAAATAGAGATGAATGCCACTATAATACACAACTTTAAAGTGCAGTTTTGCATTTCCCAGACACTCATTTTTTTGGACTGCACTTGTATTGTGATTGTACAATCATTTGAATTTTGTGATCGTGCAGGGTTAAATTGAATAAATAAAAGAGAGTGGTGAGAAGTTAGTGCATTCCAACTTTCATAACAGCCCAAACCAAAGGTATTTGGACAGATATCTTAAATTTTAAGCATAAAATAGTTAATAAACAAAATAAATTGCTTCATGAGTTAGATTTTGTCTAACTAGTGTTTTCTGTGTTCTCAAAGTGCAATTGCTAAAGTAAACACATCTACGGCTTTTATAACTGGATAAACTGAAATATCAGAGGTTCTTAAAAAATAAACCAAAAACAAAAAGCACACTTGCAAAAAAAAGCATAGGAAATGACGTCACCAATAAAGCAGCAAATAACAACTGAAAATATGTTGGTGTGTGTAAGTGGGACCTACAGTGGACTGGTGCCCTGTCCAAGATTGGTAGTTTCCTTACACCTGAGACTACAGAATAGTCTCTGGGCTCTCATGACCCTGAAATGGATTAAGTGGGTTTGTAATGTTAATAAAAAATATAAGATTTTCCATTGCATTTTTGGCTTCTGTGGTGTTAAAGTTGCTTTTAAAGGAAGCAAAAGGTATTTGTGGTTCAACATTTACTTCAAACTTGTCTGTGTCCCTTATTGTTCAGTTATATCTGTCGTGGGTTGAATGAGTAGCAAACATATTGTGCCAGTGATCACCAGCCAGTGGATTCTTGTTCTTTTATATTCATCTTTTATGGAAGTTTGCACTAGTTGGAATTCATTTGTGACTTTGGCAGGCTTGCTTGTTTTAAAGGCACCCCTGTACCTGGCACTGGACCTGTTCATTTGAATGCTGGAATGCCAGCTCATACTGTTGATGACATATTGGTGATGCCATCCTCAGACTGAAGCACCTTTGGGAATGATAAGACAATGGCTAGATCTGATCATGATGACTTCAACTCTCAATTCACCAGAAGAGCCTCTACTGCATATTGGGAGAGGCTGAAATCTCTCTTCATGACCTTAGTGTAGGCAACGGCAAAGAGTTTTAACAAAAGCTTTTCAGTGGTCTTGGCATCAAGCCTTAAAAAAAGATACAGAGTTTTCATGCTAAATATTTTCAGTCACAAAGTGAAGTTTTTGTCTTTGTTTTGGAGCTGGGATGGTACTGTATATGCAGTTTATACAGACTGTCCATCTCTGTAAACCAAATATGGTAGCATGGTGATTAAAATGTGTTTTTTATTAGATTGTACACCACCAAACACAATTTAGGTTGATTTAAAACCTCCGGAATTCTCAATGTTTGTATGTATAATGAGAATACTATGGCTTATTCAGTTTGTGGCTTTAAAATGAGTTTTTAAGTATTTCTTATAATTGTGTAGGCTATTTTAATCATCCTCTCACTTGTAAGTGGAACTCATGCAGTTTGGATCCCATTTATGAGGCACACTGAATGTCTTAAAAGTGAAAGAGGGATTTTGTAGTTTGTAATATCTGGGTTTTCTATGGGATTAGAAATCTGGACCAAAGTAATTCAAATACTGTGAATTTCTGGTAAGTCAGGTCTCTAATCTTTTATACTACCTACTCTGTTAACATTATTGTGTTACAGTGTCCATAAAAAATATTCACCCTTTGGATGCATTCATATATTATTGATGTACAAAATTGAATAAAATTATAAAAAAACAATGTCAAAGTTCAGATCTCTTCAAAGTGACCTAAAGTAATGACAAATATAAACTACAAAATAATAGATTGCATAAGTATTCACCTAGTATGTAGTAACTTCTTCTTTGTCAGCTGTGACAGCCTTGAGTCTTTGTGGATGGATCCGCCAGCTTGTATGAAGATTGTGAGTCTTTTTCAAGTGCAGCCACAAATTCTCACTTGAATTGAGATCTGTACCTGTATTTATCAAGTTTCTCAGAATTACTTCTAGGAATTGCCCTTAAATGTTTGACTAGTATAAGAATTTTTCCTACCTCAGAGTGGAACATGAAAAGTATTTACTTCCACTGTCAGCAAGGGGTAGGAGTCCACGTTTGAGAATAAATGATGTCTTGATTTTATGGCACCCAATGCTACAAAATGGTGCTCACGATGATACTTAGAACTTTTTTGATATTAACACTAAGGCTTCATCACAAAAATAATAATAGTAATAATATTCAAAGTAGTGGAAGAAGAAAAAGAAGGAAAACATAACAAGGTAGGATATTGTGCTATGCTGCATGTCATTCTAGCCACTTCTCAACACCATCAAGAATAACACAGTAACAAACACCAAGATGGAAAGACTGAGATGCACATACTGATTGGGAGTTAAGCCTGATAACAGATATGTTTAATGAACAATGAATGATCCACAACTGTATTTTGGAAGAATTACCTTCCTGCAGTTATGGCTATGGGAAATGGCTTGTTATCTAACAGGTACTTAGACTATCCGCAGCTATTTCTGCACTGTTACTGACAGTGCATTTACTCTTCCAGTTTTCCTGATCATCTTCGAGAGTTGTGTGCTGTGTCTTTCTCTGTGATCCCACCTTATCTTCTACGAGGCTCTATTTATCCAAATCCCCTGGAGTAATCACCTTTAAAAAGTAACATCAATGTTATAAGGGTTCATGGAATACAGAATTCAGTAGGCCTGTGGGACATTTCACACATCTGGCCCTGCTTATCACCTGGGTAATATTCTAGCTATGCAGTACAGCTTGCATCCATGACCACCTGTCTGATGATATCATATTAACGCTTATGATTCACATATGTATGTTGATCCACACTTGGGGCAATGATCTTAACTTGTGTACTGATTTGCATGAATGCAGCATTGCTTTAACATTCCCATACATGGAGTCAGAGGGAAATATATACACTTTTATATTACCTCTTGCCTTGTAAAGGCTTTTAAAGCTTGGTACAAAATTCAAGAAATGGTTTGTGGAGACATACCCAAATCATTGCTATTGCAAAGCTGCATTTTCGCTGTGGCCCACAAGCTATATCAGCTCTTTTATTTAAGCTAACAATGCATCAATCAATTGATAATGTGCAACGTTTGTTGCAAATATTATTATATCTATGGCAAATTGATATCTTTTTATGAGCTAATTGTTGTCCAGTGTTTGTAAATCGTTCCACCTTTTCCAAGATGTATATGCTGATCTCTGCCTAAATGTCATCCTCTGGCAACCCTTGAGAGTTTAGACAGCTCATGATCTCTTATAATTCCTGGTAAAGTTAAAAGTAGTTTCCTAAATTAGGAGAAACAAGCCAATCCACATGTACTACAATCATTTGAACCCCTTGCCTAGATACAGGCAATCTCCATTAAACTAATTTTGTGAATGTTGAAACCAACTGGCTTAACACCTAAGCGAATATCTAAGCAATAAGTTATTTAGGTTTTTTTCATTTGTAATTAATTTAGAGCACTTTGCAAACATTTGTTTTCACTTTGACACTGAAGTGTCTTTTTCTGTTGATCGGCATTAAAAAAGCCAAATTTAATCCATTGTGATTAAATGTTACATAACAATTACTTGTGAAAACATCCAAGGGATGAATACTTTTTAAAGGCATTGTATATCATGGAGACATGAATGTTTGGCTCTAAGACTTAGTCTAAGTGATACCCTGTAAGTCATAAAACATTTTAAATTTTATACTTCATTTTATCATTTTTGATGATTGTTTATAGGTGAAGCATTACTTCTACAAAATGTCTGGATTCAAATCATCTTAATTCTTAATTATATTTTGAAAATGCAGCATTACTAAGCAAATTTCATATAACATTAAAAAGTACAATGCAAAACATTTAATAGGTTATCGGAACCTGCTCACTTACATAAAAATGTGCACATAATTTTCCTTGACAATATTTATGAAGTCATATGGCACATTTAATTTTACTTATTTTTTGAAAGCTTTCAGTTCTGATTGTTTTGTTGAATGTCTGTGAGAAAATGAAAACACAGTTTCTTACAAATAGCAAGTCTGACCTTAAAGATCTTAAGCTTTTGATCTGTCTCTTTCTTCTCACACAGTAGGCGACACTTAATCCAATTTGGATAGCATTTAGTGACTTCTAAATTGGAGCAAGGCAGCCATTCTCAAGGAAATTATTTTTTCTTCCAACTGTTATTCCCCTGAGAAATTTCTGTTACTAGACTTTTTATGATGTGAAATACACTTTTTTGTACTCATGTTATTATAGTATTAACACCTGATGTTTAAACAGCTTTGCATAGTATAATAATTTTTAAACACTGGGCCATATCAGGTAACAAATTAGTAACTGTGAATCCTATCTGGCAAAGTATTAATAAAATGTTCCATATAATGCTTTTTACACGTTTCCTGTAGAATGTGTGTATTGTTTTCCTGCAAGTTGACTTTTACATGAAAAAAAAAAAATATATATATATATCTACACTACGACAAGGCGGTATGGTCTCACATAACTCTCTATCTCAAAGCACAACTGCACAAGTCCTCTCTTTGTCAAGAAGTAATGTCTTCATTAAACAATTTCACCCCATATAACCAATTTATCGTTCTTTTAAACCAGAGTCTGTATTTTCTATTCCTTATACCAACTCTCCTGACTCCAAACTCGCATAACATCTTCTTATAAACCCTCAGTCTTGGAGTACTTCTGGCAAACAAAGAGCATAACTTGGAAGTGTTTTTGGGTGAAAGAGAACTTCTGAGGGACAGGTCCATGCACCTGAACTACCAAACCTATAAAAGATCAAGCTGGAGAAAGGTACAGCCACCCTGCAGCTCTGGGAACACATTGTCATTGTCTGTGGTCCTCCCCTAATTCTGGCTCAGCTTGGATAGATCAAAACACTCTTCCTCCATTACAATATGTAATGCATACTGTATATGTGTGTTAGTATTTGTAGAAAATTCAAAGTTTATCCTAGTTAATAAAGTCTGGAACTGTTAACAACAAAGTCGTCAGTCCACACCCCAAAACATCCTAAACAATTCACTTCCCATGAGAATCCATCAGTTAAGGAAAATTTGAAGCAATTAAACTATGCACCTTTGATTCTTTTTTCTTCTGGTAAATATTTTAGACAAATAAATAGATTGTAAGTTAGGGCAATTTGAAAAATATATAGAGTAAGAGTTTTTCAGATTGGATGCCATCATCAAAGAGACTCCTCAGTGATCCATTCTTGGACCTTTATTTGTTCTGATTTATATAGTAACACTAATTTTGATATATTGTGTAAAGTTGTGAATTCAAAGATGACAAAATTGGAAAACCAAAATTAAAGAGGCAACAAGATTAGGCAATTTTAAATTTGGTCAGAACATAGTATCTTAAAGAAGTACCTAGTGGAGATTTAAAATCTGTGCTGAAATACTGAATCCTTGTAATCTTTAGATAATGCAGCAGTGAGGTTGTTCTTAGTGTAACAGAAATTCAAAGTAGACATTTAATCACAAGTGCCAGAGAGCCATCTTTCATATTTTTCTACATACAGTGGGATGCAAAAGTTTGGGCAACCTTGTTAATAGTCATTATTTTCCTGTATAAATCGTTGGTTGTTACAATAAAAAATGTTTGAACAATTATTGCACACTTTCTGTAAATCCAATAAACTTCATTTCACTTCTCAAATATCACTGTGTGTGTCTCCTATATGATATATTTAACTGACATGTTTTATCGTAACTATTAACAAGGTTGCCCAAACTTTTGCATCCCACTGTAAGTTCAATTACTTTGCACTTCTTTTCTTATGGACCTGAACATCATGTCATTTACTGGTTCGATTCCAAGGAGCAGGAAAAGTGACCTGCATGTCACAGAAGATGCCGTGTAACTGCAATGACAAGACAAGGATTGCTTTCTCAATTTTGGTATCAACTGGAAATTAATAGGTTTACACATTACATAATGCATTAATTTTCTTATTTTCTTGTTTAAAAAATTTTAATCAGTACTCTCATTTGCATAATATTCTTGTTTGTTGGGGTTCAAAGGAGAGACTACTTATTTTGGTCCTGTGTATCTGTCTTAATACAGGAATGCCCCCTGTCTTCTTATTATCTGAGCTCCTTTTTGCCCTATCCATCACTCTTGTCACTGGGGACACAGAACTGATGTTTTTTGGAGAAACAAAATTTGTAGTGGAGGAAAGCAGCACATCCGTGGTTCGCTTAATCATCATAAGGACTGGTGATCCTGTAGCTATCAATGCTCTGGTTCTGGTAAGTGTTTTAAATTTTACTACTAAATCTTTCTTTCTTTCTTTCTTTCTTTACAGAGAAGGGAAAGAAACTGAATACCAGCTCTACTTTCTAACCAAATATTATAAGTTGAACATATTAAACACTCTTGATCAATATTAGCTTTCTTCCTGGGCTCTCCGATCATTTTACATCTTTACAAAGTACTTTGAAAACCTATTAGCCCAGCAGAATAAAGTTCAAAGGTCAAAAAGCACATTATGAGAAGAACTTACTTTTGACAGAGTATACTAAAAATTGTCATTTACAGGGCATAACACGCTGCTTTTAAAGTTTTTGAACTCGGATAATAATTTTAGGAATCTGTGAACTATCACTCAAGAGATATGGTGTCCACAAACAGCAATGTGACCAAATGAAACTGGCTGATTTTTTTTTTTAATTTGTGCAATTCCATTCTGTTCATCTAACTATATAATTCTTGACATTCAGTCAGTCATCATCCAACCTGCTATATCCTAACACAGGGTCACGGGGGGTCTGCTGGAGCCAATCCCAGTCAACACAGGATGCAAGGCAGGAACAAATCCCGGGCAGGGCGCCAGCCCACCACAGGGCATTCTTGACATTGTTAAAAAAAAAAAAAAAGTTTTATAGAGACCATTAAGAGAGCAATCACTTCAAATCCCCAGCATTAGATTAACAATGGCATTCCTATATATGCGTGTTTTAAGAGTTAAATTAATACTGGAGTGCCTGCTGAGAAGTTAGTCTTGGAACATGAGGATCTCTCCTCTGTAGCAGATTAACTTTCTGAATGCCATACTATTTCTCCTCTTTATTTCCCAGTGTGAGTTTGCAGGGTACACCAAACAGCTTTTCACCTTTAATAAATTTTGCCTTATTATCCGACCTTTTGATTATGAGTCTCCAGAATCAACTGAACTTTTGTGATTTTTCACTTTTCCTGGGTATTGCACTGAAGAACAAATCCATTTGAGGAGATGTAATGCACATTAAGTGAATGTACTTTTTTTTAGAGATCTTTGAGTAATATTTAGTACCACTGGCTTAAACTGTTAATGTCTGAATTTCATTTCAACTCCAATGGTCATACTTGCCACAAGAAATGTTAAGTACAATAATTTGAAGATGGATATCTCATAATTGCAGGTTGTCTCAAGTTTAGAAACCATCATCCAAACACACAAGATATTTGGATCTTAATATAAAAACAAATTAAACACTATTTATATATACATCTATATATATATAATACAAAGCTGACGGACTGACTCTCTTATCAACAAAAACCCTATTTCCTTTATAGTTTAAAAGCTGAAATTTTGGTAGACTGGTACATCTAGGTCAGTAGGTAGTCGCTAAGAAAGGACATTTCAATATATCAATATTTAGGGGTTACTCCCAATAGAATAAGTAATCTGAAAAATGTCTTGACAGATTTGATTGAAATTTAGTGATGTAACAAAAAAAAGAAAATTAGGGATCACTTTTTTTTATTTACTGATAATTGTTAATATTCAGCTCTCAGCTTTGCTGAAAGCGTGCTTAATGCAAATGAAGGATGCAGCAGAAGTGATTGATGGGCCACGTGAATAGCCCCTGTATCCAATAGGAAGGACGGATGACTGAAGACAGCGAAGTTCTAGAGAGGAAAAAAGACGTGATGATTTTGCAAAATGGAAGTAAGATGCCAAGCTCAGTGGTTAGCAAGTGCTGTTTTTTGCTGTTGTCTAACAACACCACTCTTAGATGCGTGCCAGCTGTCATCTTGGTTATGGGTTCCACTTCGTCAATTCCCAGGCCCTGGTTGCGGTACTGAAAACTAAGCCCCTCACACCATTGTTCTCGGAAAACTTTGCATAACAGTTTCAATTTTTTTTTTTGGGAATTCAGCCATTTGTGAGGTCAGGTATTGATGCTTTATGCACAGACCTGTCTCAATTTGCATTCCAATTCATCTTATTGGTGTTCAGTGGAATTTATGTCTGGGCAATGTGCAAGCCAGTTGAGTTCCTCTACACCAAACACATCAAACCATGTCTTTATGGACCTACTGGAACAGAAAATGGACTTCCCCAAACTGCTGCAACAAAGTTAACAGCACACAATTGTCTAAAATGTTTCTTTATGCTATACCTTTCACTGAAACCAAGGAGCCTAGCCTAAAAACCTGAAAAACAACCCCAACTCATCCTCTACCAAACTTCACTGTAGGCACTATGCAGTTTCAGAAGGTAGTGTTCTCCTGGCATCCACCAAACTCATATTTCTCCATTAGACTGCCAGATAGATAAATATAATTCATCACTCTGGATAACACTTTCCACTACTCCCAGTGTCCAATTGTGGTGTACTCTACCCCATTCCAGCCAATGTTTGGCATTGTGCATAGTGAATGTAGGCTTGTGTGCAACAGTTTAGGTATGGTAACCCATTTCATGAAGCCCTTGCCTCAAAGTTTTTGTTCTGATGTTTCATTTAGAGGTAGTTTGGACTTCATTTGTGAGTGATACAACTAGCAACTTTTACTTGCTATGCACATCAGCACTCAACAGCCACACTCTGTGAATTTGCATGACCTACCTCTTCATGGCTGAGCTGTTGTTCCTCCTAGATGCTTCTGCTTCACAATAATAGTGCTTACATTTGACTGGGGCATATCTAGCACAGCAGAAATTAAAATATTGACTTGTAGCATTGATTTTATGGATGTGGCTGAATCCTAAATTCAAACATTTGGAGGGGTATCCGCATACTTTTGCCAGAGGCGGAAGAACGGTGATAGAGAGAAGAAAGGAAGAGGAAGAAAATACAAAGTACTTGGGGCTTTTATGCTGTGCTTTGTAACTGTGGTTTAAGTCTGGTGGGAAATGCTTGCTTACGAGTTTCCCACAGCCGAGTAAAAAACCAGTGCGTCTGCGTGTGTCAGATGTTGGGCGGCTGGAGCACATCCTGCATTACACTATATATGTAGAGAGATAGGTTGTAGTCATATACATGAATGTAGCTTATGATGGACTGGCATTATGTCCTTATGTCCATTGTTGCTGGCCCCTTGTCCATTAACTGGATTAAGATAGTCTGATACATAGATGAGTATGCCTGAACTTTAATTTAAATTAATCAAAACTGAATATTTGAATAGGATCAACCTAGTTTATATGAATTTACATATTATACATATATTTACAATTTTATATGAAATATAAAGTAATAATTCTAGGCTGATAAATCTTTATCAGTATATTTTATTTACTGGTCAGAGATAACCAGTTCTTGCAGGTGGAGTCTGTGGCCTAAGAAGCATGCTTATAGTCAGAATCTTTTTTTCCTTGACACGATCCTGATTATCACTGCATTGCAAAATTACTTGTACAGGAATCACTTTAGGCTCATTTTAAGCTAAGTCATGTGCATTCATCGAAGCAGGTAATGAATCCATTCATGACTCATTCATTTAGATACTATTGGTGCTTTTCCTCTGCCCTTTTTGTTTTGTCTCTGAACAAGTTTTTTCACCCTTTCCATGTCCTTTTCTTGTCTGGCAAGGATTATACTCTTACCTACATTACTGCAGTTTTCAACATGGTGTTACAGCCTTTAGTGATTCATTCTTAATGAATGCTACTGAATGCAAACTTTAAAAGAGGCCTCCCCAGTGCTTTATTGTTGTTGATGCACTTCCTGACCTTTTGTTTGTCCTTTTAAACTAATTCTGGGTTTTAACAAATATTTCAACAGTGGAAAGGATGAAAGAGTATGTAGGTGTGGTATTTGCTTGCATATAATCTAAAAATGATCTAAAACAGACAGTTTAACCTAACATTCAGTCACAATACTGTTATGTCTTCTGGAAGTGCATGTAAATGAAAAAATGGTGAAGAAAGAGAAGATAAAACATTTTCATGCTGTGGCAGCAGTGAACACAACACAATGTTTCATTTTTTTTTTTTACAAAGAAAGGCAGAACTAAACTACACAAAATATAAACTAAAAAACCTTTTGTCTGTCACCATTGACTCCTCAACTAGAAATTCACTCCAGCTAATTTGTTTAAAACACTTTTCCATCTTTCTAAAATATTGTTTGCAGATGTAAAATGTAACATTTATGGACTCACTCTCTTAAAACACTTCACACATATTATATTTACAGTATATTATGAGGATCATAACTTTCCTATAATCTATGTATCCTAAATTCTTTCATGAACATGAAGACCTATCATTGTTTAAATTTATCATTTTTATTCTTTTGCTTTATTAATTATTGCATTTCTTAATTTTCTACTTTCATAACTAAAGTTGCTCATTATTTTAACATTCACTTATAAGATTCCCTTTTTGATGCACATTCTCTGTTAAATTGAGGAATGGGCCAAGGTCCTCAAGTTGATCTTGTAAAGGCTGCAGTGGCTACATGTTTTTTTTTTTCCCAGCTGCATTTCTTAATTCTTTGCTGATAATGGAACTTGTTATTTAATTATATAGCTACTTAGTGGTTTCATTCTGCAGTGTTGGGTCTTTTTTTAATATTGTAGTTTTTCTTTTTTGAGATCTTCATCCAAATAATTTATGGATTGGAGGAGATGAGTGATTTTAGTGCTTCATATCTTTCTTTGCCAATTTTTTTTACTGAATATCTTACTAAAACAGATACTTTATAATGAACACACCAAGGCATTAATGATATCATGTTAGTTGGTGGACTCCTGGTACCCTTGTTATTTGCAGTTCTTTTATAATTGGAAGCTGTTTGAGAACAAAAGAAGAAATTAAGGTGTTTGATGAGTAAGGTAGCTAAAATTAATCAGAAAAATGTTGTTATTTTTTAATTAAGAAATAGTGGTGAAAAAGGGTGGTACAGTGGTAGGCTTGCTACCTCACAAACTACCTGCATGTAGTTTGCATGTTTTCTCTGTATCTAAGTGCGTTTCCTCCTACAGTCCATAGACATGCATGTTAGATAAATTGGCATTGTTAATTTGGCCCTAGTGTGTTTGTGTTCAGCACATGATGTACTGGTATAGGGGCAGATTGTGCCTTGTGCCTCTTACTTACTGGAAGAGGTTCCCATGACCCTGACCTGGATAAAAGTCCAAAGAATGGATATGAATGGAATGAAAAAAAAAAAGCCTGCTGCCATGCGGCCTTCCAGGATAAACTTTAGGAGCCCTGGAGTAGGGCCTTTAGTATATGTGATTAGAAAATAATATTTTCATTTTCAAAACTGTTACTTTATTGGTACACAAGTGTTTTCTGTGGGGTGTAATAAAGAAAAATGTTAAGCCAGGGTTTAACATATAGGGGTGCAAAAATAAAACAGACTAATTAGATGTTATTACTAGACCTCCTCAATTCCACTAACATGCCTTCCAATGAGGAAGCAGAGCCTGGGGACTCAGAGGTGGGCTCCCCCATCTCTGGGACTAAGGTCACTGAGGTGGTCAAAAAAACTCCTTGCTGGCAGGGCCCTGGGAGTGGATGAGATACGCCCGGGATTCCTCAAGGCTCTGAATGTTGTAGGACTGTCTTGGTTGACACGTGTCTGCAACATCGCAAGGACATTGGGGACAGTGTCTCTTAATTGGCAGACCGGGGTGGTGGTCCCCCTCTTTAAGAAGGGGGACCGGAGGGTGTGTTCCACCTATAGAGGGATCACACTCCTCAGCCTCCCTGGAAAAGTCTATTCGGGGGTTCAGGAGAGGAGGGTCCATCAGATAGTCGAACCTCAGATTCAGTGTGGTTTTTGTCCTTGTCGCGGAACAGTGGACCAGCTCTACACCCTTAGCAGGGTCCTGGAGGGTGAATGGGAGTTTGCCCAACCAGTCTTCATGTGTTTTGTGGACTTGGAAAAGGCGTTCAACCGTGTCCCTCGGGGAATCCTGTGGGGGGTGCTCCGGGAGCATGAGGTACCGCACCGCCTGATAAGGGCTGTTTAGTCCCTGTACAACCTGTGTCAGAGCTTTGTCCGCATTGCTGGCAGTAAGTCAGACCCGTTTCCAGTGAGAGTTGGACTCCGCCAGGGCTGCCCTTTGTCACCTATTCTGTTCATAACTTTTATGGACAGAATTTCTAGGCACAGCCAGGGTGTTGAGGGGGTCAGGTTTGCTGGACTCAGGGTTGGGTCACTGCTTTTTGCAGACGATGTTGTCCTGTTTGCTTCATCAGGCTGTGATCTTCAGCTCTCTCTGGAGCGGTTCGCAACTGAGTGTGAAGTGGCTGGGATGGGAATCAGCACCTCCAAATTCGAGACCATGGTCCTCAGCTGGAAAAGGGTGGAATGCCCTCTCAGGGTTGGGAGTGAGATTCTGCCCCAAGTGGAGGAGTTCAAGTATCTCGAGGTCTTGTTCTCAAGTGATTGAAGAATGGAGCGTAAGATCGACAGGCGGATCGGTGCAGCCCCTGCAATGATGCGGGCTCTGCATCGGTCTGTCATGGTGAAAAAGGAGCTGAGCCGTAAGGCAAAGCTCACAATTTACCAGTCGATCTACGTTCCTACCCTCACCTATGGTCATGAGCTATGGGTAGTGACCGAAAGAATGAGATCGCGAATACAAGCGGCTGAAATGAGTTTCCTCCGCAGGGTGTCTGGGCTTTCCCTTAAAGATAGGGTGAGAAGCTCAGTCATCCGGGAGGGGCTCAGAGTAGAGCTGCTGCTCCTCCGCATCGAGAGGAGTCAGATGAGGTGGCTCGGGCATCTGATAAGGATGCCTCCATGGTGAGGTGTTCCGGGCATGTCCAACTGGGAGGAGGCCCCGGGGAAGCCATGACACACTGGAGGGACTATGTCTCCTGGCTGGCCTGGGAACGCCTCGGGATTCCCCCGGAAGAGCTACAAGAAGTGGCCGGGGAGAGGGAAGTCTGTGCATTTCTGCTCAAGCTGCTGCCTCCGCGACCCGACCTCGGATAAGCGGAAGAGGATGGATGGATGGGTGGGTGGATGGATGTTATTACTGCCAATTGTCTATAATTAAATTTTTAACTAATTAGTCATTCTAATTATACTGCAGATTTAAAACATATCATGAATACCTCTGTTGGAAGTAATCAGGCACCATTGTTCTCCTTGCCTTAATCAGATCAGTAGTTTTCAGAGTTGCAAGAAACTTGTCTGACAGCGGATACGTTGATATTTTCACCAGTTCTTCTTCCAATATACTGTAAGAGGGACATTCAGAAAGTTTCCACACTTTTTACTTAAATTCTATTTATTAAGAATTTCAAAAACAAATTACATCACTTTTTTAGATAGTCACCTTTGTTTGTGATGCAATTTTCCCAGTGTCTTACCAACTTTTTAATGCCCAATTACTACTCCTCCCACCTTCACCGTTCCCAATGAAAGTATAAAAGTGCAGAAGCTTTTTGAACGTCCCTCGTCTTTAGTTGTAGAGTTAATAAATGTGACTATATTTCATCCATCCATCCATCTTCTTAAATCGCTTATCCAGGGTTGGTTTGTAGGATAGCTGGAGCCTATCAAAGCAAGCGTAGGGCACAATTTAGGAACAACACCTGGACATGGCACCAGTGTGACTAAATTTATCAAACAATATAATGTATGCATTATATTATTTTCTATCTCAAAATAAATAAGAAATAAATACATACATACCCTAAATATATACATACTGTAAATACAATTACCACTAATCCATTTATGATCAGCCGGTTAATTTAGAACTATGTCAGTTTAATTACTTGCAAGAGCTATTATGCATAATTTTTGTTGTTTTTGAAAAAATAAACATAGAATTTTGTAACACAATGCTACAGTGATAAGAAAGTGAATTAGTTCAATGAATCGATTTCAAATGATCAATTGAACTAACAGACTGTATTTAGCAAACAGAAACTCAGAATAATAGAGGACTGGAATAATTTAATTAGATCTTTTTCACAGCTTCCCATATGTTTTGTCTTGGCCAGTACAATAAAATTAAAGCAATATGGTCAACCAAAAGCAGCTAAGCTTTCTTGCCACCCACACTGATTCCCCACAAAAAAGGATGTATTTATCTTTTTCCACCAGCTGATGCATAATTGAAAAGATCCTGTCATCTGTGGAAATGGAATTGCAGTGAGATGCTAAGTTTTGGTTAGACCTTCCTTCATAGTTTTGGGAGCTCTTCCAATGCAGAATAACATACAGATGTTTTTGTTTTAGTTAAACTATTAACAACAATGGGTGACCAGATGTTTGTTTTTCTAACTATGAAGCAGGCTTCTGTGGTCAGATCTGGAGCAGAGAATCGCTGCAAACACATGTGGAAACAGAAGCTGTAGGCTACACACTGAAACATTTGGTAGAAACTACCAGGCCTACGTTTTTTAGAATTTAAGTTGCAATGTGACTGACTTTGATTAACAGATAAATTCCGGGACTGACAGCTGTAGTGAGATGGCCTGCCTTTTCTCTAAGTATGAGATTCAAAGACAGGCTACCACACTAAAGATGCTGCTGTCTTTGGGTTGGTTACATTGGTAACATCTGGAGCATTTAGTGGGTTCTATATTTCCTTTTGCTAGCAATAAATTACACATCAGTTAGGGGTTTTAATGCACTGAATTTGAAAGCACATGGCCCTATTATTCTTTTCTTTTTCTTCTATTAGCTGTATCACATAGAATGATGTGAATATATAGTAAAAAAATATAGTATAAATTTCAGCTTTAGTAAGCAAATGAAGAATGTAAAAGGACTCAAAAGCCCATTTTTCTGTCTGTGTAGCAGTTTTTTTTTTTTTGACAAAATCAATAATATTTTCTCAAGGTATACTGGAATTTTTGCTAATCTTTAAAGTCAACCAATAGTTCTAACTTTTATCCTATGGTTTGGTTGTCACAGCAATGCAGTGGTGAGTGTCGTCATCTCACTGCTCTAGAAACTGAGGGAACCCTCCATTTAGAGTTGCATCATCATCTCCTTAAGTGCATGAATTATTTGTCTGGGGAATCCCACATCTAAAAATTGTGTAGGTTAGATTAACTAGTATAGTACAGGCGTGTTTTGAAATGTGTATAACTGTCTTACAGTGGATTAACGTGGATTAACACCCTTTTCTGGATTGGTTTCTATGTTAGTCCCATTACTACTAGGATAAAGTCCATCAATTCCAAAACATAAAATTGGAATAAGCGGATCTTGGAAACTGATGTATAGCATGTCTAAGTCCATTCACAGTTTCAGCTCTGCCTTATCTTTACAAAAATATATTTGTGTTTTCCAGTTAATTTGTTAAGAAAAATAAGAAAGGATTACTGCATCATTTAACAAAATCACAATCAGTCTTTAACAACAACAACAACAACATTTATTTATATAGCACATTTTCATACAAACAGTAGCTCAAAGTGCTTTACATAATAAAGAATAGAAAAATAAAAGACACAATAAGAAAACAAAATAAATCAACATTAATTAACATCGAATAAGTGTAAGGTTCAATGGCCAGGGGGGACAGAAAAAACAAAAACTCCAGACGGCTGGAGAAAAATAAAATCTGTAGGGATTCCAGACCATGAGACCGCCCAGTCCCCTCTGGGCATTCTACCTAACATAAATGAAACAGTCCTCTTTGGATTTAGGGTTCTCATGGAAGGGCTTGATGAAGATGGTCACGTAGACTTCTGCCTTTTAATTCATCCATCATTGTTGGAGCATCATTAAGCTTTGAGTAGGTGGAGGTGGCGCAGGCCACCACCACAAAGAAACCGGAAAAAGAAACAGAAAAGAGAGTAGGGTAGGGGTCTACACATAGCAGATTACCCAAACAGTTGTTTTTATGAAAACAGGTACATGGCATTAAAATGGATGTATGTCGATGGATGTACCGTACCAGTAATTTCTAAGCCATTAAAGATGTTGGTTGTGTACACATGACTTTTGTTTTTTATTTTGGCTGTTCACTTTTGCAGACTATGGTGAAGTTCTTTTATTGCATGTCCAACCAACTTGCAACATGTATAGCTTCATTTTATTTTAATAGATAGCACAGATCAGCATACTTGATTTCCGTCTTACTTTTGTTTCTGTGCACCCTCTTTCTGTACGTGTGTCAATACTACTACTACAAAAACAGTATAGTTTATGGTATGAACAGATTTTTTTGAGCAGAGGTTAGTGGAAAAATGTATTCTCCCAAATACTTTACCCAGTAAATGACCTGTCTACTCGTGTCTTGTGATGTTGCATTTAACTAGTTACAGGTGCCTTTATGTGTTATCTTTATCAAGTGCAATGGAAAAACCTAGTTCTGCCCCTTTTTTTAAATTGAGTTTTTTTTTAGTTTTTGGAGTTACTAGCTATTTCCTGTTGTTATAATATAGTGATGATGGCCAAATATGTCTTCATTCTGGTCATAGCATGATGGAAGCAGCTAGTATGTACACAGCATTTTACATACTGAAAGTCAAAAACCTAGCAACTGCATTGGCCAATGAGGAAAGACCACCTACCAATGAAAACATCAGATTATGATCACATGGTTTAAATGCTGCGTTTGCGTTATTTAAAAGGCAAGTGTTGTTGATTCATGAAAAAAACAATATTATGTAAATGAAGCTCAGGAAAAATTAAATCTAGAGATCGTTAATTATAGGAGTGACATCATTTTCTCAAATTGCTGAAAACTTGAAAGATGTGACACACTACGTTTTTTCACAGTTGGTGAGACCTGTGTGTGAACCGCTAATTGATATTGTTCCAGAAAAACAGAAACCAACAAAATCAGATCCACCTCCTAAAGGGAGATTAATCTATACTAATAAAAGGCAAAGCCCTCACTCACTCACTCACTCACTCACTGACTCATCACTAATTCTCCAACTTCCGTGTGGGTAGAAGGCTGAAATTTGGCAGGTTCATTCCTTACAGCTTCCTTACAAAAGTTGGGCAGGTTTTATATCGAAATTCTACGCGTAATGGTCATAACTGGAAGCAGTTTTTCTCCATTTACTGTAATGGAGATGAGCTTCAACGCCGTGGGGGCGGAGTTTCGTGTGACATCATCACGCCTCCCACGTAATCACGCAGTACATAGAAAACCAGGAAGACCTCAAAAGCGCTCAAGAAAACATGCATTATATAATTGAGAAGGCAGCGAAACAATAAGAAGCGAGCGAGTGACATATACAACTATATTCATGAGTTCTGCTACTTCGGAAACAAAGCACGATGTAAACCTACACTTTAAATTAAGTTCATAGACAGGCTGCCGCTGGCGTTTGTAATTTAGTGCCTGCCCATATAAGGCTGTCCGTCAGCAGCAATCCAATAGCAAACTGCCACGGGTAAATATTCACGGGTGAAGGACTGTGCTTATGGAGAGGAAGATGAGATGGTCAGGGTGGTGTTTGACACAAACTCAGCGAAACTGCGAGAGAAAGTTTTAAGTGCCAGGACTAAGGTAACATTAAATAAAGCTATGGACATAGCACGAGATGGCACCAGCACAGCTGGGAACCTTCGATGCAAGTACACCGAGTGGCTCACGTGAACTGGCGAGTGCACAGATAAAAAGCAACAGTTCCAAAGAGCGCTGAACAAAAACCGAATTACACAATTGAAAAGGCAGCAAAAAATATGAAGCGTCTGATAAGCATATTCATAAATGCAGCTACTGTGGAAACAAAGCACACGGTGGAAAAAGTCAATGTCCCGCTAAAGGAAGACAGTGTAAAAAACCCATCCATGCAGTGTGTCAGGTCTCAGATAAAGAAGAAGACGAGCTGTTTATTGATGCAGTAAGAAACGAATCGATGAATGAAACCTGTCATCTTTACAACGATTGACAAACACGGAATGTAACTTGAACACAACACATCCTACAAATACGAACCTGATTGAAAGAAATAATGATAATCAAATCCTTGATGACAGCAACATTCAATAACACTCACAAAACAAATACTGTATATTGACAGTCATGTTACGTTATTTTTAAAATGTTCCCTTTTCTTTTTCTACCTTTTTTAACACACTACTTCTCCGCTGCGATACACGGGTATATATATATGTATATATATATATCCCGCTCTACATACTCGAATAATGGATACTTTATTCGCCATCAATGATTGTTTTGGTAAAGCCATACTCAGTGTATAAATAAAGCTATGGACATAGCACGAGATGGCACCAGCACAGCTGGGAACCTTCGATACAAGTACACCGAGTGGCTCACGTGAACTGGACGAGTGCACAGATAAAAGCAACAGTTCCAAAGAGCGCTGAACAAAAACTGAATTACACAATTGAAAAGGCAGCAAAAAATATGAAGCGTCTGATAAGCATATTCATGAATGCAGCTACTGTGGAAACAAAGCACACGGTGGAAAAGTCAATGTCCCGCTAAAGGAAGACAGTGTAAAAAACCCGTGCATGCAGTGTGTCAGGTCTCAGATAAAGAAGAAGACGAGCTGTTTATTGATGCAGTAAGAAACGAATCGATGAATGAAACCTGTCATCTTTATAACGATTGACAAACACGGAATGTAACTTGAACACAACACATCCTACAAATACGAACCTGATTGAAAGAAATAATGATAATCAAATCCTTGATGACAGCAACACTCAGTAACACTCACAAAACAAATACTGTATATTGATAGTCATGTTACGTTATTTTTAAAATGTTCCCTTTCCTTTTTTACCTTTTTTAACACACTACTTCTCCGCTGCGATACGCGGGTATATATATATGTATATATATATATATCCCGCTCTACATACTCGAATAATGGATACTTTATTCGCCATCAATGATTGTTTTGGTAAAGCCATACTCAGTGTATTCATTAGATGAACGGTAAAAAGTAAGGCGAGGGAGGATGACTCATTGAGGCATGCAGGCTGTAGTCTTGCGTCAACTCTATCTGAATTGCGATCACATTTGAAAAAATATATCTTTTCAAGTTCTATTTAGTCCATATGTGTCAAACTCAAGGGCGGGCCACATCCGCCCGGCGTGTAATTATATCCGCCCTTGAGATCATTTTATATACTGTATTATTGTTATTAAAGCCGGGTATATGAGCGCTGGTAACACAATAAACTACAGATCCCATAATGCAGCGCTTCAGCTGCCTTGCCGTAACACTTACTGCGTTAATCAAGTCTACCTTATGATGCGCAAGTTATTGCAAAGCTAGAGTTATTAGCGCACTGAGTTTGCACGGCGCTTTGGTGACTTTGAAGAACAAAAAGTCCGTCTACATGCTCGAACCTTGTGCATGTTTGGTAGCACATATCTGTGTGAGAAGCTCTTCTCAGTGATAAAGACTAACAAAACAGCACACAGGAGTCAGCCTCACTGATGAGCACCTGCAATCCATCCTGAGAATCTCCACAACACAGAACCTCACACCAAACAGAAGCGAATTTGTGGCCAAAAAAAGATGCCAGGCGTCCAGCTCTAAAATGACATCTGAGCAAAGACAACTGAATGATTTGATTTGTTATTACGTAAGAGCGGGAGTCAACGTTTTAACAAACAGCGTATTGCACTGATCTGAAATAGCTGTGTGTGTATATATGTAGATATGTATGTATATGTATATATATAATATATATATGTATTTGTGTGTATATATGTGTGTGTATGTATGTATATGTGTGTATATATGTGTGTGTATATATGTAGATATATATGTATGTATATACAGTATGTGTATATGTATAGATATGTATATATATATATGTTTATGTGTGTGTGTAATATATATATATATATATATATATATATATATATATATATATATGACAACAACACTCACCACTCACAACAGTGACAAAACAATTACATTGACAATCAGGTTACGTTATTTTCAAAATGTTTCCTTTTCTTTTCATTGCTTCTTTAACACACTACTTCTCCTCTAAGCCTTGTCCTGGGTATTTGCTATATATATATATATATATATATATATGCCAGCAACACTCATGACAATGACAAAACAATTACATTGTCAATCATTTTACGTTATTATTAAAAATCTCGCTGCAGGTATTTTGCTATATATATATATATATATATATATATATATATATATATATATATATATATATATATATATATATATATATATATATATATATATATATATATATATATATATATATATATAATATAAATAGATAGATATGACAACAACACTCATATCAATGACAAAACAATTACATTAACAATCATCTTTCGTTATTTTTAAAATGTTTGCTTTTCTTTTTCATAACTTCTTTAACACACTACTTCTCCCTCTTGAGCCTTGGTATTCTACTAGTGTTTTATAAAGACAACATTATACAGTATTTATATATTAAAGATTGGCAGCTTGACTAATGTACTTTTTCGAAACATTACAATCGAAAATATTTAACAAGAATATGCGATTCAGCCCAACAAAGCTTAACCAATCGCCCTCACCTAATTTCTACCAAATAACATCAAATACAAGTTATGAATGTTCCTAAAGTCCACCTGTCTGCCTCAACTACATAGTAATTTATTCCATCTGTCCATGCTTCTCTATGTAAAGAAAAACTTTCTAACATTTGTGAGAAATTTATCCTGAGCAAGTTTCTATCTCTGTCCCTGTGTTCTTGTGGAGCTTATTTTAAAAAGTAACAGTCTTGATCCACTGTGCTAATTCTTTTCAGAATTTTAAAAAGTTCAAAGTGTCACTTCTTAATATCCATTTGCTTATAATACTACTTCATAAATCTCTGTACTGTTTCTAGCACTTATTTATCTTTTTTGTAATGTAGATACCAAAGCTGCATGCACTACTCCTGAAGGCGCCTCACCTCCTTTGACTTGTACTCCCTGTGGTGGGCTGGCGCCCTGACTGGGGTTTGTTTCCTACCTTGCGCCCTGTGTTGACTGGGATTGGCTCCAGCAGACCCCCATGACCCTGTAGTTAGGATATTGTGGGTTGGATAATAGATGGATGGATGGGCTTGTACTCTACACATCGTGCTATATAACCTAACATTCTGTTAGCCTTCTTAATGGCTTCTGAACACTGTCTTGATGTTAATACTGACAAGTCTACTGCGACTCCTAGGTTTTAGAAAAAAGGTTGCCTTACTTTACCTAGGCTCAGAGTCAGCCCTTCTCTTCTGTACACCACATTTAATATGATAGATAGACAGAACTTTATTTTTTCCCAGGGGAAAATTTGGCTTTTTTTAGAAGCTATTTAAATGATCCAGACTAAAATAGAATAAATACATCAAATATCAATCCATTGTCTTTAACGTTCTATACAAAATTGAGTTATTAAGAACCTATGCTAGCAGCATAGGGAACGAGCAAAGATATAACACTAGATGGAATAACGGTTGATCCCAGAGTATATAGCCACTCAAATCATGCCTTACAACAGTAGAAATTTGATGATGAACCTAACTGAATGCCTTTGGATTGTGAGAGGAAAACAGAGTTCTAAGAAACTCAATTAAAAAAGGGAGAACATGTCAACTCTATCTAGTGAATATCTTAGGCAACAGTATGCACAGCATAATCAAGATGAAATCATAACAAACAGTTATAAAACTAAAACATAGATCAGAAGGGCAAGAAAAGGTTCATTTATTTCTTTTGGGTATGTTTAGCTTTGTTACTAAGCAAACTAAACCAAGTACAAAATATTTTAAATTACAGAACTTGTATGTTTCTTCTTCACCTTTCTTTGTTCTTCTTTTGCGATGTCGCTGTTATTATTATTGTAAAGCAATTTGAGTTACTTTTGAGTATTAAAATTTTATTATTATTGGAGACTAAAATACATTTCATTTTGTCTTCTTCATTTTAATTTTCAAATTTCACTACAGTGCCCACTGACACAAGTCCAGCAAAAGTATAAAGAGAGAAAAACTACTTAGATCCAGAAGGTGGTGAAAAATAATACAGGAAAAGAAGATTAACCCAACTACATGTGTAAACTGCCACTCCCACCCACACACACTCTCTTTCTTGGTGGTGGTGGTGGCTCTGAGGCTAGGGATCTGCACTGGCAATCGGAAGGTTGCTGGTTCAAATCCTGTAAATGCCAAAAGGGAGGAGAGGCCCTTAACCTGCAATTGCTGAGTGCTTTGAGTAGTGAGAAAAAGCGCTATATAAATGAAAAAAATTATTATCAAATAATTATTATTTCTTCATTGTGTTTCTGGAGTTTGGTTCTTTAGCTATAAAATCTCAAAACTCATGATTGGGTTGACTTCCTGCAATATACTGTAAGTTATACATTCATTATTACAGTTGCATTTATCACTCTCTTTCTCCTTCTCTCTCTCCCTATTACAGCTTAAAGAAAATAATACAGGGGACTTTGAAGCGGATTCCTATGTTGCTCGTCTGGATGCTTCAGAAACCAATAAAACTATTTTTATTGCAGTCAGAGATGATGATATTCCAGAAGCCGATGAGACTTTCAGTTTTTCTTTATATTTGCTGGTAAGGCGTTGTAGTTATTCTCTTTGGCTATTTTAGTATTTTTTTCAACAAAAGGGTGATGAAATTCAATATTTGTGAATTAATATGCAGAAGAACCTTAAAGAATGTAGTGGCTTAGTCAAAGTGGTGAAATGTCATACATTAAAGCATAGTTAAATGGGAAAATTTAAACTCAATTTGACAGAGGTCTAATACCTTAATATGTTAATAATGTTATTTATTCCTGTTTTTTTTTAAACCATTTGTAAGATATTAACAAAGAAAATAACGGAAGAACTACCACAACAAAACCATAAAGAGATTGTAAATCTCGCTATCAAAGAATTGGGCTCTGTTAACTTTCAGTCTATATCCTATTTTCTGGTCAGTTTTCCTTCCATCAGTTTTCGCCTCCCAAATCTAAGTTGACATATCTATCAATACACCTGCCTGTATCCCATTGAATTAGTCATGTCTTAGAGTCAGCCTTTAAAACAAAATGACTAATTCCTCTACATTGTTCTATAGCTAGGCAACCCCAGCTTCATCTTAACCATCTTCAACATTACCATTTAAATGCATGCAATAAGCCTTATGGTCTCCATCTTCTTCCAAGACAGTGTTTCTTTCTGGGTAGACTACAATCTGGACCCAGATCCATATCCAGTTTAATTAAGATTTAGTTGTATCAGACTATGTTGAATGGTCAGAAAGTTCATAAGTAATACATTGAATGGGTGATTTTCTTAAATAAGTCTTAAAGAAGTGCAAAGTCTCAGTTTCAAATTAAAAACAAAACAAAACAAAAAAACGGTAATTTCCATTTTCATTGAGTAATTTAAGTGGGAGAACCTATACCATCAACCCCGTCTCCTCCTAGCTCTGCACTAGAGATGGCATACCAACACTATGGCAACTATCCAATTGTAAATCTAAGCTTTTGTTAATGTTAACCACATATCCTGTTTCAGCAACAGGTATTGTTAACATAGGAAAGGGGTACAGAGATTCACAGATAGATTAAAATCTGAATACATTTTTTCATGAGGGATCAGGGACAAATAATGATCTATTTGCACAAACTTTGTAAATTTGTTTTTGGCAAGAGTACCAAGTGATGAAATGTCTAGATTAGAATGGTAACACTGGGTGACATACCCTCTCATAGTACAGTAATATTTACAGTACATTCTGACGCGGTTCCAAGTCATACCAGAATTTAACCTTTTCATTTGTCCTATTGTCGAATGAGGAAACACACTCGCTCCTTTTAATCATGTGCCGAGTTCAAACAACTTAAACAGGTGCTCGATGGAGTGTAGAATAATAACAAAATTTAAAATTATAATGGAAAGTTATTAGCCAGGTTCAAGGCTCTGTATAGCGGTCAGTACTTGGGTGGGAGCTCTGCTGTGTGGTCTGCACTCTCCAGAATTAGACAACCCATGCCGCGAGTGCAATGGCCTTATAGTGAAGGGGCCAGAAGGGGAGGGGTCAGTTGCCTTCAGTGGGCAGATTCCCAAAAAAAAAGGAGATTACGCTGTCGGTAACAGCCCCCCCTCATGTCCTGGAGTGGTAGTGCTTACCTCCTATGAGCCCGGAAGGCCGGAAGCTCAAATGCACATGTGTGACGTCCCCTGATGAGGGCACTCATTTTACAATGATTAATTAGAAAAATGCCATGCAGGATTCTCCCTAACAATAGTTGCCAGGAAGCTGTGGATTTATTGTATGCACTGAATGTGTTTATTATGTCTCATAAACGAATTCATAAGATTTTATTCTGTGGGGGCACAGTATTGTACAATAGGCATAGAGGTTACAATTTTTAGAAGAAACATGCTAAGGGTCTCTAAAAATGATGAAGGGAATGTGTAAGATTAATGCCAGCTGTTACTTTAAATGAGCTCTTCAACAAGGACACAGGGGACACAGATTAAAGCAGTTTATGAGGAAACTTTACACCAATGTTTAAGAATATTTTCAGAGGACTGTCAACACTTACTTCAAGTTAAAAGCAGAACCTTGAGAGCTTCAAAGCTAGAATTGATACTGTATAATTCAGAACATATAAACTAAGTGAGAATTGATATGCCATGTTAGGCTAAGAAAGTCACCAATACGCCAAATAATTTTTTTATCCCTGATTATATTTTTCCTGAATTATTGTTGAGACTCGCTAAACCTCCGACATCTCACTGAAAGCATGTTTTTGGTCTCTGGTACATTTTTTTTATTCATTTGTTTTGAATATCCTTAAAACTTTATTTTCAGTTAATGTGAACATGTGTGCTTTGAATGAATTCTCCAGTTTGACAAAGATGTGAATATTTTTGTTATTTAACTTTTAGTGCATCACACTACCATTTTAAAATCCAAGCATTTAATTGGTGAGTTACAGGGGCGCACTGCACCATTACTAACAAGTTTAATGCCTGTCAAGAGGTCATGTCACAGAGGCTACACTTTAAAACTCAGGGTTACTCTTCAGTTCTTCTTCTGAAATTATATACTTAAACCTTAAACAGTATTTTTAAACTTATAGTGTTAGGTATACTGGCTAGTGACTTGTAGCGTCCCAGCACTCGTTTCAAATTATAGGCTTAGTGTTTTGGTTCTGGTGGCATTCTTGTAGTTTTGGTAATTTTTGTTTTGACATCACTTTAGGCTTAACCCACTGATTTTTGTTTTTTTCTTCAATTCTATCCATCCATCCATCCATTATTTAACCCGCTACATCTTAACTACAGGGTCACGGGCGTCTGCTGGAGCCAGTCCCAGCCAACACAGGGCGCAAGGCAGGAAACAATTCAATTCTAGAAAAATATTATTTTCTCTAGTTTCTCAGAAACTCACACATCTCCCAGTTGTTATGGTTGCTTGCATTCTACTGTGCAGGCAGACATTACAAAGAAGTTGGCTTTGAGTATTTGTGACTGTCATAACAATTATTAGAAACAAATTTATGTAACTTTTTGAAAGTTAGCACATTTGGAAAGATACTGTACCTTGTAAGATAAACAAGTACAGTTGTGTAGTGCACTACAATGATTGGTGGGCATTTATTGGTGTTCAGAAATCTAATTCTATTAAATCAGTTGCTGTATTTTACCTAAAAGACACGCAGACAATCCAGTATACCATAAATTAATACAACAGTACTTGTTAGGCTGTTTTCTCAGTACAACAGAACTTTAGGTAATGGAGGACTATAAATTAGACTCAGTCATATCAAATTAGACTTAGTCACGTCACCCATTTTTATTATAGTTTCGATCTCCAAAGAACTGTGCGTACTGTATTTTCTGTTGTTGAGCAACCTCTTGGCAGGTGTAAAGACAACCCTAAAATAAAAGTGTAGTTTGAATGCACATCTCTGACTGTTACAACGACGAACAAGGTTGAGAAAACATGGGAAATAAATAGTGCCAACCCAGAGCAAAGACAAAACAGGCAATTGTCATGTGTTCCTCATTCTGTTGCAGCACCTAGTGACTCGTCTTGATAATGCATTATGACATCACCAATTGGTTTTACAAACATAGATGAATCTGTATGACCAACCCCATTGTGTTAGTGAAATGACTAGAAATCCTGCACATCCCCAAACCCGCCCCCCATTGTAAACCTTAAACCTGTGAATATAGATAGCCTTTTCTTATTGTTGTCTCTAAAGACAATAGGTGTACAGGACTAGGCCACAGGTATAAAATGCATAATCAAGTTGAGTGAAACTTTGCAGCTTGCCAAATTCTTTATTTTCATCTAACCTGGTCATGTGCCACACTTAGTCAGATGGAAATTTACAATAGGGATGGATCATGTTTTTTTCCAGATAAACTTTACACATGATCTTAAAACAATACAGTTTAATGTCTTTTTTGTGACATTCTAGGGACAAGGCAGTGAAACTCTGTCTGGAAATTCTTTTTGTTTTTCTTCCAGTAGAGTCTGACTTGCTTCTCATTTTAGATTTTGATACATATGACGCTAATTGAATTGTGCTAATGAATTATATAACAACAATTACAAAACCATTGACATTTTATGAAAGTGATTGTAAAGCAATGGCTTGTCTCATTTGAATGGTTCCTTGTAAATAATTTATTTGCTCACAATGGGAATATTCAGTGAATACTGAAAGGATAGATGCAGTTTTACATGCACCAGAGATTTCTACGTTGTACAGCCCTAGATCTTCTCCCTTGAGCCAAAGCAGGGACAGTCCAGTAATGTTAAAAGCAGCCCATTTCACTTCTTCATAAAGCTGCTGGCTCGGACCACTTTATCACTGGCTTAAGCACTGCAACTGTAAGCTGGCTGACTGCAATCTCTCATATCTTTCTCTGTTAGTACATGCTTGAACATCGTGTTTAGTCCAGTGCAACTATTACTTAATTTTGTAAAGCATTTTAAATCGAAACAGCTAAAACACATGTTTAAAAACATTAGATAGAGAAACAACGTTGTGAATACTGTTTTGTCATTTGCATGATGACACAAGTAGTAAACAGATGGGATACACCCACCCCTGCAGTGAACATAGACTTTATTTCACAACAAGAATCAAAAAACTTTCCTTCTTTTCTTTTCTCTTGACCTTCTTCTTTTTGTGTCCATTTCAAATGAAATAATTCACCACTATCTGTCTCCATTCCCTAGCGCATGACACATGTTCTACATTAATTCTTAGATTCAGAGAAACATTTCTTTCCCGAATATGTTGTTCTAGTTATATTTAAAAAGTACAATGTATAATTTTTAAAATATGTGTTATTTATTTGCAATAAATCAATTTATTCATTGACACAACAAAACATTTTCTGGCACTTTTAAACTTTTTCAGAGTCATGAGGGGCTAGAGCATATTTAGCATCAGGCATATAGGAATCAGGTTTAAAGCCCTCAAATCCCTGACCAATTTAGAATCAGCACTAAACCTAACATAGAAGTCTTTGTGATCTGGGAAGAAAGCATCATTTAGACATGGGAAGAAGCTACAAACTCAGTACAGCCTTGACCAGGATGCCAAATTCATAATGGACTTGGTCCATAATAATAGACATTACACCATCACAAAACTTTGCAGAGCAGAGTCTTGTTACTTTAACAGTTCTATTATATTTCCATTTTCCAGTGTACTACAGTACACATCCTGCAACAGCATATTAGACTTTGCATATAAAGAATGTGTTCCTTGCTATAAGTGGTGTTTCTGCATTAAGGGCCGGTGTTGTGCAGAAAGTACTTAGCTTCCCTCAGTAATTTATTGTGTTATTGTTTACTAGCCACCATACAATAATTTAAAAAAATATTTGATATCTCTTGCCCTATGTGTAACCTTTAGCACCTCACCACTGTATTTACATGAGTGAACCTCTCTTAACCGGTGCTTCCTCTCTAAAGTGTGTTCCCATAAAACCTGCTTCTTAGAGTCTGTCATTATTTTTGAAGCATGTTTCTCACCTCCTGTCTGGTTTTATACTTGCCATCTTTGAAAGCAACTCTCTCAGCATGCGTCATACACCTTTACTCCTCTTTGTGCATCTCACACTTGCTCTTCCTCTTACGTTGTGTCATTAAAGCCAAACTCAGTAAACACACCAAAGCCAAACTGACCAGTTGGACTGCTTAAAGGAACTAGACACACAGACCTTAATGTTTTATTATTTAACAGATAACAATTTTTGATTTTGTCTTTTTAAGCAATTGTATTTATATTTTTCTATCGTATACTTAATATGATCCTGTAGTATGTGAAATAATGTTTGTGGTAGGTGCTGCAAGGCTGTTTCCAGCTGCATGTTTCCTTAGTCTTTAACAGGAGATGGACAGATGTTATCATTTAGGTAAGTTAGTCTTTAGGTTTGAGAAGTCTGCACTCATATAGGAAAATGCTTGTGTGGGCCACTCAGAATTTACATGCCAGAAACAGTACTAGTTGATGTCCCTGTTTGGATCACAGGTGGCAAATGTCATGTGAGAATGTTTCTCAGCAATCTCACTTCTGTTCTGTGGACCTTTCTTTGTGTCTTATTTATACTCTTTTTATGACTTTATATTATTTAGCAATTCACCTCATTATGTTTTGAATCCATCCACTGTTTACATACTTACTATTTTTTTTCTGCCTTTAAACCAAAGTCTAGAAACCAGCTAGCTTGGGTCCACCACCTTTTGGAGAATCGGAAAATGTACTCTCCCTGCTTTGATGCCAAACAAAAAATGACTGAAAATAATCTGCAATCTATTTGTACTATAATTATTTGTGAGGCAGTATATGTCAGGAAAAGATGCAGTGAGTTTGTCATTGTTTTGCCATTTGGGGCATATTTCCTAATTGGAAACACTGACTAATACCCCATAATATCTCATACATTTAATTAGTGGTCTGAAATTGATGTAACTATTCAGATGCCTAGTTTTGATGATCATTTAAAGCAATGTAAAAAATCTGAGTTTTGAGGTTATCTCTATTACAAAACAAATCCTGGAGAGAAACAGTAAGGCGACAATACGTGATCTTCACAATAAGATCATGGAAGACACTTAAAAGACCCGTGAGACACTCCGTGGCCAATCTCTCTAGTCTTGCGGGTCTTTTAAGTGTCTTTCGGGACCTTAAACATGAGACTTTGTGCCAGGAGATTGACCCAAGACCGTCTCGCGATGACGTAGAACATGAGATTCTTGCAAGACACGCCCTACTTACAAATACATAAGAGGAAGGGCAGCCAGCAAACACACTCAGTCGTATTTTGGCTTTGAGCACACACAACTCCAGGGCTCTCAGGGCATATAAAATATATAAGGACAATACGTTATAAATGAAACGTAGGCAACAAATCGAAGAAGAAAGAAGCGCAGAGAAAAGAAGCTCAACAGCATTGGAGAGAAAAAAAGAAAAAGAATAATCTAGGTGCAAATTCAGAAAATAAGAAAAGTATTTATCAGCCTGGAACAAGTGGAATTGAAAAAAAAGCACATCCAATCCGGACGTTGGCGCTATACGCAGGCAGAGCAGGTTAGAGATTATGAAAGCAGTGGAATTTGAAAGGCTCAAAAAAAACAGTTGGCACGATACACATGTGGAAAACGTTAAAGAATATAAAAGTAGGAAAATTAGAAAGTATAAAAAAAAAGAAAGTACAGATCGCAGGAGCGCAAACAAACGGAAATTATTACTCAAAAGGGGGAAAATAATCACCACGGACCAGGTGTCATTAAAAAAAAGCAGGATAAAGTGAGGTCAGAAATAAAAGACAGAGTAGAAAACAAAGTAAAACATCATAAACGGTTAAAAAACAAGGGGCCCAAACACATGCAGAGCAGGTTAGAGATAATGAAAACTGGAATTCAAAACACTCAAAAAAAACCTTAGACGCGAAACACATACAGAGCAAGAAACAGAATATGAAAGCAGAAAAAAATGACAGTGTCAAAAAAAAGAAAGTAAACATTGCATTAGCACAAAGAAAGAGAAATTATTACTCGGAGAAATAACGAAAAGGCGAATAGAGATCGAATATATGGACATAGGCGATATGTCAGAAATATGTGAATATTGTAAGGCTTTGAAGTTTAAGTCAAGAGAATTTCAAAAACGGAGTTTACCTCACATGCATTTATTGGTTACTTTGCAAAAAAATTATTAACTGCTGATGATGTAGATAGTTTTTTTTTGTGCTGAAATTCCAAACAGAGAAAGCTATCCTGAATTATGGAACAAAGTCATTAAACACATGTCTCACTGACTTCATTAAAGAGATTCTGCATGTTGGGACTCGAAAGATTCAACATATTGTTTTTATAGAAAAAAAAAAATCTTAAAAGTGTGTAAAACCGGAAAAACAAAAACGGGGGTTGGAGAGCGAAGCGAGCAGTGGGCGAAGCCCCCTAGTTTTTTAAAAAGAAAATTAGCCTGATTGGGAACCAAAGAGAAATAAAACATAGCAGTTATGTTGATTTGTCTGAATACTTCTGTGATTGTAGTTGCTTTCTCACTTTTTCTTTATTTCAAATGCCTTTCTTAAGCCCTCTGTTTATCTTCTTGATTAACAGGTACAGTATATTCTTTTGCTAAATACATCTTTTGTGATTATGATCTTAGCCTGAATCTCGACTTCACTTACCTAATGGTCTCATCCTTTGCCGTTATGTTTGCTTCATTTTACACTTCCTTTTTGCTATCTTCAATTCATGCTTAGAGATAATAATGAAAGCAGAATCGAAAAGCACACAAGTGTAGTTTGCATTTGG
The DNA here is from genome assembly GCF_016835505.1 of Polypterus senegalus. Classification (NCBI taxonomy): domain Eukaryota; kingdom Metazoa; phylum Chordata; class Cladistia; order Polypteriformes; family Polypteridae; genus Polypterus; species Polypterus senegalus. Next base: position 138,658,829 of record NC_053160.1, read on the forward strand.
GCTGTCTAGTATGATCGATCTATTCTGGTCTCAGCGTATATACATGTTTGAAAACATTCTGGTGTGCAAATACAGTTCTGTTGGAATTGACTGCACATGAGGAAAAATACATCATGCTAACAACAAAAGGTTGACAGATGAGTAAAATACAATAATGAATGGAAACTGTTTCACAGACATGTTTGCTATTCAGGCGCTCCTTTGCCCTGATACATTTCTTTTCAAAGCTCAAAAATATGCAGCTCTCATTCTGAAAGCATTCCATGTGAGAAAACCTCGGTTTGCTCTAACCTTTGACCATGCCAGCTTTGAAACTGTATTCAGATATCCAAAATTAAATTCCTTGAAGAATGAAAGAAAGGGAGGCTTCATTTTAGAATGGGAGGCAAGCTGGAAACTTACTTTCGTTTCCTACGGTAACATTAACAGGTTGTCAGAGGTTGATTAATGGCCACCATCATTCTTTTGAAGGGTGCCCTTGTCTGATATGAGAGGGTTAAAAACCAACTAAGAAACTCAAAACAAATAATGAGAGAAATAGTTTCTGGTTTATCGGAAAATCTACTGCCATGGATTAAAATGTCAAATATAATAATTAAAAGGCTGCACTAAAATAAATTTCAGTCATAGGACATAATTTTTTATTTTAATCCAACGAATGCTGTGGTATAGTTGCCATTTTTCTGCCATTTGTAGTATCTTTTGTTGGCTGTGGAAGCACAGACTAATTGCTCATTGTATCGTTATATGGTTGCTTATTCTGTTTGAGTCCCCCAATCAGAAACATTTGCCAGCTTTACATGTGGGCAGGCAGCCCATTAAAAGCAATTCTGGTGGTTTGAATAAAGAAGAGCAATTTCTGTTCTCTACATTTTTAAGTGCTTTTAAAGGAAGTAAAAGAAGTCTTTGATGAACAAAGATATGCAAACAGAACAAAAGCTTGAATCATTAAGTCAGCTTACATTGTATAATAGTCAGCAGCCACCATGGGAGGCACTGTTCATAATAAGAATATTTTATTGTGCAAAACTATATTATTACAGTGATTACCAGGCTAACAGCATAAACTACAATATTTAAAATTTAAGATAATTTCAATAAAGTGTGAGAAACTGAACAACTCAACAACAGTAAAAAAAAAAAGAACTGCATTGTACTTCTGAAATGAAAATATCATTCAGTTCCTGCTTACTGAAAACATAACCAACCAACAGACATAGGATTATCACTTGCAGGCTCTTAATATATTTTTGTGTAAATAAAATATTGTTCTATATAAAGCACAAACTATACAAGCCTGCAGAAATGTTAATAAAAACAAAAAACACCCTGCTAATTGTTTACAGGTGTTGCAGATTTTTTTTCTCACTTTAGTTTAGATCATTGATTATGGACTAATCTAATGTAAATCAGAGCTTAGTGCAAAAAAAGTGTTTAATACATTATAAACTGCTCAAAAAAATTAAAGGAACACTTTCAAAACACATCAGATCTCGATGGGAAAAAAAATCATGCCGGATATCTATACTGATATGGACTGGGTAATGTGTTATGAAAGAAAGGATGCCACATCATTTGAAATGAAAATTAATAACCTACAGTGGGCTGAATTCAAAGACACCCCAAAAATCAAAGTGAAAAAAATGATGCGGCAGGCTAGTCCATTTTGCCAAAATTTCATTGCAGTAACTCAAAATCGTACTCCGTAGTTTGTATGGCCCCCACCTGATTGTATGCATGCCTGACATGGCATGCTCGTAATGAGATGATGGATGGTGTCCTGGAGAATCTCCTCCCAGATCTGGACCAGGGCATCAATGAGCTCCTGGACAGTCTGAGGTGCAACCTGGCGGAGTCGGATGGACCGAAAAATATCCCAGAGGTGTTCTATTGGATTTAGGTCAGGCGAGCGTGGTAGCCAGTCAGTGGTATCAGTTCCTTCATCCTCCAGGAACTGCCTTCATACTCTCGCCACATGAAGCCAGGCATTGTCGTGCAGCAGGAGGAACCCAGGACCCCCTGCACCAGCGTATGGTCTGACAATGGGTTCAAGGATTTCATCCCGATACCTAATGGGAGTGAAGGTGCCATTGTCTAGCCTGTATAAGTCTGTGTGTCCCTCCATAAATATGTCTCCCCAGACCATCACTGATCCACCACCAAACTGGTCATGCTGAACGATGTTACAGGCAGCATAACATTCTCCATGGCTTCTCCAGACCCTTTCGCATCTGTCACATGTGCTCAGAGAGAACCTGCTGTTATCTGTGAAAAGCACAGGGTGCCCGTGGTGGACCTGCCAATTCTGGTATTCTATGGCAAATGCTAATCAAGCTCCATGGTGCCGGACAATGAGCACAGGGCCCACTAGAGGACGTCGGGCCCTCAGGCCACCCTCATGAAGTCTGCTCCTGATTGTTTGGTCAGAGACATTCACACCAGTGGCCTGCTGGAGGTCATTTTATTGGACTCTGGCAGTGCTCATCCTGTTCCTTCTTGCACAAAGGAGCAGATACCGGTCCTGCTGATGGGTTAAGGACCTTCTTTGGTCCTGTCCAGCTCTCCTAGAGTAACTGCCTGTCTCCTGGAATCTCCTCCATGCCCTTGAGACTGTGCTGGGAGACACAGCAAACCTTCTGGCAATGGCATGTATTGATCAATCAATCAATCAACCAACACTTATTTATATAGCACATATTCATACAAAAAATGTAGCTCAAAGTGCTTTACAAAATGAATAGAGTAATAGAAGACACAATAAAAGATAAACATAAGTCAACATTAATTAACATAGAATAAGAGTAAGGTCCGATGGCCAGGGTGGACAGAAAAACAAAAAACTCCAAAGCTGGAGAAAAAATAAAATCTGTAGGGGTTCCAGACCAAGAGACCGCCCAGTCCCCTCTGGGCATTCTACCTAACATAAATCATCATATTTTCATGGAAGGACCTGATGATGATGGTCACGTAGACTTCTGGCTTTCAGTCCATCATTGTTGGAGCATCATGATGCTTTGAGTAGGTGGTGGTGGGCAGGCCGCCACCACAAAGAAACCGGAAAAAGAAAGAAGAGAGAGTAGGGGTCAGTATGGATTTTAGAGCCACCATGAATAGTTATTATGAAGAATTGAACATACAGAGTATCAGGATTATGTTAAAGTGAAGTTATAAAAAGGCCATGTTAAAGTAATGTGTTTTCAGCAGTGTTTTAAATTGCTCTACTGTATTTGCCTGGCGAATTCCTATTGGCAGGCTATTCCAGATTTTAGGTGCATAGCAGCAGAAGGCCGCCTCACCACTTCTTTTAAGTTTAGCTTTTGGAATTATAAGGAGACACTCATTTGAAGATCTAAGGTTACGATTTGGAATATAACGTGTCAGGCATTCCGATATATAAGATGGAGCGAGATTATTTAAGGCTTTATAAACCATAAGCAGTATTTTAAAGTCAATCCTGAATGACACAGGCAACCAGTGTAGTGACATCAAAACTGGAGAAATGTGTTCGGATTTTCTTTTCCCAGTTAGGATTCTAGCAGCTGCATTCTGCACTCGTTGCAAATGATTTATGTCTTTTTGGGTAGTCCTGAGAGGAGTGCGTTACAGTAATCTAGTCTACTGAAAACAAAAGCGTGAATTAATTTCTCAGCATCTTTCAATGATATAAGAGGTCTAACTTTAGCTATGTTTCTTAAATGAAAAAATGCTGTCCTAGTGGTCTGATGAATATGCGATTTAAAATTCAGATTACAGTCAACGGTTACCCCTAAATTTTTACTTCCGTCTTAACTTTTAATCCTAGTGCATTAAGTTTATTTCTGATAACCTCGCTGAATCCATTATTGCCAATTACCAAAATTTCAGTTTTCTCTTTATTTAGTTTGAGAAAATTACTATTCATCCATTCAGAAATACCAGTAAGACATTGTGTTAGTGTATCGAAAGAGTCGGAGTCATCAGGTGCTATAGATAAGTACAGCTGTGTGTCATCAGCATAGCTGTGGTAGCTCACGTTGTAACCTGAGATAATCTGACCTAACGGAAGCATATAGATTGAGAATAACAGCGGACCCAGGATAGAGCCTTGTGGAACACCATATCGGATATCATGTGTCTTTGAGATTTGATTACCACAACTCACAAAGAATTTTCTCCCTGCCAGGTAGGATTCAAACCAATTTAAGACACTGCCAGAGAGGCCCACCCATTGACTAAGGCGATTTCTAAGAATATTATGATCAATGGTGTCAAATGCAGCACTCAGATCTAAGAGGATGAGAACAGATAAATGGCCTCTGTCTGCATTTACCCAAGTCATTTACTACTTTAACAAGTGCAGTTTCTGTACTGTGATTTGTTCTGAAGCCTGACTGAAAAGTATCAAGAATAGCATGTTTATTTAGGTGGTCATTTAACTGCATAATGACTGCCTTCTCTAAATTTTACTTAAGAAGGGCAGGTTAGAAATGGGTCTAAAATTTTCAAAGGCAGAGGGGTCAAGATTATGTTTCTTAAGAAGGGGTTTAACTACAGCAGTCTTAAGACAGTCTGGAAAGACCCCCTATCTAATGACAATTTACTATGTCCAGAATATTGTCAATTAGACGCCTGATATTTCTTTGAAAAACCTGGTTGGTATTGGGTCAAGGACGCAGGTGGAGGATTTCAGTTGAGAGATTATACTATGTAATTCAGGTAAATCTATCCTGGTGAAAGCATTTAATTTGTTTATAACGGAGTACCGGGCTTTGGAGGTTCTGCAGTGTTGGGGAGATATACTATGTTATCTCTAATATCATTAATTTTTTGAGTGAAAAATACAGCAATGTTCTCACAGGTTTCACTGGAAGTATTCTGGGGCATTCCTTTGTGTTACCTGGGTTTAACAGACGGTCAATTGTTGAAAATAAGACTCTGGGATTACTAGCATTGTTATTTATAATATTAGAGAAATAGCAGCCTCTCAAGACGGACAGTGTTATTGTATTCTGTTATTTTAACTTTTAATATTTCATAGTGGATAGTTAGTTTAGTTTTCCTCCATTTACGCTCAGCTCTACGACATGTTCTTTTAAATCAGACACTCTTTGGGTCTTCCATGGAATAACAGTACTAGAGGATTTTTAACTGTCTTTTCAGGTGCAACTATGTCAACAGCAGTTCTTACTTTAGAATTAAAGTTTTCCACTTTACTATTTACATTATCCTCGCTATTATAGCTGGCATTATAAACGGACTGATTGCTTAGAATAGTTGTAAGCTTTAAAGCTGCTGATGAGTCAAAGAAGCGTTTTTTAACAAAATGCTTCTCATGAGCGTTTTCTATCTTTATTTCTATATTAAATAGTAGAAGGAAATGGTCTGATAGACCGATATCAGTGACCTGCTTTATATCAACTTTAAGTCCTTTAGTAATCACTAAGTCTAACGTATGACCTGCTTTATGTGTAGGCTGATTTACGAGCTGCCTCAAATCAAAAGAGTCCAGGAGGTTCATGAATTCCTTTACCTTTTGGTCACACTGATTGTCGACATGAAAGTTAAAGTCGCCGACTATTAAGAGTGCATCATAGTTTGTAACTAAAATTGACATTAAGTCAGAGAATTCCTCAAGGAAAGACGCGTTATATTTAGGAGGTCTATACACGGATAATACGAGAACGTGAGAATCTCCATGAATAACAACGGCGAGATACTCAAAGGACTTAAATTTACCAAAACTAACATCTTTACATTTTAATCGGCTCGAGTAAATGTTTGCCAAACCGCCCCCCCTTTTCCCCTGGCGGTCGGCACGAGTAAAACTGTAATCCGGGGGCGCAGATTCGATTAAAACTGCCGCCCCATTGGAATTAAGCCATGTTTCATTTAGCAATAAAATCAATGTTTCTATCACTAATAAGATCGTTTATAAAAAATGTCTTGTTAGTTAAAGCTCTAACATTTAATAGTGCCATATTTAATGTTTCTGAAGGGCAGAGCTGAATTTTATGCGTGTTATCGGTAATCGGAACAAAAATTAAGTTATTTTTGTTAACGCCGCTCTGTGTGTACTTTTTATGTAATCTACAATCCGTTTTTATAGTCTTAATGCAGTGTTGATCTGAAGTAGTAATTTCAATTAAATTATTGGTGTTTTGCCCACTGCCTAGATTTTTACGTGCATTAAGATTTGTTATTAGATTATTAATGATGTGCACTTTAACGGAAGACTCTGTTAAGCCATTATGTCCTATCAAACCAGTAGCATTACGTAAGGGGTTAGCAGTAGAAGTAGACAGTCAAGATAGACAATTACCTTAGCGATGTTTTCGGAGAGGACCCGGGCGCCAAATCTATTCGGATGCAGTCCATCCCGCTTGAAGAAGCACGGCCTTTCCCAAAAAAGATCCCAGTTGTCTATAAACCCGATGTCTTGATTCTCGCAGAAGCCTCTCAGCCAGTTGTTTAAACCCAGCAGACGACTGTAGTATTCATGCGATCGCCTGACGAGAGGTAGTGGACCCGAGATGAAGATTTTTGCGGATGAAGTCCTCTCCTTCGTGTCTTCAACTAGTGCTGCGAAATCAGCCTTGAGAACCTCTGACTCTCGGTGCCTTATGTCGTTTACGCCGGCATGTAGAATGATGGATCCAATTGCCCTCTTGTGCTTCTGGTAGAAGGTCGGCCGCCTCATCACATCTCGAACTCGAGCACCGGGAAAACAAGAAACAAAGGATTTTTGATTAGGGCACGTGATATTCAGGTTTCGTACAATGGAATCACCTACCACGATTATATCACCCGGGGTTGAAGGCAGACTGGGGACGCGGAGAGGGTCGAATCGATTCTGGATTTGAATGCTCGCCTGTGCCGCTGGAGGTGTTCTAGCCTTGAACCCCCGCCTGCAAAGCTGAAACCCGTCGAGGTCTTCATCAGCGTTGTTCCTACGAGGCGCGGGGGCGAAGCTTACTTGCCCTTGGACTTGAGCGGCACGAGGTGGGGTTGATGTTACGCCGGCTTCGGTTGTTTGGTGTGGTTTGTCCAGCAGCCGAGTCTTCAAGTCTCTGAGGTACCTTCGTCTAGACAGGAGTTTCTGAATCTGTTTGTCGAGTGCCTGGAGTTCCTCGACAACGATGGCAACGCGATTCATCTCACTGTCGGCCATTGTCTGCTTCTACTTCCGCTTCCGCTTCGTCACCTAGGAAAGAAAGAGAGAAAGTTAGATTGCCATGTGCCATCCTGGAGAAGTTTGACTACCTGTGCAACCTCTGTAGGGTCCAGGTATTACCTCATGCTACCAGTAGTGACACTGACCGCAGCCAAATGCAATACTAGTGAAAAAACAGACAGAAAAGATGAGGAGGGAAAAATGTCAGTGGCCTCCACCTGTTAAATCATTCTTGTTTTGGGGGTCGTCTCATTGATGCCCCTGTAGTGCACCTGTTGTTAATTTCATTAACACCAAAGCAGCTGAAACTGATTAACAACCACATCTGCTATTTAACTGACCAGATCAATATCCCAGAAGTTTCATTAACTTGATAATATACTCTGATTAAAAGTCTTTTTGAGCAGTATATTTAAAACCTTAAGACAATAAAATATATTTAGTTAATAAGTATATAGTATAACATTGCTTTTTCATATGTTGTACAGTACTTTTACATTCAAGACCTTATAATTTTCGTGTTAACTATAGTAGCAGTACAGATTTGGGGAGAAAAAGAGAAGGAAACACACAAACACCTTCACTTTCTCAGTTTTGTGTGCTGGCCTGTGATAGACAATTTTTCAATATATAAACCAAAAAAGCTTGCATTAACAAACTAAATAATATTATTTATAAAATATAATTATGATGGATGCCATGTTACACCATATTATTAGGGACTATCTTAAATTAAGACCTTTTGAGTGAAGATATTTGCTTATCTGTTAGACTGACAATCATTCCACATCATCTTACAACTGTGTTTATTTGTATTTGTATTGGATCAGATTAGACAATTTCATGATAAACCCACTCCTACACAACATTACTACTATATTGACCAGTCTTGCTTATCTAGAAGAATGAAGCCTAATACAAATTAATAACACCTTGGGAAAATGATGTCTTTATTACCTAACACTAGAAAAAATATAATTCTCTTTGTGTGAAATTGTGCAGAAGGTCTTTAGAATCTGACAAGAATGAGTTAATGTTGTTGTAAAATAAGCCAATGATTTTGTTTCAGCCCTGTTGTTTAAAGGATAAGTTTGGTATTTTTCAAGTTGAAATTATTTCTTCACAATCATGGTATTATACAGATTTGCCACGTGAAATTGTTTTCTAATATGAAGCATTTTTGAGAAAGTATTAAAAAATACCTAGCCTTTTGTTGTCTTTTATAATGGAGTTCACACCGTGAAAACAGAAGCCTTAAAACTTACCAGATACAACCACTCTGAAGAAGCAAAAGTTTTGATTTAAGAAAATATGATGTTCCATGTTTCTAAAGTGTGTTTGTGAAAACATAACTAGACTGGAAATAGTACATTTTATCACAGATTCTTGGTACTATTTTCCTACTGTTAGGATATGTTTTCTGTTCACTTACATGCAATCCAAATTCCCACAGCTTCGAAAGCTTTGTCTCCATAATTCTGTTTTCTCAGCATTTATGTTCTTCCATGGTTTTACCAACAGACAGATGCAAATGTTCAAATGATTATTTTTTTCTAAATGGCACCTACTTCTCTACTTTTACATTCTGTGCTGTTATTGCTTATGGAGGCCGATTCACGCTGAGTTCCATCATGGTGGTGAAGAGTACACATAACAATTTCATTTTGCTTTGTACACGTAACAATAAAATTGAACTGAACTGAATGCACTGGGGCAGCACGGTGGCACACCGGCTACGATCATAATGATTGATCATAAAATGGTGTGATGGCGGCACAGTGGCGCAGTGGTAGCGCTGCTGCCTCGCAGTTAGGAGACCTGGGTTTGATTCCTGGGTCCTCACTGCGTGGAGTTTGCATGTTCTCCCCGTGTCTGCATGGGTTTCCTCTGGGTGCTCTTCTTTCCTACCATAGTCCAAACACATGTAGGTTAGGTGCATTGGCAATCCTAAAATTGTCCCTAGTGTGTGCTTGGTGTGTGTGTGTGTATGCTCTGCGGTGGGCTGGTGCCCTGCCCGGGGATTTGTTCCTGCCTTTCGACCTGTGCTGGCTGGGTTTGGCTCCAGCAGACTCCTGTGACCCTGTGTTAGGATATAGAGGGTTGGATAATGACTGACTGAATGCACTAGATTGCATTTTTAATAAAAGTGTTCAATTTTTGAAAGAGCCAAACCACCTACATGTCTACACTAAATTTACATGACCAATTCTCCATCAGTTTTCAGCACTACAAACTTTACGTGGTGTGTTGTATACATGCATAATAAAAAAATATTATTAAAGTGAAAAAGGGGAGAGAGTGCCATAGAAGCAAACCATGGTGAAACAGATGTAAACTGTACAAGCCAGTTATTGAATTTTATAGGGTATGCTGAGTTGCTCTTTCTGAAGGTATGGTAATAACTGAGGATGTTTTTGAAATTGTAAACTCACTGACACTCACAGATACCAATCAATACTTGAATACATGAATCAATACATACTTTTTCAGTTTCAACATGATTAATGATTAAATCTAAATATATGCTTATAACGTCTGTTCAGTTCATATCACTAGCTTGCATGTTAGACATGTGGTCAATCTTTCTGTCGCTAGACCACCAAACCACAAGTGAACAATATGATACCAGGCAGCAGCAAGCAATGTCGTTGCAAAAAAATGAAATAATCTTCCGTATAGTGAAAGACTGAGTGATCGTGTGAGTTTATCCAGTGGTGATTGTCTAGTTATCTACAGATTAGAGACGGCAATTCATTTCTGGGTATCAATACTGAGTAATCTCAGTAACAACACTTGAGATGACTTTTCCAAGTGAAAGTACAGTATGTACTGGAGGAAACCGCAACTCTGGGCTGAAAAGTTGCACTGGAAGAAAATGAACAGGAAAGTGAAGCACGTACCCATTCTCCTTTAAAAATAGCTGAATCCAACAACATTGGTTTGCTTTTTTTCTCCTAAAATGACATGGATATGTTGTTTTGCAATATATATGCAATCTCAAGATGCTGAAATGGATGTATTTGGTAAGGTTTAATGCTTTAGTTTTCACATTTGTTTCCTAGTAACTTTAACAGAGTAGGTTATGTATTGTTTAAAATTTTGAAGTCTAAGTATTGAATTCTTCCAGGGGAAAAATTGTGAGCATAATTTCTTAATATAGTATACTGCACGTGCAGTTCAACTCACAAGAACAAGCTCAAAGTTCAGTTCACACAGATTATAATGAATAAATTCACGTTGCTAGTTCACCATTTCAATTTTGAACTAGTTTTTATTCAGTTCATTTTGTATTTTTTAAGGAGTGAGAATAAATGACCCGAGTTTACTTTTTTCAATTTTGCATGCCTTATATTACACTAGTACAGTGTTTTTGAATAAAATACAATAATTGTATACTTTATTGAGTTATACCCAGCAACAAACACGTATAACCATATATGCTAATATCCACCCAGTCAAAAAAGAAATTAAATAGATACATTTGTTGCAACATATACTCTGTTTCCAACCGTGTGACACAAATGGTGACTGTGAAACCAGTGTGTAAATGAACTAGCCTATTATGCTGATAGGCAAAATTCATGTCACATATTGCTTGTCCAACGGGGAAAAATATAAAGTGGCCTCACAAAGTACAATGTTTTAAAGTGAGGCTTCATCACGGTTTTGTGTCAGCAGGGGTGCTGCTTAAGCACAAGCAGGCAGACACAGACAGTGCCTATTTGATTTTACGTTATATTTTCAGAATCCAAATAAATGGCAAAAAAATCATACGAAACAGCAGACCCCCGTGACCCTGTAGTTAGGATATAGTGGGTTGGATAATGGATGGATGGATAAATATTTGCATAAATCCACTATTAGTGCTTATCTGAATACCGTATTCAGATTCGCTCCACCCCTACATTACAGGGTAAGGCAAAATGTTTAATCTGGACCTAAACCAGATCCAGAATGTCACATAAAACTGAACTAGCTCACGTTCAAGTTCTTCACTTGCAAATACTGCACATTACGTTAAGTAGAAAAATGAGGTTGTTCAGTGAACGTGCTCTTTTGAACTAGTTCATGCACAACACTGCAATTCAATGTGTGAGTTCTGCATTTATAAAGATTTTTGTACATATAGAATTAAATACTTATGTTTGTTGTTTTTTTTTAATGGAAATCAAAAATGTCATTATTTTTGCTGTCTTTGTTGGTTTTTGTTATTTACACAACATCTCAGTACTAAGTCATGTTTAACTACGCTGTTGTGTGACTGAATCTAGCACAGAGTGAACTTTTAGGATATTTTGCAGTGGATACAAAAATCCTCATCTTATTACCTTTAGTTAGCTTCTAAACATGTAGGCCCTAGTGTCTGGTTTTGATATTATGGTTTTCAACATTTTTTTCTTTGCCTTGTTCTTTGGTTTTGGTTGTGTAGTTTTTGCTTCACTGTATTTTTGACATTTACATTCTATTTTTGAGTATAATTCTGGTCTTTTATGTCATCTCTTTGTCCTTTTGTGCTCAATAATTCCTTGTTACCTTGTGTGTAATAGCAGTTAATTATGCTAAAGTACATATTGGAGAAAAATGATACTGCACAATTGAAGCTCAACTAAGGCAGTAATGTAGGAACATTGTATTTAGACAGTGCTTATTACATTATTACCAGGAAACCGACATAATATCTTATGGCTTTTAAACTGAATGTTGTGGCCAGAGGGGGTGCTTGTTAGTTAAACCCTAGACTCAGAGTAAAAGTCAAGCAGGCCAAAATGATAAAAAGTGTATTTCATTAAATAAATAATAATAACAAAAGGAGGGACTACCTCAGAGAGAACTCAATGTATTGAATAAACAAACGGGAAACAGTAAGTCTGTTGCCCGTCTGGGCTTGCCTACCCAGGAAAATGAACCTTTGGCTAACTTGTGAAGATAACACCCTCTAAAAGTGGCATTGTATTTTCTTCATTTACAGTAGTTACATATAGCTCCAGTTCTGACTGGCTTCCTTTCTCAGGGGTCATTTCCTTTCTAATGTATATATTTAAAAAAATACCAAACTGTCATGAAATAGAGTCAGGTCTGTAGTGAAAAGGGCATGAAGCCCTCCAATAAACAGCAGACCAAGCCAGGATCTCTACTGATCTGTCTACTCAAACCTCACTCCAATCCAGTTAGCTCCCTCTGTACTGTCTAATGCTGACGCCTACACAGAACCAAGAAGGGAGAAACACAGACACAAAAACAAATTATAATCGGGGAGTGAAACAATCAGAAATTCTGCTCCTGCAATAAGAACTTTTAATTATTTAACTGATTAATTAAATAGTTACAGAATTGAAAGTTTGAAAAAGAAAATAAAACTTTTTTAAAGAATATAAAACACACGCTTTTTCAAAATTAAAAAAAACAAATGTCAAATAATACAAATTTAATAAGAAATAATCAAAATGACTACGAAAGAAAAAATGAACTAAATAAATATACACAACTTAAAAAACCTAGATAAAGTTGGATGTCTATTCTTGAAAAATCCAAATCATAGCAACAATGTCCAAAAGTTGAATAACCAAAAAACACCATAAAGGTATTCACAAAAACAAAAGGGAGCGGAAGAACAAAGTAGGGAGCTTAACTAATGCCACTGCAACCTACAATAGCAGCAGGTGCTTCTCATAGCCCCCAAGCACTGCTGAAAAAGCCTAATAGCAGCATCTGAAGGCAATGTGTGTGTGTGTGTTTGTGTTTCGGGGGGGGTGTGTCTCACTTCCTCCTACTTAATAAATTCTTTGAATTTACAGAATAAATTAAGGAAACAAAGAGAACTAAATTTGCAATTAAAGAGCAGTTAACAGAAATACCACTAAAATTGAGCTACTTAACCAAAATAAAAAACAAAACCCTGAGAGTAAGACCCAGAGCAGACCATAAGAGGTATACTTTATGTCTGCTAAATAAATAGTTTTTTTTGTCTTAGTGGGAATGAATGTTCAGTATAAAAGAGGCTAATGTCTGATCAAGGAACCTTGTTGAAATACAGTATAGGCACTTTAGGATAAGATCACTGTAAGGATTGATTCCTGCAGTTTTACTCAAAACAGTATTTCAGCCCTTCAATTCTGCAGATCAAAAATTACAATATTAAAAATAAATAAAAAGACCCAAATTTAGTCACTTACGGTTGAATTTAGAATAAGTTTAGTCGCAAACAAAATTAAGGCCATTTTGAACTGTTATCAGTCACTGTCATAATCATTAGAAATGTTTGTTCCTTTTGTTCATTTCTTTTATTTAAGAAACTTTACCTTTAAGAAAATTTAACTTCTTCTCATCCTACTTTCACATATAAATACCTACTATTATTATGGCTGTGGCTATTACTCAGACTGAATTATCTGTTTATTCCAATTGGGATATCCTGAAAACAGATTTCTGGCATAGGGTGCAACATTAAGCACTCCTGGAAACATGTTAAAAATGGCTGCAACACAATGCAAATTGAAAGTCTGGCAGTTTCAGTTTCTTTTAATTCGACACTGCCTGCGTCAGTATTTCCACGGTAGAGTGCAATCAGAAAGAAAAGAAAATACAGCACCGGAGTTTTGCGGCCTGGTGGTTTTCTATAGCGGTGTCCTTTTCTTTTTGGATAGTGGAGGGAGAGCAGATGTTATTTGAATTTGCTTTGGCTTATTTAGCATGCATTTCATTAGCAAGCTGACTTGTCTGCTATTGCTAACTTTCCTAAAGACAAAAAACATATATTAATTTATTTTGCCTTATAAAATGGTACTTGAATAATATTGCAACAACAGAAATTTTAAAAAGTGTTTCAGGTAAAATAATAGTATTTGTTGTGTACAGCATCATGATTTCTTTTGAAAACTTTGATTAAATAGGTGACAAATGATACTCCATGTCTAAGTCAGGGCAGCATCACCAACACAATAACGCGCTTGCCTATAGAGCAGTTCTTTCTCTTTCATTTTGCCCTCTTTGCTTAGCTATAGCTTTTTCAGGCTTGGCCAGTGTTTTCTTTGACAGCAGATGCTCCTTTCTTCCTCCCACTTTTCTGAATTTGCTCCTCTCTTTCTCTATTGTCTTTACTTTTTCTCTTGTGTGCTTTTCCACACATTTTCTTCATGCAACTCCCACATGTTTCCTGATGGCATTCCTTTTAGAATTATGGAAATGCTTCCTTCTTATTCAAAATCAGAAATGGCCTGACTTCACAAAAATACCATGCTACTCATTTCCCCAAACTGCTTCAAATATGCATTCCCGAGGAAAAGGCTGCTACAGTATTTTAAGACACTTCAGTGTCCCCCATATTTAAAAATGGTTATTTGTGTGAGACTGTCCGTTCAATTAAATAATTATTTCTTCAAAAATGTTCTGTTTGGAATTTTTTGTTACTTTTTATTTTAAAAAAATCTATGCTGTAAGCAGCATACAAGAAAACTTCAACTGGCTTAAAAACTTTACAAAAGGGGTTACTTTTTCAAACTCAGAGTGATACTGTCTGCTTACTGACTGATCAATTTGTGACCTAATCTGTCAAAAATAAAACTTGAGGGGAGCAGAGAAAGAGAGAATAGCCGAAAACAGAATCTGCACAAGTAGTACATGCCAAATAAGACACAGAAGAAAGTCATTTTTATTAATCAGAAACACAGTTTAGATAATGACAAAAATCATTCATAAACTTATTTTAGCACACTGACATGTTACATGATCGATACTGTAGACCAGCTACCTTGCCCTGATCAGTGTTGCAGAAAATGAAGTGACCTACGTAGCATGCTAAGCTGTTGTAAATTTCAGTGGCCCAAGAAACTAAAGTCACTCTTTTTCTTTTTTTAACTTTATTAATTTTCAATTACCAAGGTTGAGATACAGTTCAATCAAATATACAATCAATAATACATGAGCAAACACGTTTCATCTCTATATCCATGTATCCATCCATCCATCCATCCATCCTCTTCCACTTATACGAGATCGGGTCGCCGGGGCAGCGGGTTGAGGAGAGATGCCCAGACTTCCCTCTCCCTGGCCACTTCTGCTAGCTCTTCCAGGGGAATCCCGAGGTGTTCCCAGGCCAGCTGAGAGACATAGTTCCTCCAGCATGTCCTGGGTCTTCCCCGGGGCCTCCTCCTAGTTAGACATGCCCAGAACACCTCACCAGGGAGGCGTCCAGGAAGCATCCTGATCAGATGCCCAAGCCACCTCATCTGACTCCTTTCAATGGGGAGGAGCAGTGGCTCTACTCTGAGCTCCACCCAGATGACCGAACTTCTCACCTTATCTTTAAGGGAAAACCCAGATTCCCTGCGGAGGAAACTCATTTCAGCCACTTGTATTCGCAATCTCGTTCTTTTGGTTACTACCCACAGCTCATGACCATAGTTAAGGGTAGGAATGTAGATTGACCAGTAAATTGAGAGCTTTGCCTTTTGGATCTACCTATCGAT
This sequence comes from Polypterus senegalus, assembly GCF_016835505.1. Lineage (NCBI taxonomy): Eukaryota > Metazoa > Chordata > Cladistia > Polypteriformes > Polypteridae > Polypterus > Polypterus senegalus. The sequence continues at coordinate 138,674,444 of NC_053160.1, forward strand.
CTCCCGCTCCATTCTTCCTTCACTTGTGAACAAGACCCCAATATACTTGAACTCCTCCACTTGGGGCAAGATCTCGCTCCCAACCCTGAGAGGGCACTCCACCCTTTTCCAGCTGAGGACCATGGTCTTGGATTTGGAGGTGCTGATTCCCATCCCAGCCGTTTCACACTCGGATGCGAACTGATCCAGTGAGAGCTGAAGATCACGGCCTGATGAAGTAAACAGGACAACATCATCTGCAAAAAGCAGTGACCCAATCCTGAGCCCACCAAACTGGACCCCATCCACGTTCTGGCTGCGCCTAGAAATTCTGTCCATTAAAGTTATGAACAGAATTGGTTGCAAAAGGCAGCCCTGGCGGAGTCCAACTCTCACTGGAAACAGTTTGTACAGGAACTGAATAGCCCTTATCAGGGGGTCCGGTACCCCATACTCCTGGAGCACCCCCCACAGGATTCCCCAAGGGACACGGTCGAATGCTTTTTCCAAGTCCACAAAACACATGCAGACTGGTTGGGCAAACTCCCATGCACCCTCCAGGACCCTGATGGAGGTGGGAGTTGAAACTACTTCTAACAGGGGACTCTGCCAGACGTTCCCAGCAGACCCTCACAATATATTTGGGCTTACCAGGCCTGACCGGCATCCTCCTCCACCATCAAAACCAACTCACCACCAGGTGGTGATCAGTTGACAGCTCTGCCCCTCTCTACACCCGAGTGTCCAAGACATGTGGCCGCAATTCTGACGACACGACCACAAAGTCGAACTGAGGTCTAGGGTGTCCTGGTGCCAGGTGCACATATAGACACCCCTATGCCTGAACATGGTGTTCGTTATGGACAATCCGTGATGAGCACAGAAGTCCAATAACAAAACACCACTTGGGTTCAGATTGGGGGGCATTCCTCCCAATCATGCCCTTCCAGGTCTCACTGTCATTGCCCATGTGAGCATTGAAGTCTCCTAGCAGAACGAAGGAGTCCCCAGCAGGTGTGCCCTCTAGCACCCCCTCCAGGGACTCCAAAAAGGGTGGGTACTCCAGACTGCTGTTCAGTGCATACATGCAAACAACAGTTAGGACCTGTCCCCCCATCTGAATGCAGAGGGAGGCTACCCTCTCGTCTACCGGGGTGAACAGGCTCCAAGTTGGGGGACAATAAGTATGCCCACACCTGCTCGGCGCCTCTTACCAGGGGCAACTCCAGAGTGGTAGAGAGTCCAGCCCCTCTCAAGGAGATTGGTTCCAGAGTCCACGCGGTGTGTCGAGGTGAGCCTGACTATATCTAGCCAGAACCTCTCAACCTCATGCACTAACTCAGGCTCCTTGCCCTTCAGAGAGGAGACATTGCACATCCCAAGAGCCAGCTTCTGTAGCAGAGGAACAGGCCACCAGGGTCCCCGCCTTCGGCCACCATCCGACTCACACTGCACTGCCTGGCTGAGCCTCATGGGTGCAGGCCCGGCCACCAGGCGCTCACCATTGAGCCCCACCTCCAGGCCTGGCTCCAGGGGTGGGGGGGAACGGCATCCAAATTTAATCATCATAGAAAGTTTTCTGAACCGCTGTTTGTCTCGTCCCTCACCTAGGACCAGAGCTCCTAGGATCATTGGGACATGCAAACTCATAGACCACCACGATAAGGTGGCGGCTCACGGAGGAGTCATCTCTATATATGTATATAAAATCCAACATCTGTCTGTCTGTCTGTCTGTATGTGTGTCCACTTTTCACGAGAGAACTACTTATTAGATTTAGATCAGGTTTTTTCTATAATTTTCTTGAACATTCTGGTTGATTTTGCGACTTCTCTCATTGCGTAAGTATTATACAGTGGTGTGAAAAACTATTTCCCCCCTTCCTGATTTCTTATTCTTTTGCATGTTTGTCACACAAAATGTTTCTGATCATCAAACACATTTAACCATTAGTCAAATATAACACAAGTAAACACAAAATGCAGTTTTTAAATGATGGTTTTTATTATTTAGGTAGAAAAAAAAATCCAAACCTACATGGCCCTGTGTGAAAAAGTAATTGCCCCCTGAACCTAATAACTGGTTGTGCCACCCTTAGCTGCAATAACTGCAATCAAGCGTTTGCGATAACTTGCAATGAGTCTTTTACAGCGCTCTGGAGGAATTTTGGCACACTCATCTTTGCAGAATTGTTGTAATTCAGCTGTATTTGAGGGTTTTCTAGCATGAACCGCCTTTTTAAGGTCATGCCATAGCATCTCAATTGGATTCAGGTCAGGACTTTGACTAGGCCACTCCAAAGTCTGCATTTTGTTTTTCTTCAGCCATTCAGAGGTGGATTTGCTGGTGTGTTTTGGGTCATTGTCCTGTTGCAGCACCCAAGAGCGCTTCAGCTTGAGTTGATGAACAGATGGCCGGACATTCTCCTTCAGGATTTTTTGGTACATAGTAGAATTCATGGTTCCATCTATCACAGCAAGCCTTCCAGGTCCTGAAGCAGCAAAACAACCCCAGACCATCACACTACCACCACCATATTTTACTGTTGGTATGATGTTCTTTTTCTGAAATGCTGTGTTCCTTTTATGCCAGATGTAACGGGACATTTGCCTTCCAAAAAGTTCAACTTTTGTCTCATCAGTCCACAAGGTATTTTCCCAAAAGTCTTGGCAATCACTGAGTTGTTTCTTAGCAAAATTGAGACGAGCCCTAATGTTCTTTTGCTTAACAGTGGTTTTGCGTCTTGAAATCTGCCATGCAGGCCGTTTTTGCCCAGTCTCTTTCTTATGGTAGAGTCGTGAACACTGACCTTAATTGAGGCAAGTGAGGCCTGCAGTTCCTTAGACGTTGTCCTGGGGTCTTTTGTGACCTCTCGGATGAGTCGTCTCTGCGCTCTTGGGGTAATTGTGGTCGGCCGGCCACTCCTAGGAAGGTTCACCACTGTTCCATGTTTTTGCCATTTGTGGATAATGGCTCTCACTGTGGTTCGCTGGAGTCCCAAAGCTTTAGAAATGGCTTTATAACCTTTACCAGACTGATAGATCTCAATTACTTCTGTTCTCATTTGTTCCTGAATTTCTTTGGATCTTGGCATGATGTCTAGCTTTTGAGGTACTTTTGGTCTACTTCTCTGTGTCAGGCAGCTCCTATTTAAGTGATTTCTTGATTGAAACAGGTGTGGCAGTAATCAGGCCTGGGGGTGGCTACGGAAATTGAACTCAGGTGTGATACACCACAGTTAGGTTATTTTTTAACAAGGGGGAAATGACTTTTTCACACAGGGCCATAAAGCTGAATTACAACAATTCTGCAAAGATGAGTGGGCCAAAATTCCTCCAGAGTGCTGTAAAAGACTCATTGCAAGTTATCGCAAACGCTTGATTGCAGTTATTGCTGCTAAGGATGGCCCAACCAGTTATTAGGTTCAGCGGGCAATTACTTTTTCACACAAGGCCATGTAGGTTTGGATTTTTTTTTCTCCCTAAATAATAAAAAACATCATTTAAAAACTGCATTTTGTGTTTACTTGTGTTATATTTGACTAATGGTTAAATGTGTTTGATGATCAGAAACATTTTGTGTAACAAACATGCAAAAGAATAAGAAATCAGGAAGGGGGCAAATAGTTTTTCACACCACTGTAGTTGGGTTGCGGCACCAATTTCTTTGTGCGAATCCAAGAGACAGGCTGTGGGCAGAGGGGAGGGGAGGCAGGACCTCAGGAGTAGGAAGACGGACGGGGCCATCCTCACTCATGCGCCAGCCTCTGTTCCAGTCACTCTGCCTCTCACCACATGTTGGAGTGTACCTTGCCTCTGCATAGCTAGTGATATCTGTTTGTTCAGCAGACATTATCATCTAGAGATTGTTAAAGAATAATGTTTGACGTTCTTGGGAGAGAGAGATTACAGCTACATGTGTTGTAGAGGGTACCTGTTCTTTTGCAGAGATATCATGTCCATGTGCTCTTCTTCCCACGCGGGTGATGCTGTCCCATGAGAGCTGAATACGATCACATACAGTGCCAATGTTTGATGTTGGAGCATACCTGCTTTTGCTTGGCCAGAGATACCTTGCCAATGTTTTACATTTTTGCAAAGAGATCATAGTTGCATTCTCACCCTTGATAGCGAAACCAAAAATATTATATATCAAGAGACCCTCAGATGCGAAAGCTATTAATTTAAATTCTTCTCAATGCAAATTATTGCATTTTTTATTGATTTTTAAAGTTTGTCCTGTATCACTACTATGCAAACGAAGTCATGGTGGACAGCTAGTATTAGATAAACCTCAACATAAATCTCAACAGATCTCCTTTATCCAGTCTAGAACATAATGTAAACAGACAGCCAATGTAAAGTTGTCATTTTGCAGCTAGAGAACCACTGCCCCCAGGCTGGCATACTAATTCCTTTTAATATCTTTTTTGTTAGTTTTTTATTCTTTTGTTTATGTTAATATTGTTGATTTTTTAGTTTCTATGTTTCTATGTATATTCTTCTGTGTTTTGTGGGTGGTTCTCCAAAAAACAGTGGCAACTGTTCATCATCGTCAAGGGACTTCCTTCAGCACTTTTAAAGCTGTGCAAAAAACCTATACTCCTTTTTATTTATAAGGAATGTTTTGTCTGCCCTTTTTTTCACCAGCCAAACTTTGACGGATTCTTCCCCTTGGGGGACTTTTTTTCTGCAGTTTCCTGGGATTTTATACTAAAGTTCTTCCAAGTTCATGACAGAAGTAGTTCCTCAGATATTCTCAGGTTTCAAAAAGGTTAAACTGAGGCTTAGCTTATATACATTCTTGTTAAAATTTGAAAGAAATGAGAAAAAAACATTAATTCATCCCCAGTATTCCCCTAAAAAATTAATTAAACATGATTCATCCAGTTAGGGATGCAAGTGGGCATATACTACAATCAACTTTCTCAACCTGCTCATCCAGAGCAGGGTCATAGCTGCCTATGCTAGCAGGGATAGGGCACAAGGCAAGAACAACATCTGGACAGGGCACAAGCCCATTAGAGGGCAAAAGCACACACACTAAGGCCAATTTGGCAACGCCAATAAACATAATCTACATGTATTTGTAAATGGGGGTGGTGTACAGGTGCACCCAGAGTAAATCCATGCAGACATGTAAACCTCACCCAGAATGTTTAATGAGCAAGAAATTTATGCTAAATACAAATTAATTTATAACCACCAGATAATGACTTGTAATGGCTTATAAAAGAAATTAACATTTTAATCAAATACATGGAATGATAGAAGCGGATGCATAAAAGATGTGATGTGAAGGGTAATCTGCAAGCGGCAAGTGCAGTCTTTCTAGAAAGTGTGTTAGAGTGGTGCAGAATGCTGATGTAGTATGTGTAAATTGAAATATGAGCAATAGAATTGGTCTGGATAAGTATGGAGTTTCTGTTATTTAGGTGACATGTTAAGTGCATATGGCAGCACAGGCACAGCAGTGATGGCAAAGGTAAGAGGTGCACGGAAGAAATCCTGAGGGAGGTGACCCCCATTCTTACTTCTAAAAGAGTCTCTCTGGCATTGAAGTGTAAAGTTTGCAGAAGCTGTATGTACCAAGTGGACAAGATGGTATCAGGTTTGAGTGGAATTGGAATCAGGAAATGTCACTAAGTCAAGAATCTCAAGCCAAATGTCAAAACCAAAAAGACTATAGTTAAGCAAACAGTACTTATTAAGCATTTTAAGAATCATAGTCAGGAAATGGTGCTTGAGTGTTCAATAACCAAAAATTAAAAGGAGCATAAAAGCAGAGCCAAATCGTAGATTGTAGCCACAAAAATCATTTGTGATCATTTGGATTCCGAAACAACAAAGAATGAAAGCAAAGGTTTTTTCAGAGAATTAGATCCTGGACAACCAGGACCTTGATGTTTCACACTGCATACTTCTGGCTGACCTTACCTAACAATGGCATAACAACCATCAACAAGTAACCATCAAAATGGTGGTGACCATAAGAAAAAGAACTGTTTCAGCTAGGGTTTATCCCCTGGCTTATGTCCAACTTTCTTGTTGGAGTCTTTTCTGTTCATACTTGACTCTTTCATTTATGCAGATATTGCTACTTATGTTTATTATTGGTTTTGTATTAGTTTTATGTATTATTTTATTTCTATGTGTCCATGCTTCTACTATATTCCTTATATATTGTGGGCAGTTCCCCAAGAGGTGGGGCCACCTGTCCATCACCATCAAGGGAATCTCTTCAGCCCTATAAAGGCTGAGGAAACACGCAGTTCCCTGCAGTAAATTGTATTTGCTGGGTATTGGTGGTTTCTCTGGGATTATTGCCTTACCATTTGTTGGATTTCTGAGCTTTTACCTTTCTTTGGAATTGTATATTTTGGACTATTTTGCCAGTAGATTGCTTATTTTTAAAGGTAACTCCTTCTGTGCCTTTGGTGATATTTTGACCTTCTTTTTGCTACAGAGCAGTTTTTGAAATAAATCTTTTATTTTATAAATATTCATCATTTGTCTTTTTGTTAGACAAGCCAAAAGTTGATACAGGACCCTTCCTCTTGTGGGGCCTTTTTTGAGACTTTAAAGCATTTTGGCCCATTACCCATTTTGAGGACCTGCTCGCTAGCTACTTTGAAGGCTTTATTTTGGAATTTTAGAGGGCCCAGTACCCCCTCCCAGTTCACGACAACAGCATGGTGTTGTGGGAAAGTGGTACTGTACTTGATTTCAGCATTGTTAAAAATGTATTAAGCACAAAAACAAAAGTGACCTGAAGATTCTTTGACTTCTAAAACCCCTAAAACAAAGTTTCAATAATTATTTGAGGCCAAAAAGAAATTAAAAAAATTTGAAAACAAAATCCTTATCTTACTACTTTGTGAGGAATATTGTTTTCTATGAAAAGTGGGACATGGCCACATATGTTGGAAAATTAGCTAGAAATCGAAAAAAACTCAGACTAGAATGATTAGGGGATCTATGGAGTGTCACAGAATGAAATGAAGATGAATGCTGAGTTGAGAGAAAATGTGGGTTTGGAGGTAATAGCTTTTTGGCCATTAAAGACACAGAATAATTGAATGAAGATGGGGTAAAGGGGATGAGACCCAGAAAGAGGCTGAAGAACATGTGGTTAGCGATAGTGTCTGATGATAATGAAAAAATAGGTCTCATCCCAAAGGATGACCAGGACTATGAGGAGTGAAGGAAACAAAATTTGAAAGGTGCATTGGCAATTCTGAGTAAAACTGTAAAAAAGCCACTAAACCAATGATGATGATGATGAAAAGAAAAAACTATTAAGTCAGAATACTCCATTCAGTACTAAACATAATGTAAGTTGAATTACTGAACTTGAATACATTTGAATATATATGTTACATTTTCAAATATGTTTTATTGATATTCATGCCTCAAGTCATAGTTGCTTACACCTTTTTAATTAAACCCCGCATAAAATAACATTTTCAAACCCACTTAATTCAAATGAGTGTTTCAGGATGCCTATATTGGCAGCCATAGGAACAAGGCATTAACCAGGATTCAACAGGGGGCTAATCTACCGCACTTTTGGAAAATTCTCTCTTAATATGTATCAGAGAGATATTTCATAAACTTCAGGGCAAGAAATATTGGAACGATTTTTATTATGTGGTCTTGGCTTGCATAATTCATAGGACTCCAAGTTTTAAAAGATATAAACCCACAACTTCAATTTATTTGGTTTGACACATTGACTCACCTAAATTCCATTTGTCAGTCTCACAATACATATTTACTTATATATTTACTCTGCTTTAACTTCAATGTTTATTCATTGTATTTTTTTATACTTTGTGTATGATTGACAGGTACATAATGTATATACCATTGCTCTAGTCAGCTCATTACGCTTACTGTGGCTGCGGTCTCCGAGCTGGGTCTTCTAAAGATTTTGAATATGAAGGGCATGTGGAACTACTGTCATGAAAACAGCTTAAATCCCTGGCCTGCACTTGATTCAAATGAAATATCACAAATAAACACTAGCAAAACTCTAAATGAATAGAGAGAAATGCCAACCTCAAGTTAGAAAGTTATGGTAGAAATGTACTGACAGTAGTGCTGTTTAAGCTGTGTCAGTAGGTTATGACTAATCATGTTTACACACAAGGATCTAAAGAGACTGGATCTAAGAAGATGGGAAAATATAATAACTAGTGGGACTTCTGGTAAGCCAATCAACAAATTAATGCAAATTAGTTTTGTATTACAGTATATGTGTTTAGGGTTCAAACACCAATATTACTCTTTTACATGGTACTTTGTATGGTTTTAGAACCTATACTGTTGTAGTCATGAGCATCTGTAATAAAATAATTTTTAGGTCAGATCTGGACCTAATACCCCCACAAACCTTTTAAATCTACTTATTTCATTAAGGATTCATGTTAGGTTAGTGGCTTGCCCAGTAACACTGAGCTCAAGGTAGTCTCTCTACAGTATGCTCTCACTCACAGGTCTCAATAAACTATACACAGACAGGTAAAATGGATAAAGTGCACAAAGACAGTGGCCAGATTAAGAATCAGACTAATGTTGTTGGAGTTGTGAGACATGTATACCAACCTTTGCACCAGGCTCTGACCTTATAATATCCACCAAGTTGTAAAATTTATTCTGCACCACTAACCAACTCAGTTTTTTTGTTGTTTGTTATTTTTGCTGATCTCTTTGATTGCTTTCTCATAAAAAAAATGATTCTGTCTCTTCACATCTCCAGGGTTTCATGCTGACATTCTTGCCTAGACAACATTTGTGTAGAGTCTGCATATTCTCTGAATGTCCATGTTTGACTACTCTGACTGCTCTGGTTTTTCCCCATATCCCAATGTGTTTGTGTTTGGCTACCCAGCAACTGATGGATGGAGGGATGGTTGAATAGAAGAATGGAGCCTCCATCTTTTGCATTTGTAGAATGAATGAATTTTTTCTAAACCTCCACACAATCTAACCTGCCAACAAGTGCTGTCTTTGTGTATAGTAATACTAAACAGTACCAGTATGGAAGATCTGACTAAAAAATATTAGTGTTCTCACCTAATACATCATGAATTAATTTGATATTCATGTGCATATTGTTTTCTTTTTCAGGGTATGTTTTCCAGCGTGAAAATAGGATCCCCAGATACAGCCATCATTACTATATTGTCCAACGACAATGCTTTCGGTATTATTTCCTTTAATGTGGTAAGTATACATTTACCTTATATTTTGTGGTTTGTGCTCTCTCTCTCTCTCTTTCTGCTGATTCAATAGCCATTTTCTGGGTCCACCTGCATCTATATAGTATAAAAAAGATTCAAGAGAAAGATTCATCTTTCTTCATGTTTTACAATTAACACTATTTAACACAACATAGATATTTTACTTTGTTGTGACTATGTAGAATTTGAAAGTTTCCCTTTGATTTGTCTTAACTTCATAAGGATTTAGTTGGTGCATGATGTACGTACTTGTATACTGAAATCAGTTTTCCATACACCTTGTGAGAAAGGTTTTTTTTTATTTACGTATCACAGTCTTTTAGTGTATGTTGTTTGTGGAAAGTTCTTTACTGACTTTTTCAATTATTGCTATAAAAGCAAGTCAAGTACAAATTTTAATTAACCACATAACTGACTTTGCAGGCCACACATTTCTAAGTCTAATTTAGTACTGAACAACTGCCTGGTTGCTAAGGATTTCTAATATCATCTTGGGACCAGTTTACAGATTGGATTAACTTGTCTGTGGGAGTTGGGTGTCTCCAAGGAAACAGTTTTCACTATTCTTTGAACACTCAGCACTCATACTCACTCGGGAACTGTACATCTCAAATCACATTCCAAGCCATGCTGAGTTGGTCATTGATTGGCCTTTACTCTCTTGCAGACTTCTTTAATCATGGTGAATGAGACCAGGGGTACAAGCCAAATTGTGCCTCTCAGCCTAATCAGAGAGAAAGGGACCTATGGCACTGTGACAGTGAACTTTGAGGTAAGTATCTCAGTGTTATCTCACCTCCTAAATATGCCTTTTATGCCTGAGTGCTCAGTATCCTGTTGAGTCCTGATGGAGGTATTCTGGAGAAAGAAGAATGGTCAATTTAAAAAATCCTGTCCTCATTGTTGGCCTTCTTTTTTGTCCATAGCAACAGTTTGAATGGGCTTACATAAATGATTCCCACCAACAGTGCTCATTACAATGTTGGCTGAGAAGGTCACCAAGCATGAGTGTCTAACATCCAAAAGCTTTGTTTGTATATCCAAAATTAAATAGTACTTAATTTAATAATGAAAGTGCTGTTTATCAAATGATGTGACAGGAACATTTATATTAATAAGAAGGAATGCAATGAAAGAATTAGGTTTCATTCAGAATGGATTCCATTATTGTCTAGGTGCTGGGTTAATCAACTTAAAAATTATTATAATGCCAGAAACTATAAAACACACCTGTAGTTGAATAAATAAAATAAATATTATTCAGTTAATAATGCTGGTAAAATTGTATCAGAATACATATAAATGGAGGAATTGTAATATTCATGATATTTCGGGTGAAAAAATAGTAATAGATAGATAGATTGAAGAATCCCAGCTTTAAGTCTAAATATAAAACTGGTAGACATTAGTGTAGGTAACCAAACAACATATTTGTGGCATATCAAGGGGAATAACACCTAGTTAAGGAGGCTGCAGCAGCTTCCCCCAGGTTTTTCCTACCTGGAGCCTAGTGCTGCTGGAATATAGAAGTGAATTAAATGAATCAAGTTGGTTTGAGAAAGTTTTGTTAAATTTCCCAGGAGGTTTATTTGAAATATTTCTCTTCCGTTTCCAAATCTGTTATTTTGTTTTCATGATTGAAAAAAATTGAAAGCCTTTAACAACAGTAGTAGGTGCAGAACCAAGTCTGGAATAGATGAAAGGCCATTGCAGAGCACGCTCTCATATTGGGTTAATTAAGATTTGAAAATTAACAAAACGTTCCCTGCTTTGGAGACACGGGAATGAACAAAATTAGATGGAGAAGGACCATGGTGCACACAGAGAGAATGTACGAAACCCACAGAGACATTAACCAACCCAGCAATCTAACCTGGGTCTTTCAAGCTGTGTGGCAGCAGCACTATCCACCAAGCCACCCTAGCTCATTTTAAAAGCAACCATACATCATATAATACACAATATAAGTTTTAAAAAATAGGGTATTATTTTGAATAATTTATGCATACTTTTGTGTATATAAAGGAAATAAGAACTACGTTAACTGCATTTAATTTGCTCTAACAGATAACTGGAGGCCCAAATCCAGCAGAGGAAGACTTTACTCCATCCAAGGGAAATATTACACTGCCCCCTGGAAGAGCAAATGTGGAATTTGTGTTGCAAGTAAAGGATGATCAGGTAACACTCTGAACGTGGCCTAATAATTATGATTTGGAATAAAAAAAGAAAAGAGAAATAATTTGGAAATGCTAATCACACTGAATCTGATCCATTTTTTTTTTTTACAGAATTCAAATGGTTACATTTTTATTAATAATCCTGTTATGCTTTACTGGTATAAATTATTATTATTATTATTATTATTAATGAAATCTTATACAAGTTGAATGTGTTAAAGCATGTGGCTGGTTTATATTTGTTTATATAGCTGTGCACATAATACTTATGGTGGAATATTTTGGACAAAATTAAATGAATAAATGAATATGCAAATACTGCGGTGGGCTGGTGCCCTGCCTGGGGTTTGTTTCCTGCCTTGCACCCTGTGTTGGCTGGGATTGGCTCCAGCAGACCCCCGTGACCCTGTAGTTAGGATATAGCGGGTTGGCTAATGGATGGATGGATGGAATATGCAAATAAATAAAAATTCTGTGAAATGTGACAATAAATAAATACAGTAACAACATGAAATGTGAGCATAAATAATTAAATGTATCACAGAATATATTTTAGTTTCTCATTTCTTTGTGTATTTATTTCATTATTTCTTCATTTATTTATTTCAGCAACACCACTTGCAACATGGTAAAAGCTGTCACTTTCACTCAACAAAGTTTAGAGGATGGGTTCTAGCAAGTACCACTTTTTGATTAGTGGATTGTTGGTAGACTGAATGTCAGTCTTCAGCTATCAAGTGCCACATTTACAGCAGAAACTTCAGAGGGAAACTCCCAATGATGAATTTGGAGTTTCTTGAATTAAAATTGCTGCTTCACATAGTAATTCTCTGCAACTTTTTCATTTCTATCCTACATGCACAGTCACAACTTTGAGCATGCACATGAGCCACAGGATTCCTAAGTCAAGCAAAGCAAAATCAAGCAAAGCACAAAAGTCCATTCTCCTAATGATTCACCAATCTCTCTAGAGCCCACCCTCTCAACTTTGACAAGTGAAAATGACAGCTTTCATTTCAGGGCTCATTTCATTTTGTGTGTGATGTTAGTGAAATAAATAAATGAATGAATTAAGAAGTAAGCATTTTGAGACCCATTTAATTATTTATACTCTCATTTTATATTATTTATTGTCACATGTCACTTTACTTTTCTTATTTGCAGATTTATTTATTTAATTTTGTCCATAATTTTCACCAATAAATGCACTCCTCCTAGCATGGTGCGTCTACTGTCTTGAAACAGATACCCCATAGCTGTTGCCCTCTTAGCATGGCATGTGGTAATTTCAGACTAATGCATGTGAAGCCATGAGCCTATACTCTCCGAAACTGTTAACTCTAAAGCAGCTTAAACCTGCATGGTGGTCAACAAAAAAGATTATCATAGGAAACTTGATGCATGTCTAGTAGAGACTGCTAAGGATATTATTATATCAGTCTGATACAAACACAAGAATAATACAAAATATTGCTGTTAGAGCAGTCCCAGGAAACACACTTATAGCCAAGCAAATAAAAGTACTGAAAAGATATATATTTTATGGATAAACATTTGCAAGCTGTCCTCCTTATTAAGCTTAAACAAGTAAAAATATTACCCTTGGCCAGTAATATTTTTTTTTTTGCAGCTGCAGGTCACTATCATTCATCATTTTAGTATCATCACTTTCACTCCACTCATCCTTAGTCTTAGTAGCAGCACACCAGTGTGTGCTGTGGATGTGTCACAGTGCATCCGGAAAGTATTCACAGCGCATCACTTTTTCCACATTTTGTTATGTTTCAGCCTTATTCCAAAATGGATTAAATTCATTTTTTTCCTCAGAATTCTACACACAACACCCCATAATGACAACGTGGAAAAAGTTTACTTGAGGTTTTTGCAATTTTATTAAAAATAAAAAAAACTGAGAAATCACATGTACATAATTATTCACAGCCTTTGCTCAATACTTTGTCGATGCACCTTTGGTACCAATTACATCCTCAAATCTTACTGAATATGATGCCACAAGCTTGGCACACCTATCCTTGGCCAATTTTGCCCATTCCTCTTTGCAGCACCTCTCAAGCTCCATCAGCCATTTTAAGATCTCTCCAGAGATGTTCAATCGGATTCAAGTCTGGGCTCTGGCTGGGCCACTCAAGGACATTCACAGAGTTGTCCTGAAGCCACTCCTTTGATATCTTGGCTGTGTGCTTAGGGTCGTTGCCCTGCTGAAAGATGAATCGTCGCCCCAGTCTGAGGTCAAGAGTGCTCTGGAGCAGGTTTTCATCCATGTTGTCTCTGTACAGTACATTGCTGCAGTAATCTTTCCCTTTATCCTGACTAGTCTCCCAGTTCCTGCCGCTGAAAAACATCCCCACAGCATGATGCTGCCACCACCATGCTTCACTGTAGGGATGGTATTGGCCTGGTGATGAGCGGTGCCTGGTTTCCTCCAAAGGTGATGCCTGCCATTCACACCAAAGTGTTCAATTTTTGTCTCATCAGACCAGAGAATTTTGTTTTTCATGGTCTGAGAGTCCTTCAGGTGCCTTTTGGCAAACTCCAGGCAGGCTTCCATGTGCCTTTTACTAAGGAGTGGCTTCCGTCTGGCCACTCTACCATACAGGCCTGATTGGTGGATTGCTGCAGAGATGGTTGTCCTTCTGGAAGGTTCTCCTCTCACCACAGAGGACCTCTGGAGCTCTGACAGAGTGACCATCGGGTTCTTGGTCACCTCCCTGACTAAGGCCCTTCTCCCCCGATCACTCAGTTTAGATGGCCGGCCAGCCATCAGAAGAGTCCTGGTGGTTTCGAACTTCTTTCACTTACGGATGATGGAGGTCACTGTGCTCACTGGGACCTTCAAAGCAGCAGAACATTTTCTGTAACCTTCTCCAGATTTGTGCCTTAAGACAATCCTGTCTCGGAGGTCTACAGACAATTCCTTTGACTTCATGCTTGTTTTGTGCTCTGACATGAACTGTCAACTGTGGGACCTTATATAGACAGGTGTGTGCCTTTCCAAATCATGTCCAATCAACTGAATTTACCACAGGTGGACTCCAATTAAGCTGCAGAAACATCTCAAGGATGATCAGGGGAAACAGGATGCACCTGAGCTCAATTTTGAGCTTCATGGCAAAGGCTGTGAATACTTATGTACATGTGATTTCTCAGTTTTTTTTTATTTTTAATAAATTTGCAAAAATCTCAAGTAAACTTTTTTCATTTTGTCATTATGGGGTGTTGTGTGTAGAATTCTGAGGAAAAAAATGAATTTAATCCATTTTGGAATAAGGCTGCAACATAACAAAATGTGGAAAAAGTGATGCGCTGTGAATACTTTCCGGATGCACTGTATATCTCCCATGAGAAACACAAAGGGGCATTCTAACTATAAGTCCAAATCACTTTACTCAGGAACACTAAGACTGTACCTGTCATGCTTTTTTATTTAAGCAGTTTTAGGAGTCAAAATGTACTTGCTTTTGTTTGTCCTGAAAAATCAGTTAAATGTCAACACAGAAGTCTTGATCTTTTTATTGAAATGAGTGGTTCAACAAAGTACATGGCTAAAAAATGTCTAAGGAAATTTCATCATAAATGCATTTTGTTTATGTTTTTATTTGCTAGTTTTTAATGTTCTTTTTTAAATATTTCAGGTTCCAGAAGATGATGAGATATTTACAATCCAACTAACAGATGTGGAGGGTGGAGCTGAAATCAACATCAATCACAGTTCAATACAAATCAAAATTAACAAGAATGATAGTCCTATAAAATTAACTCAGTCATTCTTAGCTGTACAGGAGACAGCAGACATCATTACTATTCAAGTGACCCGTGGGAGAGATGAATTGGGTAGATTGATTGGATCAGACTCAGAGGAGGTCTCCATTGATTATGCCATTGAAACAGCTGGTGCTGTTTTTGGGGTTGACTTTGAAGATTTACAGCAGAATAAGACACGTATTGTCTTTCTTTCTCATACCTATGTGGCAAACCTAAAATTTAGGATTATTGATGATAAAATACCAGAGATTGGGGAATCATTTATTCTTCGATTAAAGGAAAACACAATAACTGGAGATGCAGTGTTACAGAGTCCAAGCATGATTCAGATTATTATTGAACCAAATGATGAACCATATGGAGTTTTGTCTATTAACAGTGGATTGATGGGTCAGAAAGTGATTATCAATGAAGACCTAACTATGAGGTAAGGACCCATCCTTTGGTTTTTGAAATTAGAGGCCTGACAGTTTATCCTGGAAAAAAAGAAAAACACAATTCCCAAATACCATTTTTTGCTTTAGCATATATCCTCTGTTTGTATAATAGATGAAATAAATCTGTTTAGTATTGGAAAGAAAATGGAAGCAAGGACAAAGGGAATGGCATACTAAGGCCTATATTCAGTGCCATCCATAATGTTAGGGACAAAGACACATTTTTCCTTAATTTACCTCTCTTCTCCACAGTTTAAAACTGCAAATCAGACAATTCAGATGTGATTAAAGTGCACATTGCAGACTTTAATTTGAGGGTATTTGCATGTCGATACTAGTGTTTTCACAGCATTTAAAAAAGTATCGATGTCCCCATAATGACCCATAAAGCATATGATGTAGACGTTTGCCTACACTGGGCATTCACGCATCGGCTGAAAAATCCTAAAAATGGTAATAAAACAACAAAAATGGGAATATTGCAAAGCTGTAGCAACTGATAAATTATTTGTATACAGCATGTATATAATGTATACAACATTTAAACTGTAAAAAATGTAATTTTGATACATACAGGTAACAACACAGAAAGCAATTGTTCTATATCCAGCATGTTGGAATAAGTTTTTCTTTCATGAAGGGTGACAAATCAAGGAATGAGCTGGATTAAATTGGGGAAAAGCCAAATAATATGCACAAACAAATAGGAACATGATTTGAGTGTACGTTTTTGAAAAATGGTGGTTTCTCTCATTCATATTGCAACAGTGTGGCTGCATCTTCAGAAGTATATGGCATGGGGAGCGCTTTTCAAAAGTCTGGAGTTGAAAATGCCAGGGTACTGTGGACCAAAAAATGAAAATATAGACTTATAGCAAAATGTGTTAGTGTTGCTGGAGCCTAAAAAAATTGCAAATAATCACCCCAACAATACAACATTAATATGGATCAAAAATATGTCAGTTATTGCAAAACAAATATTGTATAACAGAGATTTTTCTTAAATAAAATCTACTAGAAAGCATTCCACCAAGCACTGATAATCTTCCCCTTAATATAACAATTTAATGTATAAATCAATGTTTATACAATATTGTGCTCTGTAACAATTATAATAAATAAATTAATAACAGTTAATTATTCTTGTCTTGAGAAAACAAAGAGACTTCTTTGTTGTGGCTGGAAGCTTTGAAGTGGAGTGCATAGCAGAACATCAGCTGATGCGTAAATAAACTTAACACCAATTCAGCTTTAAATGGACTGTTTGCTGAATATTAAGATTGAAAGAAATGGAAACATTTAAATCAATGGGGCTGGCAGTAGAATGCTTTCTGTGTTTCCCTTCCTGTTGGAAGGAGGATCAAGTGTGCCCTTTCTACATTTTCCTTTGTCACACTCATCATGGATTACAGAGGTGTGGGAAAATAAAACTCTGTTCCTATTCTCACACAGAGACATGAGCAGTGAGGTGCACTTCTCCAGTACTCTCTCACCACCACCATGTCCTCCCATACTTCTGGTGATATGAGAAAGAAGAAAATACACTTCTGTTGTACACTGTCTCCATCTCACTAACTGCAATGTGAGAAGGTATGACAAGTAGGCAAGATGTGCTCCTTTGGTGCTTCAGCTACTTCACTCACATGCTGCGTATCTTTTTGTGCAATTTTTTTTTTGGTTCTAATGATATGACTGAGGTAGTCTTAACTAATTAAAACACTTCTTTATATACTTTATAGAAAGAAAACTGGAGCATCACTAAATCAGTGTTGGAAGCAGTGGATAAAGCATTGGCTGTGTGCAATTTATCATTTATATTAATATTGTTTATGTTACTGTACAATACTACACATCTATGCTGTCTTTATGTTTAATTTAAAAATACTCCATCCTCACATATATATGGAAATACAAGTATTGTAGTGACTAAGGAAGCCTTTAGTTGTCTGAATGCCACTTTTGACATTAGTGTGGACAATCAAGCTAAGATAATTTTTCTGTCTTCATTAATATATTCTCCTAAGATGTCTGTTTATGGAGAATTTAAGTTATCTAGTGAGAGATTGCTTCTAATAAACAATATGTTGTACACAAAAAAGTACATACCATGATCTTATAACAAAAATTCTCTGCTAATCAACAGCATTTGCCCATTTTGACTGATTTTTCAATTTAACTCTTTGAGGGCTGAATATTTTTTCCACAAAGCGATGGTTTCACACATAGGTCAACATAAATGTCTGGTGCTGTGCCTGCTGATGGCGCATGTTTGGCATGTCTGCTGGCAGTGGCTGTGTGGGGGCACCTAGATGGTCAGCAGGAATGCACGGTGGGCTGGCTGTCTTCGCACAGCAGGTGGGTGGTGGTGGCGGTCTCAGTGTGACACAATATGGTTTGTACCTCTTGTCATCATAAGTGGTGGTCCTCCCAGGTGAATGCTGCTGTAGGGGACCGATCAGATGATGCCGGCACCTCACTTTCGTTTTCGATATCCATCTCCAGATCACTTGCATAAAACTCAGAGTCCGACGAGTCAGAGTTCTATTCAACGAAATTACGTAAAACGTCCATGGAGTATTTTGCATTGCACATTTGCTTTAGTCTCTCGCCAGAAGTCGGTGCCATTTTAGAGGTTGTTTGCTCTTCGCTACTTCTGCACCTGTAGGGAATCGAGGTTAAATCAGCAAAGCTGTGTAACTTTCCTTCTAGCAATGAGAGTCGAACTAACACATAAGGGTGAGTTTTGTTGCAGTTTACAGCTGATTACCGTCCTCTACTCCTAAATTTTGACAAAAGTCGACATCAGCCCTGAAACAGTTAAAGATGCAGAAAGATAAAAAAAAGTGTACTGATCCTAGCCATAGGAAAAACAGATAATAATAGAAAACAGGGTATGGCCTCTAATTAGAAGATAAACAAAGTGAAAAGTGATCCTTGTATATTCATTGTACGCTGAATCTTAGATATGTATAGGAATAACCAAGTTAAAATTAGTTTTTGTTTGTTTCCAAGAGCTTTCAGACCCATCGGGGTGTGGTGTGTGCCTTGTGCCCATTGCTACTGGACTCCTCATCCCTAAATGTGGAATAAACTGGTGCAGAGAATCAATGGAAGGATGAATGGTGTAGGGCATTCAAGAGGAATGACTAAAAAAGAATCAGCAATAATTGGTTATAAAACGCATTAACTTTTGTCAAATAATATAACACAGACAACAGAACATTAAGTTTGGTAGTGTAATGGTTCAGATTCATTACAATTTCTTTGAGAACAAATAGGCTTACAGTAATGAAGCAAAATGTTTGATTATAATATCTCAGAAATCAATTATGTTAAATAAAACTGTTTACAGACTATGAGATCTCTGCATTTTGGATAGTGAATAATAAATACATATTTGTAAGGTGAAAGATTTAAAAGGAATTAAATAAAAAATTCAGTCATAATCAAAACGATGGGTATATTTTGGTGAAATGCAAGCACTGTCCATTATAATTGAAGATAACTGAGTTTAAATACTGCCTTGGTGACTGAGTAGATGTTCTTGTCGTGTGTGTAAGTTTTCTATGAGTCTTCCAGCTTCTTTTTCTTTGCAAAGACATGCCAGTTAGTTTAACTTGTGACTATAAACTGACCCAGTGTGGTCATGTGAGTGAGTGTACCATGTGAGGGGCTGGCACTTTGTCCAGGGTTGATTTCTGTCATACTTGATTTTGCTGGTCTGCGCTTTTATGCTTTTGCAAGATCTGTGACACTGGAGTGGGTGTAGCTGTACATACCGACTCGTCAGTGTGTGGACATTCACAAAATGAAGACTGGAAATGACAAAATGGATTCTGTATTACTAAATCCAATAAGTCATTTAGAGCTAATTAAAGACAAGTTTGAAATGTAAAATTATGAAAGAAGATAATGCAGAAGGATAAAGATGTAATAAGTCTGTGTTCTGTGTGTCCTGACGTTGTTTATTTGCATTTTTGGAATTGCAATTCATGTTTTCTTCATTTTTTGATTATTTTAACTTTATGGCATCAGTTTGTATTTTGTTGATGGGTATTCACCACCATTATGTGTTTACTTTGGCATAGCAATGGTAAAGTTCTTGATGGTGCAGAGTTTTTGCGGTGGTGCAGAGTTTTTGCATCTAGGTGTTACATATGATTAAAAGAAATAAACACAGTGAAGCCATTAGGGGAAATTCCCAGTTAGTTTAAGTTCTTCTGTTTCACCCATCTTTGCTTTAGACCTCAATTTCTGGTTAACAAATATTAACCTTTCCTACTGATTACTTTTAGCTAAATGTGCTATATTAATTATTTTGGTACATTTGTGACACATTTTTACCTGTACATCCTCATATATATTTAGTATATACACAGAAAATTGGTTGGTGTAATCCACTTAATGTTCTTCTATAATCCAAAATGGCACTTAGATATATATTTATAGTAACTTTGTGATACTTTTTTTTTTTAAGTTGCTTTATAGAAATACCCAGAGAATGGACACTTCTTTATAGAACAAAGTCTACTTAAGATATCCATCCATTTTTTTAACTCATGTACTCATGAGTCAAGCTGTTTATTTTCATATAGAAGGAAATCAGGATTGTCTAAGGAAACACACCTACTCACACATTGGTACAGTGCACAGTGGAGGAAACAGCCTGGAATCAAATGTTAGCACAAACACAATGAGGTAGCAATGTTATGCATGAAATTCTCCATGCTTCCCCCACTCCTTAAATCATAATGAGCAAAACTTAATAAATAATAAAAAAGTAAATATATTTGTCCTCATTATCATAAAATAGAAAGTATGGAAGTAATTAGCTATTAGTTTCAATTTTATTTGTAGCTGCCCATTTATTTTAAAACACTTTTTTTCCTGCTTCATTTGTCTGCTTCTTGTCATTTTCCTGTGTTACTAATAATATGTCAGAGAGTTTTTAATTTATAGACAGTTTCCACTTAGGAACATTGAAGAAAAGTGAAAATTCATAAGAGTCATTTATTGTACCACAGCTTATAGAGTGATGTCGTTTTTATTTGACGTGAGCTCCTTCAGACTTCCTAACTACTTTCCATGTGATTTATTGTTTGCTGCTCCTTTACATTTATTTTCTAATTTTAGATTCTGAGTCTGGAAGAATCACTGCCAACTTTAATTTCCTGATTAAAAACTCAAATTACTTTTTTAAGTACATTGAAAATTCGAGAGATAAGACATTTATGGTAAAACAGTACAGGCTGAATCTGTGACACATTTTCACTTGGCAGGATAGTCAAATAATTATTCTTCATTAAATAATATATTTCAGCCAAAAAAAAAAGTATTTCTCTTTCTTTTACTTTTACCAGTCTTGTGATATAGTGCTTTTAACATGATGAAAAAGACCAATTTAATCAGCACACTGGTTAAGGTTAGTGATTGCCAGATCTAGAGACCTAAGCTCTGTTTCTCATCATTGCCAATGTGAAGATGGCATGTTCTCTCTGTGGTCATGTGAGTATTGATACTGATGCCTTCACCCAAATATACATGTTAGTTTAACTGGAGACTCCCAACTGGTCAGTGTGAGTGAGCATGTCCTTTGATTAACTACCATTCCATTTAAGATTTCTTCCTGCCTTGTGCACTCTGGTAATGGGAAAGACTTAAAACTGCATAGATGATTTGGTGAATGCACAGATCAAAAAAATTGCACAGCATTTTGAAAAACAATAGATGACGGCTAGGTATCCTATAACTTTTAAAATTATCAAGCAAATAAGTGTTTGTTTTATTAATTATATTAATTCACATAATTTTACATCTTTGCTGCTTTAGGTTTGAGGGAATTAATATTACAAGGAATGGAGGAACTCATGGAAATGTTTCTGTGAACTGGACCATCACTCGCAACAGCAGTGACTTCTCTCCTGTGAGCATGGATTTAATCCCAGTCTCTGGCACTCTGCGGTTCTCTGAAGGTCAGAGTTCAGCTTCTCCTCTGCTCAGTATTATTAGTGATGACCTACCCGAGCAAGCAGAGGCCTATCTGTTCAAGCTCTTACCTAGAACAGTAAATGGTGGAGCAAAAGTAGATGATCCAACGGAGGTAAGAATATGTCATCTGTACTGATTTTTATTAACTGATTGATGTTAAAATCACTTTGTTTCAAAAATACTGAAAGCTGATGCTCCTGACAGTATATTATAAAATAGTATAACTAGCTATTTGCAACCAGCCATGTGGTTAAATCAAATCAGTCCTTTGTTTGTCAAGTAGACTCTGATTTCTGCTATTGAAAAGACACCACCAAATAAAGGCTTGGGTTCCAGCCCAATCTCTAAAAGATGGCATACGTTATAATCATTGCATCACCATTCTCCTCACAGGTGGCGCAATGGTAGTGCTGCTGCTTTGCAGTAAGGGGACTGTGGAAGATTGTGGGCTTGCTTCCCAGTTCCTCCCTGTGTGGATAGTGCTTTGAGTACTGAGAAAAGCGCTATATAAATGTAATGAATTATTATTATTATTCTATACACATACAGTGCAGTTTTAAAGATTCAGTAACATAAAATAAACCATTACTGATGTGTTGTGTTGTCCTATGTAATACAAAAATGATGACTGTACTCACACATATATTTCATTATTGCTGTTCTGTACACTCATCTTTTCTAACGTTGCTTCAGCTATTGTTTCTCCCCACCGCTTGGATTATTCTTGCAATATTTCTTCCACTATTGTAAGCACTTCTGCTGTGGATCTTACACATTAATTTTTGAATATGTTATATTGATTTTTATACTGGAAGGAGGTTGATGCAATGGTCAGAACTATAGTGTCATTATTTCCAGCACCTGGTATCTCATTTAAAAAATATGTGTGAATAAAAGTGTGAAAATATGTGTATGCCAAAAAATGTGTACAGCAAAAAAAATAAGATTTATAAAACACATTAGCACATTTCTATGCAATATATCCATTATAAATCACAATCATCTTGTAAATATAGTTACGTGAACATGTCCGGAACAACCACATATGGACTATGCCAATCAACATAATGTAATCACTCAAGTAAACTGGAAAAGTTCTGGGCCACCCTGTTTAATTTTACAACACAAAAAAACAAGGGCATGATGGCACTGTATAACCTAGAATCAAAGCACAGTAGGTCCTTAGTGGCCATCTCGCAATGCCCAGCAAGGCTTCTTTTAATAGTGCTCATTTTAAGCAAGTTGGGAGCTTCATCCTGTTGAAGGTTTGAACCCAAATATGATGCTGCCTTTTGGGGATGTCGGCTTTTATAAGGCTCTGACCAGAAGGGACATGGCTTTCTCTGGGAACTGTGTGCGGGTCATTTGCCATCATAGAGCATCTTCTTGGAGCTGTGGAGGAAAAAGTCAACTAGCGACAGCATCCCCTCTCATTCGGGAGCACCTTTCTTCTTTATTCTGGAGGGTGGTGAAAGATGTAACAGGGCAGCATCTAAGAGGGTACCCACTATCACTTGGCACATGTAGTAACATAATTACTGTTACAGTGAATTGTATATGCCATTTGAAAAACTGAGAGTTCAGTCAGTTACTTTACCAACAAGTCAGCTGACACATACAGTGTCATCACACTACCTGTCTGCAAAAGCTATTTTGCCTCAAAATAAATGCATCATGCACTGACCCAGGCCACCGAGTCACTATGTCAGTCTCATCTTGGCAACACAAATTACTTCTGTGTTAATGACATGTCACAGTTCATGTTTAATAAAATCAGCTTTATTTTTCATAGGTGCCTTTATTGCAATGTGAGTGTAATAAAGTGCTCTGATAATGTTAGGAAAACTGAATGCTGCTGCAAACAGCCTTTTTATTTTGGCAAAAACATGTCGGGTTCATTTATTTGCACCCACACCATATTAAAACTGCCTCACTGGTCAGCTAACAGCTTCCAGCAAAGAGGGCATGATGGAGTGAAGCTTAGCTGAGGTATTACAGACTTATTGGCCAGTTCCCTAACAAGTGACAACAGGTAAGCCAACTGCATAGAAACTGTCAAAACAAAAAGTTCTTCAGAGCAAATATGCACAATTGGCCCTCTTAAAGCAGAACTAAAATAGTTTCATATTCATCACTTTTAAGGTTTAATATTTTTCTTGCGTTAGTTCACCTTATAATAAAGGCTTGGTTATATTAATTATTATGCTCATGTGCCGATTTGGCTGCATTTCCCTAATTGATAAAAGATGTCATCATTTCCCAGTTTCTCTGAAATGTTTCGTTTGAAAGGGTCAGAGCTGCTGTAAATCCACAAGTTCTTCCATTATGTTTGTTTTTATAAATCTCAACCTTTGCATGGAAAGGTGTGTATGCAATCTTTATAAATCTCACCCTTAAGCACCCAACTGCTTGTGTGAAGTTTGCATGTTCTCCTTATGCATTTTTTCTAGAGAATAGGGTTGCTTTTAGCAAACTAAATGCATTCTTGTTAGGCTAATTGGTGACTATACATTGACTCATTATGAGTGTATGTGTGTGTAGCTATTGCATTTTAATTAGTTATTCATTATTCATTTTCCGACCGCACTTATTAGAATAAATGTAGGATTGTAGCCTATTCCAGTACCAATGGACACAATGAAGGATCAACTCTGATGTCAGGCCATTGCAGGACTTATTCACTCAAGTTCACTCATATCTGGTCAATTTAGCTGCCAGTCATTAAAATCTTCACATATGTGAGGAAAACAGAGTAACTAGAGAAAACCTCACATAGACATTGGGAGAATGTATAAACTGCACAAAGGGCCTCCATTAAAAGTTTGGGCTGTGGAGCTGTGTGGCAGCTGTGATAATCAATCATGACATATTAATATGACACCTCACCTAGTATGAATCCTCAAAAAATGTAGAAGCTTAATTTTGCTTTTGCATATCAGGTTTTATTCACACATAATTTAAGCTATATAATGAGATCATGAGGACTTATCTGGAATACAGTGCAGTTATGGTCCATATTACATATAACACATATTCCAGGTTTTTCAGCTTCTTCAGCTATGGTGGAGTGGGTCCCCTTTGTAAATATATAAGCTAGGAAATAGAGAAATTTTTGGTAGATGACCTTGTCCTACTCGGACATACATAAGCTAGGAGAAGTGAGAAATTGTGGGTATGAGGCCCAAGTGGGGCATGGCCTCCTCAATACAACTTAAAAGAGATAGCTTAGTGTTTGAAAAGCAAAATCTTGATGTGCCATTATGGAGTATTGATGAGTACCAGCCCATTTAAAGCACTGCCATTGCTAGAAAAAGCTCAGAGAAAAGCAGCTAAACTGATACCAGAACTGGGAGGTATGAGCTATGAGGAAAGACTGAAGGAGTTGGATCTTTTCATTTTAAACAAATAGAATTTAAGAGGTGACATGACTAAGCTATGTCAGATTATTAAGGGAATTAGTAGCGTGGATCCTGGTTGTTATTTTAAAATGGGTTCTTATACAGGAGCACGGTGAGATAGATAGATAGATAGATAGATAGATAGATAGATAGATAGATAGATAGATAGATAGATAGATAGATAGATAGATAGATAGATAGATAGATAGATAGATAGATAGATAGATAGATAGATAGATAGATAGATAGATAGATAGATAGATAGATAGATAGATAGATAGATAGATAGATAGATAGATATTTTATTAATCCCAAGGGGAAATTCACATACTCCAGCAGCAGCATACTTATAAAAAACAATATTAAAGTACAGAGTGATAAAAATGCAGGTAAAACAGACAATAACTTCGTATAATGTTAACGTTTACCCCCCCGGGTGGAATTGAAGGGTCGCATAGTGTGGTTGAGGAACGATCTCCTCAGTCTGTCAGTGGAGCAGGACAGTGACAGCAGTCTGTCGCTGAAGCTGCTCCTCTGTCTGGAGATGATACTGTTTAGTGGATGCAGTGGATTCTCCATGATTGACAGGAGCCTGCTGAGCGCCTGTCGCTCTGCCAAGGATGTCAAACTGTCCAACTCCATGCCTACAATAGAGCCTGCCTTCCTCGCCAGTTTGTCAAGGCGTGAGGCATCCTTCTTCTTTATGCTGCCTCCCCAGCACACCACCGCGTAGAAGAGGGCACGCGCCACAACCGTCTGATAAAGCATCTGCAGCATCTTATTGCAGATGTTGAAGCTTGTTAAGGGGAAATTCTGGGCAAATATTAGTTTTTTTGTGCTGTAAAGAACCATAAACAGGTGGAATAATTTACTAAATTGTATGGTAGGGAGGACTTTAGGGACTTTGATACATGACTTGATGTTACTTTGGAGAAATTAGCTGAATAGGATTGCCAATTTTGTTGGGTGAATTACATGCTCTTATCAAAATAGTTCTAATGTTGTAAATTATGCTAGTTTTTGTTTGTAATAAATATAACAAAATTGTTCATCCAGTAGTCAGTCAGTCATTATCCAACCCACTATATCCTAACACAGGGTCACGGGGGTCCACCGTAGCCAATCCCAGCCAACACAGTGAGCAAGGCAGGAACAAATCCCGGGCAGGGCGCCAGCCCGACGCAGGGCACACACACACACACACACATCCACACCCACACACCAAGCACACACTAGGGACAATTTTCATCCAATAGTATTTCAGGAAATTAAAATCTAGTAGCCACAGTTGCATCTTTAGGTATTTATTGTTCTTGAAAAACTTGTGTACAAAATTACATATTAGATCAAGTCACAGCAAGCACTGCTGTGTGACTGGATTGTGTTAGCAAGGTTGTTAATTATCTTATTTATCCTAAACATCCATCCATTGTCTAACCCGCTGAATCCGAATACAGGGTCACGGGGGTCTGCTGGAGCCAATCCCAGCCAACACGGGGCACAAGGCAGGAACCAATCCTGGGCAGGGTGCCAACCCACCGCAGGACACACACAAACACACCCACACACCAAGCACACACTAGAGCCAATTTAGAATCGCCAATCCACCTAACCTGCATGTCTTTGGATTGTGGGAGGAAACCGGAGTGCCCGAAGGAAACCCACGCAGACACGGGGAGAACATGCAAACTTCACGCAGGGAGGACCCGGGAAGCGAACCTATCCTAAACAACATTCAAAAATCTGTCTGTATCTTAACTGTGTGAGACATGAGTTGTGTGTAGTTGGGCTTTATAAACAAATGTCATCAATTCAGTAACATTATTTTGCTCTGGTACAAAAATCCATGGGACCCAATTTTTTAAATGCTCTATTAATTGTTCTGTATGTGGTATATTATAACAAGAAAAAACTAAAATTTCCAAAAATTACATAGTACACTAGGCTATAGTTCAATGTGGAAAATAAATTATGTTAACTGGTATGGATGTCTGCCACAGAGAAGAAAGTTTTGGCAGCATTACCCTTCTGATTTGAAAATGTATTTTGTCTGCATTAAAGTATCATTTCAGAAGAGTGGAAGAAACTATGTTTAATTATGAGGTCTCTCTTCAGTACTCCTTCCTGTTGAGTCAGATTGTTGGTTTTTGTTTAGTTTCTGTATTTCTTTCAGTTTTAGAACTTCCTTTATTTTGTAAATAAACAAAACAATGTTGAGTTTTCTATTAGTGATATTTGGGAATATATTTTTCCTGGGTCCACAGCAGTGGAGTATTATGACACAGATTGTTTTGGCCATGGGAAATCAGATTAAGTCACCAGTTCCAGTGCTGAGTCTAATTGAATTTAATGCTAATCATTGGACAATGCCATCACCCAGTTGTTATTTGTCACCCTCTTATTCTAAAAAGTTGGCCAGTTCATGTATGGAAATTGAGACAAATCCACAAAGAGATATCAGATTAGGGCGTCATGGTGGCACAGTGGTAGCGCTGCTGCCTCGCAGTTAGGAGACCTGGGTTCACTTCCTGGGTCTTCCCTGCGTGGAGGTTGCATGTTCTCCCCGTGTCTGCATGGGTTTCCTCTGGGTGCTCCGGTTTCCTCTGCCTGATGGACGCGAAGTGTTGGCGTGGCCGTGCACGTGGATTTTGGCTGATAATTTCAAGAAATTGTCCAAATTTGAGGAATGTTGTGCTAAAATAAGCTTATGGTTTGCTTGTGTGCTATATTCAAATTAACCATTTCCACTTAATTTAGCATCTGCTCGACAGCAAAAACACAAATGATTTCTTTTTTTATATAGTTGTAAATACATTTAGGCAACAAGGGGTTAATTTGGCCTGATGCTCTCAGTTTTAAGACTTTATGTATTTGTATTTAGATTTCTTTCTTCTACCGGAACTTTGGTGCCCAACACAACATGACATCTTTAGGGGTTATTCTATTTTCAGAGGGGCTTTCTCTACCAAACTGTACATATATCCTCTATCTCCTAACCTGCCTCCAATCTTGAAGATGTTCCATACTAACTGGCAAGCAAGTTGGAGTCACCACAGATGCATATACTGTATAATCCACTGCATGCTTTATATAACTTTTTCTAAGTTATCTTAAGGATGATCTGTCATGTTTATGTTCTCAAGTAAGTTTGGAAGCCTTCCAGCTCTTATACTAGATAGATAGATAGATAGATAGATAGATAGATAGATAGATAGATAGATAGATAGATAGATAGATAGAACACCTATATTCCATATGTGAACAAGTAATTTTCTCCCTAAATGTAATACTTTGCTGTCCCATCTTTAGCAGCAACAACTGCAATCAAACACTTCTGGTACAGTAAATTAGTCTTGAGCATTGCTGTGGAGAAATTTTGCCCATTGGAGGGTTTTCGACTATGGACTGGCCATTTAATGTTTCACCACAACATTTAAATGGGATTCAAGTCAAGACTTTGACAAGGCCACTACAAAGCCTTATTTTCAGACATTCAAAGGTGGGGTTGTTCTTGTGCTTTGGATCATTGTCCTGCTGCATAACCTAATTGTGTTTGAGCTTCAGATCACAGACTGATGACAGGACATTCTTCTTTAGTACTTTCTGGTAGAGAGCTAGATTTATGCTTCCCTCAATTATGATAAATCACTCTGGCCATGATGCAGCAAAGCATCCCCACACCACCATATTTGACTGTGGGCATGATCTTCTTATTGAGGAAAACTATGTTAGCTTTAAATGAGATGTAATAGGACAAATATCTTCCAAAACATTCCTCATTTCGACTTATTTTGGGGGTAACCAAGGTGTTTTTTGGCAAATGTTAAACAAGTTTATATTTCATCTTGTTTAGCAGTGGTTTTCACCTTGCAACTCTCCTATAGATACCAACACTGATATTAACTGAGCTGACAGAGGCCTGAATTTCCTTAGAATTTCCTCTGGATTCTTCTATGAATTTCCAGAATAATTTTCTATGCACTCTTGGAGCAATTTTATTAGGCTGGCCAGATTTACCACTGTTCCAAGTTTTCTCCATTTGGAGATGATGGCTGTTTTGTGATTCACTGGAGTTTCAGGGTTTTAGAGATTTGCTTTCCTAACCCTTGCACTACTGATATATTTCAGTAACTTTAAATCTCAGGTCTTCTGGAATTTCCTTTGACTGAGGAATGATCATTTTGCTTGTTGAGACCTTTTAGCGAAGTTCACATTGTTGGAAAGTTCTATTTAAGTTATGTTTAGATTCATTAAGGCAGGCAGAAATCAAACCTAAGTGAGTCTTGTCTAATTTAACACATTATCATTTAAATTTGGTTCATTGGTTGATTGAGTGAGTAAAAAGTCAATTACTTTTTTGCGTGGGTGATACAGCTTTGGTGAATAGCTTAAGTGTTATGAACAGGAAAAACAAGAGGAAATCAGGAAGGGAGCAATACATTTTCACGGCATTGTATATATTTTATGGGTTTATGCAACATTTGGATATTCATCTTTTATTGTATGGCCCTATGCTTCAGTGTTACTGATGGCCAGGAAGATACTGTACAGTGTTGTATACCTGGCCTGGCATTTGTAGCTTTTCTTAAAAAAAAAAAAAAAATTGTATTGCCTGGTGTTGCCTCGCTGTTCTTCTGCTTTGGAGTCCCAGTCTTAAACATAAAGCTTACAAGTTCTTGCTGTATCTAGGTGGCTTCTTTTTGGATTCTTTGGTTTCCTTTCACATCCCAAATAAGTGTGTATTATGTTGTGTTGCATCTCCAGATTGGCTCTATAAGAGGCAATAAGTAAATGTATCTTTGTGTCAGATCCACATCCACTGCTGGTTCATTTTTAGAGCCAAAATCTGTAGGGATAGGCTTTGGCTTATTGGCTTATTGTGGTCCAATAATTGAAAAGCAGGATAAAGCATTTAGTAGACTGATGAAATGGTGGATTGTTAAGATACAGTGACCAGATTTTTGTGGGGGCAACCTGGGACACCAGGCGGGAGGAAATGCCTATTTTTGTGTTTCCTACATCTTATTCTGTATGAGTTTCTTCCATTTGAAACACTCATATTATTAAACGACAAACATATACCCATTTTCAAAGTAGGGTTCTATACCATTGTATGCTATTTTTCGTGAAATTACAGGCTAGATCTTGCCAAAAACAGTTCGTGAAAATTGACTGAAAGACACGCTTTCCTGAAGAGCAAATAAACTAATTAGTGTACATTATTAGGTCAGTTACACTTGCAGGATAGACGTACTTCATTCACAATATTGCATCCCACGTACCTGTGCTACTGCTAGTGCATGTCCCGACTTCAAAAGAAACAGCAAACCAAATTCCAAAGAGGCAAGTGTAAGGAACAGGCAAGCATCCGCAAATGTTGTTGTGACTTGTGTCAAATATTCATTCACAATTAATATATAAATTAATATTATCAAATTCACAACTATGACGAAATTTACAGAGAGTACAGTCTGCAGAATTGAGTCTATACAGTAAAGTGTGTACAGCAGTACTTACTTAAAGAATAAAGAGCTAAAATTAAAGTTAAAAAAATAAACTTTGTCAGCACTTTCAATTTTGTCTTACAAAATAAATTGGCAAGTTTAACTCTTTTAAGTTTAAACTTTAACTTCAGTGAAAACGGCTCACCTCGAACGCCGTATTGACGAGTGAATGACTAAATCAGGCATAAGCTCTTATATCAGACTCAGAGCAGGAATAATAAGATAATTCCTGTCTCAGAGCGTAGCATAGCCAAAACGTGTCGTATCACAAGGCACGGCCGATACCATCCGTCGATGCATCCGCCTTTTCGCCTTCCGTGCGTTTCCGTACTGCAAACAATGGCCACCAGCAGGCATCAGACTCAGAAGGTCGACTAACCGTCTGACGTCATGATATGTAGAACGTATGATTTGGAATCAGAAAGACTGAATGGTGTCTAAGCCTCTAGGGAAAAGTACGCGTTTTGTCGGAAAACGCCACAGGCCTGGACATTTCCTGAACTTTCGGGGACGCCGGGACGGGTGATACAAAAATAGGGACTGTCCCGGGTAAACCGGGACGTCTGGTCACTGTAGTTAAGAATTGTGTCAAGAATTATTTCAATGCCACTCTTAATCATACCAGAGAATTTAACATTAGAGTGAAAAGTATTAAACTAGGAAAATTTTACCTTTAGGAGGAGAATACACAAATATTACAAGGTAAAATGTTCATATTGGAGACATCACACCAGTTTCCTATAGCTATGAGGTAGCATTACTTATTATAACACAACCATGCTGCCCACAATTAGATATTTTGAAATAGTGCTGTCTTTAAAAGACTTAAAAAATAACAGCGTCTCAAAGGTTAGCATAATTATTTTTTAGCAGACACCTCCACCCAAGGCAGCTTTTGATCCTTGTTTTTTTTGTAACCAGTTTTGAATTATTCATAAAGACTGCATATACAACACTTTTAAAATCAAAAAGAGATTGCTTAAAATTTATGTGTTTTATATGTTGTTCTATAAGTCTTTATTATATACATTTAGACATTTTAACTTTTGGATGACATTGGCCTTAATAACCTGACACTTAACAACATCTTTATTTTTGTTTCATACAGATGGTTTTTTACATCCAAGACAGTGATGATGTATATGGTTTAATCCAGTTTCAATCTGTAGAAGAGCAGAAAATTCAAAGTCATCCTTCTGGGCGATTCGTTTCACTCAGCCTTGTGCGCCAGAAAGGCACCGTGGGAGATGTGCGTCTTCATTTTACAGCCCTGTACATCCCTCCTGGAGATGTGGATCCTGCAAGGGCTAAAGAAGGAGTCCTGAACAGCCCAAAGGCAAACAGTGTGGTCTTTTCTGAAGGTCAGGCCCAGCTCCAAGTGAATCTAGCGATACGTAACGACTCATTTCTGCAAAATGGAGCACACTTTTTTGTTCAGGTGAGAGAACCCACTATCAAAGTGATGTAAAGGAGGTCATATCTGTAAATTCTTGAACAATGGCTGAGCTGTTGATTTTATTTTATTTTTTTTTTAAAGTTTAATAAGCTATAATTAATGATATTAAACTTTCCTATATTAAGTTTAGTATTAAGGGGTATCAAATGACCCTTTTATTATATAATATATATTTATTATAGGAGAAATAAGCAAGAAATTTTAATTTAATGAAGGAAAGAAGGAGAAAAAAGACTACAGACTTTTGCATGACAATGATTATTGTAGCTAAATCGCAGCTATATATATGGTTTATAGATTTTGATTCTTCGATTGCTTATTTAGAGTTTATGTTCTGTTACTTTGGGTTCCTTTATAAGGCATTTCAAATTTTGCTTTTTTGTAGTTTTCCCTTTAAATTATTTTCAGATTAGTTTTAACATAGCTATCTTTTTTGAAGTTTAGTAGCTACTTTTTTGGTTTATATTTTACTGCGGTGGGCTTGCGCCCTGCCCGGGGTTTGTCTCCTGCCTTGCACCCTGTGTTGGCTGGGACTGGCTCCAGCAGACCCCCGTGACCCTGTAGTTAGGATATAGCAGGTTGGATAATGGATGGATGGTTTATATTTTCTTTCCTGAATTTTGATTATTTTTTCTGTGAGAAAATTTTACATTTCATTTTAGAATTTTTATGGTTTTGCTTTTTGAGTTGGTTTAGGTGAGGTGTTGTATTTTTGTGGGGGGGGTCCATAGGAAGCAGTTCTGACATTAGCATAGCACATATGTTGGATCATGCGATTGTGTCATCAACTGAGAGGATATACAAAATCAAAGACATTTGTTGGGGTGCCAATTTAGTGAAGTAATAATTGTAACCAAAATAACAGCTGCACAGTGGAGCATAATAGAACAAAAGTGGTTTCTGCCATGGCCTAAAGCGATAAGGCTCTGAAGAGTGGTCATTTTTCAGGTTGGAGCTCCATCTGGCTGGTTGCTTGTACCCAAATGAAATGCCTCCTTCCTGGAGCGCCCTGCTCTTGTATTGGTTTGACCAGAAGGGGCAGAGTCACCTGCCATCCTTGGGAGTCTTCTCAGAGTTGTAGGTGGAAAAAGAGACAAGATGGCAAGTAACAGCACCCCCTTTGTGTTCTGGGGTGGTAGTACTTAACTTCTAATGAGCCTGAAAGATGACCCTCTGACACGTATGTTTGATAATTGACACAGCACATTTCCTCCAAGAAGGCACAATGCATCCTTAGCCTACACTGATCTAGTAGAACATGCAAATGCAGCGAAAGATTGTGTTTGTCTGTGGCTCAGTGAAGTAAAATTGGGGTTCTTGGGTCACAGGAAGCTTTTTGAAAGGGAGTTTAGCTGTACCTACCCTATGTTACCCACCCATCTTCTATTAGAAGTTGCTGTGTGTTTGTACATTATCCTCTAAAGGCTGATTTGTAGAGCACCTATTTCAACAGATATAACTTTTAATGAAACTGCACATTGAGGCTTTTCAGTATGGCCTCTCACCTAGTAACTTAGCTTTGTTTTGATCTCTGATAAAAACCAATACAAATTTAGAAGATAACAAAGCAAAATTTATTTAAATGATCCTTAATCAAATTCTGACTGATTAAATATGTGGGAAACATGACACACACACACTTGAAAGATAAACATTAATTAATACAGTACATAGGAATCTCTCCTGTTTCGAATTGCATATGGAGCAGTTAACTCTGCGGAAGAATCTAGTGTACCAGGAAAGAGATAATAAAAGAACAGGGTTAAGTGAAGATTCTACACAAACAATTAACTGGTTCAGAATGAAATCCCTGAACATGGGAGTCAGACTCATATATAACATTTATAATTGCCCATCAGCCTATATTCTTGGCTTTGGGATGGTGAAGGAAAACAGTGTGGATGGAAACTGATGCAGAGAGGGTTAAAGTAAAACTTCCTTAAATACATTAGCCAGGCTGAAAGTCAGAGTCATGTTTATAGTGCCAGCATGTTGCACAATTTAAGTGCATTCAATTCAATTTATTGCTATTTCTTGCAGTCTCTGTTAGATAGGCTCAGAGTGCTCTAAATATATAACCAAATGCTGCAGTTAAGTTATATGTATGCCTCTGTATATAGTAGAGCAGTGATTAATGCTGCTGTCTTGTAGATTCAGCATCTTTTGTTCAAATCTTGAACCTAATGCACATGTTTGTAGAGGGTATTCCTCTGTTTTTATTTGACCAAAAATCTGCATAATAGGTTAATATGCAATTCTTCATTATTTGCATTTGAGTGTCAATGTGTGTGTAAATGGACCATGCAATTAATTTGTGCTTGTTTTGGCTCTGCACATGCCAATGCCAGATGCTGCTGGGATATACTTCTGCAATTAGTGATTGCCAATTGCATTAAAAAGAGTTTATAATAATGTTTTATGTTGTATAGATTTTATTTTTATGTTAAATATTTATAGTTTGTTCCACTAAATTCTGAAGCAATAAAGAAAGACTATTCTTTGAATATGCCTTTGGAACAGTTGAGTGCATGGTGTAAATTCTTTCAGGTTATACACTGGCACTGTTTATCTGTGTTTTAGCTGGAAAGTGTGGAGCTGGTGAGCATCACTCCTTTGATACCATCTGTCAGTCCACGACTAGGAGGCATTCTCAACATTTCCTTGATTGTGACACAGAACTTGGCTAATGGGATGATCAGCTTTACCAGCAATCAGACGGTGGTGGTCTATGAGCCAGAAACAACATCTACACTTCTGGTAATGCTGCTTCCAATTTGCATGTTAACATTTTTAATGTGTTGTTGTCAACAGTGCAATTTGCTTTACATCGGTATTCATCTAGCTAGCTATATATACAATACATATATACAGTATATATAGATATAGATATAGATATTGTAATGGTGTGACTTGTGACTCACTGCCTTGCACCTGAGAGAAGATGCTAAGTCCACAGTCTTCAGAAAAAAACAACTTTATTTATTTTCATATTCTGTATACATGCATTTTCAAAGTATTTTGACAGAAGGGCACCAAAAATTGATTAAAATGCTTGTTTTGTGGTGTTTTAATTCCTTATTTAAATGAAAACTCCACCCATTACAATTGTCTTTGAACAGTCAAGTGAACAGATATACAGTACTTATTTCACTAAAAATAATGCCAAGAATCTATGATAAAATATTTTATTTCCAATCTGTCATAAACCTACTTCAGAAATGCAGAGCCCAAGTTCCCTAAAGTCAAAATTTTTATCACCTCATTTTACAGCTTTTGTTCTATGTTTGAACAAGTTTTCTTTGGAGACCATTTTCAAATGCAAACACAGGCATTATAGTTCTTTTAACTATGAAAAATACTTTATTTTAAAAATAAGATTCCTGTAACAAATGTTCACCATGATTGTGAAAAAATAGTTTTGACTTGAAAAATACCAAACGTTTTTCTTTAAAAGTTTTTCACCACATATGAAATATATTTGATCAGAGTAAAAAGAGTTTCATTCTAGAAAGAAGGTAGAAGAAGTGCCTTAAATGTTATAGTACTGTATCAGGTCGAGGAAGAATCAGGAATATCAATCACATCACATCCTTTTTGAATTGCCTTTTCATCACTGCAGTCACTGTTTTCATTTTTTTCTTTTCAATCTCGTTGTCATATTTTTGTAGTAATGGTACCCATTGGTGATCTTGTAATCAATACCACAACATGTGAAATCGTCCATTGATCAGCATGAAAGGTGTCAGCTTGCAGTTGTCTGTATTTAGGCTTTTGGACAGTAAACAAACAGCAACACATAGCAGTGGGTACTGTTAATAAGGGATTGAATCTTATTAATAGTGGTTATGGCAGCAAACTTGTTTTTACTGTAGAGCTCATTTTGGCTTAAAGGTTACTGCGATTCCTTTGGCTTTTTTGGTTTTGGACCTTTGCCTGTTTCTCTCACTGTTCTTTTGTCCATTTAATCTCCTGATCAAGTCAGCACCTTATTTTTGGTCATTGACCAGCCTGATTTTCTACTTAGGCATCATAAACTATGTATAGGTTTTAACCCTAACATATTAAAGAATTGCCAAACCATGACAGTATATCATAAGATGTCATGTCAAGTTAATATGGCTAATGTCAACCAAAACTCGGCAGTGTTTTAGAGCAGAATGTAGTGTTTGGTTTTCCATAGACATAATGAGATCCATGTAGCCTTAACCAAATCCAGTTCTGGTTGGTGAGCAATAGATCATAGCACTTCCTTTAATTCCAGGAGTCATACTGTATAAATACTTATGAGTACATTAGAGGGTCAACTCAAGATGGACGGTTGGGAGACAAAGTTAGAGAGGCAAGATCGCATTGGTTTGGACATTTGCAGAGGAGAGATGCTGGGTATATTGGGAGAAGGATGCTAAGGATAGAGCTGCCAGGGAGGAGGAAAAGAGGAAAGCCTAAGAGAAGATTTATGGATGTGGTGAGAGAGGACATACAGGTGGTGGGTGTAACAGAACAAGATACAGAGGACAGAAAGATGATCTGCTGTGGCAACCCCGAATGGGAGCAGCCAAAAGAAGAAAAAGGTATCTTCATGGGTTAATTTATGCTTCACCCTTTGAGTGATTTGGATTTTAATGTAACACTCATCTTGAGTCTTCATATTAAAACCTTCACTGTGACAGTGTAGGTTAGCTCCATGCTCCCTCTTCCTGTTTTAGGAGCCTCTTGCACTCAACACCGTCGATAACATAACCAAATGAGCTGGAGGATGAAGACAAATCACACATGGAGCAAAGGGAAGGTGTAAAATGTGTAGTGCTTTTATTAAATAATAAAAATCTAAACAATGTCCAAAGTGCAGTTCTCCAAGTTCATAAACAAATAATCTATAAAAAACAAGGTTTAAAAGGTGGAGGTTAAAATTGCAAATAAATACTTCCAATAAAAGTGAAGTTAAAATGGATAGCAGGAATCTATCCATTAAAAATTAGCCTTGGTACAACCCTTCAAAACTGCTGTCTCCTCAGCCTAACTCCAACGGGACCTAGCAACAGGCACAGCCTTCCTTCCAAATGGTCAACAGGTCCAGGTCCCTGCCGCTTCCATGGTTCACTGCAGGGCTGGATCTAGTCCTTTCCGTCCATGGACATAGAAAGGACCTCTATCGCCAGCTCCCACTGCCTTCCTGGACTTAAACGGTGAGCAGCACGACTCCTGGTCACTCTAGTTCTCTGTAAATGCTCATCTAGAGCAATCCAACACTGCAGCCCTGAGTGAGGGCCTCACACACTACTCCTGGGGCTCTTGTCCTCCAGGCTGTCTGCTTCCTCTCACACTCTCTCTTGCTCCTGCCTTCCCTCCAGGTAAACAGGTAATCAGTCCAGTGCTATTATTTATTTACTGTACTATGAATTATTAGGACTTGAATTAATATTTGAAAGGTTCTTTCTCTGAATTTTTTACCCTTGTTTAGGGTTGTTGAGAACCTGATTCTATCTTGGAAGCATTGGGCATAAGTTGGCAACAGTTAGTTGGGCACACTCACAACCTAAATTCTAGCTCATTCAGGGCCAGTTTAGAGACATCAGTCAACCTAAAAAACACATTTTATGAATGTAGGACAGAAAACATGTGTATAAGTTTAAAACTGAAAGCGAACTTCACACAGATATTCACTTCTCTGGGACTCAAAGCTAGTCTCTGTCAATGGTAAGGGAGCATGGATATTATATGCCACTGTGCTACCTTCTCTAATAACTTTCAATGTCAAAAATATGCAGATTTAGAGAAAAAGAATAAGTAGAAAAAAATAATGTATGAGTTTGTAAATATATTTTCTTCACTACCATTTTCACTGTCTCTCTATCTCTGTAAAACAATTTATTACAATTTAATTACCAGCATGTCTCAAATTTATGTCCCAAACAAAATTTGGGAAAGGGCTACATCCTGTAATAGTTTTCAGTATATATGCTAATACATGATTGATAATAAAACATTTTTATTTATTTTTGCCAATACAGACAAAACCATTTCCTACTGAATACGCTTGATTCCTTTGAATAGTGAAGGATAGTAACAAATTGAATGGGGGTCAAACATTTCAAACAATCAGCTCAGAGGGAATGTACAATAAAAACAGTTTGACTTTGTGATGTAGTGGGAAATCAATACAGTCATAAATGAGATGTTAACTTGAAGAAACATTGTAGGACAGAACAAGATAATTTGACATGACACAGCTCAGCAGACACATTGTTTATTTCTTCCCACTTCACACTGAGCATATCACACAAGGCCCAGCTTCTCTTTTGTGCCTCACAAGATCTCCTCAGGAGGCTCCGGATCCTCAGGTGCAGCGAAGTTCATTGAAACAACATAGCCATGACAGATAAATAATAGAAGAAGAAGCCTGAAGCCTTTCATTAGAGGAGTTTTAACAGTCTCATTGGGGCATGTGGGCATGTCAAGGGGCATATCAGTCTTGTGTATTAAATGTGAAGGTGAAGTTTTAATAAAAGTGTAGCTGTAGATGGGAGGGTTAGGGAAATAATGGATAGACTGCAGGCAAAAATATTTTTTGATTGCTTCATTTGTAATTTTTTAAACAAGGAAAGCAAAATCATACTGACAATGCCAAGAACATAATCGAACTGACCAACTCACATTGAACGCTTAAATAAACACAATATTTACACCAACAAACTTGTTCCCTCTAAGCCCATAACATTCACTGTCTTGGAGTGTGAATTTAAAAATAAAAGAAAACATGAATGAGAGGGGATTGAGAACAAAAAAGGAACTTATTGAAAAAATGACAATTATTGATTAAATATCAAATGTTGTGGATGGTTACCCACATTGAAGATGTATTTTTCTGCTTTTTAAAACCTCCAGTGCAGATTACCTTATGTACCAGCTGGTGATAGAGTCTTTTTAGGTACAGCTGTGGAAATTTTCACGTGAATAAGGTAATAATGGTGTGTTGTGAGTTTTGTGACACCAGAAAAATCTCTGCTGGTCCAAGATGGTTGTGATTTGGTAACATCATCATGAAAATTGACATCACGATTGGGGACTCAAAATATTTGTTTCAAAAACCCAGAGTCCATGAATTTCATGTCAGCAATTTCCTTTATTTTAGTCCCTTTGTATATTGCATTATGAAACATTTGAATTTCACTCACTTGTCTGTTTTTTTTTTTCTTTGCTCCCTTGTTTCAGTACAGTGGTGTTTTTTGTGCCTCTTAGCCAGAGTTCTGCTGTAAGCCATTTGTTTAGCTCCTTCTCCCGGGCTAGCTTCAGGGTCTAAGAGTTTTCATGATGTGTGTTATTTTCTTTTTATGTCTTCCTATCACTAACAAAGCCCAGACAACCCAGTGGCAATTTTTGTGCCTTTATAATTTTTTTTTGCCACTTCTGTCAAATACAAGTAAATAAATACATGTAGGCCTTCTGATCCCATGAACATTTGTAACCCTATTTTCTATATAAATCGGAACTGGAACTAAAAATTTTGGTTAATGGAAAAAATCAACAAAAATGCATAATGCCTTTTTATTTATTTTACATATAAATACTTCAGACTTCTTAATAAAATGACAGTGAAGTAATATAATTTGTGTCCTCTAATTCATGTCTTCACAACCACAACCACCAACTTCTGGTGTTACAGTATTTTTTACAATTCCAACAAAACCAAAAAATAATTCACCCTCCCCTACTTTCTAATAACCCACCAGCAGCAACCATACAATGCCCATTTCACCCAGCAAACTTCAGATAATTTTTCAAGGTAAATACAGTGTTCATTGTATGATTTAGCAATGCATTAGTTGTTATTTTTAATGCATAGATTTACATAATTGTCCTTTGTTATTATTGTTTTTATTGTTTCTTTTGTTTTTTTGTTGTGCACAACTTGCCATGTTTTCAACTGCTTTTCCCATAACCATATTTTCTGTAAAGGAACCTGTGTATTCTATAACACAATTTTACATGAAGTTTTGCAGGAATGCATTAGTTGTGTTAAAGGCAAACATACCATACATTAAATCACAAAACACAAACATATGTAGGTAATTTAAAACTAATTTAAACTAAACTGAACCTTGGGTATATACTGTAGAGTATGAAGATCTTAAACAACCTACAGTTTTTGATAATGATAGTACCACATAGATTTGGAAAAGGCATAATAATGACATTTGACAGGCTGTCTTTGCTGAGGGATCTCTCAAAGTACCACCTTAACCTCTCAGTAGCAATGCTCCTAACGATGACACAGCTGAAAGGTGTCCTTGAGATGATGTGAATTGCAAGAAGGGGGCTTCTATTGCTCAACTAAATGGGCAACTTCCATTCTAGCAGCTGACTTATGATGAAGCTTATTGTGCAAACCACTGGTTATATTTAATGACATGTGCACACAAAGCACAAAATGTTTGGAAATCGTGACAAAGTACAAATAGAATTGTACTATGGTTCAGTGTTTTGAGATGACTGCTATATATTCATTCAAGTGAAAAATGCCTCATTTCTAAGTAAAAACATAAGTCACTAGGTGAAAATTAATTAAGATTCATTTGAAAATAAAATGTAGGAGTTTAATGTGCTCGTTCTTATCTGTGCAATTCCGTAAGTCAAGACCACTGAAACTGGCCTGTAGTTGCTATTGGAAAAGTTAAAAATACATTTTCAATATCTTTAGAAATAAATCGGTGGTAAACTTCAATACATACAATATGAATAAACCATGCATAGCTCTTTCATGATGAGTTAGAATGCATTCGAGGAAGCCAGTGAAGTTGAAGTAATTTGATAGGCAGAGTTTTAGAAAATATGGCCATATTGTTATGGATAAAGTGTGTACTTCAACTGTAACAATATGGCACTATTTTCTAAAAAACACAGTGTCAAATTCAGCTAGACATATTTTGGCTACTTGAATTTCCTTGTAAGATGTTGGAAAGATTGATATATAGGCTTAAGAGAGGTTAGAGTCACATGAGGCCATGTGCAAAGATATCCACTAAGGTGCAGATACTGCTGACACAAGGTCACTTTCAGCATCTGGCTATACATTTTAACTTTCACCTTTTCAGGTTTGGGTTTGGTGATTTCAAAGGTGAAACGAAGTATGCTTCTAACTGAACACCCTTTATTAATTCAGTTGATGAACTTGTAATCTAAATATCATTTAATATTTTTTTCTTTAGCTCCTACAATTCCCCTTACTATCAGATTACTTCTTAAAGAATGGTAACGGGAAATAGTGGATCAGAAAGTGAAAGAGACTTTCAGTAATTCTTTTTGCCCTTTAACTAGTCCTGTCCTTGAGCCAGACACCAACTCAGTATTTCAATCATAGCCCTGGGCTAGTAGACCTTGCAGGCTCACAGCTTGTAATGAATACGCATGTAGAGGGCTCTTTTCCTTAGTTTTTACTGATTCTGACTCAGTAGAACAGGCTTACTGGGTCTTATCTGGTCTCTGGAAGGTTAGAAGAAAAACATTTCTTCTGACTACTAAAGGTTTTCCTAAATAACTGTACATGCTTTATCATGATAAATATACTGGCTTAATATAATCTGTGAAATGTGAAAACAATAACACCAGACAGTTGTTTGAAAGTTCATCCTTATGTCGCCACCTACGGTTTTATCCTGATTTTACCACGTTTTATGCTCAGGACTGGAAAGTTTAGTGGCATGTCATTTCATCCCTCTGGTAGGCAGAAACCAGATGCTTGAGGTGTCCACAGGAAAGGTGATAATATATTAAAAATTCTTAGAGATGAAGAGTATAGTAAGTTTACATGTTTTGTTTGATATGTAGTATTAAAGATTATAGACAGTGTCTTTACAATATTAATGCAAAAAAACTTAGCAAAGAATTAGAATGTAATAGAAATAAATTCTTGGTAACCGTTGTTCCTTACAAATTACAGAAGTATTTATTTGCTTAATAGCTACTTGTTCATGCACTAAATTTGCTAAATGTCAAAATGAGATATTTATCACAACATTACCTGATCATTCTGTGACAAATAAAA
The DNA here is from genome assembly GCF_016835505.1 of Polypterus senegalus. NCBI lineage: Eukaryota > Metazoa > Chordata > Cladistia > Polypteriformes > Polypteridae > Polypterus > Polypterus senegalus. The sequence goes on from NC_053160.1 coordinate 138,716,455, forward strand.
AAAAAATTCCCGTAAGAAAAATGTTGTGAAGAGAAATGTTTTGTAACTGGCAGTGGATGCTATTCAACCATTCTATTCAGCTTATCACCTGTTCTTTCATTGTAGGTGCCACTCCAATTGCAACGAGATGGCACTGATGGAAAGGCCGAAGTTTTTTGGAGAATTAATGCAGTTGGCCCCAATCAGAGAGATGTGACCAGTGATGACCTTTCTCCTTTCAGTGGTTCAGTTACATTTCTCTCTGGTCAGAATGAATCCTCCATTAACATTACAATTAAAGCTGATGATATTCCAGAACTTAATGAGACCCTAGATATATTCTTAGAAAGGTAAGCAATTTCAATAAATCAACACCATGTTAATGCTAAGGTACAAAGCCATTTGACAGCACTTTCAGCTATTTTTTAATGTATTTACACTGCATTTCTTATTAGACATACCTGAAATTGTAGTATGTCAGTTAATCTGTTTAATTCATGGTTGAATGTACTTTACAATAGTAGATTTAAGTTTGAGTGAGTATAGAAAGCAATAAAGCTCTGTTGGTTCAGCATACATATTCAAAACATAATTATATAAATTCATCTTACTAGAAGAATGTTTGGTAGCTCTGTCATATGCAATTTTGCAATAGAGGATAGTCTTTTCTTTCTGGAAAACCACAGCATTTATTTTTTTTTTCTTTTGGTACATCCTGCACTGTTCTATTCTCATCTCTTTATCTTCACACCCAGAATAAAGCTCCTGCACCTACACCACATTTTTGAACCATAAATATGTGTTTTTGCTGTCAAACCTTATATTATGATGACTCCTTCATTACACCTTTTCTGCTTTTAACAGTCTTTTTACTACAATACATACTACATGCAGTGAGGTGCTACTTTCAAGGTTAGCATCTGTTGATTCTTGGTGTCTTCCTCATAACTTTTGTTACAGTCCTCAAACTGCCTTTGTCCATCTTGGATCTCACTAAATACAACATAGCATTTCCTCTGCCTTTCATGGCATACACTTAAGTTGTCCATTTAGTAAACTGAAAAGCCCTTACATGCAAGTGCTAGGCAGAGGAGTATAGATAGGGATGGCTGGTGTGACAGATTATGGGTTTTTCTCGCACCCTTGTACCCTCGGACCACACGTCAGACACCAGATAAAATTCCAATCATAGGATTTATTATAATAATAAAGTGCACAAAGCACGCTCCTCTCCACAATTCTCAATAAACAATCAAATACCAATAACAAATAACCAATCCTCCAGCTCCCAGACGCGTTGCCACCCTTCCACCCAGCTCAGCTCATTGTCTGGGAGCTCCCACAGTCCTTTTATACTCTCTGACCCGGAGGTGTTCCTGCCCAACAGTCCACAAGTCCTTATTCCTTCTGGGTCAGGGTAAACAATGCTTTTCCTCACCCCGGAAGCCCGTCGCTCTTCCTATGACGAACTTCCAGGTCATAGGGCACGAAGAACTCTTCGGTCCTCCCTGCAGCTCCCTCTCGTGGCCCCCATGGCATCCAGCAGGGCGGTGCATAAAAACTCCATTGTCCATGATGCCCTGCTGGTCTTCTGGGGACCTCCATGCTGCAAGGAGGGCTCCACCTGGCGGCTTGGGGGTATTGGCCGGGATAAACAGCCGGCCATCCTCCACACTGGTGATTTTTTTTCCTTAGATGGGAACAATAAAATGGTGGGGGAATAAAGATTAGAAGGGTATTTAATACATTTAATTATGAGATTTTTCAGGCTCTGTACCTGAAGCATATAAACAGGTTTCTTCCCAGACATTAAACTATTTTTTTTTGCTGATAATAGAATATGTAATTTAATTAGACATCTACCTCTGGTCTCTTAATCTACTACTAGTGTGGGTATTACTTCTTTATTAAAGTTCTGAAAGCTGGTTATTGCATTTGCAGGTTTTAAGGTGTAGGAGTCAGTTTTCACACTTTCCCATTTCAGTGTGCCTTTGTTTTTAATGAAAATTTACTTCATTTTTCTTATGAATGTAAAGGTTGCAGCCATTGCTTCAAATAACTTGTTGCCATTTGCAACTGTGTGCGTTTATTTATGATTTATTATAAATCATTAACATTCCCTGAAAAAACTGATCCACTAAACATTTCGTAAAATATACAATAGGAACAAGTTACCTTATTAAATAATGTTTGTGTACAGGCTGCAGTGGCTGTGGGTTTTTACTGCTACTTCTCTCACTAAGAATTTATTCACGTCCTGAACTTTGCCTCTCTCAGTATAGTTGCACAGGGAACCTGATCCTATCCCAACTCCTTCTAACACAAAACAGGAGCAAACCCTAATGAGGTGTCAACCCATCCCAGAACCCACAGTTGCACTGGACCAGTTTAGAGTCTCCAGTTAACTGTAGGTATATATGGGCAGTGACTGAAGTAACTGAGAGACATTTCCGACAAACATGTAGATAGCATGCGAACTCCACACAGACATTGATTTTCCTGAGATTTTGATTCAGAATTCTGGTTATATGAGACAGTAATGCAAGGTGCAAAAGTATGGGCGTCATTGGATTGGGTCGGGGAACACCTAATTAACTCCAAGCCCATGAATGCATAAAAATCAATATGTTACACTGTTGTAATTCACTCAGTTTTCATTACTCAGTTTGTGAGAAAATATCACAGGACACAGCTTTTTGCAGGCTGGATGATGCCCAGTGCTTGAGTGGCACCAGCCCAATGGTAAGATTTGTAGCGTATCCTTTAAATCAGGAAGATTTGAAGAAAAGAACAGAGACTTTCATCAGAATCTGAAAATCACAACCCCATGCAGGCATTAGTGCTGCTAAATGGAGCATCATCATTTCTGTGATTATGAAGAGTGTAATGGCAATTGCTAATACCATGATACCATCAGTTTTCAGGTTGGGTACTGCATGAGGCTAGCAGTGTCTTTCTCCTGTTGCTTATATTTTTGCTTTGAACAAAATTTCTTATGCCTCATAAAATGGGAAAGTAAAGTCCTCAGTCTCATTAGGTTCTTAGAATATGGTTTTGCTGTTTGTTGTGGTTCATTAAATAATTTGGCTATTATGTTTAACCTGAGAGGAGTGTGGTAGTTCTCTGGGACAAACAGGAGCCCTTCATTCATGCACACTTTAAAGGGTGTTAGTGTTCGAAGGAAAAGAATCACGGCGAGCTGCATACAGTATGTCTAATGCAAGCATGTCATAAAAGTGTCAGTTCTGTGTGATGCTTGTCAGAAGTGCAAGGTGGTGTATTTTTTGCTTGCAGATTGAGTATCTTGTGTACGATGTGATTTGTCCACTTAAAATATGCATATCCAAACTGATAGTATTCTCCATAACTAATTTATTGTATGTACTCCATTGTACTAGAGTAAGCATTCAGTGTTCAGTCAACTCTGGAGAGCTAATGGTACCAACACTGATAACAAGGGTTTTTTTTCACATTGTAGCAGTGTTAAACTTCACATTACTAAGCTACCTTGAAAAACTCAACAAAACTAAACTAACTCTGCTTCCACAACAATAGAAGAACATATAAGGTGTAGACCTACCTAATAAGTGACATTATAAAATAAAAGCAACAAAGGGCAATCGATGCTTACTTTCATGCAGATAACTAGCAATTTTATATTATTGTATCCTACTTTTGGTTTATAAGCAAAGTCCAGTTCACCTTAATCAATCATCTATTATTTTTCACCCTTTTTTCTGACTACATATCTAAATAGAATGTTTTTTTAACTTATTAGAAATATATAATGTTTGTTTTTGGGTGTACAACATTATGTGTTACAGTTGTATTTACAAAGTGGTAATTTGACAATACTACTAGTAGTAGTAAATTTTACTTCAATGCTATTAATTAAAATGTATGCTGACACCTGAGTTTTGTTGAAAAAAGCAATATTGTATCTTGAAGTGGAAGGTTAAACAAATGTCACTTGAAGGTTCTTAAGTGGCTAAATAAGTTTTTTGACTAGGCTTTTACGACATACTAGGTCATCTGGTTGCTCCTGCCAACAGGATTAAAACTGAAGGTCTTGTTTACATTTTTTAATGAGATTAAGGTCTGACAGACAGTGATCAATTGAGAAAGTAAGTAGTTAAAACAAAGATAACCCCATCTTGTTATTGGCTCACCTTTTTTATTTATAAAATGTGCTCAGGATAAATCATAAGCATACATTGTCCTCAATAGTCTCTCACTCTTTGTCTCCAGGGTGCAGACAAATTGGTCTATAGTGTACTTCAAGTAAGTAATGTCAAAACTTCCCTTTGTGTGCAGTGAATCTGATTTTTCTTTTTGAAGTGACTACTCGGGAAGAGAAAATAAACCTTTTATTAACTATTTATGTCTAATATATAACACATTTTTATCTTGCTTGATTTATTTGTTCTGACTCAATTTTGCCCCTTTGGTGTATTGTTTAGCAGATGTATACAACTTTTCTCATTTTAATACTTCGGATTTGTTTCAAAGGTAACCTGAGATTTCAAAGTCAACCGTTAAAGAGTGAGGTCTGGTAGCAGTAGTCTGTGTAGTTGCTTTGTGTCCAGTGAAACTGCCATTCCAAATGTCTTTTACTATTATAGTGAAAAAATATCTATAGCTTCATTAATGTTTGACAATATCATTCCTCTTCTGTAGAATTACACAATTCCTAATCAAATGTTTAACTGCATTACATAATATTGAGCTGTTCCACCCATCTGTTCACATTATTAATCTCATTGAAGTCAAAATTACAGAGAATTGAAGCATATTCTAACACCAATGGACTTAAAGCACGTAAGCCTGTAATTTCCAATATTGTTTGTAACAACACTATACTATTTTTAAAAACTTTTCTGCACCGATTGACACACAATATGGTCTCAACAAACACTAGAATGACTAAAAATGAAGAAAAATTTAAAAAGAAAGAAAAGAAAATATCTGACTTGGTTGTCAAAGTCCCAGTGAGGCATTATGCAGGCGTATTGCTAATGGTATGAAGGAGCCCCAGTAGTATAAAAATATATATATATTGTGGCAAGTGGCAGGGGGTGGTACTCAGCCGGCATTCCCGGAAGGATCGGAGGAGGGATTACGCCTCCTCCAGACTACGAGGGGGCAACCATCCTAGTGGCTTTGGGGACCACGGGACCAGAACTTAGAAGCTTAACCCTATAGGGGCCTGTGGTCACCTCCAGGGGACACCCCAATGCCTGAGGAGCCCTGGCCCTCAGCACGTCCTCCACACCCAGAAATGCTGGGGGAAGAAGACCAGGGACACCCAGAGTGCTTCTAGGTGCGCAGCCAGTACTTCCGCCACACTTGGGAATGCCGGCGGAAGCTAATCGGGAGGCACCTGGAGCACATCCGGGTATGTATAAAAAGGGTTGCCTCCCTACATTTGATGGCTGGAGTCAGGAGGAAGCAAGACGGAGCTCGGGAGGAGAGGAGTGGAGGTGGACACATGTGTGTCTTTAATGATGGGTAAAGAAATCCACTCAGACATTGGACAACTATAAGACAGTTTTTGCCATTTTAATGACTGCAACAATTTTATATATGAAGCAAAATAATATGGAAATAATTTTATTCTGCTTATCCTATCTGCATCCCCCATCCCCCAGAAATTGTTACTGGTCTTCTACTTTGAGAATGTTAAATGTTTTACATATTACTGCTTCATAAAAATTGTCATAAATCTTTTTATATTTGTGACATTTAAATTAACCAGAGCTTAATATTTAGTTGCATAGATTTTCTTTATAAAGGGCTTTGTAATTAAGAAAAGTGTCATACATTTGCTTTTCCATTCACAAGTTATGACCGCTTAATGTGACAAATAATGCTAGGTACATTGCAACTTTGATAAATAAGCTACCCTGCTTCCTATGAGTATTCTAAGTGAGAAGCACAGCATTTGAAGGGCAAAAATGGCATCCAAGGACGTAAGGCCATTGAAAAAAATAAAGACTATTAGTCAGAACAAGAAAAAAGCATAACAGTTAAAAATTTCAAGGCATACAATGCAACGAAAGGAGGGGAGAGGAGTTTTAACCAGGCTGAAGGTCGTTTACAAGGAAACCCACCAACATCCCAGAGTTGAAGCTGTTTTGTTCGGAGGAATGGGCTAAAATTCCTCCAAGCCAGTGTGCAGGAATGATCAAAAGTTACCGGAAACGTTTAGTTGCAGTTATTGCTGCAAAGAGGGGTCACACCAGATACTGAAAGCAAAGGTTCACATACTTTTGCCACTCACAAATATGTAATATTCGATCATTTTCCTCAATAAATAAATGACCAAGTATATTTTTGTCTCATTTGTTTAACTGGTTTCTCTTTCTCTACTTTTAGGACTTGAGTGAAAATCTGATGATGTTCTAGATAAAATTTATGCAGAAGTATAGAAAATTCTAAAGGGTTCACAAACTTTCAAGCACTACTGTAATTATATTACTTAAATTACTACTCGTTTTCTAAAACAAGAAACACAAACTATGTTTTTCATTGGTATTTGGTAGTATATACTGCACTTTTACACTGAGTCCAGAATTACATTTTTAATCTTACATAGCAAGGAGTCTTGCTGTATAATGTTCAAAAGAAAGGTTAACAAAACTTTAAATGCTTTACAATGGTTATATTTATTGATTTGCAGTTTTTATTATTACATTTCCCTCTAGAACAAATGATGAAAGTCTAATTTTTAAAACGGACTTTACCAGACGGCAGTTGATTATCGTTGAAAATGATGATCCAGGTGGTGTTTTTGCATTTTCACCTCGCTCTTTGGGTCCTTGGTTTATTAATGTAAGTAAATCTATTTTTTGTTATAATATTATTTTAAAATATGTTAGTAATGTCATTTATATGCTATATTTTTCATTTTGAGCTGGCAAAGTGCACTTATATAAAAAGAAAATATTACTGAAGTGTGCAGCAGTGTGACAGCAGAAAAAAAGATGAGTCCACTTTAAAGGAGATGCTTTTGATATATCAGAATTTTGTTAAAGTAGAAACATTTTTTAAAACATTTAATGAAAATGGTGATACACTCACTGCTGATACACACTGCACTGTCATTGGAATAAGAAGAAAGCTTTAGTGAATTAGAGAGGTGTTTTACAAGGTTAAGTGTGTGAAAGTATTTTTCTGTGCTTAAAACAAACAAGAATAAAATTAGTGGTCAATCCAACAAGTATTGTGTCTTTTGACACATGCTGGGTGTCTAGACTAGCAGTGAGCAAAACAATTCACACAAAATTGAATTGCATTTCACTGGCCACAAAATCTGTACCTTTGACAGAATACGGACATTTTTATTTCCTGTTTGGAAGTATTTTCAATCATGAATTCCTCATATGTCTGCCTACTTTTTGTATTTTATAAAATATGTCTGTCCTATCACATATAGACAATTTGTTATACCATTAAGACATGTGCTGTGTTTTATACTGGTAAAAGGATGCTCACTTTCCCATTATGATGGCAATCTTGGTGATTACAATCCTAACGGTGCATTGGAAAAAGACAAATGAAACCTAAAGTGTGTGGCCACCAGGGGACACTCTAATTCCCTAAGCACCCAGCACAAACACCTGGACACAAATGTTAAAGCACAAAATAAAAGTTTTTTATGGTGGAAAACACTTCTCTATGATCGTTACCCATGCACCAAGCACAATACAGCCAGCAAATAGCAAGCACACAACAAGACTTTGTCTTCTGTCTCTGTCTCTCTCTTGGTCAGTGCCTTCTCCACTCCTCCATGCAAGCTTTGTCCTTCTTCCTTCTGACTCTGGCTCCCTAAGCTATGGCTGGGAGCTCCTTTTATAATATTACCTCCCTCTGGAAGAACTTCTGTTGTCCCCAAACCTTGGCCCAGGATCACTTTTGGGTGAGGCTGGAGCCCCATAAAGTAGGGCCTCCCAGTCCCTGCAGCACCCCCTGGTGGCACCCACGGAACCTAGCAGGGCTGAGCCGACAAACTCCAAGTCCCATGATGCACAGTGGGAATCCGTGACTGCCATCAAGTGTTCTGGGGTAAATAATGCCTTCTGAATGCTGTCTCCACATTGTCCTTTCTGAATCAAAGCGACCTGGCCTGACCTAACTCTCAGCCATCCCTCACAAGTGCCATGATATGTCTGAAGCGCACAAGCCCTCATTTGCAGGAATAAAGAAAAGGGTAATGGCAGAAGGGAAATCCATCAGCCTCCTGTGAATTCTACCTGCGTAGAAAACACAGTAAAGTGTGTTATGATGCACTTTGCTTGGTTTTTGTGAGGAAAATATACACCATGCCATATTTTTTTCAAACACACTGTATCTCTGCAGTAATGTGAACAAGTGGCATAAAGAGAATTGATTTGAGAGATGAGCAAGCAATTGCCTGTATTATATACAGTCAGGTCCACAAAGTATTTGGGCAGTGACAATTTTCATAATTTTTGCTCTGTACACGACCACACTGGATTTGAAATAAAGCAATCATTATGAGATTGAAGTGTAGACTTTGAGCTTTAATTCAAGGAGTTTAGCAAAAATATTATATGAACTGTTTAGAAAAGACAAACATTTGTATTAACCAAAAATCCTTAAAACCCTCCCAAAAAAGTCATTTTTAGTGAGTCTCATGCGTCACAATTAAGAAATTGCCAGTAAAAAGAATTTTAGTGTCAGTTTTGCAAAACCGTCTGCGTATCCAAACATCCCTGTTTCACTCATCTCTAGTCAAGTCTCTTCCTTAGAGACTGTGAGGTGACAAAGTGAGTGTGGAATTTAGTGAGAGATTTGGCTGTGATATAGCGCCATTATAAGCTTGACTTTTTTCATTTATTATCATCAAGAATGTTTATATTATATGCCTGCAATAATAATTCTTTGCATTTATATAGCGCTTTTCTCACTACTCAGAGCGCTCAGCAATTGCAGGTTAAGGGCCTTGCTCAAGAGCCCAATAGAGCAGAGTCCCTTTTGGCATTTACGGCATTCGAACTGGCAACCTTCCAATTGCCAGTGCAGATCCACAGCCTCAGAGCCACCACTCCGCCTATAAATAATAATAATAACAATAATAATATTTATTATATTTTACTGCACAAAATTTTTCAAACAACAGGAAACTGCATGTGTTGTGTTTGTAACAGGTACTGTGAATACATAGTGTTTGACCAACAAGATGGCATAGTAGTAGGTGTTAATATGCCTATTTTTACTAATAGGCACACTTTCAGTAATAAATACTAAATAATGCTATATTTGACCAATAATAAATTAGTGTGTTAAGTAATTTTATTTTAATTAACAGGCCGTAAGTAAAATAATTCTTAAATTTTTCGGAAACAAAATCCTTTCCTATATTCAATGCAAAAAGAATATTTAAAATTGCATTGTATAAATTTTACCTTCACAGGTAGGCAAAGAGATGTGGAGATGACAGATTTTTCAAGACAAAGTGCTAACATTTTCATCTAATTCCAGTACCTACTTATCCAATTTAGGGTGAAGGTAGGCTGAAGCCTACTGCGGGATGTTTGAATGTATAGCAGGAACCAGACTTGGACATAATGTAAGTCGATCATAGGGTCTCAGGCAAATAACTGCTTACACTCATATGGCACTTTAAAGCTGGCTAATAAATGTACGAGATACAATCTGATGTATTCTCTCATTAATCATAGGGTAAGGTACAGGTACAAATTAGCTAAATAGCTATAAAATTCCCAGCAGCAAAAAAGCTGAAGGAAGTGCCAATTATGGGAGCCTACATAGTAACATAAAAATGAGAGAAGACCCGTCAGTTTAATGTATTTTATTGGAAAATGTGTTCATGTGTTTTTTGTGACAAAAATGATAAAATACATTTTTCTAGGAAGTATTTTAAGTATGAAACGTGCCTACTCACTCATATATACTCAAAAGAAGATCATTCTAGAAAATAAAGACAGAGTCCTAATTGGTATCAGTTTTGCTTCTTCTAGCAGTGGAATGCAATAATTTTCAGCTTAGTTGATCTTTTTCCACAATTTTGTTAAACATGTACAGTACCTACTATCTTAAGAAATAGTTGTAAATAAGGATTCTAGACAAACTTGCCAAAACTTCAAAACTTTTAAGTTCTTAGTCTATGTACCATATAATTTCTTTTTAAGGAAGGGGAGTCTGTTGAACTTAGAGTAGTTCGCTCACAAGGAAATCTGCTGAAGCAACTTCTCCGGTACGAAGTCCTCCCATCCAACGGCAATGAGTTCTATGGAAGTCAAGGAATATTGGAATTTCAGCCTGGTGAAAGAGAGGTGGTTATGGCACTACTGGCTAGGCCTGATGGGATTCCAGAGGTTGGTTTTTTGCATCTTAAAAATGAATGCTTTATGACGTTTTATGACTATAAAACTTTAGGGTGAGTAATTGTTCAGATAATCTTGGGTTTCCATGCCTCTTGAACCAATATGTTAGATGTGTCTTCCTTTTAGACAATTATTAAAGTTTTTGACTTTGATAAAAAGGATGACACAATTTGTTAAATTAGAGCTCATTTGTCATATAATATACTATATATAGTGTGCATGTAAATTCTGATGTCATAAATTATAATACGTAACCAATAAAAAACAACTTGCTATGCATAAATACTGTTACCTAAAAAGACATTGTTGAATAACAAATGACAAGAAGTGGATGAGCATTAGACTGCTACTGTTTTCATTATTATAATCTTTATTTAAGGTATGTACTATAAATCAAAAGCTTATTTAAGACATTACCGGAACCAAATACAAATATATATATATTTGTACTGTATATTTTTACAGTATATTTAGAATGTATTCAGACCCCTATGCTTTCTGCTCACTTTATTGTATCCTACTAATCTACCCTCAATAACCCATAATCAGGTCAGATTGGGGAGCATGCACTGGTACAGCGTGTTGCCGCACCCACCACACGAGGAAACAGCTCGGGATCCTGGTTTACAATCCCCCCATTCAGACGCAAGGTCTATAATGACAAAATGAAAACATGTTTTCAAAAAGGCTGGGCAAATTTATTAAAAGTCAAAAAGTGGAATCTCTCATTCAGATAAGCAATCAGACCCTTAATTCAGCTCCTTTAGCAGCAATTACAGCTTTGAGTCGTCTTGGGTAATTTGGGCAGTTCCAATGTTCCTGGAAGATCCTTCTCAAGCCCTGTCAGATTGGAAGGTCAGTGTCTGTAAACTGCCATTTTCAAGTCGATCCACGGATGTTTTATAGGATTTAAGTGTTTTGGTTGGACCTGTCAAGGACCATCAGAGACTGTACGCTTCGGGTCACTGTCATGCGGAAAGGTGAATTTTTTCATGGACCTCTCAGTATTTGTCTCCGTTTATCTTTCTCTCACTTTTAATCTGTTCTTTATAGCAAGATGCTGCCACCAGTATGCTTCACCATAAGGATGATATTAGGCAGATGATAAGCAGTACTTGGTTTTTGCCAGACGTAATGCTTGGAGATCTTCCCAAATAGTTCATTTTTTGCCTGATCAGACCAGAGAATCATTTTCCTCATGCTCTCAGAGTCCTTTAATTCCATTTGGCAAATTCCATGCAGGCTGACATACAGTATGCCTCTTACTTAAGAGTGGCTTCTGTCTAGCCTCTCTACTATAAACACCTAATTAATAAACATGTTGTATCATTTCAGCCTATGACTTCTAAATCTCTGTTAGAGTTACCAATGGGTTCTGGGTCGTCTCCCCAACCAAAGCCTCTCTTGCTTCGGTACTCAGTTTGGTCAGGTGACCAACTGAAGGAAGAGCCTTGATGGTTCTAAACTTATCCCATTTCACTTTTATTGAGGCCATTGTGCTCCTGGGAATGTTTAGAGCTTTAGAAATGATTTTATAATCTTACCATGATCTATGTTTCACCACAACTTTATCATGGTGGTCTACAAAGAGTTCCCTGAAGTTCATGACTTCATCTTTGTCCTGACATGCAGTGTGAATTGTGGAAACTTATGTACACAGGTGTGTGCCTTCCCAAATGATGTCCAATCAATTCAGTTTGCCACAGGTGTACTCCAGTCAAATTCTAGACACATCTAAAGGATAATTAAAGCAATCAGGATGTGCCTGTCCACAATTTGATTTGTAATTATGGGTTATTGAGTGTAGATTGATGGGCAAAAACACCAAATGTATCCATTTAAAATTAAATTTCCATCACAATAAAGTGTGTTGTGGCAGACGGCCGGGGTCCGTGCCCAGCCGGGACTCCCCTTCACTGTATATTCAGGGGCAGCCCTGGATGGTGCAATACCTCCCCCTGTACGCTAGATGGCCCCCCCCCCCTGGGTTTGAGCCTCGGTTCCCCGCAGGGCTCCATAGGACTTGTAGTTGGGGGCAGCCCTGTTGGGTCCAACAGGCACCGCCATGGGGTGCTGCAGCTGGGACTCCTGACCCCGTATGGGCAGCGTATTCGCCACACCCGGAAGTGCAGCCGGAACTCGGCAATCGACCACCTGGAGCACTTCCGGGTGGACTATAAAAGGGCCCAGCAACCACCACTCAATGGCCAGAGTTGGGAGGAGGAATGGTGGTGCCAAAGAAGAGTGTGTTTTGGGTGCTTTATTTGTACTGGGGACTGTGTTGTGCCTGTGGGAATTATAAGGGAAGATGTGCCCCACAGGTGAAGAAAAATAAAAGTGTTCTTGGTTTTATACTTGCCTTTGGTGTTAGTCTGTGTCAGGTCAGGTGCCTATTTAGTGCATTTTACAGTATCTGAATACTTATATATATTCATTATCTCCATTGATGTATTTAATATTATTGCTGTTGGCTGGTGTACCAAAATAATTCATTATTGTATAGAGGAAAAACTGCTATGTGAGAAAGAAAGACAGATGTGACTACCAATATGGAAGAAAATAACGTACTTTTGTTAAAAAGACACTGATGTGAATAAAAGAAATAAGCAATAGATTTTTTTCTGTTTTAAAGCATTAACCTTAAAAAAATATGATTAAATATGTTTTCTATTGCTTTTAGCTTGATGAACAATATTCAGTTGTGCTCAGTAGTCACAGTATACCTCCAAGCAAACTTGGGACTGCCACACAAGTTAATATCACCATTCGAAAAAATGATGATCCTCATGGTGTTATCCAGTTCTCTACAACAGGGCTGACAATAACTGTAAATGAAAGCAAAGTAAATGACATTGATCCAGGTACGTTGGGGAATAAAAATTGCAATAAACATACCATGTGCTGCAGAAAAATGTGTTTTTATTTACTTTAATTGAGAATATTAGTAAGGTACTATCTTCTTTATACCATTTTCTCTAGCCATAAACCTAGATAATAAGACTAAGCTAAAGTAACTGAACTTTACTTTTTTGTAAAAAAAAAGGCATCAAAGCAAATCAACTTAAAATCAACTGTTTATGTGTGCCTCTTGAGTTACAATCAATATGCTCTATGCCCTCATTTACATTTATTTGTTTAGCAGACACTTTTATCCAAGGCGACTTACAAAAGAGGTCAACATAATCGAATAACATCTGTCTGGGGACTGTTTGGGAGTAAATGTTGCAAGACAAGGATGCAAAGTAGATTTCCATAAATGAAGATTTCAAAACACAATATAAACTATTCCCAGGTTTACAAAACATAATATCTATCATTTAGACAGAAATTTACCAAACAAGAGAGTATTCAAATGTTTCTTGAACACATTGTGGGAGTTAGAGTTTTTAATGGTTGTGAGTAGCTTGTTCCACCAGATAGGAGCTACACATGTAAAGGGCCTGCACTGAAATTTGATACTATACAGAGGTGGCATCACCTGATGCCATTCATCAGCAGATCTGAGTAGTCAAGAAGGAGCATAGGACGTCACAAGTGTTTCCATATGCATAGGATCCACTGACTACAATGTAGACAAACATCATGAGTTTGAATTTAATAACTGGAAGCCAGTGTAGTGATATGAAGAGAGGAATGTCATTTTGAGTCATCAGGAAGTTGCTAGTCCAGCTATGACATGTCCAAAGCCTAGACCAGGAGTTGTGCTGCATATTCTGACAGATATGGTCTGATCTTGCAGATATTGTACAGAGTGAATCTGCAAGATTGAGAGACTGCAACTACATGGTCCTTTAAGAACATCTGGTCTCCAATCACCACTCCATGGTTGCATGCTGACTTGGCAGGTGTTAATGATAATGAACCAAGCTGAACACAGATGGGGTGCTGAAAAGATGGATAAGCTGGGTCTTTCTTTGCCAGGTTAATATAGAGATGGTTTTCCTTCATCCAGATTCCAATATCAGTAAAACATACAGAGATTTTAGCTGATATCATGTGGACCTCTGGTGGAATTATAGGAATAGATGTGTTTCATTAGCATAGCAGTGACTGGATGATAAGGCCTAGTGAAGGGGTGTATAGGGAGAAGAAGAAAGCACCCATTACGGATCCTTGGGGCTTTCCTGTGCTGTCCTGGTGCAGCATTGAAATCTTTCCATGCCAGGACACACGTAGGACTCAAACCACCTGGGGGCTGTCGTCTCAGTGATGCCAAGGTCAAAGATTGTGACAAGGAGGAGATGGTGGTTGACTGTGTCAAAGGCAGAGGAGAGATGTAGCAGGATGAGCACAGATGACATGTTGGTAGCTCTAGCAAGCTGTAACATATTGACAATGGTGAGTAGATCTGTCTCTGCAGAGCGAGCCTTCTTGAATCCTAACTTATTAGGATCAAGAAGACTGTTCTATAGAAGAAAGGAGTAGACTTGGTTAGAGATAACATGTACCAGAGTTTTAGATAGAAAGAAAATGAGCGACACAGGTCTGTCATTACCTATTTGAGATGGGTCAAGAGTGGACTTCTTGAAAAGAGTACTTAGTAAGACCAGTTTGAACAATATGGGAAAGGTGCCTGTGCTGACTGAAGTGTTGATGAAATGTGTAATTACAGAATTGAGTGAGGGAGAGATAATCTGGAGGAGATGTGAGGGGATGGGGTAAAGTGGACAGATGGAGCGACTAGACTAGTTTGCAAAGATCAGTTGTGGAGTGAGGAGAGAAAAAAATTGTTGTGGTGTGTTCAGGAGGGAGCAGGCTGACTGACGGGGGTGATGTGAATTGATTGCTGATGACATACTGAAAAAAGGTTTTGAAGTCATCAGCAGTCAATAAGGTTGAGATTGGAGGCGGTGGAGGGTTGAGGAGAGAGGTGAGAGCAGAGGACAATTGAAGGTGTTGGAGGGTTAAGGAGAGGTGAAAGCTGAGGACAAGCCACGAGTGTCAGAAAAGAAGAAGAGGAAAACGACAGAAGAGATTGATACTTATCTAGGTCAGCCTGGGCCCTTGACTTCCTCCATGTCCTATGCTCTATCTGTAGACTGCATAAAGCTTCAGAAAGCCAAGAACAAAAGAGGGTCCTTCATGCACATGCCATTGGAGAGAGGATGAACAATATCAAGGCAAAAGAACAAAGTTGAGCAGAGGGGGTCAGTGGCAGCATTGGTATCAAAGAGAAGTGGTTAGAAGGAGAGAGCAGAGGAGACTAGGGAAGATAAATGGGTGGGAGGAGTAGCAGTAGAAAAAGAGGGAAGGACTAGAGAGAACTGATTGAAAAAGTGATAAGACATATGTAATGGAATAGCAGTTATCATCAGGGAATGAACATCCACCTGGATAATCCTTCTTCTACAGACTTTGTTTCTCTTCTTTCCACTTTCAACTTGACACAATTCCACACCCCTCCAACTTACAAAGCTGGAGGAACTACACATCCACAAATATAAGAAGTGGACTGCCCACATCTGGAAGAGGGGAGAGCAGCACATCAAGGAAGTTCTTTTATGAACCTGGAGTTTGGAACAGAACAACAATGTTAATTTGAATAGGGTAGGAGACAGTGAGTGAGTGGTAGTCAAAAGAATTGTAATTGCATCAAATATTCAAAATATTATGCATATGATCCTGCTGACACTGGCTTGGACCTTGAATTTCTTTGGTATTGGAAATTATTGTGGTTCCATTGTTTTGATTGCTGCTTGGACTCTGGGGTTTCAAATGCTTCTTAAATTTATCCCAGTAAAAATGAGTAGTATGAAGCATTGGATGTTGTGATGCTTGATTTCAGGAGTCAACATTCTGCACAGAGATCTTACTGTAGTTTAATTGTTCTTGAAGAATGAATTCAACTGACCCATAACTAATCCTTATAGTGTCTGCTGACTTACCATCACTCAGTCATGTTCTTCTGTTGTTAATGTCAAAGGAAGGCCAGACCTTGGGGATATTGATGAGTTGCCCTACCCATGACACATTACTGTAGCCCATCTCTTATCTCTGGTGTATGTAGGACTGGTACTTGTTGCCTAGACAATGATTAATCTAATCTCTAAAGGCATTTGATTCTCTAGCATTAAAAAATTATTGATAGCACAATACTTTGTTATTCATGTTGACTTAGTTTTTAAGAAAAAACATACTAAACCACAAATGATGATTTCACTTCTACTGCAGCACATGCCAGTTTTTACAACATAGTATGTTCAGCACCAGTTTTGGTTTCAGGATGGTGCTATTGAGCCAAACTTAAATGTTGTTTGTGATGCAAATAAAAAAGAGAAATCTTTATTATTTTACACAAGTTTTACAGGGTTGGTAAATAAAGGGGTTCCTTGGGTTACAACATCTCGATATACAACATTTTGAGTTTACAACGCTCACTCCCATAAAAACTTAAAAAAATTGAGACGAGAGTGTTTTGGCTTACGCCGTTAGTGTCGTACTTACAGACTACTTGGGCGAACTAGTTTGGTTGCGCGCAGTGGAAGTGTTCCGTTTGTGTTGCTTTGTTTGGTGACTTTTTGGCCCTTATCATGGCTTCTAAACGAAAGTCAGAGTCTTCAAATGGTAGTGCTTCGAAGAAGAGGAAAGCCATCATGATGGAAGTGAAATTAGACATTGTAAAGAGATCAGAATGAATAAAGGTAAGGAATTTTGTTTTACACTTAATTTTGTCATTTTTTTCTGTTACTACAGTACAGTGTACAGTACAGTATATTTATGTCCTTTTCTTTTTTCTTTGGTTTAGTTGTGTTTTTATGTTCTCGATTATGATTTTGCAAATGTGTTAGGATAGGGAAGTGACTTAGGCTAGGATGTGTTTCGACTTACACCAAAATTCGGGTTACATCACTGTTGTAGGAACGGAACTGTGTCGTAACCAGAGGACCCCCTGTATGTATGTCCTGTACCTCTGTATCGATCAGATATTACATACATTTGTGTGTGCTAACTTACTACTGTTTGCTGTACATTATTGATGTTGCATCTGGTATCATTCCTTATCATATATATTCATTTATGATCTAATTAAAATTGTAGCAAGGGTGTTATGTATTCACCATAAAATGTGTGGTTTGGCCACTCTTATATGTTTTCTGCAACTCTGTAGTGTCCAACATATTTTGGTATGTGTTAATGTGCTGAGGAAATGGTATTTGTGCAGGTGATGCCAACAGCCTAAACAAACTGAATAAAAAGGCTTCTTCAGTCGTGAGTCAGGCTGGACTCACTGGAGGAAGTGGCAGAACAAAGGTTGCTCATCATCAGGCTGCTTACTGTTCTGGGGCCTCATGTATAACGCCGTGCGTAGAAGTCGCACTATAACATGGCGTAAGCACAAAAGCCGAAATGTGCTTACACACAGAAAAATCCAGATGCAGGAATCTGTGCGCATCTCCAACTTCCATGTTCTTCCGCTACATAAATCCCGATCAGCGTGAAAACTAACGCTCGTGCACGCGCTTTATTTAACGCCCCAACTCCTCCCAGAATTACGCCTCTTTGAATATGCAAATCAATATAAATCGCCCTTAAGCTCAGCCTTCTGTGAAAAGACAATGGGAAAAGCACGGGGGAAAATATAAGAATTTCAGAGAATACCAAGTGGAGGCAAAGGAAAAACATACTATTTGTTCAAATAAACCGTGGGATAATCAACAAAAGGAAGTTGATCGAGTGACATAGCGTGTTGGAGAAACTTGAAAGCTCATGTTCACAAAATCGCACAGTGCCGGAAATAAAAAAGAAGTCACATATCAAAGTCACCGTGAAAAGGCGAGTTGTAGCCCACTGTCTGAGTGTCATATGAAAGCTTATTAGGGTACAGAGAAAAAAGGCACACGGTGGGGAAAAAGCACGAAATGTCAACTTCAATCTTAACATTTCCACTTTAATCACGTAGTTTATTTTGTCATTAAAGTAGAACATCATAAACTTCATCTTAAAATCGTTTAATTAACCAGTTTCTCAAATCACATCGTAATTAAAGTAGCACGTTAAATGCTTTGTTTTGTATTTGATCTTCTATGTGCTCTATGTGTGTGAATCACTACTTGCTTTTTAAACCGGCTCTCTTCCTCCGACATTCGTGACATTACAGCTCTCTGAATAACTAAAATACTGAGATGTATACGTGATGTCATTTTCATGATGATAGGAGTTAAAGCACGTTATTAAACATGAGTTTCACTTCGATGAAATAATTTATTGCAGCAGTACTCAGGGGCGGCTCTAAGCTTGTGGTGGCACTGGGCAGAGGAAGAATCGGTGGCTCCTTCGCCCGCCAGTGTCATGCACGGTGGATGGCCATGTCCGTTGCAGACACTGCATAGCCGCCTCGTGCTCATGACACAAGCATTTAACTTTTGCCGAAATTTGTCGCTGCGTTTTTTGCTGTGTTGTTATTTTCTCTTTCTGTTTTATATTCAATATATATTGGCGTAGCCATCACTGCAGTCAGTGCTTTTCTTTCCCCAAGTAACCGATCGCCACACAATCAGCTCTGTAATAGACGTTAAGCCATCTGTAAGCTTAGCGCCGATTCTTCAAAACGTTTAAAGAACATTGAAATATCTTTGTAGTACATGTTTAATTATTCTATCCTTAACGACACTCCCAGTGAAGAATATAGATTATTTAAATGAAGTTAAAGTTTTATCTGTATAATTTAACAAACATATTTAGCTGCATTTCATCTTAAAAATGATATCATCATCATATGTAAATACGCGCTTTATAAAGTGGCTCAGGTTGTGCGATATTATAACTATAGTGCAAGTTTACAGTGGGGTGATTGTACTTATAAGTACAAACAGTTCTACAAGGAGCAATTGATTGAGTGCATTTAAAGTTCTTGGGATTAAACTGTTTCTGAACCGCGAGGTCTGTACAGGAAATGCTTTAAAACGTTTTGCCGTGGCTGAGACAGCGTGTCCTTGAAGCTGTATACCGATAATTCTCTTTCCGATCAGCTGCTGCTGTGATTCACACTCAGATACAGTGATAGAAATACTCCGAGTGGTGCAGTGAGAGTAATATGGAAAAAGATGATCCGCTGTGGCAACTCCTAATGGGAGGAGCTGAAAGAAGAAGAAGAAAAATAAGAAGAAGAGGAAGGTGCAGTGAGAGTAACAACGCTAAAGCAGTTATGGTATTTGGAATACTATGGCTATTCCCTGGACCATTATATTGTTACGAGTTAATTACAATCAGATGCATTACACTAATAAACAATATGCGGTTAGTTTCAGTGTATTTATAAAGCCTTGTCATGAAAATAATGAGTAATCACACAGGAACAGTAGCATTGCTTTGACGCTGGGTGCCGCCAGTCTGCAAAACCGAGCAGAGAACTTGCGTACGACAAGGCATGAGGTACCGTGGAAAAGTGCGTGGCTTTACGCCAAGTGTAGGTTTTATACATCGCGATTTGAATGTGGAAAAGTTCTTACGCAACATTTCTGTGCGTACGCACCGTTTATACATGAGGCCCCTGGACAGTGACTCTCACCCCTTGTATGACATTTTGACTAAACGAAGGAGTATTTCACAGAGTATTGTTTTCTGTCTGCTGAATGGTACTGAGGTGGTCTAGCATACATCTTAATAGGCAATGATACTATGTGCAATAAAATGTGCTAATTACTGACATCCTGTACAGTGAAATTGTAGCTGATTGGTTTGTGCCATTCTAATCACTCTACACTCATTGAATACCTACACTTTGTTAAAATACTTACAGATAATTCTTGTTGTATGTCTATTTGTACATTATTAGTATAGCTGAGATTCTTGTAATTCTTATTATATGCATATGTGTGCCTTTTTTGTCTGCCGCTATAACCCTGCAATTTTTTCTTCTGGATCAATAAAGTTTCTACTTATCTGTCTATGACAAAATTACAAATATGGAGCCACTGTCACAAAGATTAGAAATTTATTTATTCTTTTTTCACAGTTCCGTTTGTGGGCTTGTGTGTTGTTGTGTAGAGAAAATGAGTTGTTCATGTTTAGTCAATCTGCATGGGCTGTGCTCCAAGTTGAGTTGTTTGTAGGTTTGTAATTTATGTAATGTTTGTAAGCAGTGGTCACTCCTAAGTAAGTTAGTATTATCTGATGATGGCACATCTCAGCACTGTGACATGTTACCAGAATGTGGATCAGTGGGGAAGGAAGAAAGAAAAAGCAAAAAAGGTAAAGCAAACAAGTATTTAAAGGCAGCTAAAGGCATGAGAGTTGTCCGGAAACACTCAAGGTCTAGTACACAAGAATTCAGAAAAACAAAGCAAAAGTACACAAAAGGCTTTCAGGATGGTATGGAATATGCACACAGATACATACACACAGAAGTATTCATTAAAGAAAGAAGGACTTGCCTTGTTAAAATATGCACACCCCTCCAATCATGTGAGAGCCAGAGAATTAACAAATGTGTGCTACAAGCTGGCATGCTGAAAGGTAGGGATACAGATGAGATCATGCATTTCATTTTAGTTTTTTCTCTTTAGTTGTGGAACTTTTAAAATTAGCATGTAATATAAAAAACTAGTCCTATATGGATGATGAAAGCTAAAATATGCAAGTATTTCATCCAGACAATGTGTGAGTACATTTAGGATGTCTCTTCAGTTAAATACAAAGTCGGCTACAGTTATGGATTAAAATATTATTATTTATTTAACAGACACCGTTTATCCAAGGCAACTTGCAAAGCAAATTAAATGCATACAAGAATGAAGGTGCAAGTATCAACAGCAACAGAGAACTAGATAAAAAGTGAGCATGATAGATTTAGAGCAACTACATAATTATACCTGAAGCCAACATACATCAATAATCAGTGTCCTAAACTCTTTATGTGCAACAACAGCTACCTTTTAGAGGAGAAACTAAGTAGTGTCCAGTGGGATGGTCAGTAAACAGTCAAAGGCAGATCAGCAATTTCTTGAGAGATCATAAGGAGAACTGGAGGTATTGAGGACCAGAACCATTAAGAGAAATATAGTTTTACAGCTGCAGACATTGCAGCAAAAGCAAGCCAATGGAGAGACTAAAGGAGAGGAGTAGGAGGAGTGAAGCGAGGAACAGAGAACACCAGTTGAGCAGCTGCATTCTGGAAGAGCTGGAGAGGTTTTGATAGCAGTTAAGGGAAGTCCCACTAGGAGAGAGGTTACAGTAGTCCAGTCAAAAGAGAACTGAACCTAAACAAGGAGTTGTGTGACATAATTAGTGAGGAAGGGTCAAATCCTCTGAATATTATAAAGAAAGAGATGACAAGACTAGGATTTTTGGGGTTCAGTCATTCATTGATCTGCTTTTAACAAGGCTGCTGCAGGAATTAATGCTGCTTTCTCACATCATGGATTAGTTCGTGTTTTCACATAACCACAGAGACATAGTTTCAATTTCCATCCTGGCTACTGCCTTTGTGGAATTTACACATTCTCCCTGTCTTTTTGGGCTTTATCCTTGTATTTTAGTTTCCTCCCACATGCCATAGAGGTGTTTTTTTAGGATAACTGACTATTTTATATTGGTTTGGTATAACAGAGTGTGAGTGCATACTGTACCAGGCTGGTGGATTGGCTTCCTGCAACCCTAAACCACATTAGGTGGTTAAGAAAATAGACTGACAGATAAATTGGGCCCAGGTAGGTCCAATAATATTTTTAGTTCTGTACATTTGATTTCACACATATTATATGTTAGTAAAAGCCAAGAAAGTGATATCCAATATGCTAGCCATTTAATGTTAAGTAAAAAAAAAAGAAAAAAGATCAATTGAAGCATGAATGTTAATGTCCTGTTCTGAAAATCTTTTTATAAAAGCAAAGTGGTTTACCTTCAAGAGAAAGCCAGTTATTATTATGCAAGTTTGTCCAAACATAGAAAGCATTATATTGAGAATCACTTAGATTTAGATTGAACTCAGAAAATTCTATATCTGGCACTGTTACTATATTTAAAGACTGTATTATACAGCGTAAATGGAAATAAATATTATGTTCAAAGTGACCAGTTTGTAAATTAACAGTAAACTGATGCTAACTTATTTATAATATATGTCAGTGACCTTCTTATTTTATGGTTAACAGCTGTATATATGGTGAAAAGAGACAAAGGGACATTTGGAGAAGTTTCAGTGTTCTGGCATTTAAGCCCATCACTAAGTCAAGATGTCTATCCTGTCCTTGGAATACTTTACTTTGCACAGCATGAGGTTTTAAAAAATATCACTCTTATGTCTCTTCCCGATGAGGTAATGTCACTTTATTTTTTTTTCACTATATATATTTTTTGCAATAAAACTTTATCAGCTTTAGTTACATTAATTTATACTTATGTCACCTAAGCATGAGTGTGAGTGCATCATGCAATAGACTCCTAGGGTTAACACCAATGAATAAAGCAAGTTCAGAAAATGGGTGCACAGGTATTTTGATTAGGTTTAAACAAGTGACTATAGTTTAATTCATTTTTAAATTGCAAATACAGAATAGCAGAATGTAAGGAATATGTATTTTATCAGATACATTTTAAATCATTTTTTTTTTTCAGCTACCCGAAGATTTGGAAACATTTAGTGTAACTCTGTATAATGCAACTGGAGGTGCCAGACTTGGGAATGCATTAACTGCAACATTACAGATTACCAAAAATGACTATCCAATTTACTTTGTTGGTAAGCTATGGGATGGGGTCTATATATGAGTTCCATATACATAGAATACAGAATGTTCAAAGGGAGAACACAAATAATTAGATGAATCAGAAGACACAGAAAACCCTAACTACCCAACAGAACTTGGTTATAACAGTTCTCTAGTTGCCACTTATCTCTGTGAGGAAATTCTTCTTTAGCCTTTCAAACATTTTTTTAGTTTCCATGCCTGAACCAACTAATTCTGTGGCACCTTTTACTGAAGTGTGATAAGTCTGTGATTATTAGCTGGGCTGCCCACTGCCCAAAGATCATAGTGCCTTAAGCACCTCAATACTGTCACGTTCCCATTTTCTCCTTTTCTCTCACCAGTCTCTTGAAGCATGCTCCCTGCCTGTAAATATCGTACCAGCTCAGCTCTTGACTCAGTTGCAGTAAGAAAGTGGCAGGTTACAGCTTTTAAATCTCAATAAGAGGTTACTTATGGAAGACTGTCTTCTGGGTCATCCTGGTAGAGAGTTTCCACTGGCAGCCATACATGTCCTTAGGTTCCTGAGACCTATATACTAATATTGAAGGATGCAACAGCTTTGCTAGCTTCCATGCTGTCTTCTCCTTGCAGTGAATAGCAGGAATCTCTAGCTGGAGATAATTCTACGGGTCTTCTTCAACTTGCTCTTTACTTCCTTGCCTGCTCCAGCTAATTCTGTGGTGCACTTTATGCAAATGTGACATAATGCCTCAAGCAATTGTTTACCTGCACTGGCAATTTGATGACCTCTCCAAAATAAGTTCTTCTTTTGAATATATTCTTTCCAAATCAAATCCAGCAAACCCTGTTATCAGAACAAAATGTGTACAGAGCAATACAATTTTTAAAAATCTGTTTTTTTCCAGGTCCACCTATTGTACGTATTCAGGAAGGAGAAACAGCAAATTTCACCATCATGCGGAATGGATCTTCCGATTTTGTTGCTACTGTGATGTACCGGATTGTGAATGTTGGCACAAATGATGGAGACATTGTGTCTGGATACCGAGAGAATTTAATTGTGTTTGAATTTGGAGAGTGGATGAAAAATATTTCTGTTGCTACTGTGAATGACGACATTCCTGAAGCAGATGAGAGTTTTGAAATAATTCTTTATAACGCAACAGGTTTGGTATTATCAAAATCTATTTGTTATGATCTGTTTTTAACCATGTGTACTTTTTAGTACCTTTATCAGAAGAAGATGATACTTTATGGTACGTTACCTAAAAAGGGATTCTAAATCAACAAATTAAAAAAAATGACTTATTCATGCCATAGTTCTCTTATATTTAGTGCCTACTTATCATACAGTAAGTAAGTGTTTCTTCTTAATGCCTCTGTTACCATTTTGAAAGAGATTTTCTATCTGGAACTGTAAAGTCAATGATGCTTTACTGTTTACTGTTAACTTTGTTAGCTTGTGAATCTTAGATTAAACCATTATATAAAAAGTGTGGAGAGACAGAAAAAATACATTTAATTTGGATTTTTCATATAAAGTTTTCAAACAATCGACAATACTCATCCAGTTTTTTATTTGCACTGCATTTTAAATAACATATAGAAATGCAATGGATTTTCAAGAAATATTAGATTTGTTTACATGCAAATTAACAATGTGATTCAAGTAAAACTGAAACCCCATGGAAGTTTTCTGAGTTAAGAAAATATGACAATAAACAAACAAGGTCCAAAAATAATTAAAGCACTGCAACAACATACTAGGCATGCTTGAACAAAATGCTTCTTAATTGTTTGTTTGATAGGACCAGAATGGCATGTCTTCATTTGGCCAATTGGTCAGCCCCATATCACAAGTACAAGTACAGGTACAAGTTGCCCATAAATTCATAACAGTAGAATTGTGCTGGTAATGACGGTTGCAAGAAATTTTTCATTCCTGTCAAAAAAGAATCAGGAAAACTAGAGAAAGATTGACTGTCAAATAGGCCCTCATCATATCCACGTCAAAACTTTTCATATTCTACACAGATGTTGATCTTAAAGATGTCCAAATCAAAGATGACTAAGAGCATGGATTGGCATTCATTCATGGCATCCATTGCAACAACCACTGTTAACTAATTTCAGTTGATGTGTGTAAGTTTCTACTATCAAGAAAAGGCCACTTCCCACCAGAAGGCTGCGTAAAGCACCACTTCGTCAAGCTCAGCAGACCATGCACATCAATGTCAAACTGCTGATCGGGGTGAACCACCCAAGAAGCAGGAATAACAGTAGATAAAAATAATATATTTAACAAGTTCATGAACCAAAAACAAAATCTGAAATTCAGGCAAGTAGTCAAACATGGAGAAAGTTAAAAGATACAGGAAAATTACTTCAAAAAGTGCCATATGAAAAGCAGGAGAAGAAGAAACTAAACACTGGCAAAAAAAGAGTAAAGTAGGAATACAAAACATTAATAACACTGGTCTACAAAAAATATTTCAGAGCAGCTCTTTATTAAGTTTTTTTACACTGATTTCATATATGCAATCGGAATTAAGCTGGCACATCAGATTTTTGAAATACAATCATTGACGTTTTAACACTTTTGAATATCAGTATAGTATATCAACACGATATCTGGAGTTTGGACTATGTCCCACCAAAATTGATTTGATGTGTTTATTGTGAAAACAAACCAGAAGACGATACCAGAGACGCGTGAAAGTATATTTATGTCAATTTACCTCGATATAAAAGTGAGGTCAGTATGCCCAAAAATGTTGGAGGCACTTGCTTTTGCTCTTATACCACACATCCGTCTCTCTTTGCAAGAACCAACAGTAGTCACCTATCATGCTTGGAGTGAATCTTCCCCGATATCAGTTTTCCATCACCTTTATATCTTGATGAAATTTTTCCCTATACTCATCGCTGAAATCACCCAGATTTGGTGGAAAAAAGTCGAGATGAGAATGTAAAAAATGCGTCTTCAGTGAGATTCGGGCTCCCATAAGCTGAAACGCTTTCAGTAGGTTCTCCACAAGATCAGCATTATTCTGTACTCTGTGACTGCCAAGAAAATTCTGGACAACCTGCACAAGTGCTTCACATGCTGCTGATTCAGTGGGCTTCAGTTTCCTTTTGAACTCATTATCAAGCATCAGTTCACAGATTTCAGGAACAACAAAAACACCTTCCTTCATTTTTGCTTCACTTTTCTCGAGACCAAACTTATTTCTTAAATTCTGAAAAGCATCGCCATTTCTGTCTATCACCTTCACAATATTTTCAAAGTAATGGTGAATCTAATGAACATAATGCCCTGAAATGCAATGTTATGTTTAACAGTAAAACCTCAACCTACTGCAGTGTCATGTCTGAGTTGTGTCATTATGAGGCATATAAGACCTGGTAATCAGTAACAAATATTTTTTCTGCGAATTAAAAATGAATAATTTTTTAATAAAATTAATAATGACAAGGTAAACAACTCACAGCTGTTATTAACATATGGTGAATTACTTTATCTCAATATTATCCCTAGTGGAATTACCAGTATTTATCAAAATTGTTATCCGCCTTTACTGTCCAGTCACCCTAGTTGTCCAAGACCTGGAACATCATAACTAAAAAACGGGATGTGCTGGATGGACGAAAACCGTTTTCAGATTTGGAGTCAGCAAGTGAAACCTGTTAAAGTAAAGGTGAAAGACTCCTAGTAGCAAAATGCTTGTTAACCAGTGTAAGCAAAATACAATAAAAAAAAGAGCAAAGGTGAAAAGACAGAAAAACTTACAAAAGTGAGGAGAACACAGAAAAACGATTGTTACAAGTCAAGTATGCAAATGTTAAAGCAAAGCTGTTTATCAATAATCACCTTTTTTATTTTGGTCTCCATCTCCTCCATCATGTAACAGCTGCCCAACAAATATTACCCATCAACAGACTTCAGATAAAAGGGGTCTGGGACAAAAGACACATAAGTCAATGAAGCATGGGCAGAGCCTCATCACAGTCCCAGTATCTTGGGACAGATTAACACCAAATTTGTACATGGAAACAATATAGACAACCATGCAATCTAAGCACAACATTCTTGAATGGCGCTGTGGTAAGAGGACTGTGGTGAAGTGTGATTTTAAATAAGTAACTGGTGTACATCCACACCTGTCCAGAGACTGCACTGCTCTGGGTTTGATTGGGGTGCTTGGCTGCATTCTTGCAAACGTGAATGGATCTGTCAGATGCCTCATTCATACCTTAGAGTAGGGCCATCATAGGCACACCATTAAAAAAGACGAATTGCATCATCTGTAGTAGGTAGGCACGCCTGTTGCTTTTTTGGAAACACAGTTCAGTCACACTGCCATCTCTCAGTAATGCTTGAAACATGCCAGCATTATTCCTTGTCCAGCTGTGTCCATTAACATATCCTGACAAAACATTTGCAGGACACGTCAGAACCTCAGTACTACAATCTCTATGGAGCATTGCTTCCTAGGAAGGAGCAGTTTCAGCATCTGCCTAAAAAAGCCATTTGACACTCATATACTCCATGGTAGCCAGTGGTGTTTTACCTAGTATAATAAACCTCAAAGAGTTATGCCGATGGAGTGCTCCTTTGCTCTGGTTCTAGCTTTCCCTACTCATCTCTTCTATATGTTGATTCCATACAATTTGGGACACAGTTTCCTGCTGCATCTATTGCATGCTGTACAGTAACTGACAGTCAAAGCTAAAGATAGCCTGCTACAGTTAGCTTTATCACAGTTAAGCATAACAAAGAGTATTTAAAAGGAGTTAAGGGTAACAATTTAGCCCAGTCCACACTATTACATTTTCATTTAAAAACGCAGACATTAGTCTCCATTTTTGTTTTTTATTCGCACTATCTCCACGTTTTTAACCCCAAAAATGGAGACTTCTGAAGATACTGTCCAGAGTCATATACTTCTGAAAACACAGTTTCACCATTGTGGTATGAATTGGCAAAAATGCAGATTCTAATCACACTGTGATTGGTTTGTGCCCTTTATGTGGCCATTCCCTAAATGGATCCTGCTTTTTACAAAGTGTCATGTCTTTACTGTTTTCCTTTCGATGACGAAAACCATATTCCAACATGAATGAAATAGAGGAGTTACTTTCCATGGCGTTTGTTTTGTTGCTTACCTATATGTATCTAAATTGCATCCTGTACAGTTTGAATACTGCCTACAAGTGGAAAAAGCAAATTGTTACTTGTAGCTGCATCCCTTCTAGGTTTTTTTCTGCTGATGCACACATGGCCAGTGTAGGAGAATGTCTATGTCATATGTGTTTTTTAATTGTTTTAGTGTTGGCAGCAGAGATTGCTTTTGTTTGAAAAACACGTTTTTAACATTTTCAAAATATAACAGTGTGAGCATGGACATAGAAAGCAAGCCAAAATATGTGGTTCTTTGGCTTCATGTTGAACAGATGATGCCACATTAAAAGAAATTAGAGGTCTAGATCATAAGGACTGATTTAGAACATCTATGTTAGGTAGAATGCCCTTTAGGGGCTGGGCAGTCTATTTACAGATTAGTGAATCAGTTGCGGAATTCTAAAGATAATTTAGTATCAGAAAGGAATCTGTGTAGTTACTGTAAATTTGTGTAGGAGATGAATATCACTGCTGGCTCTTGTTGTCCTGATCTTGAGTTCTGTGCCTGGTCATTGTCTATATGGAGTTTTCAAATTTTTTGCATGTTTTTAGATTTAGTTTTCCTTGCAGATCCATAAAACATATGTAAATACAGTATGTATTAACATAGGTTAATCTACAATGTTAAATTGATTATGTGCGTGACTGTAGATGTTGTCCTTGCATCTAATGGTGCCAGATTAGCTCTGCTCCCTACAACACTGAAATGGATTAAGAAAGTTTGAGAATGTCATTTTACATTTTGTGGTAATGACCCATGTGGAATATACTCTAGCCTTAAAATGCATGTAAACAAGAACTTCAGTCATTTTTACAAATGAAGGGAAATGAGACTGTTTGGCTAGATTGAACTATTAATATGTGTGCCTATTGTGGGAACTTTACGTAGCCAACCAAAAATATGTTTGCACTTAAAACATTAAAAATAGGCTTCTTTTCAGAATGAACAGGTTAATGTTTAGTTTACAAATGAGTAGAGGTGGTGTACCTCCAAATTATAAGAAGTTATGTTAGGTGTTTCTGAGTAGGACGACTCCATACAGCAGGTGGTATGCTGGATTGTGATCCACTGAGAGAAGACTTACGACTTCATGGAAGGATGTTATGCTACCGACAACATTAAATACTTTTGAATCCCCAGAAAGCATTAACATTTGTTGCTGAGAGAAGAAAGCTGTCTGTCCTACTGAGCTTGTTGTTACTTTGACTCTCAACAAGATAAACAATCTGGAAAATGGGTAGATAAATGGATATATAATATATGACAGAAACATGGGAAATGAATTCCTTATTTTAGTTTGAATTTACAACCCTGTGAACAAGTACATTTAAAGCCATTATACAGCTCTGCTGATTGCACTCTTCTGAAAGCCTCAAATTTCTAAAGCTTTTGTTAGTGTACTGCATATTTGTACTAACAGCAGTGAATTGTGAATGCACTGTAAAAAAGATTAAATCACAACCTGGGGTTTCTGAGTCCTCCCTGATCCTTTTATTATCTTGAATCAAAGGAGTTATAAAATCATTCACTAACCTTAAAACAGCAGTTCCTTTTAGCTTTGAGGGCACTCACTATTGAAATAGTGAAATGTCAAAGATTCATGGCATGAGAAGATGTTTGCTAATGGCAAATAAAGGTTTCCTTTTCTCCGTCAACAAAAATAGGAAGAACTTGTGCAACATAAGCCTTTAATCAAGCATCTTTATGCAGTTTATAAGTGTACAGTTTGAAGGATGTTCTTATTTAAAGTTAGCCTCTTGTTTAAGAAAAGTAAGCTACAAAATGACACACTTCCTTTAAAAATAAAACAAGATGAAAGTAAGCTAAATTTTATTGTAAGAACCAGATCCCCTAAATTATGTTTTTAGTTTATTCAAATAGTATAGCCATTGTGGTACCAGATTAGTTAATAAGTCATACAAATGATTAACTCTCTTTTGTAGTTGCCATTGCCAATTTTATCAATTTTTTCATGCAACACTTTTATCTCAGCACCCACCACACGGCAAACCACCCAGATTGAGATCCGAGTGCAGCAGTACAATGGATGACACTTCAGCACCACACTTCCAATTGCCGGCACAGATCCCTAGCCTCAGAGCCACCACTCCGCCCTGCTTTGGCTGTCTAATGAAACATGTGTCTCTAATTTACATATGCAACTTTCTTCGGATGTCTGAAATATTTGGTATTTCTGCATAAAATAATTTCCATAATTTTCCTGAAAATAACATTTAAGTGAATATTACTCCATCAATCCACCCCTTTCTGAGGTTCTTCTTCCAAGGAGAGTCTGGGCCTTTTTCTGAAAGCAACAATTGCAAGGCAGGAACCAACCGTGGAATAAAAACCCAAAGTACACCTTAGAGCTAGATAATAAATGTAGACATTTATGCAATGCTCAGATTTGAAAAAAACAGTGATTCCTTATTAAACACAGAAAAAAATCTAAGAGAAAGCAATCGTTTGATTGTCTAACTGGGTTATTGTACATACAGGGCCACCACAAAAAAAGTGGGCTTTCAGGGAAACTCAGCTACAGAGATGCCCCTATATACAGTATGTAGAATAAAATAGAATTATGTGAAGTAATATTGTGACTGCTAGGAGGCACTTTGTCCCACCAGAGAAAAAATAATGCAATAACGATGACATTTACAACAAAAAAGGTGGGTTTATTAACTCACGAGATTTATTAAAAACCTACAAATCCTTCTTAGCTGCCTAATGGTTCTTATAAACCAATTTTAAAATTTCCTTTTTAAGTGTATTTCTTTTCAATGAAGATCATAGCCAATCTACTCAATTTCTTTGAAGACATACCATCCATTATCCAACCCGCTATATCCCAACTACAGGGTCACGGGGGTCTGCTGGAGTCAATCCCAGCCAACACAGGGCGCATGGCAGGAAACAAACCTCGGGCAGGTTGCCAGCCCACCGCAGGGCGCACACACACAGACCCACACACCAAGCACACACTAGGGATAATTTAGAATCACCAATGCACCTAACCTGCATGTCTTTGGACTGTGAGAGGAAGCCGGAGTACCAGGAGGAAACCCACACAGACACGGGACAACATACAAACTCCATGAAGTGAACCCAGGTCTCCTAACTGCGAGGCAGCAGCGCTACCCACTGTGCCACTGTGCCGCCCTTGAAGACATACTTATTTTTAAAATAAAATTGACAATTATCAATATAAATGTGGCCCACTCTCAGGGTTGGGAGAGAAATCCTGCCCCAAGTGGAGGAGTTCAAGTATCACGGGGTCTTGTTCACGAGTGATGGAAGAATGGAGCATGAGATCGACAGGCGGATCAGTGCGGCATCTGCAGTGATGCGGGCTCTGCATCGGTCTGTTGTGGTGAAAAAGGAGCTGAGCCATAAGGAAAAGCTTTCACTTTACCAGTCGATCTACGTTCCTACCCTCACCTATGGTCATGAGCTATGGGTAGTGACCGAAAGAATGAGATTGCGAATACAAGCGGCTGAAACGAGTTTCCTCTGCAGGGTGTCTGGGCTTTCCCTTAAAGATAAGGTGAGAAGCTCAGTCATCCGGGAGGGGCTCAGAGTAGAGCCACTGCTCCTCCGCATCAAGAGGAGTCAGATGAGGTGGCTTGGGCATCTGATCAGGATGCCTCCTGGACACCTCCTTGGTGAGGTGTTCCGGCACGTCTAACCGGGAGGAGGCCCTGGGGAAGACTCATGACACGCTGGAGGGACTATGTCTCCCAGCTGGCCTGGGAACGCCTTGGGATTCTCCTGGAAGAGCAAGAAGAAGTGGCCGGGGAGAGGGAAGTCTGAACCTCTCTGCTCAAGCTGCTGCCCTCGCAACCCGATCTCGGATAAGCGGAAGAGGATGGATGGATGGAAAGTGGCCCACAATTCAACCATTTAGAAAACTTATTAAACATAATAGTTTGTTTTGTGTAGTGCAACAGGAGTCAAATTAAATTAAAATGAGAGTTTTTCATGTTATTGATTAGACTGAAAGATACATTTAAGTTTAGACCTTATAAATACTGGACCTTCATATTACCACAGACCTGTACAAATAAGCAGCTGGGAATATGTAGCCAATTTAAGCCTTGTAATAAGTCAGGCTAACAAAACATATAGCTTGTTGACATGGAGAGAACAGTACAGTTATTTAACAGTGTTCCACTTAACAACTTAATTTGGATTTCTGTTAAACTGAATGCACTTAATCCATAGTTTGTCATGATCATACAGTGCCTGCTCTAGCAGCATGAAATTCAAGGCAGGCATGACCCCTTTAAACAGATTCAGTCCAAAGCCACGGACTATTTTTGCAGTTTTCCTCCACACATTCAGGAACCAGACAACATGGATAGATAGCTCAGCCAACAAGAAAACGTACCTGAAGTGTTGGTAACAGATGCGTTGAAATTTTGTATACCTGGTGTCAAGGGAATAAAAATGCAGAAAATTTTGAAATTGAATTTTCATGATAAGAAAAGTTACCTGTTCAGCTCATTTGTCCACCTAGGGACTCTGTGTGGTGTGTATACACACAAGGGACATTTCAAGTGTTGCACCCACCGTGACTTCCCACTTGACTCTGTTTATATGTAGTACAGCATCTTTTACTCCCTTTTAACTTTACTGCAAGTATGGTAATTTTGGAAAATTATGTTTCTGTTATAATATCAGTTATGTTGTACAAAATGTTTTAATTATTTTAGTAAAACCTAGGGGGCTGCTCCCCTGCTCAATTCGCTGGTCAACCTCTAGGGGCAGGGTGCCCACTATCTTGCAGCTGAGCTGCTCGAAGGGCGTTGGGGTGCTTCAGTTAGAGAAAACGACTGTATTTAAAAAGATGGTATATAGAAGAATATACGGGGCACGGGAGGAAGATGGTTTGATCCTTAATTGTTATATAGATGGAAAATCACTTACTTGAGTATTTCGCTACAACTGTGTATTTTAAATAGCAATGAAAAATAAAATGTAAAAAGTAAAGGTAAAAAAGTAAAACATAAAAAGTAAATAAAACATTTAATTGCATTAACACCTTGTCAAAACAATATTATGAATTACTTTATCCTCTAATTTACATTATATAAACGTTGCTTTTTTGCATTTCTGTTCACATATTGTTCAGGATATTTTTTTCTTTTTCGCTTATTGGACGATTCTCTTTGTTCTCAATTTTTATTATATGCAGCTCTTTTTTGTTCATTTTCTTTTTTTTGAAGTTGATTTTCAGCTATTGCTGCTGTTTTTCTATTATAATCTCGAAGTTCTTGAATAGATAATTTACTTTTCTGCCTTGTAATTATAACCATCTGCGTTGAAGGGCAAGTTAGCACCAAGTGTGTCATGGGGTGGTATGGAGAGAGGATGTGCACAGTCGAAGTAATGATTGGGCAAGTGGTGTGGAGGACAGTGGTCAAGGCTAATTAACGCGGACATGACGGAAACCTTTTTTTAATATATTAGAGAGATAAAAATTGTTCCTTAATTCAAAATATTAGGTAAAAAAATAACTTCAAAAAGTTATAAACATCTGCCCTTCCACACATACCATGAATAACATACATAACAAACACATCAAAGTAATCTGTGTGTGCAGCAGTACTATTAAACAATGTTTGGGTCATGAACCAAATTTTAAGCAGATTAAATCTTTCAATTTTTACTACTTTATTCCAGTTAACTGTAAAACCCATATATTGTAGATAACCTTTGTAAAGCATGTCCAGGGTTTGTACATTTTGGATATTTATGCCTCTCAACTCCAGTCAATGCATGCATTATTGCATTCTCTTTCTTCATGCCAGGGCAAGAGCCATGATCCATCCATAAGTGCTCTTTTGCATAGGCCTTGATTCCTACTATACTGTATGCTATGACAAAGAGATTTACAAAGCAATTGATAATGAAATAAAAGATGAAGGTAAAACAGGGAAGCTATTACTCAACTGTCTATTGTGCATACTGTGTGAAAACTCAAGGAAAAAGATGTACAATAAAGATAACTGATACTGCAAATTTAATAACATGCATGTTCATGAAAAAATAAAACTGGGCAACAGGCTTTGCAAGTGTAATATTTTAAATTTCCCACAATCAGTTGCTTTGTTTTCCAGAGATTTCAGTGTTGGTCAAGTCCATACTGATCTCAGTTGTGTTATTTTATCTGTGATCCAATTTTGACAAAGTGTTGATTGGATAGTAAGTGGAGTATTTATTGATATCCATATGTGTTATTTTCCAGGTGATGCAGTTGTATATGGAGCTAAACAAGTGACAGCAGTCATTGAGGCAAATGACGATGCCAGCGGAATATTTTCACTGGAGACTTTGGGGAAATCCGTTGAGGAAGGGAGCTTTAATAATTTTATGTAAGAATACTTTTTTGGTGTTCATTTTATACAATAGTAAGTGACTAAATGCATCTCATTAAGCATTAGTGGATCATAAAAAGACTAAGTGTTAAATATTCTTCACTTGTATAGAAATTAATCTTCTACTGTTACTTTGTCAACATTTTACATTTACCGTAAATAGCTTAGTCAGTTTCATACAGACATTTTTGGAAAAAATGTTGCTTATAGTTCTATGTAAATAAGTTTTATAAATATAAATGTTGAATAACACATTTCTATTTGTATTTTTAAAATAGGTAAAGTTACTGAAATATTGCAGTAATAAAAAAAAGAAAACTTTATAGCATTGATAAATGGTGAATGCAGCTGGCTCACTGATTCAGTGCCCTGGGTTAAGATCTGTGTCTGGTCATTGTCTTTGAGGAGTTTGCATGGCCTCCCTTTGTCAGTGCATGTTTTTCTTTGGATACTTGGTTTTTACTTCCACAATTTCAAAGACATGTAAGTTAGTTTAATTGGCAAACCTAAATTAACTTTAATTAGTGTATGTATGTGTGTGTGAGCCATTAGATTGATCGACACACTGCTTAGGACTGATTCCTGCAATGTACCTTATGCGCCTAGGGTACTGAACTTTGAATTGGGTACAGATGTCTCAGTCTTTTTTAAAATGGTACATGGACAATGATTGCATAAGTAGTGAAAAGGCCTGAGGCTTCTGAAGGTTTGTCCAACAGTGATCACTGCTTGTAGCTCTATTTCAATTGGTTTTTGCAGTGATGTAATTAGTTCTTATGAGTTTACTAATATATCCCCTTGCAATTTTGTTGCCTTTAATAAATGTCATCACCCAATTTCTTTGTAATTAGAAAATGATGGTAACCTAAGGCAAATAAATACCCAGCAGAATTTAGCACTTCCTCAAAATATTTTAGCAATAAATTAGTTATCATTTCTAATCTGCATGTTTTCATTTTACAATTAATTTTATTAAATTATATTTTGTTAATAGTGTAGTATTTAGTATTGCTGAGTACCAACTCCAGAATTAAGGGTTCAGTCTGGACAATATTTGTATGTAGCTTGAATGTTCCATGTTATCCCAATGTCTGCAAGTGTATGCCGTCCCAGTTTGATTTCTGGTGACCTGTGTCGTTGGTATATGCAGTAAGTCCTCACAGCCCTGAAAAGGACAGACAAATTTAAAATGGATGGATGGTTATATTAGAGGAAAAGATGATATGGAGGAAATACTTGACTTAAAAACACTGCCTGTTACTGTCTATAATGTTGACTAAATTTGAAACGTCTAACATTTCTGCACCATTTAAAGATGGTACAGGAGTGTATCATTTGCAATGATTCCATTCATCACTTTTCTGTATTTGTTTTAACCTTTATATTAATGTCATGTAGTAATATACAGTGACTTTAGTTGACTAAATTTGAGTTGCCTTTGATTTATGTAATACTCTAACCTCATATGTAAACATGTCTTTTTTTTATTAGGGTTATCAGAAACAGAGGAATATTTGGCATGGTCACCATTCATTGGCAGATATATGAAAATGGCTCAGCACTTGCACCTGGATTAGAATTTTCCAATACGTCAGGATCCATCATTTTCCAGAATGGAGAAGAAGCCCAGCCAATCACTCTTCATGCAGTGCAGGATAATATTCCAGAATTTTCTGAACTGTACCTATTAATGTTGACTAATATATCAGGTAATATTTTTTAATGACACTATCGAAATGCAAGGAACAGCACAACCTGAGTTTTTGATCTCAAGATTGCGAAAGATATTCTGACCGAACATAGTAGGCAATAAAAAAATGAGTCTATCTATCTATCTATCTATCTATCTATCTATCTATCTATCTATCTATCTATCTATCTATCTATCTATCTATCTATCTATCTATCTATCTATCTATCTATCTATCTATCAAATTTAATAGAATGTATAGTGTTAATAATTATTTTGCATAAGCTAAATCATCTGTCAATCAAAGATTGTTTTACTAGTCCAGCATTTCCGGGGACACGATTTTAAGAATGATATACAGTACTACTACTAACTCATCTTTCTTTATTACCATTAAAATATTTACTAAAATATCTAACATTATCTTAAAAGGCATATTGTCTTTATTAGTGTCAAATCCATTTTGAATTGAGAAATATGCCATAGATTTTAGAATCAACTGAATTAAGTTTTCGTGTTTAAAACAAAGGATGATGATGAAACCTAAATGTATTTGCACACTTAAATATGGATGGGTTGTTCTCTAACTAAGTGTGTTTCTTGCCTGCCTTCCCCTTGTTCTAATCAGTATCTCACAAGTTTTATAAATAAATTTGCAATTTCTTTAAAATTCTGGTGACTTTTACACAATGCCTTTTTTTGCCCTCCTGACGCTATAGATAGATAGATACTTTATTAATCCCAAGGGGAAATTCACATAATCCAGCAGCAGTATACTGATACAAAAAACAATATTAAATTAAATAGTAATAAAAATACATGTAAAAGCAGACAATAACTTTAAATAATGTTAGTTTTTACTCCCCCGGATGGAATTGAAGAGTCGCATAGTTTGGGGGAGGAACGATCTCCTCAGTCTGTCAGTGAAGCAAGACTTAAGAAGAGGAAAGCAATTATAAATCCCACATCTGGGGTTCCTCACCCCTGAATCACTTGTCGGTTCTCCAGAGCATTGTGTTGAGTAAGTCAAAATAACTTGTTCAGGACAGCATTCACAGACCACTGTGCTTGCCAGTATATAATAGGGACCCAGTAAATTTGCTCTTGGAATTTCTACCACTAACTACTGGTTTAAAACACAC
This sequence comes from Polypterus senegalus, assembly GCF_016835505.1. Classification (NCBI taxonomy): domain Eukaryota; kingdom Metazoa; phylum Chordata; class Cladistia; order Polypteriformes; family Polypteridae; genus Polypterus; species Polypterus senegalus. The sequence goes on from NC_053160.1 coordinate 138,753,846, forward strand.
TGTGTTGTGTCTTTAGAGGCTCCTTATATGCCCTTTGTTAGACAGGAACCCCTAAGCTCTAGTTTCTGAGACACTGCCTATAATCTTTGAGATGACTATCTATGGTGGTAGCAAATTTGATGAACGGAGACTACCCTTCCTTGACCTTATCTCCTACTCAAATAAAATTTCCATGTATACTTTTCCTTCTTTATCTCCTCCTGTAAACCAAACTGATAATTAAACTAATTATGCTAGATGATAAAGGTATAGTAAACAAAATGGTAAATATTTTATATGTTACCATATCTATCTTTTTATCCTGCAGGAGGTTTTCCTGGCACTGAAGGTAAACTCGCAAGTACTAATCTTAATGCAACAGTAATCATTCCTCCAAATGACGACCCTTTTGGATTATTTGTAATAGACCCTGGAAGTCGAATCCAGGAGGTAGCAGAAGATGTTCTAACAGAAGATGATATGTCAGATATCACCAGCTTTACCGTCCTCAGACAGCTGGGGACATTTGGTATGGTTCGTGTTGGCTGGGAAATACAGTCTGATGCTTTCACAATTAATTTACCACCAATGATTGATCTGATTATGCAAAGCTCTTTTCCTGATCAGGTGGAATTGAGGCCACACATGAGACGACACCACTCAGCCACTGATGCTTTGTACTTTAGTGGAAATGAAGGTGCATTTGGAAGCCTAATTCTTCCAGATCCCATATCTAAGGGCCAAACTCTGACCACCTTTACTTTTTCTGCATGGTTAATACCAAGTGCTAACACAAATGGATTTATTGTCTCCAAAGGAACTGAAAATGGCACTATGTTCTATGGAATAAAGATAGAAACAAATGAGTCTTATGTGTCATTGTTTCTATACTATACACCCAGTGGATACAATGTTACCCACATTGCCAAAGCAAAAGTTATGAGGAATCTTGAAGAAAATGCCTGGCTACATGTGATAATCAGTTTGGGTAATGGCACCGTGCACTTTTATCTAGATGGCAACCTGATTCCAGGCAGCATAAAGAGCTTGAAAGGGAACTCCATTACTGATGGTAATTATCATTTTTTCCTTTTTGTTGTTGAATACTGAGTTATTTTACATATAAGTAACTTTTTTTTTGTAGAATTATAAAAATATTCAATTCATTTAGTCTCTTTACATTTCTGAGGAGTTTTATTTTGTTGTACATTTATAGACAATCTTCTGCTGCTTGATTTTCACCTTTCAAATATACCCAAAGAAGATGAGAAATACGAATGTATACAGCAACATGTTAATTAGATTGTGTTATTTCATTCATTATTTATATGTTCCACTTTCCATATGGCTTATTGCAATTCAGAATTGTTAGGGGGTAAGAGTCTATCCAGGGAGCACAAGTACTTTACAAGACACCACACTTGTCAGGGCACATTCATGTGCACACTGTTACACACTCACACAGGGACATTTCAGTCACTAGTCATACTAACTTACTTGTTTTGGGATATGGGTGGGATGTTGATCAGAAAACCAAATTAGATATGATGGGAGGAAATGTTCATACAATGAATGACGGCTTGACAATACTTATGAAAAGTAAGAAAAGTAAAAAAAATTGGTAAAAAAAAAGAAACTCAGTAGATATCAGGAATAAAGAATTTTTCACTTTTTATTATTTCTGTAAAACTAAATCTATAAAACTCTTTAAGCCTGCTAACTGCTTATCTGTAAAATTCCTTTAGCAATGAAATATTAATATGAGATAATGTCATAGTTTACACTTTCTAATTCTAACTATACACTATATGATGTTCCAATACTTGATTATTTAAAAGAGTAATAGATCTCAAGGAAGCCATGTGCTTGCTTTTGAATGTTTTGGTTGGAATTAAGTTGTAAAATAAAGGTTGTAAATTAAATGAATTATTTTGAGAATACACTGGAGTCAACTGTACCTCAGTCTTGATCTCGTGTCTCACTGTTGACAATGCTTATTACTTGCTTTGAAAGCAATTTTACTTTTAATGTCATTTAGTAAAAGAAACCTTGTTACAAATACTACCATCTCTAGTATACCATTCCATATTCCATTTACAAAAAAACAGGTGTGAGGAATTTGTACTGAATACCGTGCCACTTCTTAAAATACTATTTTTTTCAATTCATTATTATTATTATTATTATTATTATTATTATTATAGTCAAACTAGGAGGATACATTTAAAATCTAAAAGTTAAAAATCTAATCCATTGTGTTATCCCTTAAATTGGCCTTTCAATAATAGTATATGAAAAACTTGGCCAAGACCTGTGGATCTTTGAGAATATTTTCCTTTCATTTCATCTCTAAATTTGTTTCCCTGTTTGCTTCTAAGAGCTTACGGCATTGGCCTCTGGTTTTATCATCTACCCTGACTCAAAACCTTTCCTTTTTATTGACTAGGAATGTTGGTTTTCTGGATGCATTTTTCTGTCTGTGGTTTAAAATTAGGTTAGTGATTTGACAGTCTGGAAATGTTTTTGGTGAAATGTTCTCAGTATGTGAAAACCTTTCAATTTTAATTTTGCCTGAATTAGGTTCTTAAAATAATAGGAAATTAATACTGTTATGTATGTCTCCTAAGTTGAATCAGTCACAATATCAGGGCTGCAACCACTAACTGATGTCATTGATAATAACCGATTTTAGAAATAGTTGCCAACCATATTTGTGTTCAATTAATTTAATTGTTATGTATTACGTACATCACTTCATTAATCAGGAATAATGTTAATTATATTTTGAGCTAGAGTAGAGAAGAAAGTAGAGATTCAAAAACCAAAAAACTTAAAAGTGTGGAGTCATTTGAACTTTCCATCTGTGTGTTGTAAGATCTGCAAAAATAAACTCACTCGATACAGAAGCACAACCATAAGCACCTGAAATCTAAAAAGATGGTAGTAACGGTGATTCCTGTCACATTCAGACTTGGGGATAAAGCAGAAAAATGTTATTCTCACTTTTCTCTGTTTCTTACTGCAGTTCAGAACCAAAATCATTAACAATATGTATGAAGTATTGCTGTTGATAATAACAACTGTAACTCAGTTCATCTCACGGTCTTTGTTGACATCTAGTGGATAAAATCAAACAATACATTATTGGAATCTTTTTTGACACATTGTGACACAGTGTGTCTGGGGATCCGTGGCAGAATGGAAAGAAAGGTGATTTAATGTTTTTTTTTAGTCTAGTGGTGCTTTGTTTTACCAGCAGAGGTGAATAGAAAAGTTGAGCGGCTGAGGTGCTAATGGGTGAATTGGGAGGCAATCAAGGATGTGCGGATGAACAATCTGGCGCGTCTTTTCTTGTAGTTACAAGAGATATGAATGTCCATTTAATTGTTGTTGTCACTGTTGTTGATTTACGGACAGATGATAACTTGTTGTCATTGTCTTCTTTGAAGTTCTGTTGCAGGAGGAGTGGGGGTGGGAGGACAGAAGTGACATAAAATTTCTTTTAGAATATTCTCCTCCACTGTAGGGATGGAAGCAGTAATTACCTTAAAGACTATCCAAAACTTACTCCCTTACAACAGTCTGCCCTCAAATTGGTCCTCATACTTACATTTTTCACAAATGCTGTATTACTAAAAGATGAAAAACATTATGAAAACAAGCAAGCCAGATGACCAATATACTTGTTTCTACCAAAAATCATAGTAATGCATGTTTTTTTTTATTTAAATTACTTATGAATACTTAAAAAATCACCTCCGTTTGTTTTTTTGTTTGACTGGCGCCTCCTGAGACACATATGATATACCGTTTGACGTGTTTTGACATATAGTCATGCAAATCTTCAAGCTCTTATGAGTTCTCTCTATTTTTGTCTCACTAGACACCATAAACCCTAATTATTAGGCAGTCTTTGGACCATATTTTGTGTATGAAATTACACCCTTGTGGTAAAAAGTAAAGCAATTGGCCTCTTTAGCAAAATGATAAGACAGACTCGTAGTGTGTGCCGCAACAGCTGACCAATTTTTCACAAAACTTCCAAAAACTGTTGATTAGTAATATAAGGCATGTGGATTGTTGTTTTATGCTATGCTGATCATTAATATTATATTTTTGATATCTGATTTTTTACTGGTGATCCATTCATATGGGGTATCATTTTAGACTATATAAAGAGCAGCGAGGTGTGATCAAAAAGTACGGTGACTGTTGATGCAGAGCACCATTCAGGAGCAATGCAAAGCAATTCAATGCAGGTTCTGACATGTCCATTCTAGAGCCTAGTTTGTGACAAGTTTCAGCTTGTTTCATACTGTCAGTTGTTTGTAAGCCACTGTTGAGTTCAACTGTGTTTTTCAAGTTTGTCGTTAATGATGGATATCGAGCAACGCATTAACATGAAATTTTGTTTCAAATTGCAAAAAGCTCAGGAAACCCATCAGATGTTAAAATCAGTTTATGGTTACACTGCACCGACAATTAAGACTGTTTACAAGTTGTCTGATCAATTTCGTAATGTATCTGACTCGGTTGAAGACGAGAAAAGATCAGGACGTCCTTCAACATCAATAACCAAGGAAAATATTGAAACGGTTTCATTCTTCATCATGACAACGCTCCTTGTCACACATCCCTTCTAGTATGACAATTTCTGTCAATAAAAATTTTATGCTGTGTCCGCATCCACCTTATTTGACTTGTGGCATTTTGCTAAATTGAAAATGACCATGAAAGGTAAACGATTTCAGCCCAACTAAAGACACTCTTGAAAGAAAACTTCCAGGACTGCTTCACAAATTGGCAAGAGTGTTGGGATAAGTGCATTCAAAGTGGAGGAGAGTATTTTGAGGGTGACTAGTAGTTGTAAATCTTTTACTGCAATAAACGTTTCTTTTTTAAAACCTTCATCATATTTTTTGATCACACCTCGTATATGATGTTATTCTTTTATCCTTTACCAGGGATCTAACCCTCTACGAACTTCTCTTAGAGGGTGAAAAATGACAAATTTCTAGCACAATTGAGAACATTTACACTTTAAACATGTAAACTGAAGTGCACATATTTCAACATTTCATATATCTGATACAGCTATTCTTGTTTTAAATGTACTTCTATATCATGAAGTAAATCACTATATTTCTTATAAACACCCCGAAAGTGGCTTATACTAATTGATAGTGTTTTTATTCTGCAGAGTAATGTTATGCATAAACTTCTGAGAACAGACACAAAAACATCTAATTAATTTTCCAAGGAGAAATTAGCCTCAGATTCTAGGTTGATTTGTTCTGCTATTTTTTTTTTCCTATCTCCTGATGCTTCTGAGATAGCCTCTTGTTTTTCAATGGTCAATGTGACTTTATTTTGTAAATAGTGTTGCATTTTTGAAAGATATGTATGAATCAAAACATTTGATAGAGTGATGCACAGCACCATTTTTAGATTTAAAAAGAATTTTTCCTCATTCCAAGACCAGCCTTACACTGTTTTATTTACTTATTTTTTTATGTAACATGAAAAAGACTGATATGACAGCAGCCAATTCTAGCAAGAATGCCTTAATGTTTGACATTTAAGTTCAAGTTTATTGTCATATGTGCATAGTACAATGAAATTCATACAGTCTCCTCAGAATAATGACAGAAATGCAGTATCAACACAAAGACACATTCAAACTGATTCCAACATCACATTTACTGTACCACCTTAACTTTGTAAAAATTATTTGAAAAATGATTTTTTCACCACCACATTTTACATCCAATTTTATAAAGTCATAAATCTGACCATAAATTATAGCTGGTTGACTTATTTAATGAGGCAACACTAAGTAACAAAGAATGAAGTAATGTCTGATGGTTAAAAGGACAGAAAAAACAAACAAAAAAACAACTCCAGAGGGCTGGAAAAAAAAAAAAATCTGCAGGGGTTCCAAGGCCATGAGACTGCCCAGCCCTTAGTGGGCAAATTAAATAAATTAATAAATTACCAAATTAAATAAATAAATAAGACGAACTGCTAAATTTTGCAGGTAGCAGAACTTAGAATCTCAGAAGGGACCTGTTACACAGAACAAGCAGCATAGTATCTTTATCTCTTAAACCCTTACAAAAGTTCAGAACTCAAACCACTAGAATAGACGTAACACCTTAGGCCATCACAGAAATAATAAAGCAACCCTTTCAACAATGAATTTTTCCTGCACTAATTTCAAGCTTTTAATTTGCGGATATGATGACACAATTGGTCTAGTGTGGAGTTCCCTTTAATACAGATACGTACCATGTCATATTATTTTTGGGATTGTGTTTTTTTTAACATTCTGTAGACATAATTTAAATTCTGTCATTGAATTCAGTAGATTGAGTGGTCATGACATTGTTCATTATGGTTTATGTAAAAGTTTGACAATTGTATTTACTGTTTACTAATGCATTCCCAATATGTATTTCTCTGTTCTAACAGTGTATTGCACTGCATGATAGTGGTTAATGTATTCCTTTTTTTTCAGGCCCAGCTCTGCTGAGGATTGGTGCTGGCCTAGATGGTAAAGATAGATATGCTGGACTCATGCAAGATGTAAGGATGTATTCTGGCTGGCTGAGCCAAGCAGACATCCATGAACTCCATCGGCAATCTGCCAAAGCTGACTTGCGTAACATTTCAGGCTACCTGCAGTACCAACCAGGAGAGACACGTAAATCTTTTATCGTGGAAGTGCGAGATGATGTGTTGGAGGAAGGAGAAGAATCTTTTACTTTGAGATTGATCTCTGTTCATGGTGGGGCAAGACTGTCTGGAGAGAATGCCACAGCAAAGCTGATAATACAGAAGAGTGACTATGCAAATGGACTGTTTGGATTCACAGGACCCTGTAGCCCTAATGTTAGCTACTATTTATTCATATTATTTTGCTGTTTTGTCTTCAGCAGGGAAAATGATAAATGAGAGTATACCACTAGCATAAAAAACAATCTAGGCTCCTACCATAGGTAGAGTGCCATTCGATTGCAGGGCCTACTCACAGGGCCAAATTAGACCCACAGGTTAACATTACACATGTGTCTATGGATACTGAAACTCTCAGAGAAAACTCAGAACTTACAGACTCCATGAATTTGTGCCAAGGTCTTTGGAACCATAGGGCAGCAGTACTGATTGTGCCACATTCCACCCTTAGTCATTTCAATTTTTATTACATTAAACAGAAAAAAAAAGGTTTTACGATTTTAGCATAGGTTAAAAGTAAGTACTGTTTTGTGTTAGTGGTGAGGAACTAAATTCTGACAGAACTTTTGTGGTCTAGTTTTTTAGAAATACAAGGTCTCCTGCTGTTTAAAACATTTTATATAATACTTACGGCATTGGATTCAGTACACAGAAGGGTTTCTATTTTAACTTATTAAAGTATTGCAAAGATTTTAAAGGCCAAAATTAAATAATTTCAGATGGACGATTATTAGAATATAGCACATTTTATTTTTATATGAGCATTAATTCTTACTTATTCCTTTAATATTTTTATATTCAGTAGCTAGTCATAGTACTGAATGAGAATTAAACAATTGCATGGCCATATACAATACTCCTGAGACTGTCAGTTCACTTTAGATACCTACATTGCAAAAGTGTGGATTCCATAAATACACAGAACAGTTTATCCAATGTAAACACATTATAGAAACTCCTTCAAAGTAGCAAATATCTTTAGTGAAATTAGGTCATCTGTTCAAAGTTATTTTTTATCCTTAGACTCACAAAGTGCAAGACTGGAAAACAAATTCAATATTGACATGGGGTGAAGCCACTTTCCAACATGGGTCAGGAAACAGGGTTGTACTCCCAGCAAAAAAGTTATTTTATAATATCTATATTGGTTGTGAAAATGATCAAGGCTCACATTTCGTCTCTCTATTATAAAAACAAAATCTTGGAAGGAGACGAGACGTGATTTTCTCAGAGAGACACTTTCATGTCCCATGAGATGAGACTTTGTGCCAAGAGATTTATTCATACCCGGGGCCAGAAATAAACAACAAAGAATAGATGACGCCATAAAGAATTCAAAAATGTTGACGCGGTACACATGCAGAACAGGTTAGAGATGGAGGAGGAGGTAGAAAAACAACTATTTGTTTCTCATTGTATCTCGGTTTAAGAGGGGGTTTCAGAGGAGCAACTGCATCTCCTTGGTGTGTGTTCAGCCCCCTTCTTCACAATGTGAGTGGCAGAAACGCGAAATGGCTGGCGTGTAGTACAGGCCCAGAGTTGGCGAGCGAAGAGAGCAGGGGGCAAAGCCCCCTAGTCTACTTTAAAGAAAAGTAGACTGGGAATAATTGGACAATTGCTGGATAAGAGCATAAACAGTTATTTTTTTTCCATTGGGTGCCTATTTAACTTTTTTAGCCAGAGCTACTTTCTTGCATCTTCTTTTAATAACAATTTTAGACAAAGTAAAGACTAGTGGGAAACCAGTAAAAAGAGTAAGATGGACTACCAGAGAGAGATTGCAGTCTTCATTTTTACTCTCCCTGTGCACTTTTTAAGTTAATGAAAGCTAACTTTTACATGGTTATGTGATAATAGAAAATTGCACTTTTTGTCCATCATGAGTTAGTCAACTTTTTCCTATTCATTTTTATTCTACCATATATTATGCACTTTTGAGTGGAAAATCATTCATTAATTTAATCCAATTTGCCAACTTATCTTTTAGCTATTTCCACAAAGGAACAGTACAAATAAATTAAGCTATTATATTTATCAGTTCATTTTATTTCCTTGGTTAAGTAATAAAACATTTCTTAAAATTGATTTGGCCATAAACACTGTCTTATGGATCCAGAGGCAGTTGGTTGTTTGCATGTTTTTCAGGTGTCTGTGTGGATTTTTTGTCCAGTTGGGTCATTTTTCCCTCATTCCCAAACAAGATACTTGTTAGGTGACCATTGTATGAGTGTGCCCTGTGAAGAACTGACATTCTGCCCAGGATTACCTCCTGACTTGAATTACTTGAGTGCTATCTAAAATATTATAGTATTACTTTTTGATTAATACACAAATCTCGAAATGTCCAAACATTCTAATTGTTCAGAATTATTGTATCATGCACTTTTTAGAAACTTATAGAGTCTAAGTGTGTTATTCTGAGGATAAGAAACATGATTACCTAATGTAGCACAGCAGAACTCAAAGTAGGTGCCCATGTATATTTAATTTCATGTGTGAGTAGAGCAAAAAGTTGTAGAGAGTGTCTTTATACAGCATTTAGCAAGCTTTTCTTTCAGATCCCCTTAGAAAGTGAATCATTCCATATTTATTCAAGGAAATATTCCCCTTTTTATCTTCAAAAATGTATAAATCAGCATCCAACTTGCCATTTCCTAATCCATCATATGGGCAATAAAATCTACATCCTGTCCTGGATGAACTGAGCACAAGGCAGAATTCAAATTCACTTAAATAAGGTCAATTTACATTTACCAAGTAATCCAACTAACGTGCATCACTATGGAGTCACGGTCATGGGATCGGCTTTTTTGGCGTTTACTTGATTCTGACTCCGGTAATTAGGCCTCAAATGCTGTCCAACTGTATCATCTGTAAGTTTTTGAAGTGGCTAAAATAATAACACAAAAACACATACATATGCCAGCTAAATGCAAATCCTTTACAAGAACATTGACATCTTCATCAAGTTTAGTGGAAGTGGCTGTAATTGTTCTGCAGCAAAACCATGTGATTTGAACTGTGCCCCATAAGCAAGATTGCAAAAAAAGTTAAGGAGAAAGAGTGAGCATCAGTGCAGTTCTAGGGTATACATACAGTATATTATATGCACATTAGAGCTGTGCATGGGACTGGTTTTTAATGGCTACTAACTGGCTACTCCCATCTGCTATACTGTTTTCTAATGAATTTGGTGCATTTTAACAAATCACAAAAGACAGAAATAATTTGATATCTGTTCACAGATTTCAATATGCTCTGTTTTATTTTAATGAAAACAAATCTGCTGTACTTTGCAGTAGAGTTAAGAAAGTATTGAGCAAGCTGCACAAAGCCTTTATCAGCTGAAGAATCAAAGGAAAGAATGTCTTCTCACACACGCTCCACGGCTCCACACAAGTTACTATTTTTTCTCACTTAATATTATCTGGGAGAAAATTTTGCTTCTATCTAAAATACAGTTTGGTTTGTGGAAGGAGCATCAAACAGACCTCCTTTCCTTCTAATTTGAAGTCTTTCTCCACATGTGCTATGATGGCTTCTTTTCATTGCACTTTGCATATCAGCCATGCTTCATTTTCTCAATATGCTTTTAATATTTGGCACTTGGGAAAAACTTTAACAAAAACGGCATTATAATTGGATTTTAAAACTATTTATAAAGTAATGTTTTTTTTGTTTATATACAATGTAGCAACATTTTTACTGGAGCTTTATTGCAAATTGTTGGTAACTTGATATCTCGCATTTCTTATCTTTTACATCGAGTCCTGCAGTATCCCAATCATGATGAACGCCCCTATCTTCATCTGTTAGCGCCTTCATGTACACTACACGAGATTACTTTGTAATTACTTTGTAATTTACAATACTGTAAATTTATAATTGCAGAGCAATAAGAACAATATTGTCTCCAATAAAGCTGCTGCTACATCTTAGTACAGTATATACAGTAATAAAGCTGGAGTTGGTGTCAGAGTCAGAACCTTTGTTCAAGAATTCCATGCCCCTCTAACTAAGTTTTGATAAGTTGAATGAAACCAGAAAAAATTCAGGTGCACACAGAGAGAATGTTCAAATTTTTCAAAGACAATGCCCATACGAAAAATCTAATTCTGGTCCTAGAACTGTGATGTAGCAGCTGTAACTTTTGTATCACCTTTCAAATAAAGACGATTCGCATTTTGTTTTGAGCAAACATACAAATATGCAATATGCCAACATGAGAGGGAATTTACTAATTCCTCTATCAATCCTTGAAACCTGTTATGGCAGTGGCTAGAGTTTATAGCTTCAGTTAAAGATTCAAAGAAGGAGCCACTTGTGAAAAGGATGTACCAAACCTAACTCCAACCCATTGCAGGGCACGCTTACAGGCCCATCTCATTCACTCACTTTAAGTCAATGAGTCATTAGAGCACATCTGCAAGAATGTGGGATGAAAACTAGTCTGCCATGGCCAGGATTGCGACACCATTTGACATATTTTATAATGCATATATCCAGAAAGCATACATGTTATAGAAGTAATTATGACCTCATTGTTTAGGGGACACTCTGCTGTTATTCTTGGTCCTCCAAGGGTAATTAATATGTATGTGGGAAATACTTAGACTAAAGTGCATGATCATCCTTTGCCATTTATTGTTAGAAAATTGTGTTATAAACATGAATGTTAGAGTATGGTGTCTCAAAATACAGTGAAAGAACAGAACATTTCAAATTGAACAAAAAATATTATTAATGTACATTATAAAAACAAGTTCTGCATATACTCAGGCTATAATGATTTGGGCTGGAATCTTGTCTAATTGTTTACTTGTGCCAATTTAGCCACCACATCCTTTAAAACTGACCATCAGTAAGCATGCTATAGAAAATATAAAGGTTATAACCGAATATCTCATCTTTTTATGCAGAAATGTAGAGAAATGTTCAGTATTATCAATGATTAACATCTGCACAATTCTAATATTAACCACAAACTAAGTTAGAATTCATTGGAAATGAAAAGCGCTAAAGTAGGATCTCTTGTTTTGTTTAGTCCACAGATGAAGGCTCAACAATCTCCTGTGTAGTGGAGCGTACCAGAGGAACCTTAGATTACGTCTATGTAAACTACACCATCACTCAGCTCAATTCCAGCAGTTACGCCTATGTAGCAGAAGACTTTGTGAACTCCAGTGGTACTATCACGTTCCTCCCTGGACAAGAATCAAAGGTAACTGGGAAAACACCTGTGCCTTCAATCTTGAATGAGTGATGTGCAACATACTGTACCTGTCTGTATTATATTGCAAAGAGCACTTTCATTAAAATGGATAAAATAAGGTACTTGTAATTACTGGTATTAAAGTAAAGTGTACAAAATCACCTGCTACATTATGTGATATACAAGAATACAGGTAATACTATAGATATAGATTTTTAAAAGGCAGTCTTTTAGGAATTTACAGCAATGAATTCTCATCATTTGTTAATAATTCATAAAGGAAGCAGAAGATGCTTATCTTTTTTTTAAAGGATAAGTTTCATATTTTTAAAGTCAGTTATTTCTTCTCAAGTATGGTATATATTATTTTGCCACATGAAACTGTGTTCTGAAGTGAAACATATTTTGTGATTTTTAAAAAAATAACTAACCCTCTCCTGCATTTTATAATGGAACTAGCTGTGTTAGCCCGTACCATAAAAAGCCTGGGCTCCTAGAAACCATGGATTCTGGCACTTCAATCAATCAATCGCATCGGTTGTGCATTAGCGGCTAAGCGAGGTTCTCTTTCGTGTGCGGTTTTGTTTTGCCAACATGCTCATCTCCATTGTCTATCAGCAGCTAAGCAAGTTTCTCTCTCTTCGGAGATTTGGTTTGCCAATGTGCTCTCCTCATTTGTGTATCAGCGGCTAAGTGAGTTTCTTTTCTCGGCAGTTTCACTTTGGCGACAGAGTCACTTTCTATGAGCTTCTTGCTGTAGCCTCGCACTTCCAGGCCAGACAGATAAACACACACACTTCCAAGCGTAGATATTTATATGTAAGACTAATGGATATTAAAAAATCCCAATGTAAAAAACAAAGCCTAAAACTTATAGAACGCATTAGTTTTTCAAGCCAAAAATGTTACTGAGCATTAATCCATGTCTTAAGACTACACATATATTGCAAAATAATGTACCCATTTCATTTTAAAGAGGAAAAAAGCAAAAAGCAAAACATTGTAAGATTAGGTCATTTTAAAAACAGATTGACTGTGCGATTTACTGTTTCTCTGTGGCAGCCTTCCAGGGCCAGGGGTGAGGTTTCACCTTGGAAAGTCTTCACCAGGAGTCATTACTAAAATTGAATGTTGATTCTCAGATGTGAATTGTCGTCTCTGTTCTGTAGACAACTAGACAAAAATAACTGGAAGAAGTTACACTTATGATTGCTTACATTCTTTCACTATGCAGAAGCTTATTTTTGGTATTTTGCAAGAATGTTGTTTTGTACTGTGGGAATAATAATGCATGCATGTGCTTCAGTGGTCTAGTGAGAAAAATATTGATCATGGGCATAGCATGTAATCAAGTGACATAAATAAATAGACATTATATACGTGTATTTAGTGTTACTGAGGTTAAAATTGAGTAAGTTTATTACAGCTGGTTTAACATAGGCAAAGTGGTATTGCAGACCTTGGAGCTGTCATCTCTACTTTACAGCACTAGGATCTGCATGGAGTGTGTATGATGTCCCAGTGTAATTATGGATTGATTGGTATCAGTGAGTATCAGGGAAATTACTCACTCAAAAACATTTCCCTTGTTCCTGCTATTTCCATGTTCTCAGCAACAGCAACTTATCATACATTAAAAATGTGAATCTTTCATTCTGCTACATCACATGCTCTGGCTTTTTCTAATTACTTTTTTTTTTATCAGGCATTCATACAGCATGCCAGGGAAAGTACAACATGCAGGTGGATTGGCTCTTTTTAAAAATGTTATTAAAAATACAATGCAGTGTAAGCAGTTCAATTCAAATATACCATTATTTGTACAAAGTGCTATAAGTACTTATGTTTGCTTTTCATTGTGCTGCCACTCAGTATGAATCTCACTCTATAAGGTATGTACAATAACAACAGAAAATGTAATAGACAAAGAGTAGTCACTGTTTAGGAAAAAAACAATTATTTGTTTTAAGCATACATTGTTCTGTTATTTTAAAGCATAGCACAACACATCTGCTAAAGAAACAATTTCAGAAGTATAATAATAAGAATGTATACAATTTAACGAATGGTAGGAGTACTTGGTTGGTGGTGTGTGTGTGTTATAAATCTACCCATGATACTTGCTTGAAATAAGATTCAAGATATCTTGAAATACATTTTAACATATTTGAAATGGAGCAGAGGATATTTTAAGATATCACGATAAGAAAATTAGATATCTAAAAATGTATGAAACATCTGTCAATATAAATATATCAGAAAAACATTTTAAATAGCTTAATTACACTTAAAATAACTTCTTAAAATAACTTCCAGACCATTGTGAGATATCTGAAATGCATTTCAAAATGTCGCAAAAAATCACTTCCTGCTTATTCTGAGATATCTCAAATGCATTTCAAGATATCTTAAAATGGACAGGAAGTTACATTGAAAATGTAGAATTTTACAGAAAGTCATTTTGAGATATCTTGCATTGCATTTCAGATATCTCAAAATGGCTACAGACCTACTTTAAGATATCTCAAAATGCACAGCAACATATCTCAAAATATCTTAACTTGCATTTAAAATGTCTCAAAATAGGTTCATTTTTAGATATGTCAGATATGTGTAATTCATTTTAAGATATCATAAATGCACTTTCAGATGTCTTACAATACATTTTCAGATATCTGTAATTGTTAATTCTGCATGCCTTACAAGTCATTTTTTTCCCACTTTTATTTTTTGACTGTCCAATTTTTGCCTCTTTAACATTTAACCGTCTGAATTTTAGTTAACTTTTCTTTTTTCCATTTTTTACCTCACTAATCTCTTCTTCTAATAGTGGTTAAATTACACCCCTTCTCTTCTTTGTCCTGTGCATCTTTACAGTACAGTACAAATTATAAGTAAAGACACTTTCAAAACAGAATAACTTTTATTATTGTTCTAACAATCACTGTTTCACTGACTGTGATGTTCTAGCCACACGTTCAGTATTATTATATTTTATTTTATTTCCATGTGCATGGTTTTGAGCCATGTCATAGACACCCCATGAATGGTTGATTCTTGTCATACATTTGAAACTGCTCCTATAGGCCTACCCACTCATGATTCCAAACTTGGAATATGTAGGTTCAGAAAATAAGTGGGTGGACAGATTTTTAACTTCCTGATGGAAGTCTGTTCTGCTTCATCACTTTTTTATTTTTCTTATCCATTCATCCATATTGAAACCTTTATCTCCCTTTCTTCTCAATTTTATCAGCATTTTTTCATTTTCTTATTGTTAGCTTGTCTATTTTTATTTTTATTCTTTCCTCCTCTAATCCCCACTTTTCTTCATTTATTTTTCTTTTTTAACTTTAGACTGATAGATGTAAGACAGCACACACTTTATAAGTTTAGACTTTTACGGTTACAGTATATTGTATATTTCACTTTGTGCTTGCACTTCCTAGTTTCATGGAATGCTTTATGGCAGTTCAACATTTTTGTGTTTCATAATTTGCTGCCATATGGTTCCTCAAAGTACACTGACTTCTTCTGTATCCTAAAGATGTGCTCATTAGGTTAATTAACCTGCTTTGTGTTGTTTTGCTCTCTCATAAACTGGTCCTCAGTCCAGGGCTGGTTCCTGTCTTGTACCCAGTACTGTCTATAACAATCAAACTAGGTATGGAAAGTGGATGATAATGAATCTTTATTTCTGTATTTTTTTGTAGGCTTTGAATATCTATATTTTGGACGATGACATCCCTGAATTTGCTGAGTTGTTTAGAGTTACTCTAATGTCAGTTAGATCTGGTGATGGAAAGCAAGGCTCTACGCCAACAAGTGGGGCCAGCATTGATCCAGAAAAAGCATCCACAAATATTATCATCAAGGAGAGTGACTATCCCACTGGTAAATTGTAGACCCTAAATATTTAATAACTCAAGATCATAATCAAACATGATATTTTACAACTGCATAATTTAAGTATTTCTATGCCTTGAATTGGAATAGCTTCCTGTCTTGCACTCACTGCAGGTGGGATATACACCAGTTCACATATAATAATTCTGTGCTGGAGAAAGAAGGCTCAGAAATTAACAGATAAATGTATAGTATGCTGAGCAGTAGGAATGATGATTGCTTAAATACAGATCATCCTCCCTAATAAGTAAAAGAAGGAGCGTTTGGTGGTTTAAAGAAAGAAAGAAAGTTGCTATGGAGAGTTCATCTGAGACATATTGATGTGCTGAGGTTTACACTCCTTTGGTTCTTAAATTTGATGATCTCTTATTAACAGTAGAAAATGTAACAGCTGTGTGATTCCTCATTGTAGATTACCTCTGCTTGCATGGATGGCTCATTCAAAAATCGCTCTGGTTGAGAATAATAATATAATATTTGTGCCCAGTAAAATGTTTGTGCATGAATTAAACAGAAACACATTCATTATTGTGTTACAGCCTTGGCATAAGTAGCAATAGTATACTCTTCAGAGTATACTAAACTGTTGTAACAAAAAACATTTTGTGAAAGTAATTAGTTGTAGTAATTGGCATTTGGTCTATATGTGAATGACATTTACATATGAAGCAAATAAATAAATTGTGATTTTGTGCAGCATGTTTCACAAAAAGCGTTATTCGAATACTGTTTATAAAGGAGTCAGTCATATTCCATCTCCCCACTCATGATCCCATATTTTATTTTTTTCCTCAAATTCAGAGTAAAGTGGGGCTGGTGGCATAGCAACGGGCTCAACGCAGAAAGCTCATACTGTTTAAACAACCATTAGTATGAAATTGCATTGCTTGGAAAAACATAACCAGTACATAACAAACAACAGACATTAACTCAACAAATATGGTTACAAGAGAATGGCAAATAGAACAAAGAAAAAAATAAAGATGTTTAATCCCTGCTTAAAGTATAATCTGATCTATACTATGATATAATCTTATATTTAATGTTGGTAATCTTGTGCTCTTTCACTTGTGACCACCAAGGGTTTATTGCAGCATCCCAAACCTCAGACACAACCTCACAGACACAAGCGCCGATATAAATAAAAGATACCTTGTACAAAGGTTTCAAAAATAAAAAAGCAAATATGATTCTTATCTTTTTCCTTCTCTCCTTCCACTCCTCCAGGCAAACATCAGTCTCTTCCACCTGACTTACCTGGATGAGGTAGAGAGTCTCTTTTTTTTGGACCTGGGAGTACTTCCGGTGCCAGGGCATAGCCTGATGGAAGTATTTCCGGGTCAATTAGAAGTCCCAAAAAGTAGGGATGATGAATCCTGGCGGCACCCCCAGAACCCAACAAGCCTGTCCTATGGGACTACAGTTCCTAGCGTGCCTTGTGGGTGTCCATAAAGGTTTTATCATCCAGGGAGGCTGCCACCTAGTGTGTCAGGGGAGCATGTAATCCTGCCAGGTTGTCTTCCCATGTCCTTCCTCTGCACTGTCTCCCAGCTGGATATTGTTTCTTGGTCCAACCCATTGCTACAATGGCATTTTCTGTCTATCTTCTGGTTGAGGCAGTGCAGTCTTACCCCTGCTGTTTGTGTCATTGTGGGGCTGGGCTCCTGTCCAGTTAAGAAACTATGCTCCATCCCATCTGGGACACCCACCCTTTTGCCCTCTCCATCACACAGTATAAAAGTACAACAAAGCACTGCCGACGAGGAAATAACCACATTTTAAAGAGGTATTGGTTCATCTGCACTGCACTTTTAGCTTGTAGAGTGTTAACCATAATGTATTGGATATTACGTTTTATAGGGAAAAAGCAGTAATTTGGAGAAAGCGGATCAAACATTAAGATTATGCTAACATTTAACAACTGATCATTTGTATATTTACAGAAAGTAAGAAAACACGCTAATCCATAATCACTGCCTTTTATTAAAAAAATTAGAGAGCAGACCTTTTAGAATCCTTAGAATCTAAGGTTGATTTGTAAGCACAGTGAATCAATTTTGCAAACTAGCCTATTTATGTAAACTGTTGTTTCATAACAAAAATTACAGCTGATCTAAACAACAGAAAGGAAACCAGTACAGATGCAGCTGAAAATATTTGTGCTTTTGCATTTTATTCAAATAACGCACAATTTTTCTTACAAAATATTGCAACTAAAAGATCTTTTTCTATCCATGCATGCATTTCTTTAATTTGCAGTGGAACAAAAGAAAAAAAAACATGAAAAGAACTCAATTAATCAACTTATTCTGCAAAGACATTCCAAAATGATTGGGGCAAAATTATTGGAACCCATTAGGAATTATCTTATATATTAACGTGTACACGTGGAAGTGTATGTGTCTGTCTGTCCAGCCTAGAAGTGTGAGGCTACAGCATGAAGCTCAAAGTGCTGGCAAAGCAGCCCCAAGTTAACGAGTCAGAAGAAGAAAGAAGTATGAGGCTACAGCATGAAGCTGAAAGTGACTCCGTCGCCAAAGTAAAACTGCCAAGGAAAGACAAACGAGAGAGAAACTCGCTGCAGATTGACAAGGGTGATGAGCATACCGCCGACTCTGCATTTCAATTTTTTTTTTTGATGATTTCAATAGTTTCTAGAAGTCCGGGCTTTTTACAGCACAGGCTTACACAACTAGAAAGAAATAATTGTTATGTGATGATTATTCAAGCAGACTAATGTTTTTTAATGATTATCACAGGTGTCTTCCATCTAATAATCACTCATTGAGACACAATCTATGTTGACAAGCTACATTCCAAATGAGATAATGCCATTGACAAAACAAAACAAGGGCTTTTTAGTAATTCACACCAACTCTGAGGTCATAGTAAACAAATGTAATGCTTTCAAAGGAAAGAATAATGGAGAAGGCTCAATGATGTTTTGAGTTTTCTTTGCTGCCTTTTCGAAATCTGTGGAGGGCATTCAGTAGTAATCTGCAATAAGGGCAAAATAAAGCATCCAAGAATGGAGAAGAAGAAAACATTGGACTAGTGGCCTGCTATGAGTCCTGATCTGAATCTCATTTCTTTCCAACTATGGAAAGAGCAGAGAAGTCACAACTGGAAGAAGTAGCTATTAAACCTAAGAGGCCTGAAGAAGAATGGGCCACACGACTAGTTAAAATGTATACAGACCTCACTCTGAGCTACTGAAAGCACTTTATGGCCATTATTGCCTCAAAAAGTTCTGCTAAAAAGTATTAAGTTGGGGTACCAATAATTTTGTCCACGCCATTTTCCATTAAATTATTTAAACTAATGTGTTTGGTCATAAATCCAAAGTAAATTTTCTGTTCTATTAACTGTGATATAAAGAATGGAGTTTTTTTTTTGTCATTGTTTTGTAAATGGATACCAGTATTTTCAGTCATGTCTGTAAATTACTTGTGAGTAGTTTTGGGTGATAGCTGTAGGTAGGGATGCTCCGATTGATCAGCAACCGATCGGAATTGGCAGTTTTTCACTAAGAAAACACTCGACTGGTGTAAAAGGCCGATCACCAAAACCAATATTTTTAGCCCCTGCTTTTTTAAGGTTTACAGCAATTTAGTTACAGTGCTCCTTTATGTGAGGTAATACGGTAGTTGGGCCAGCCCACATCCCTTTTTATTTATTTTGCAGCAGACTTCCTGCAGTGTAAAAAAAGAGCAGCAAGAGGAAGCTTGTTTTTATCAGTTAACGAGAGTTAATTGGTATGTTAGCCTTTACGTTAAAGAAAGTGTAGTACTAAACTGAAAAAAGTAATCAGAGAAGTCGTCCTGTGCATATAGACCAACAGCTTTGGACAGTGAGCTTTTTTAAAATGCAGAAACGTATGCTTTTAATTGGAAAATGAAAAGATAAAGAAAAAATTTAAATTGCTGCTTAGTAAACAATAGGCTTTTTAAAAATATTTTTATTTTGTTTATTATTTGTTGCTGTGTGTCATAAAGCATAGTATATTATCATAGTATTTCCCTCTACTTACCCTTTACCTTTTTTCTCAAGGGTAAATGTTCTCGTCAAGCTCGTTATCGGGTTGGACTACTGTTGCACTTTAAGATGAACACACACACACATAGATAAATACACACACATACACAGACCCTAATCACAACAGTGCCCTATGAATGACACATACACGCTGATTAACCCTTAGCACTTTAAACCACACAAGTGCTATAGGAATAACAGCCTGCCATTCAGCACTTCAAGAGACTTACTTATTTTCGGCACAAACAACATACAATGTTTTAGTGATATCTCAGACCTAAATATTACTTTTGGTCTACAAGAATACATTAAACATACAAAGACTCAGCACTCTTGACTATAGACCATTTATCAGCCAAGAAAACCTTCTTTATCGTATTTTCCCTAACTATTGAGTAGCGCCTTCAGTCTTAGCCTTATAAACCTCGCAGCACAGATATAATGGCAAAAATCTGGCTGTCACCAGGTACTCAGAGAAATCTAACTTATTACTTCAATCACTCTAGACATTAAGACAAAGCATAGAAAGTTAAAAGCAGCATGGTATTTATTGCAAGAATAATAATAATACCACAGGAACAAAGAATACTAGAAAATAGGTACTAATAGGAAAGTCTGAATATATATATAGTCTTTAGAAAAAGCTTACGAAAAAGTTAGAGATGGCAAGGATGAATGTCCCAGGGAGG
Organism: Polypterus senegalus; assembly: GCF_016835505.1. Taxonomy (NCBI): domain Eukaryota; kingdom Metazoa; phylum Chordata; class Cladistia; order Polypteriformes; family Polypteridae; genus Polypterus; species Polypterus senegalus. The sequence goes on from NC_053160.1 coordinate 138,774,402, forward strand.
CATTTGATTTAGCAATCGATGTTCATGATGCCTTTCTGACGACCAGTGCCGTCTTCGTCAGTTCCTATTCTTCTTCTGTACTTTCTTCTTCTCCTTCTTCTCTTTGCTTTCTTCTCTGTCTCCTGTCTCAAACCAAGGCATATTTATTATGAAAATGTCATGCCTTGGTTTCACAACACATGCACCTGATTGGCTGGCTGTCAATATGTTGGATGAATTTTGCTTCCCAGTAATAAAGTTCTTTGATATTGCCTCAGTTTTTCCTTTCCCAGGCCGTAAACCCAATTGATGTCCCAGATGTCCATCCGTAAAGTAATTAATAGCCTGAGGTATCAGCTCAGCATCCTTTCCCAGGCTGTAAACCAAATTAGCACTAAGCTATGAACAACTGTTATAAAAGTGAGGTATAAGGAAAGAAAACCTGCTTTGATTTGTCTTAGTTCATCTGTTGTCTTGTCTTGAACAAAATATAATGGAAAAAACAAAATGTACAGATTTTATACACCATAACACATAGGTTTTGGTAAACTACATAATTAAAATGATAATCCATATTTAATAATTTCACCTCAAGAATTAGTAATGCCTAGCTGATATGATATACTGAAGGAAAAAAAACACACCTGTATAAATATAGCAAATGTATATTTTAACAGCAAAATCTGTAGTACAATTAATGATTAAACCTCTGAATGCATGTATATCTACAATTAAGCAGTGTTTCATTGCCAATACAGGGTGGTCCAGATCTAATTATGCAATTATGAAAAGACGAACACATCGCACCCACTGTTTGACTCACAACCGTCTGCCTGCCATTTTGGAATGCAGGGCAGGTGCTGCCATCTATCGGCAACAAAAATATTTTTTTGCGAATTCTCTATGTAATAAACATAATAAGTTATAGCGTAATGAAAATTGCATAATTAGATCTGGACCACCCTATATAAATTAATTGATTGTGTGAGAATATATACAAATATATATTTGTTGTTACAAAAATGGTGAAAACTACTTTTTTTTTAATTAAACCCTGTTTCAAATAGGTACATTATAGAAAAAATGAAACAATAAGACAGCTTTTAATTATGAATTTATATACATTTTTGTCCATATTTTATTAGTTAAAGTATGTATTTTAAGGAAATTTTATTTTAGTATTTTAAGGTTACTGAACAATAAGCCTATAGAATTTCATTTTGTTAATATAAAATGAACACTTATAGTTTAATTATAAAAATAGACTTTAATATAAGACATAAGGCTTCTATGCATCTGGTTATGCATGAGCTTAGTGTAAAAAGTTTTTGAAAGGGACAAAGAAAAAACGTGGTTCCGGAATCGGATGATCAAGTAACATGAAAACCTTGTGATTGTTATCGACTTTAAAAAAGCTGATTGGAGTATCCCTTTAATAAAGAATTTCTGTCCATTAACGAATATATTCAAGTTGTAGGAAACATACAAAGATTAATTTAATAAAATTAAGTTGAAAGGCTAACTGATAGAGGAGTGTGGATTACACAAGGTCTGATGCAGAATTTTAGAAAATACTAATATACAGAGAGGCCACTCTATGTCCAATATATAACCTGGACTAAAGTAGAAGCTGGAGGCTGTCTTGTGAAGTCTCAATCAAATACAGACTGACACTTTGGCTGTTTGAAAATCCAAGGAACCTGTCAGCATGTCTTTGAACTCATACAACAAACACACAAATTAAGTAATTGGCACAATTAAACCTAAAGTATACAAAAAAGAAGTGTTAACAAATAAAAATATATAAAAAAGTTGAGCTCAACCTTTTTAAATTCTGTTGTGTACAGCAACCATCTGACATACAAGTATTAATGGTTAAAATTTGTTTGATGACTTTTATTTTTCTACACTTATCTGCATCTGCATTATCATAGAAACATCCTAATGAACTGTTGGATTTCTCCCCTATCTTTTCTAGTTTGTGGTACTGAGAGAAGTGCAGAATCCCTTGTAAACTGAGTCTCTTTCAATAGCAAACAGTAAGCAAGAAAACAAACAAGCGCGAGATGGCACTAAAGTATAAGCTAAGCGCTTAAGCAACTTTTATAAACTTCAGCTCAGAAGAGGCGGGACTAATGGGTTTTGATGGGGTGTGTTCAGTTGGTCTCCTGGACCATCTTCTCTGAACTGTGGAGGAAAGAGACAAGACAGTTAGCGGCAGCACCCCCTCTCGTGCCAGGATGGTACTGCATACCCGATCAGAACTAGCAAGGTGATCCTCAGATACACATGCATGACAAGTTCCAGATGCTATATTCAGTGCCCAATGTATTTGAAAAGGTCATCACATTGGCAGGCAGAAAAATAGCAATTAATAAGGAATAGCTGATGCTTAATTATAATTGTACCTGTTAAAATTGGAAATAAATCAGTGTGTATATAAAAGCTCACTAGTGCTATATACAAAGTAGCTCCATTTTTGCTCTATGTTTCTACATTACATTTTATGTGTGGATCAACAAATATATGTTTTGCAATTTGTAAAAAAATTCATCTGGCAGTAAAATTAAATTTTCATTCTTTTTTAGTGAACAGGTAATATATCTACTGCATTTAAACAATACTCAAAAACTCTATACTACTGTTTTAATTTATACTAGTTGGTTAAGTTGGTTTATGACATATAGGAATTCTATTTTATGTTTGATTGCAAGGTTTGTAGGCCTTTTTTGACTGACAGTTTCAATCAAAATGACTCTCAAACACTGCAATCTGCAGTATGTCTAGACTGAATCGGAACCCTGGTCATTTACAGTCTAAGGCTGTTGTCAATAAGCCATTTTATCCACTTTTTTGGCTGACTGAAAGCACTTAAAAAGTGCATCAACAAATAATAATAAAATAGTATTTGCCAGATAAAGGTACTTGATTGTCCAGTGTTATATTTGACCTTCCATGAAATTTCTAACAGTCAAATTAAAATAATTATTATGATTGATACATAGGTTAGCACCTGTAAGTGCTAATGCATGTATACTCTGTACATGTGAAAATAATGACCTTAAAACTTATAAAGTAACTTGTGAGTCATACCAGCATGCCAGCCATTTTCATACATACTGCTAATATGTCACTATAAAGTTGAACTTTGTCTATTAACTCCTCAGGTCTTCTCCAGTTTTCATTGGGTCCTGTTCCAAACTTGACTGGTGGATTCATTAAACCAGCCCTTCAAGCACCATCTATTACTGTGAAAGAAGAAGTTGGTGAGATTAGTCTTCTAGTTCTCCGTGCCCAGGGTCTTCTGGGAAGGGTGCTTGTTGGGTACAAAACTGTGCCTCTTACTGCAGTAAGCCCAAAAGACTATAGGGTGAGTATTCTCCTGTATATAATTATCATAAGCTGAATTACTACATTCAATTACTAAATTACTATGGAGCCCCTGAGGGAACATTGTGTAATTTTTTTTCTGGGGATTTTTCTGGTGTGCACCAAATACATTCAAGTGCACACCAGATACTATTTGGTGCTTACTTGATACTATCCGGTGTGCACTTGATGCTATCCGGTGCTCACTTGATAGTATCCGGTGCGCACCTGACGCTATCCGGTGCTCACTTGATAGTATCCGGTGCGCACCAGACACTATCCGGTGCTCACTTGATAGTATCCGGTGCGCACCTGACACTATCCGGTGCTCACTTGATAGTATCCGGTGCGCACTATCCGGTGCTCACTTGATAGTATCCGGTGCGCACCTGATACTACTCCCTTTTTGATGGAATACACAATATGTGCGTGGTTCAAACTACTGTATACTAGTCCAGGAGCTTCAGTTTGCATTAACGACATTATTTCAGACTACTTCAAACTAGAAAATGATAGTAGACAAGGATGCCCCATATCAAAACTGCTCTTTTCAATTGCCATTGAGCCATTGCCTTTTCACTTTCAAAATGCAACTGAGATAAAGGAGATTATCAGAGAAGTACTTGAACAGACAATATCACTATATGCAGATGATGTAATACTGTATATATCAGACGCACAAACTTATGTGCCAGTAGTCCTAACAACAGAAGGAGAATTTCAAAAGATATGTGGACTCAAAATTAATTTGAATAAAAGTGTGCTTTTTCCTGCGAACTCTCAACAAAACAATATTATATTGGACACCGTCCCATTTATCACCACAGATCACTTTGAATACCTAGGGGTAAACATCACAAGTAAATATAAAGCTTTTTTTCAACAAAATTTTGTTGTCTGCATGGAAAAATGTAAACAAGATGGGCATCCATGGTCTACCCTCTATCTCACTTTAGCAGTGAGAATCAACACTCAAGATGAACGTCCTTCCCAAGCTTTTTTTTCTATTTCAAATCATCCCCATATACATTAACAAATCATTTTTAAAAAAATTAGATTCAATCATAACTTAATTCATATGTAAATCGAAACATCCACACCTCTTAAGGTCAACCCTACAACTACCTAAAGCAGAAGGTGGCATGGCACTACCTAACTTTCAGTTTTACTACTGGGTGGCAAATATGCAAGCTATGAAAACCTTGACATTGACACAAATTGATGAACTCACACAAGCTTGGTCTGCAATAGAGATAAAATCCTGTGGTACTCCTTGCTTTGTACCTCAGTAAATTCAAGTTATTGTCAATATACTAACAACCCAATTATTCTTCATTCACTCAGAACATGAAACTAATTTAGGACATACGTCAAGATATAGAACCTTTTATTTGTTGCAACTCTGCACAATAACCACTTTTTTCCACCCTCTTAAACTTACACAGTTTTTAATGTGTGGAAAACGTACAAGAACAAATCATTTAGAGATTTGCATGTAGATAATGTCTTTGCATCCTATGAACAATTACACTTTAAATTTAGCTTCCCATCAACACAATTTTTCTACTACTTTCAAATTAGAAACTTTGCTAAACGGAATCTGCCCAATGTTTCTCACCTCCTACATATTTCTATAATATATAAAAACATTTAAAGTCCCTTCCTTTCAAAGATCCCAGAGTACAGTGGCGAAAGGATCTGTTACTCAATATTTCACAAAAGGAGTGGAAGGCATCCATGCAAAGAATTCACTCGAGCTCCATATGTGCAAAGCATACAATTGCTCAGCTTAAAATCTTTTTTCAAGCACTGTTTCGTTTAAAATTGTCCAAAATATTTCCATGGCAAGATCCATCTTGCAGTCGAACTCCATCCTCAGTTGGTCACATGTTTTGGGCATGCACCAAAATAAAATCAATCCTGTCCACAATTTTTAAATACCTATCAGACAGCTTTGGTGTCACAATCACTTCAAATCCATTAATAGTTGTATTGGGTGTACTCCCAGATGGGCTTAAAGTAGAGAAGGACAAACAAACTAATTATCTTTACCTCACTACTTGCACATGGACTTATCTTGCTCAACTGGAAAAATTCTAGCTCACCTGTTACAAGTCAGTGGGTAAATGATTTTTCTCTACCATTTGAAATTGGAAAATATCAAATTCTCACATAAAGTCTGGAAAGATCTAATTAAAAAAATGTAGAATAAGCATTTATATCTGCAGTGGGCTGGTGCCCTGCCTGGGATTTGTTCCTGCCTTGCGTCCTTGTGTTGGCTGGGATTGGCTCCAGCAGACTCCTGTGGCCCTGTGATAGTATTTATTAGGTTGGGCAATGACTGACTGCGGGGAAAGGGATATTTTTCCTTCTTTGTTCTTTTTAAAGATTTGCTGTTGTTGTTGGTTCTCCTCTCTTTCTCTCGGATGGGATTTGAATTATGGTACGTTAAGTTTGACTTGGTATGTTATTTTCTTTGTTGTATAAGTTATACTTGATGATGTGAAATTTTATTTTCTTCAAATAAAATCATTAATCCCCATTACAGTTACAAAGCAGGAACAAAAGCCGTGTGCCAGTCTATCAGAGGGCACACGCTTATTCATCTTTCTATATTCAAACAATTTAGTGTCACCAGTTAATTGCACTCAGTGCAACTGAACTGCATGCTAATCTATCACAGGTGATACTAAGATGCATTCTCACTTATTAATAACTGCCTATTTTAGATGTTGAGTTAGATGTTTAGAGAACATTTAATTGTGCTCAGTGCCACAAAGATAGAATGTAGTTGACTGCCAACTTTTAAAGGAAAAACAGGGTTCAGGAAGTAGGTTGTTTAATAAGTAAAATTATTTTGCCTTTGCAAACAGTTTTAAGTGTTTTAAGAAATAATATCTTACATTGCAGGAAATAGAAGGCACCTTGGAATTTCTACCTGGTGAATATTTTAAATATATACGTGTGAACATCACTGATAATTTTATTCCTGAGCTGGATAAGTCATTTAAAGTGCAACTTTATAACCCAAATGGTGGAGGTAAGCACAAGATCGGAATACTATGTTTTTGGGTTTTTTTTAACATATTTGGGTCTGAATTAGCCTTTGAAAAAGAAATATATTACATTATAACACTGGGTTAATTACAGAATATATAATGTGTACAAACTTAAAGGAATAATAAAATGCATATACAGTATAGCAGCCAGTATGACACATTTGAAAAGACAGGGGGCCTCTTATATAAATGGTATGTACACACAAAAATGTTGCATATTCCAGTTTCCACGCTCACTTTGAGACGTATATAAACTAAAATTGTTGTAAAACCACGCACATTTTCATGGCAGCCTCATACACACGTTTCTGCTCGGTTTCACAAATAGGCAGCACCCAGCGTCAAAGCAGTGCTACTGTTTGCGTCATTTCCCTTCTTTTTCACATTAGCATCCATGATGCGGCCTTTATCATATATAGTGAAATTAATTGCATATTGTTTACAAATTGAATTCACTTGATTGTAATCATTCTGTAATAATATAATGGTGCACGGAATGGCCAAACTATTTCAAATACCTTGGATGCTCTAGTGTCGTCAGAAGACATCACAAATGGGAGAATTAGAAGAGAGAGCATGTATTTTACAGATGATGGTGACTGGCTTCTAAGTCGATTTTGATTTCCAAGAGCTATCCTCTTGGAGCTATGTGCTGAACTGGCACCGGCTTTACAAAGGCAGACTTTGAGAAATTGTGCTGTAACTGCTCCTTTACATGTTCTGTCCACTCTTGGGTTTTTAGCCACAGGAGCTTTAACAGGAACTCTAACATGAACTTTCACAATCATCACAAAGTTATGCTGTTCCAGCTGTATAGGAGGGTATTATCCACTTGTCATCAATCTGTCATGTAAAATTTTCTTACACAGTGGTTGAACTAGGAAATATCAAAGTGCAATTTGCAGCAACATCCGGTTTTCCAAATTAGGGTACATTACTATTGAAATGGCTCTTGACAAGTTACATCGGCCAGGGTTGAATCACCAAAAGAATGAACTGGAATGTCATCATCATTACCAGGAGAGCTTATAAAAACGGCCACTCCACTTAGTCACAGGTGGTTTTACCAACTAGTGCTGCAAAAAGGCAAGTAGTCCTTTTATGGATAGCGAGTCACCTTAAAGAGCCATGTTAAGAGCAAAGAATCGATCCCTTGAGTCATTCTACACTATAAAGGTACCTTCAGAGAATTAATTTAATTATGTAAATAGAAGTATTTCTACTCTATTAATGTGCTGCTCTATGGTCCACAGAAAGTGTACTGCATTGTGCAAGCATGTAACATGCTGCATAATGGGGCATACAATCGTGGTTTCCCCGTACCTGAAGAGATGCGATATGATGAACTTGACCCTGACCTACCAATTATTCAGACAAATTGGACAGTGTTACAACTTTGTTTGAAAGTAATTAGCAGAATGTAAAAACAGGTAATCAGATGAATCATTTATTTTTTAACCAATTGATTAAATTTGTCATCAGTATCACATAGTGCAGCCCTTATATTTCTTAGTTCATTGGGCACATCTCCTACAGCATCCTCTATTGCATTCTATGACTTTAGAACAGCATCTGTCAGCACACAGCCAGATGGCTGCCCAGCAGTTTCTGAGGCAGAGGTGTGTGAGCAGCCAGCGCCCAAAGATGTGCTGAGCACATCAGCACAATCACCGGGTGGATTTTTGTCCTCAGCATGGGGGTCAGCTTTTGTAAAATTGTCTGAAACAGAATAAGCAGACGATGGGCTGGGACTTGCCTTTTCACGTCAACTTTGATATCTGCCCATCTGCCACTGCATTACTCCATCAGTTTCCTTTTGTTGCTTATTTCACTGCTTAAGCCAAAAAATAATGCTTTTTTCCTTGCTTCCAATTCACATTCGCTGAAATTCTTTTTTCCCTCTGCTTTTTTGCCATTGTCTTTTAACAACACACTGAACGGAAGGGGCTATTTATATTGATTTGCATATTCAAATATAAAATTCTGGGAGGAGTCTAGGTGGGGCTGTAGGCACGTGCGTTAAATTACACGTTCATTGGGATTTATAAAGGGAAGTGCGTACCGTTTCATACATCTGGATTTTTTGTCCATACACACATTTCAATTTTTTTCCACGCACCATGTTTTAGTTTGAATTCTACGCATGCCATTCTACTTGAGACCCAAGATCAAGATAAAATGTTGTAAAACTAAAAGCGCATATTGTTTAATTATACTGTTGTCCAATGCTCAGTAAGTATTTCCAAGGTTTAGCTAATAAAAGTAAAATTTTAAATAATTTTATTTATGTAATAAATTATTGCTATTTTGACTTGCACCTTGTCAAGGACTGTTTCCTGCAATGTAGGCAGTATTAGGCAGGTTTTAGAATTGTATAATTTGATATTATTACTATCATTTTTTTTTAAATAACTTCTTTCAGGTTTTTCTTCTTTTCCTGTCTTATGATAAAATAAATAAGACACCAATAATTCTGCATTGCTAATAAATCACAGTCAGCTCATTTTATAGCTTTGTATGTTTCTGTCACATTTCTCAGTTTCTTAATTGTTTGTAATACATTTGGTCTGTTATGGTGAATTCTTGCTAAATTGTCTTGCCGTTCAATATTACACTTTGAATTCTATTCTGACTATGGCTCTTTGTGTCTCCATTCTCAACTGTTTATTGTCGCTACTGTTTATGTTGTTTTCAATGTATGTTTTTCGTGTTCCTGAAGTTGATGAATTCTTTAGGAGTGAGGGCAGTGGCAGTGGAGTTGGAGGTGGAGAAACAGACTTCTTCCTCCCAGCTCTCCATCAGCGTGGTAAGAACCCTGTCAGCTTCTTAGCACGTCACTATATTAATTTCATCTGTTGACTATTTTGTACTGCACTGTTCTGAGATATCAATTTCTAAATTTTTATTTCTCAGTCGAATTATCTAAAGTTGAATTTTTATTTAAGATTTTATTAAGTTTTGAAATTGTCTGCAGTTGACAAAACAGCAACAAGGTTTACAAATTAACCTAATAGTGTACAAGTGTGAAAAATCAGACATTTCTTTGACTTTTGAAAAAAAATTAAACATAGTCTTCACTTCTCGTTGTGGTTTATTTGTAATCAAGGTAGTCCACTCATCATTTTACCAGTAAACCAAATAAAAGTGAATTCATACAGTGTTGTATGGAAAATTAACTACACACAAATTAATTTATTTAATTAATGTTAATAGGAAAGACGTATGTTCTGATAGTGTACCTTCAAATGGCTAACACTGCGCTCTTATTATATTTTATAATTAGTTTGATCATTGTTTGGTTATTTCACAAGAAACACTGGCCCTATATAAGCAATGATGAGCCTTACAGTGCTCCTTATTCTGTGGTTGTGTTCCCCAGTGTTTAAATATGCAGTCAATGTATAATCAATTTGGATTTATATATTCAAATTTCAATTCATAAATATCAAGATTGAATATATCCATTGTAATCAGAATTGAATTATATATCAGTATATATACAGCAAATACAAATATAACAAATTAACTTTATTTAATAAATAAATTACTGAAATGCAAGTGTCCCATCTGTCATCTTCACTACCTTTCTGGTAGCTGTCAATTTCTCTGCTGTCATGAGTCCAGAATTTGTTCTTTTTGCATATGATTGGTTTCCATAATTGCGGTAACTCCATGCTGGGAGGGAGCCATAAATGCTATTTCTTTGTATTTCTTGGTTTACTAGTGTTTCACAAATAGATGTTTAATCCCACATTAATAAACTGACTGGCTTGTTGAAAAACTGAATCATTGATATAGCATGTAGACTGGCAAGAATATTTGGTGGTGTTCTCTCTAATGAACCCTAATTGAGATGAAACTTTAGAAACTCCATAAACTTTGTTTGTTATGTTAAATTAACTGTAATATACAGTACATGCAAAATTTCATGAACATGCACTCCGCTGTTTTGGAGTAATGCATGTTTTTTGTGGTGTTGGCCCTTCCATTATGACTACTCAGTGAATTAAAATCCTTGATGCTAAGCTATGTCTGTCACGTCCTTCCTTCTGTGGATTCCTATCTCCCCTTAGGTCACTATAATGTGCTTACTGTGGTGATCACCTTGCCCTCTTAATCAAGAGTTTTTTGCAAATGTATATGTGAGATTTTTTTCTTGGGCATCCATTGACAGTTTACTTTCATTTCAAGGCTATAAGGGAGTTAAATCATGATCCATCCATTAATCCATCACAAGGTTCAAAATCTCAGCAAAATATTCACGCATACTATAATGGTTTAGGTGAAAACAACATAAATGTTAGGGAACATCCAAAAATTATTCCAAAGTCAAATGAGCCTGTAAGTGAACTTGAAGACAGCAACCACTGTTGCACTGTACCACCCTTAGAAATGTGAACTTTTCCAACAATAGTGGATAGTTACTTAAATATTTCTTTCAGCCAGCCTTGGACCAGCTTCTCATATCCTGGTGACCATTGAGGCATCAGATGATGCTCATGGAATCTTTCAGTTCAGCATGGATTCTCTTAATGTGAATGGCACAGAGCCTGAGGATGGATACAGCACTGTTGTTCTTCAGGTGTGTTACTTTTTTATTGATTTTAACCAATTAGAATATTATACACACTACATTGCAGTTAACCAAACACAGGTTTGTAGCTACAACATCAAATGATCATATACATAAACATGAGAGTATTAAAAGAATATAATAATAAATAGTGGTAAAAAAAAGTATGGTTAAAACGCTTGCAGCAACTGAGGGTGCTCCATGATTGCTGGTTGGTTATTGTAAATAAATTAAAAACAAAAAAGTAAATGCAAAAGTGGAAAGATATGTTACATTGACACATTTCTATCCATCCATCCATGCATCCAAATCAAATTACAGTCAACCTAACAGAATGTCTTTGAACTGTGGGAGGAAACCACAGCTCATAGTATTGCTGCACTGTATAACTTAACTTTATAATTTTACTCCAAATAGGACAAATCACAGCATATAAATCATTCATCATATATCACAGTTATTCTGATGTTTATGCTCTCATGGTTATGTTTAAATAGAAAGAAGAAATCTTATTTTTCCAATGTCATAAATACAAAATGTGTTCAGTTTTGCAAGTTTATAAAATTTGAAATTACTGAGCATATCTCAGAATGTTGCATTTATTTTTATTGTGTTGATAACTGAAATTATTTAAACGTATTTTAGGATTTATTTAAGTAGATATGACAATTGTATCACTGTCACATCACAAAAATCATCATAATCAAATAAATGAAAACTCAAAATTTTACACATCAGTTATGTACACACATTAAAAGGTTTATAAGTAGTCTCAGTTAAAAACGTTGCGATTAAGACTTTTTTTTTCTTTTGGACAGGTCAAACGTATTGCTGGTGCATTATCTAGGACCACCATTTTTTGGGAAGCTGATACAAATGCTTCAGATCTTGTTACTAAAGTGGGCAATGTCACTTTTGATATTGGTCAGAATGAAGGTAGCATAGTCATCCAGATCTCATCAGATGAAGTGCCTGAGCTGGACAAGACTTTTGTTATCAATCTTATCAATGTCTCCAATGGACGCTTAGGAATGCTGACAAAAAGTAACCTCACGGTTCTTGCCAGTGATGATCCATATGGGATTTTTATTTTTTCAAATAACAGCAAATCTATCCGTGTGCAAGAAGGAAATAAGACTACTGTATTAGTCATACAAAGGCTTAAAGGGCTTATGGGATCAGTAAAAGTTGGTTATGAAACAGTAAAGGACAATGAATTCTCAGCTGTAATTCCTTTTTCAACATCCAGGGCTAAAGAAGGAAGTGATTTTCTTCCAGTATCAGGTTTTGTGACATTTGTAGCCAATCAAAGTGAAGCTAACATTACGCTCAATATACTGGATGATACGGAACCCGAACGGGCTGAGTCTGTTTTCATTCAACTGACTAACGTTTCTCTTATACAAGGAGTTCAACAGAGAACAAGTAAGTATTTTTCATTTGTTGATAACAGCATGTCAGTATTTTGAAATAATAGTCATTGTTTAAAACCAAAATGTAAGTTGAATAATACACTAATTCTTGATCTTACCCTATCAACAACTGCACTCTAAAAGTGATTAAGAGGTTTCTTACAGATATCTAGTAACTTATCTAGCAAAAGTTAACAATACTGTCATGTTTGATTTACAATATTTTGTAATGGACAATAAACTACTAGCAACATTTACTGTAATAAGGATGTTGTCCTTATGATGATGAGTGATACTAATGGATCTCCATGTTTAAAAATATTTTTCCTAAGTACATTTTTACTTCAACACTCTTCAATGAGGCATGTTTTCCTTTCACTATATATTGTGAATAAAATGTATGTTTATGTAGTATTTTACTCATTATGAACTTAATAGCATCAGCTTACTCTTAAAGTAAATTGGTGACTGATAAACCCAAAAGATAATGAATAATGAACCATTGTTTTAATCACCACTTTTTTATGGTCACGGTTTGTGTAAAAAATTGAACTAAATTTGCTATAGTTACCATAGAAAATACATTTGTGTTAAATTTCAAGAAATGTAAACTATAAAGTCACATGCAACCTTGAAAAGAGTCATACAGGTTATGAAAATATATGTGTAATACATTTTAGAGTTATATCTTAAGTTCAGCAAGATGCAGATGTTGTTCTCTACTTCTGTCTGCTTTTGTAGATAGGAAGATGATAACTAGCATGATGCCAATCTACAGATCTTTAAGATAACAAAGATTTACAACTGGTATCAACAGTGGAATGCAATAGCTCCTTAACTGCTTAATTTATATTCCACATTTTAAATAAAACAATAGTACATACTTTTTGCAAATAAAGAGGTAACATTACAGCATTATACTGGAAATGAAACATTGCACTGGTTATCTCACACAGCATGACGCTGGGAAACCACTCCTGCAGCTACTGAATAAGTTGGGACAAAAACCTGCAGTTGTTCGAGACTCCAAAACTGAATATCATCACCCTGTCTTTAGGTTAGCCTAAAAATCATGCAAATCCTTAAGAATACACTCTGCAGTATGAAAATGTGAACAAAGTGGCAATACATTCTTTCATCAGGGAATACCAAATCATAGTAATTTTGGAGTCAATTCATTATAAAAGTTATTGTCTTCATTAAGAAAACTCAAGAAAAACACTACATTTAAAAGAGGCAGAAAAATGAATACATAATAGATACTGGGCATGTTCTGGTACAGAGCCTGATAATGGAAGTGCCATAAATTTACATATTAATTTGTCAAATTTGAAACTTTAGCTAGTGTTTCACTGTTTTTTTTTTTTGTTTTTTTTTAATCTAATTGACATAATACTTAATGAGAGAACACAATGAGATTTACACTTTTCATTGATCACATCCCTAGTTTATTGCTATTTGTATAAAAAACTATAATATCCCGATTAAAAACCTAAAAGAGACTGTTCCTTTTTTTAACTATTTAAGTAAATGCTGAGGTATAACTCTGTAAGTAATATTACTTTCATTATAAAACAATTTTGTTTTTCAATTTCTGTTATGTTTACAGTTGTATTTTCTCCACGTTTGGGGCTGAAAATTGACACAATCAGTGAGGTGATCATTGAAGCCAGTGATGACGCATTTGGAATTCTCAGTTTGTCATCTTCTACAATAAGTGTGGCAGAGAACTACGTTGGGCCCATTATCAATGTGACCCGCACTGGAGGAATCTTTGCAGATGTCTCAGTGAAGTTTAGAGCTTTTCCAATGACAGCGCGGGTTGGTAAGAATTACTGGTTGCTATAATTTTGCTTTTAATTTTCATTATAAACTACAAAGAAGTTTGTGTACAATGCCCTTGGTCTTTACATTGAACTGAAGTAGCATATATCTCTATGTATAATCTTCATTTGGATCTTGATCTTTGTTTGTCCGCGAATGAATTAGAAGAAGAAGCACTAGATGGCAGTAGAGAGACAGCTAAAACATAGGCATTGCATTAAGAATTTCCTCCAGGCTTACACTACTGAAGACTGTAGTAGTCCAGTCACACCTCAAAACACAGACATTCAAACTAAACAAATTGTTGTGCTTTAAATTAACTAAAGAGATCTTCATTTAGATCTTGATCTTTGCTTGTAGACCATCTTCCAGTTTAGTACATTGTTGTTACTCACGGATGTCAACAATGTGCTGGAATAACGAAAGGGGTGGTGGACAGTGTTATGCTGGTTAGCTCCTGAGGCCTGGTTAGAGAATGAGATTGCCGAAGATAAAAGGTACGTGCCTACGTAAAATATGATTGAAGGAAAGACATTGGGTAAAATGAATGACAACGTAACAGCACATTCCGGAAATTATTATTGTTACGTTGTAGCCGGCGAGTGCTGCGCGTCTCACAGTTGTACCGTGGCTTGCTCACATGTCAGTGAAGTGATCCCTATTTATGCTTTAAAGAGCCTGGATACCTATGTGTCCCCCTTTTATAACCATTGCTCCGTGTATATTGCCTTACTCTTTGGATTGCCACAAAGCAACCTGCAAGATTGGAGAAAGGTTGAGAAGACATCGTGAGAGGAAACGATAGTGTCGTGAAAATGAGACGGACTGTAAACGGACAGAAGCGGAAATTCTCCCACACCACCACATAATTACTATTCGGACAGTGATTCCAAGTAGGCCGTTCCTATCGAATCAATGTCCAAGGGTTTTCTTTTGTAATTTTGTTTTCCTTATAAAAAATCATAATGCTGTGCGATGAAGGGCCCAGTTCACAACTGGCAGCCGCATTTAAACAGGGAGCCCTTCACAGACAACTTTAACATGCGCAACATAGTTGAGCGCACATAAGAAAAGGAAACATCTTGAAAATAACGTAACATGATCGTCAATGTAATTGTTTTGTCACTGTTATTGTTTTGTCACTGTTATGACTGTTGCTGTCATATATATATACAGTGAACCCTCGTTTATCATGGTTAATCCATACCAGATTCTACCGTGATAAATGAATTTTCGCGAAGTAGAATTCTTTATTTATAAATCTAATATTTTCGCAGTTAGAGTATAGAAAACCTGTTTACGACCTTCTAAATACGTTTTTTAACATTATTAGAGCCCTCTAGACATGAAATAACATCCTTTAGTCACCATTACACTCATATTACCCAATATATTAGACAAAATAAGAGAAAATAAGACATATGAGACGTTACAAATATCATATTACTAGGCGCACTCGCCTTTTAAGGCGACCGACTTTTATCCTCAATTTTTGTGCACTCCATGTGTACATCAGGCATGTAAGTGTAGGGAATGAGAACATCAAAGTGCCCATTCATAACATCTCCCGAAAACCTACGTTTTTTTTATCCCCTCAAGTGCCTGTCCAAAGTCGTACAATGTCAGCCCGAATCTGTACCGCTAAAAACGGAGTTTCATGCACTAAATAAGCTATAGATGAGAATAAGCAAGCATCATCTCCCCTGATATTTACTACGCTGTGAGACATTTGTACTCCATCAACATTAATTATTTCCCGAGACATAGTTTTGTCTATTTTTCCAGCGCATCACGCACAAAAGCAAGTGAACAGTGACAGCACCAGAACTCTGCGCACATCGCGCCGCTTCGTTCCTCAAGCTGCAAGTAGTAAGTCTGTAATAAGCGGAATACCGCTACGCTTTGCACTCACGGGACGGAAGGACAATCCCGAACGCTTTTATCTAGTAGATTATTGTACTGTACATTTAATTGCACACAACCACCAACCTATGAAGGCACGACCTCAGTAGGCGAGTCTTCAGAGGTGGTGCAGTATCTTCAGCAGGTGCGTTGTTGTCTTCAGTGAAGAAGTACTAGGAATAGGCAGTGGGTGTCTGGGTGCGCGGCTGAAGAACATCTTGATAGGCAGTTGCTGGCGCTGTCTTTTCATATGCGTGAGGAGACTTTTGTAGGGTATTGCTATCTTTAATCATATCCAAGAGTTTCACCTTCTCCTGGATAGTAAGCATCTTCCTCCGGCGCTTAGTTTTATTGTCAGAAGTCTTAGAAAAAGCAGCACGTTTAGGAGCCATCGTAGGGCTTAGATAAAAGTTCTCAGAAAGCGCATGCGTAGTGACGTAATCGTGTTTGAGAAAAAAATCGCGATAGAGTGAAGCCGCGAAAGTCGAAGCGTGATATAGCGAGGGATCACTGTATATATATATATATATATATATATATACATTATATATACAGTATATATATCTATATATATATAATCTAATATCTATATATATATCTATATATATCTGTATCTATATCTCTATATATATATACACATACATGCTGTACATACATACACACACATTATATATATATATATATATATATATATATATATATCTATCTATCTAAATATATACACACATACACAAACACATTATATCCATATCTATATATATATATAGCAAAATAACCCCACTTCGCAGCTGCGAAGAACTGCCTTAAAAGTTTTATTAAGAAGAAAATGAAACCTTTTTAAACTGAGGGAAAATATACCAATAATTATTTGTTAAGGATCTCTTTGTATACCACATTGTGAGTTCGGCCCTCCGGTTGAAATATGAACAAGCTGTGCGCTGAGCTTACTCTTAAGCATGTAAGTACAGTTGGCCATGTGAACAGTAATTTTGTTTCAAATCTCACAGCTTGGATTGCTGCTGTCATAATCGGTTTGAGTTTCATGGTTTGTTTCAATTCGACAGTGTTTGTAGGACTTGTGTTGAAGTGACATTCGGCATCTGTCAAGCGTTGTAAGTATACAACCAGTTTCATCGATAACTTCACATCCAGCTTTTGAGAGTTTAAACATTCATAAACATCAAAGTGTCCACTACTAAAATCGTCACCTGTGAATCTAAGATGTTTAAGAGGCATTGGCGGTTGTCCAAAGGTGTAAAATATTTGGCCATTTCGGTACACTTGAAAGTGACAACCGAACAATTCAGCGGTAGCCATCAACTCACATGCAGATGCATAGGTGAAGGGCTTAAGCATTTCACTCTTATAGTGCTCCTGTGTAGTATAATTATCTCCTGTAACGTCATCAGTCCACACCTTGAACCTGTCCCAGTCATTCAATACATAAGACACAATGTTTCTGCAGATATCAAGAGTGAGCCTGATATGGCCATGCAATATGTAACAAAGAGAATGGAAAAGATAGGTGCCATCTCCGGGCATGGAAACCACTCGGTAAGTGACAGTTCTTTGATCGATGTCGATAGACATGCTAATCCGGGTACGGTTGGAATGATAAAGGAAATGGGTACCTGAACAATGTAAAGTAAGTCTAAAATACCTACACAATAACTATAATCATAATAAATGAACAATAAAACAGCGGAGAAGCCATGGATTAAATAAAAAGGCTGTAGTTATCAGCTGGGAAACATGAATCCCGTGGCGAAGCAAGGAAGGGAATGTAGAGACTGGAGCGACGGACGGCCTTATATAGGCAGGCAGCCAACAACGTGGGAGGCGTTGGGATGGGGGACCCAACGCTGCCTCACACGGTGACTGAGCTGCAGGCTATTGACGTAAATATGTACGTAAGTAGGATTCAGTTAGCGTTGGGAACCCGCGTACCAAATTTCTTGAAGATGGGCCCATAAGTAACAAAGACTGTTGAAAAGTTCAATATGGCGGCCGACAGTGGCATCATACCACCGAAATAAGTACCAAATTTCAGCCTTCTACCTACACGGGAATTTGGAGAATTAGTGACGTTGGAAAGTTCAATATGGCGGCTGACAGTGGCAGCATACCACCGAAATAAGTACGTACATTGGTTTCGGTTAGCGCAGGGAAGCCGCCTACCAAATTTCGTGAAGATGGGGCCATAAATAAGAAAGTTCAACATGGCGGACATTGTCGACCGTTATCGACCGTTATGACCGTTAAGTGTAGAATTTCGAAATGAAACCTGCTTAACTTTTGTAAGTAAGCTGTAAGGAATAAGCCTGCCAAATTTCAGCCTTCTACGTACATGGGAAGTTGGAGAATTAGTGATGAGTCAGTGAGTGAGTGAGTGAGTCAGTGAGGGCTTTGCCTTTTATTAGTATATATATATATATATATATATATATATATATATATATATATATATATATATATACTAGCAAAATTCCGTGCTTCACAGCGAGAAGTAGTGTGTTAAAGAAGTTATGAAAAAGAAAAGGAAACATTTTAATAATAACGTAACATGATTGTCAATGTAATTGTTTTGTCACTGTTATGAGTGTTGCTGTCATATATATATGCACACACACACACACACATATAAACATATATACATATGCATATATACATATCTACATATATACACACATATCCAAATATATATTTACACATCTATATACATATCTAAATATATATATATATATATATACACATACATACATACATAGATACATATATATATATACATATCTATATATATATATATATATATACTGTATATAGCAAAATCCCGAGCTTCGCAGCGAGAAAGTACTGCTTTTAAATTTCTATTAAGAAGAAAAGAAAACCTTTTTAAACGGAGGGAAAATATACCAATAACTATCTGTTAAGGATCTCTTTGTATACCACGTTGTCAGTTCAGCACTCCGGTTGTAATATGACGAAAAATGCAATGTATAGTTGTCCAGGAGAAAAGCAATGTTGCCTGAAATCAATGGCAACCTTTTGTAGGGTATGTCCCTGAGACTTATTACTTGTCATCGCGAAGCAGAGCCTTACTGGAAATTTGAGGCATTTGATTTAAATGGGAGATCAGAGGGTATAACGGTGATGCGAGGAATACATTCAGAGTGTGGTGCTCTGCTGTTTTTTTGTGTAGCTGCCTTCACACAGCTTCTCAGCTGCTTTATAAACGAACGCCATATAAGGCCGTCATTTCTCCTTGCTTCGCGCTTCTGTACTGTTTTATTTTTCATTTATTACGATTACTATAGTTATTGTGTAGCTATTTGAGACTTACTTTACTGTTCAGGTACCCATTTCCTTTATTTAACCCGCGGCTTGTACGCTATTTTTTGTTTGTTTATTACGATTATAGGTATTTATTGATTCCCTTCTTTAGCTGACTGCCTGCTCATATAAGGCGCTCTGCTCGTCTTTTGTGAAGCAGCCTTTACACAGCTTCTCCGCTGTTGTATAAATGAACAACATATAAGTCCATCCTTTTTCCTTGCTTCGCCAAGCTTATTACGATTGTTATAGTTCTCTTTATATAGCACGTTGTCAGTTCAGCACTCCGGTTGTAATACGATGAAGCTGCGCAAGCTCACTCTTGAGAATGCAACGTATAGTTGTCCAGGAGAAAAGCAATCTTGCCTGAAATCAATGGCAACCTTTTGTAGGGTCTGTCCCTGAGACTTATTACTTGTCATTGCGAAGCAGAGCCTTACTGGAAATTTGAGGCATCTGAATTGAAATGGGAGATCAGAGGGTATAACGGGGATGTGAGGAATACATTGAGTGTGGAGAAACTCTAGAGACAGCATGTGTATTAACTTGTGGATTTTTCTGTGAGTATTTGGTGGCAGCATGACGAAGTTGCTTCTGCAAGACCGCGTTAGCTATGGAGCTCAGCTCGGAGCATGTTCTTTTCCTACCTTGTCAATTGTGTAATGCGTTTTTTCAAGAGGTTTGATGCATGGAAGTGATCACTCCTACTGCGTTCAGTTAGTTCACGTGAGCTGCTCTCTTGTGTGATGTTGCAATGTCCACAGCTTTATTTAATATTAGCTAAGACCCGACACTTAAAAGTCTCTTGCTGCACCCTGGTTGTAATATGACGAAGCTGCGCAAGCTCACTCTTGAGAATGCAATGTATAGTTGTCCAGGAGAAAAGCAATCTTGCCTGAAATCAATGGCAACCTTTTTAAGGGTCTGTCCCTGAGACTTATTACTTGTCATCGCGCAGCAGAGCCTTACTTGGAAGTGGAGGCATCTGAATTGAAATGGGAGATCAGAGGGTATAACGGGGATGCGAGGAATACATTGAGTGTGGAGCAACTCTAGAGACAGCGTGTGTATTAACTTGTGGATTTTTCTGTGAGTATTTGGTGGCAGTGTGTGCGAAGTTGCTTCCGCAAGACCGCGTTAGCTTTGGAGCTCAGCTCAGAGCATATTCTTTTCCTACCTTGTCAATTGTGTAATGCGTTTTTTGAACAGGTTTGATGCATGGAAGTGATCACTCGTACTGCGTTCAGTCAGTTCATGTGAGCTGCTCTCTTGTGTGATGTTGCAATGTCCACAGCTTTATTTAATGTTAGCTAAGACCCGGCACTTAAAAGTTTCACACTACAGCAATTTTAACTCCGTTACAAAGTGATCCAAAGTCTTGTTTATACCTCGTGTCTTCTCATTAAACTTGTATCTCGCGAATAAAGTATTCGACGAAGGCATGACAAACGGCAGCAGGAGCGTGTCCATAAACTTAATTTAAACTTATGGTTTACACCGTGCTTTGTTTTCGTATTAGCTGCACTTATGAATAAGCTTGTATGCGTTTTTCTTCAGCGCTCTTTGGGAGCTCTTCCTTCTTTTCTACGTACTGCATTCACAGTCAGTTCATGTGATTACATGGGAGGCGTGATGATGTGACACGCAGCTCCGCCCCCCACGGCCATCGAGCTAACGTCCATTACAGTATATGGAGAAAAATAGGTTCCAGTTATGACCATTATTCGTAGAATTTCAAAATGAAACCTGCCCAACTTTTGTAAGTAAGCTGTAAGGAATGAGCCTGTCAAATTTCAGCCTTCTACCTACACGGGAAGTTGGAGAATTAGTGATGAATGAGTGAGTAAGTTGGAGAATTAGTGATGAGTGAGTGAGTGAGTGAGTGAGGGTTTTTCCTTTTATTAGTATAGATATATAAAATTCAGTGTCTGTCTGTCTGTCCGCTTTTCACGAGAAAATTACTTAACGGGTTTAGATTGTGTTTTTTTCTATTATTTGCTTGAACATCCCGGTTGATTCTTCAACTTCTTTCATCTCACTAAGTATCACAGTTTGCTTGTGGTACCAATTTACTTACGCGCCAGCTTCCGCTCAAGTTACTGTAGTTTATCTCTCGCCACGTGTTGGAGTGTACCTTGCTTCCTCTTAGCTAGGGATACCTGTTTGTTCAACAGATGTTATCATCTACATATTGTTAAGGAGTAACGTTTCATGTTTTTGAGAGAGAGAGATTAAAGCTAAGTGTGTTTTAGAGGATAGCTGCTGACTGCCAAAGATATCATGGCCACGTGCTTTTCTCCCCACATGGGGGACGCTCTCCTGTCAGAGCTGAACATGATCAGATACAGTGCCAACTTTTGACGTTGGAGTGTACCTACCTTCCACTTGGCCAGAATTACATTTTTTAAAGTTTGCCCTGTTTCACTACTTCGTGGGGGGAGCAACGGAGGACAGCTAGTTTAAAATACAAATAAGCTGTAAATTTACTTGATTATCCATTCATCCACTTTCTGGACCATCTACAAAATACCTTACAACATAAGATAGGAAAGTCCTAGAAATAGACACACAGACCATTTCAGAGCATACTCTGACCCACACTGGGCCTGTTTTGAGTCACTAAATGACCTAAAATGAACTTTTCTGGGATGACAGATGAAATATGAGAACCCAGAAATAAAATTCATGTAAAAATGCACCATCTCCACCTATACAATGAACAATATAAGGAATCACACTGTGGAGCTTTGAGACAGCAACACAAACTACCATGTCATCTTGGTCTTACTTATGTTTTCACTAAATATTACATTTAACACTAAACACATATTTCATTAAAAACAGTTTTCTCCAGGTGGCATTTCATGAAGTACTTAAATAAGATCTGGGATAGCAAGTTAGAGTTAATATTTACCTAAAGAAATAGGCTGATATTCACAAAATGACTATTCACCTATTTATGGTGGCATAGTGCATTTAATAACTGTGTCATAATAAAGAAACAAGCTCATATTCTTACATTATTTACACACCTAAATTAAGCATAAATAATAGTCAATCTATTCACCAATCTTTTTCCTGTTTAGGCACAAGTGATTATACTACACTTCTATGTACAGAGAGCAACTTGGAAACAATCATCTCAGTTGAGATTCTGAGATTGCACACACATGGGTTACTTTTCTGAGAATGAAAATCACATTTAAATTGAGAGCCATACATGAATGTGGAAAGCATTGGTTTCAATTTGTTGTTTTATGTTCTATGCTGCAGAAAAGATGTTTGATTTGTGGCAAATATGTCAGCTAGTAGTGGTGTACAGTATACCGATGTGCACATATTTCTTGCTGAGAAAAGAGTATTGTAACTTACTCTTTTTTTGGTACAAATTAGCTGATTGGTGTCATTGCCCATGGCAGACATTAAGCCTATTTTAAAATCTAATTTTCTTTCTAAGACCTTGAAATTAGATCGACAGATAAACAAATGAAAAAGTATAACATAAAATGTTTGAAAATATACTTTATTACATGTCAAAAGTTGCTATGTGACCTGCATACTGTAAGCTTCTATGTCACTTCAGCTGAAGTAAACACTCTTGAGTTCGATGTCTTTATATGAAAAATATGACATTCACTTCGGCTCAGTTCAGTTTAATTCATCCCTATAAAACATGTTTCCATTTATAGGGCAAGTGTGATAAGCACTATTGAAATAAGACACATGCTTTAAAAAACAGCAACAATATGTAATTTACTACGTATATACATCCATCCATTTTCCAACCTGCTTTATCCGAACACAGGGTCACGGGGGTCTGCTGGAGCCAATCCCAGCCAACACAGGGCAGGAACCAATCCTGGGCAGGGTGCCAACCCACCGCAGGACATACACAAACACCAAGCACACACCAGGGCCAATTTAGAATCACCAATCCACCTAACCGGCATGTCTTTGGACTTTGGGAGGTAACCGGAGCGCCCGGAGGAAACCCACGCAGACACGGGGAGAACATGCAAGCTCCATGCAGGGAGGAGCTGGGAAGCAAACCTGGGACTCCTAACTGCGAGGCAGCAGCGCTACCACTGTGCCACCGTGCCGCCCTACTATGTATATAAAAAAGTCAAAGTGAACTTTATTGTAATCTCAACCGTATACAAGTATACAGATAGACGAAATTGCGAAGCTCAAGGTCTAAAGTGTAACAACATGAAGTGCAAATAATAAATTAAAAATAGAATTAAAATTAAAATTTAAAATTAAAACACAAACAAGGCAAGACATTGTGCAAAGACAAGACAAAAAGTAGCAGCAATATTAACGTGTAGTAGGCAATATGAACATTGGTATGGTATTTGCAATCTAGATATATAAATATAGTCAATAGATACAGTATGTAATATAATAAATAAATAGATAAATAATAGATATAGATAATACAGAAATTATCAGTGCATGATAATAGTTGTTTAAGACATGTGTAAACAATGGCAGGTCAGAATGTTTCACAGCATAAGGATATCAAGAATGTCAAAATACTTAAAGGTCAGTATGAGATTTTCAGTTCTTTTTTCACATGCACGCTAGTCTTTGCAGGAAAGTGGCTTGCATGTATAAAAGTTTTGCTTTTAGAGGTGGTTAAGGCAGTGTGGAAGATCCCAGGGGGCAGCATGTTGTTAAGGAGTCTGACAGCTTGAGGGTAAAAACTATCCTGCAGCCTGGCAGATCATATACATACTGTAATTAGAACACACAACAACAATAAAGAGTTGGGAACACTACCCAGTGACCCTGTGTAACTGCAGAAAAAAAAGTTTCAATAGAAACTGGAAGAATGTCTTTTTAGTTACAAGTCCACAGCAGAACTGAATTAAAGATGGCCGTGTTCTGGTTTTATGAGTTCCAAGCAGGAAGGGATGAGTCAAGGAGGATGGACAATGGAAGTGATATCAGCAGTGGAATGGCAGTTAATCTTCTATTCTGCAGAGGGAGGAAAGGAAAAGGCATTAGACAACAGTGCTCACCCCATGTTTGGTGGGAAATTACCATCACCAGAGCCCTTAACATTTCTCTTATGTGCAAGTGCATCACAATACACATGTGTAAGTTTGGTGGTACAGTGGGACACTCACTTTTTTGTGAGCCTTATGCATTCTCTCCATGTCTGCTTGGCCTTTTCCCATGTTCTTTGCTGTTCCTCCCACATACTGTATAATATATGTGCACGTTAGATTAACTAGTAATCTTAAATTGGCTTCTTGTGAATGTATGTATCAATGAGCCCTACAACAGACTGGCATACACCCCCGGCTTATTTTCTTTTTAATTCCCAGTGCTGTGAGAGTATGCTTTGGCACTGTATGAGTTTGAATTGGATTAAATGGGTCTGAGAATATACAGTGGTGTATGTAGGTTTGGATTTTTTTTTCTCCCTAAATAATAAAAACCATCATTTAAAAACTGCATTTTGTGTTTACTTGTGTTATATTTGACTAATGGTTAAATGTGTTTGATGATCAGAAACATTTTGTGTGACAAACATGCAAAAGAATAAGAAATCAGGAAGGGGGCAAATAGTTTTTCACACCACTGTATATAGTTGGTTTAATGTAAACTGCAAGTATGTGTCCACGGTTCTGTCATTTCAATTAATTACGCTAGTCAACAAAAACAATTGTCCCAAGGGTGAAAATACATAGTATTTTGTGTGCTGAATCCAAATGTCTTTTTAGAATTGCTCTATCAGATGAGGTTTCTGGGTGTTGAGCAGCTTTGAAAATAAGGAATATTTACATGCTTATTAAAATGACAAATGTATAATCTAAAATTTATCTGCTTTTAATTTTCTGCTGTAGATCACTTTAGGAAAGTCCCTCTTAAGAGTACAGCAGTAGTCACCTAGCGTATTTGGACTCCACTTTCCTTGATAATACTTTTCCATATTAAAATGTCCTAATGAAATTGCTCACTAAGTTCATCAGTCTAATATTTTCAGGAAAAAAGTCCAAGTGAGAATCCATAAAATTAAACCTTCAATGACATGTCTCTCACTATTTCAAGATGTTTTTCAGAATTATGATTTCCTAGAAAGCTTATGCTGGGCGGCACGGTGGTGCAGTGGGTAGCGCTGCTGCCTCGCAGTTAGGGGACCCGGATTTGCTTCCTGAGTCCTCCCTGCATGGAGTTTGCATGTTCTCCTCATGTCTGCGTGGGTTTCGGTTTCTGGGTACTCCGGTTTCCTCCCACACTCGAAAGACTTGCAGGTTAGGTGCATTGGCGATCCTAAATTGTCCCTAGTGTGTGCTTGGTGTGTGTGTGTGTGCACGCCCTGCGGTGGGCTGGCGCCCTGCCCGAGGTATGTTTCCTGCCTTGCGCCCTGTGTTGGCTGGAATTGGCTCCAGCAGACCCCCGTGACCCTGTAGTTAGGATATAGCGGGTTGGATGATGGATGGATTATCACAATTCACATAGTATAAGAAATTAATACTAAATAATTATTTTACTTACTGGTAATTAAAGGAGACATAATAAGTAACAAGAAAGCAAAAACAAAAAATACAGATTTAGTTTTATTTAATGAAGAACACAGTTTGTCAAAGGCTCCAAAAGAAAGTAACCACCAAATCGTTCCTCCCTGCCTGGAGGCATCCCGACAAGGGCCCCGGCCATCCACCACAATAGGCACTATTATTTTCCACACTTTACTTCCAAAACTTATGCATTTCTATTTCAAACATGTACCTTTTTTCTTAATTAAAGCAGCAGGTAATGAAAGATTGTTTCTTAGCATTATATTTGTGATATGTAAGCAATACACTTACTATTCCATTAATTATATCAACTTGCATTGTATTACCTTATGTTATTAAAATATATTTTCTACTATCTGTCTTTCCAACTTCTTTTTTGTTTCTCCAGGTGAAGATTACACTGTGGCATCCTCTGATGTTGTTTTATTGGATGGTGAAACTAGCAAACCTGTGCCAATCCACATTAATAATGACGATAATCCTGAGATAGAAGAAACATTTCGCATTGAACTGTTGAACCAGACTACTGGAGGTGCTCTTCTTGGTGATTTGACTCAGGCTATTATTACAATTGAAGCTTCTGATGATCCATATGGATCTTTTGGTAAAGTATTTTATATTACATTTCAGAATTATTTTTGATACTTTCTAAACACATTTTTTTCAATATTGTGTTTATCATGGATCGGAAATTGATTCCGGTTATAGCTATTAGACCTTCCCTTTCTTCCCATATCAAATTTTGGAATCTGTGTTTAGCTTGTACAGTATGTTCTCTCCACATTTACTTTGGTATCTGCAAATGACTTCTCTTTCTAGAGACATACTGTTAAGTCCCTTCAGACTGTAACTTGATTTAGCCTTGTAATCATTGCAGCTGGAATGATTTCATGTGACTACTAACAGGAGAATACAGGAATAGCAAATGAATGGAGCAATGTCTTTGCAAAGTGTTATCAAATATCTATTTAGTGTATCTATGAGTCTTTTGTCTCAGTCTTTTTACATTTCATGCTCATGCTTTCAGTTTTCATAAACTCTACTTATGGATGTTCCATGTTCCTTTGTAAATTTTTCTATAGGTATTTCCTTTTGTTATGATTGTGATATGTAAAAAAGTACTGTACAGTATATACCAGTCATAAAGGGTACTACTTCTTATTCAAAACCTCCAGTTTAAGAGGATAAGTAGATACCAGTGATGCCATATTTTTTTTCTGTGGTCGCCTCTATTTTGTACCCTAATATGTTCATATCATTTAGTGTTTACCAAATGATGATTTTCTTCTGCTTGGCAGTTTCAAGTCTCACTTACTTTCGTATTCATGCACATATCTTTTCATGTATAGCATTGTACTGTTATGATTGGTGTATTATATTAGTTTTCTGTGCCATCTTTGGGTTGTTTTTTTGACTTCTATGCGACTAAACTGTGATTTATGAACTGAAGGACTTTGATTTTGGCATTACTTTTCTCGATTATTATTCCTTAAAAACATATTTTTTTTATACATTAATCCGCAAAACCATTTTGTATTATCATGGGTGCTGCTATTTTGAGATATCATCAGCACAACCAGTTAAAAGATTGTCACATGCATTTCTTCCTTGTCTGAGTTTAGTTTGATAAAACATTTGGTGATGATAACACACAAGACATCTCTATGAGCATCCTGGTTAGATTGGTTGGCATTGATCTCTCTTCTAAGACATAAACTCTCTCACTTATTGAATGGCATTTTTTTTACTTCTGAACAAATAATTCATCTTATTCCTTGTGAATTTATATGGTGCAATATGAGGTGTTCTGTATACAAAAGTTCAGTAATGGGTTATATTTTAAAAGATTAAAAATGGTTTTGTTTCCGGAAATTTTGGGAAAACAAAACATGTTTACATATATAATTTGACCATACTTTGGTTCTAATTAGAGATAGCAGTTATATGAGACTTCTGCAGATTATACTGCTACCATACATTATAAGAATAGTAATTCTGAAAATCTCCATTATGTTTTGAAAAGTTTGTTTTTTGTTTTGTTAGTGGAATCGTAGGCGGTTGCGGTATTATTATCAGAGTTGGTTCTTGGGGAATAGTGTCTGTTATTTGATGGAATGAAAACATTTTCTGTGGAATAAGTTGATAATCTATAAGTGATTAGACTTGAAAATAGAATGGGAAACACTCAAACACATGAATCATGTTAAGAAGGATTACACTGGAAGGCAAAAATTAGGTGAGCATAGTTTAGAGAGGCACAGTAAGGTGCACCTATTTTCTTGTTTTTGAGCAGCGCCATCTGATTCCAACAATAGACACTGCAAGAGTGAGACGTTTTAATGCCAGAATAAACAGTAAAATTAATGGTTGATTTTTTGTGGCATACCGAGGTGTGGCAGAAAAGTAATGAGACTGATTTTTTATTTACCAAAGTTTTTATTTTTTTCAAACATCAATGTTATCCCCTTCAAAGTAGTTCCCTTGGGCAGCTACACACCGATGGAGACGTTGTTCCCACTGTTCGTAGCAGCGCTGGAAGTCTTCAACCGGTATGGTCTTCAGCATGTCCGTTACACTCTTTTGGATTTTTTCTAAAGTCCCGAAATGACGTCCTTTGTGGACATTTTTCAGTTTAGGAAAAAGGAAAAGTCACACGGACTGAGGTCAGGTGAATAAGGGGGCTGGGGAACCACAGGAATGCGTTTTTTCGATTGTCCTTCTGCTCAATTGTGAGGTTTTTCGGCACCATTTTGGCACAGACCTTTCGCATGTGCAAATGTTCAGTCAAAATTTGATGAACGGTAAATCTGTTCAAATTTAATTGTTCACTCAACATTCTTAATGTTAAACGACGGCCTGATCTCACAAGAGTGTTCACACATTCGATGTTTTCATTGGTTTTCGAAGTTGAAGGCCTCCCTGAAAAACTTGAGCTCGGGATAAAGAATGTTCCCCATAGGCCTGTTTTAACTTTTCAAACGTCACACTTGCCGATTCTCCAAGCTTAACACAAAATTTAATGGCACAACGTTGCTCCAAATTCCGCTGTTCCATTTTGTGTGATGCACAACCAAAAACACAACTTCGCTAATATCAGTCACAAAAATCACGTAGTTAACGGAAGGAGTTGAAACTCGCACTGAGCTATGGGAGGGCACTGATACACGTGCTCTATCAAGGACAACAGCTCAGCATTACCAGATTGCTTGCAGTGTTGCCAGTCTCATTACTTTTCTGCCATACCTCGTAGATAGATAGATAGAAAGATAGCTTTATGTTTGTTCCCCCGTTTGCTACTACTTCCACTGGGCTGAACATCATATAACTGATCCTGCCCTTTTAATAAACTTCTTGATTTGGTTGGCCTCTCTTGATGTGCTGTTATTGGTCCTGCACACCACAGTGTAGAAAATTGCACTGGCCATCACAGAATTGTAAAAAATATAAAGGATGTCACTACTCACATTGAAGGAACATATTCTCTTAAGAAAAAAGAATCTGCTCTGCCTTTTCTTATATAGTTCCTCTGAGTTACAAGACCAGTCCAGCCTGTCATTGATGTGGACCCCCAAGCACTTGTAGCATTGAACCACCTCCATATCCACTCCCTGAATAGTGACCAGGCATAGATGCTCTTTAGTATGGTGAATCATTAACCAGTTCCTTGATTTTGCTAATTTTAAGTTGCAGAAAATGTCCTTTGAACCAAGACATAAAGTTCTTCACCTGACTCCTATACTTTGTCTCATCCCCAAAATTAATCTTCTTCTTTCAGTTGCTCCTGTTAGGGTTTGCCACAGCAGATCATCTTCTTCCATATCTTCCTGTCCTCTACATCTTGCTCTGTTACAAAGTACATCCATCACCTGCATGTTCTCTCTCACCACATCCATAAACCTTCTCTTATGCCTTCCTCTTTTCCTTTTGCCTGGTGGCTCTATCTTTAACATCCTTTTCCTAATATACTCAGCATTTCACCTCTGCACTTGTCCAAACCAACGCAATCTCGCCTCTCTGACTTTATCTCCCAACCGTCCAACCTGAGCCAACCCTCTCTTGTTCTCATTTGCAATCCTGTCCATCCTCGTCACACCATCAAATCAAATGCAAATCTCATCCCCATTATTACTACACCCCATAAATGCAGAATCATCTGAGAATGTCTGAAAGTGATATGATCTGGTGTTATATTTATAGTCTGAGTTAAACATAGTGTAGAGAAAAGGGGAAAGGGCTCTTCAGTCCTTGAATCTCACAAACTGCAGTCTGCCTGACAGACAGTCCATTATCCAGTATACCATAGGCTCATCCACCTGCATATCTCTGAGCGTACCCTTTAACGGGGATGGCTGGACAATAATAAGGGCACTGCACTAAAATATAAAAAACATAATCCTCACAGTGCTGGCAGCTTTCCTGGTCAGAACTGCACTAAGGTGGTGTCAAATACAGCAGCAGTGGACATGTGGCAGGTGTCATCCCTGTTTAGAATGCCAGTCAAATGCAGTTTATACTTATATAGTCATACCTACAAGCACATATAAACAGTCAAACCCCCAGGAATAATTCAGATCTAACAAACAACACGTGTCTGTGCAGCATTGTCTCAATAAATCAGAGAGAACACAGGTATTCAACCAATAAAGCATTCAGCAATGACCTAAAACTCAGGTCCATGCAACATAAGGTAGAAAAGCCACAGTTCCTGCTATTTACAGTGCTATTGGACACTAGCAATAAAAAAAATGTTTGATTAATTTACTTAAAATTAACTATAATGCAGATGAACAATCATGTGCAACTTTCAGCTTTTGAATAAATTTTGTTAAATATGCATGTTAGTGACCTCACACTGAAAATATTCTAGAAGCATCTTTATTTAACCGAATCTTACTGAATTTAACTGAAAAAATACCCTGAGGTACTTTTTACAATAAACTTTTGATTTTATGCAAACATTGTGTAACAGGAGCTGATTTTTTTAAGCAGTAAATTCTAATTCACTATAGCACCAATTAAGATTAAAATCTAGGTATGCATGAAAAGTAAATTAAAATAACGCTTAAATTAATGAAATACTTTGTAATAGACTGTTAAGTCTGCTGCCATTTTCAACAATTCAACAATGAAACTGTAAAGGTTTTTGTCCTTCTATTTTCACATAGGTTACTTTATTTCAGTTTTTCAGGTAGTGTCACAAACAATAGAAGAGCCCGATGTGAGTCCCACCACAGTAAACCTTACAATAGTGCGGAACTCTGGAACCCTGGGAAATGTGACTGTCCAGTGGGCAGCCCTGATCAATGGTCAGTTTGCCTTCAATGATATTCATCCAGTAACTGGTCGGGTTTCATTTGCTCCTGGGGAAACTATTAAGACTCTAACTGTTCAGATATTGCCTGATGATGTTCCTGAAATTGAAGAGGTGTGTATAAAAGTATTTTTATTTTTGATACTTGTTAGCTGTTGAGACTGAAATAAAAAACACAGTTTATTTTACTCTCTAGGTTATTCGTGTGGAGTTAACTTCTGCATCAAATGGTGGAAGCATTGGACAGCTGAGATCAGTGAATCTTATTGTACCTCCAAATGACAATCCATATGGGACAGTAACATTCAGACAATTAGTATACCGTGTAAGGGAGCCTTTAGAAGGAACTTTTTCAGCAAATATCACTGTCAGAAGAAGGTATAAAAATAATTATGTTAAATGAAAGTGCAATAAATCATATTGTTAAATGTTGTTTGACATTCAGATTTAACTTATATTGTTCCAGTGTGGTGCTGAGGTGTCACCCACTGTACTCTGTTCCCAATCCAGGTGGTTCATCTTGTGGTGGGTGCAGCTCATGCTCCCAAGCTCGCTCTCTAATGTAAAGTGTTACTCATGCAGTTAATATGTCCTTGATTTTGTGAGGAACTTGTAATTATATACAGCTGTCAAATTTCTCATTGGAGCTCTCCAAATTCTTTCCATAATCTAAAAACATAAAGTCATATTTAGTTAAATTGAATTTAATGTACAGTATGTTAATGAGTGCACTGTATGTTCCATTCAGACGTGTGTGCTCTTCAAGGTTAGGTCTCGGTTTGCACCTGTTAAAATATATCTCCCCATAACCGTCAAGCAGAATAAAGCAGTAGCCAGTGTCACACATGCAAGCTAACATGGAATTTATTTATGTATTACCAGATCAAAATTATATGTGAATAAAACCTCAAGTCAATTTTCTGAAAATCTGAACTCAATTTTCAGGTCCTAAACTAGTATGATCCCTCAGAATCCAACACTCTAGTGTATGTGTGTAAATTGTCAGGTCAAACACAGTCTTGTTTATTATACACTAACATTAATTATTTTTAACTAACAATAAGAGAAATACTATGAATATATCTGTGCCAATCTTAAGAGTTTTGCTGATAAAAATATACTTTAAGGAATAGTAAAAAATGTGGTAATATACGTTATAGGCCAATTACTAAATACATACAGTACATGTGCATGGTCTATTGCACAAAGGGTTCTAGTTATAAATAAACAAAAAAAGATGATGTTGGTTCCTCAATTTTTCTCATTTTCATGGATCCACTCCCCTTTAATTTTTTTAGACAATCATATGTGATAGCTAATAACCCAAGAAATTACAGTCCTTAGAATTCTTAACAAGTGGATCTCACTAAGTTCCTTGGTGATATTTGTGAAAGTGAACCTAAGATCATAAGAAAATTGACAAACAAGAGGATGCCATTTACCTCCCCAAGCTTGTTGAATTAACTGAAAGGTGAGGTGTCCTAATATGTGATCCAGCTAACAGCTATCTCATGACTCAATAGTTTGTAAGTGTCCAATAACCCTTTGTTTGAAGAAGTGCTTTCTAGTTTCTATTTTGATTGTGATCTTTCTTTGCATCACTAATGTAAATTTTAAAGTGTAGATTTCTGTCTTTCTCACTCTCAAAGTGCTTCCTAGTTACTATTTTGTCCCTGAGATCATTGAATATGTGATTTTTTTTTATTTAATGGAAAGAAATCTACCAGATCAGCTCCATGTCTTTGAGAAATGTAATGATCTGAATTAGGTCTCGCCAGGTAATCATATTCAAGATTTGAAAGGTTCAATTCTAGGTGTCAGAGTAGGACATGCCCTTTCAGTCTAGGCTTACAAGATATTTTGTTGCTGCTCCTTGCTTGGACTTTATTGTGAAATATAAACTGAGGGATTTTCAATACAGCTAATCTTGTGAACTGTGATAAACACAATGCCAACTTGTATGGCTTAGTTATAACAGACTCAATTAAAACCAATGTTAAGCAGCTATAAGACTTGACATCTGTAAAATGGAAGCTGGTTTAGGTGGAAACATTTTTAATTTCAATTTCATTGGGCTCAGTTATAACAATAGTTTGCAGTAATTCCATATGCATGTAGTGTATGGTTTTGCCTTCCATTAACCTGATTCTCTTCTAACTGAGACAATTATGATTATTTTTATCTGAATTTTTCTAATAGTCTTTACTTTATTGTTGAATTTCAGTGGAGGATTCTTTGGGCAGCTGCAGATACTCTATAGTACATCTGAAGTGGATGTGGTAGGAATGGCTTTACTGGAAGGGCAAAACATTTTGTCTTACTATGATCTTCCAGTTAAGGCTGTACCAGCAGTACCTGTTCGCTTGCAGGTCAATGTTACTTTGCAAAAAAATGATTTTTTAGCATGTGCAGCCTTCTGTTTGAGAGAACGAGCTTGCCAGGCCTTTTCCTTCTTCAACAACTCTGGAGTTCCCAGATGTGACTGGTCAGCGTCTCTTGCAAATGGAATGACCAACACTACAGACTTCCTGACTTACAGAAAAAACCTGACTATGGTATCAGCCCTTTTCAGTTCACAAGCTATTGCTGGAAGCGATTTTGAATCTAAAACAGGAAGCGTGGCAATGATGTTGGATGGGCAGGAAACAGCTAATCTTACTGTATCCATACTGAGTGATGCACTGCCTGAAGTGGATGAAATGTTCACAATCCAACTCCTAGCAGTCAATTTACTCAACATAAGCTCTTCTCCTAAAAACAAGCCTTCAATAGGCCAACCTGATAGAGCCAATATTACTATAGCAATGAATGGGGATGCATTTGGAGTCTTCTTAATCTACAGCACCAGCCCTAATGCTACAGAGAGAGGCCTGTACTTGGAAGTTCAAGAGCAGCCTCAGACCACAGTGTACCTGGTGATTGAGAGAAGAGGTGGCAGCTTGGGACAAGTGACCATAGAGTGGAGTGTGGTGGGTGGATCTGCCACACCCAACATTGATTTTACTGGAACAGGAGAAGTACTTACCTTTGCAGATGGTAGGTGTATAAAGGTCTAGAATTTTGGTGAGGAGCACTGTTGAACTTTCATAACTTTTTAACATGATAGTCTATGCATTACATGCCAACTCTATTCAACATTTTAATGAGATTATATTTTCCAGACCTGCTTTGTCCAATTTATGGTGGACAAAGCCAACCATGAGGTACAAGGCAGGGAACAGTCCATCACAGTACCCTTTAATTGATATTTTGGTATTGTTTAAAAGAACTGGAAAACATGATATGTGAATTCAGCATAAGTCATCCTGTGTTTCTCATTCTGTTATGTACAAAATTACATTAGAGACTTCAATCACATTTTATAAGGTATATAAAATAAAATATCTTGTTTTGTTAATTATTAGTATGGCTTAGTTTTTCTTCTAAGCCCCAATGAGAGACTACTTCTCCTGCTACATCTGTTTAGTTTTGTTTTGATGTGAAATTCTGCTTGCTAGCTGACAAAGAACATAATTATTCATTAGTTCATACCATTAGCTACGACTTTCCAAAGGCATATAGGTAAAGTCATTTAGTCTATTGTATGTGCCTTTATTGGAAAAACAATAATGTTAGCTTCACAAGCATCCTCATGGCATGCTGCAAGCTTTAGAAATTTCTAATGGGAAAACATTTCGAGATCAACCTGGTTTCTGAACAAATTTACTCTAGTAGTTACAAGCCTTCATTTTGCTTAACATGGTAGAGAAGAATGTACCCAGCCCTCAATCCATTTACTATACGTTTGGTATGCTTAATTCAGGAGCATCCTAGTATGATTATATTAATTTGTGTCACAAGAGTGAAAAACAAAAATGTAGATGGTATAATTTACATTTAGCTTTCTGTTTAGAGAGTGTCCAATACAATATCTAGGAAAGATTTTTCTTATGCCAGTTCAAAATACGTTACATTAGTAAAACATTACTGATGCGTTCTTTCTGGATGAATGCAATATCTCTCAACAGTTATTTGAAATTGCATTTTATTAGATCTGAACACTTTAACAATAATGTTTTTTTATATACAGTATTCTCTCTTTTGGTAAGTAAGATGGTAACATAGATAAAAATATCTACAGTATATAGAAAAAGAAGGTGTTATGTCAATAGACTTTTAATTTTATTTTGAGCATTTTGTCTACAGGTGACCTTAAGAAAACCATTCAGCTGACAATTTTAGATGATATACATCCTGAAGAAAATGAAACAATTGTAGTCAGCTTGACACAGACAGAAGGAGGTAGCAGAATCCTTCCCAGTTCGGACACTGTCACCATTGTTATTCTAGCCAATGACAATGTGGCTGGAGTCATTGGCTTCCAGACAACCTCTAGATCTGTCATCATGCGAGAAGGTGGGTCCCATTTCCTGATGACCACACTGTGGCTGTTCTTCTTTGATCTCCATTCAAACATAATTTCCTCACTCTTTGCTCAACCAGCCTGATTAATTTTTGATTCTACTTTCATCAGCAGTTCCTAGTGGAACCTAAACACAGAATTTGCCAAACTGAGTATTTTTTTAAGTAAAACTCTTTTAAATCAGTGCCTCAAAGTGCTTCTAAGAAATCTGAAGAGTTATTACTATCTTTTACGAATGTATTCACAGTATTTTCACGTTTAGTATGGTGGACAAAGTTGTGTAATTTGATATACAACCATTATCTCCATAACTTTATGATTGTTCACATTTTTCTTTCTTTAAACTACCTGTAAATAAGTGAATTTTCAAGCTGCTGATGAGATTTTATTCAAGAAATCCAAGTAATAATTATAGTACAACTTTGGATATAAATCTTGAAAAACAGCATTTATATACATTATATATACTGGAACCAGAATATGTGTTTATGCCATATATACACACATACTGCATATCCATATATATGTATATAAATACCCTATATACATACGGGTTGTACCAAAAGTAATGAGCATATTAATTTTATAACATAATTAGGATATGAATAAGAAATTACAACATATTCATCAAATCTTTATACCTTTCTTTGGTTATATACAAAATCCATATCCCAATCAATGCATTTCTGTTTCTTTGCGATAAACATATTTTTTTAAAAAGTTATGAATGTTTTACTGCTTGGATAACCCCATTTTTCTGACTGTCACATCTAATTTTCTTTTATGACTGTTTTCTTTGTTGCTTTCAGTAGAGCTGGCCCATAGCCAACAACTTTAATTTGTGATGTACATGTTTTCATCATTACTCTACCTTAGTGTGATGGCCTAGGTGCCTGTGGCCTTGGCATAGCCTGTCTCCTGGGACATTGTTAATCATGACATGAGATTTACTAGAAATTGAGGACACAACCAACAAATCATGGGGCAGAAATGTGCTTAGTGTGCTTATTTCAAACAATCAAAACTTTGTGTGCAAAAAGTGCTTTGCATTTTAAAGTTCTTTTCAATAAACATTTCATAAAAACAGTACATTCACGGAAAGTAAAAAACAGAAAATTATTCTAATAAATTTGTTAAAATCAGGTATAAAACTCAAAGTCCGAATCATTATCTTGCCTCTTGACTCCAGTGCCTGACTCTCCCATTTCCTGACTCTCCCATTTCCTCTGCTCACCCCCCGGGTCTTCTCAGAAAATCAGAGATGATGACAAATCCAGTCTCCTCTCTGGCCTTGTCCCATCCACCTCAACTGATCACTTGAAGCCGGTCTCCATCGTTCTGCCACCTGCCTTAAGTCTGGAAGGACACCTGAGCACTTGGTCACTCCTGCTAATTCAATCACTCAATAGGAGTGATCCACCCTTGGACCCATTCCTCTCGCTCCTTCGTTGGGCCACCTGACCATCTCCCTTCCTGTCCTCCATACTGAGAGAATCACTCAATTCTACCCTTCCTTTCTTGTCTCTAGTTTTTCCTTCCTAGTTTTTTTTCTCTACTTAGACCAGTCCTTTTTATCCCTGTGAGTGTTGGTGTTTCCTTAATGACCCCACATAGTCTATACCTACAAAGTCTGAGCTACACTGTTTTTAAAAACTTTGCATTACCACAGCCCCTTGACACACTTCACCACACATAATGACTGAAGGTATCACCATATACTGTACATGTTGAACTTAAGAGTGAATGACAGAAAAGGGAATTTTCTCTTTCACAAAATAATTAACCAAATACTGTCAACATATAAATGAGGCAAATAACAATTTTTATTCACATGTGGGAGGATAAGTGGAAGTAATATATATAAAACTGCATATTTCAACACTGATAACTACTTCTTAGTACTGCACTTCTAATAAGCTCATTACATGGTATTTGACCCTGATGTATATATAGACTGCATATACATATGCATGTTAAATACATATGTATATTAGATTTATATTTGTATAGTAATTGTTTGGTTTATGACAATTTATTGAGGCTGTTTGAGGGTTCTCAACTTTAAGATTATAATGTAAGTCTGTTGACCAAAATAGATGCTAACTTGACTGAACTGGCATAAACCATTCTTTTGTATAAGGACAATGAAAGCATGTATAAAGTTGTACTAAATGGATTTTATGGGTGACTTTCATATATATCATACATTGGCTTTTAAAAATGATCATGGAATAAGATAAAGAAGAAAAATAAGGGAGTTTTTAGTTTTTGTGAGCAGTATTTCTTATAAAGTTAATATGAATGAGTTGACAATGTATTGCACTCATCTATTGAATCTTCTTCATCTACCATCAATGGAGACAAAATTGGCTTCTTATCCAAATTGGCAAAAATTTCAAATGTGTGAAAATCACTGTACAAATAGTTTTATGAACAAGTAAGAATTCAGTATCTTGGGTTTCAACCATATTCAGCAGGAGAACCGTATGAGAAAACATTTCAATTTGTTGCTCATATTTATCAAGCATCTCAAAGTAGAAAAGTGGTTGTAACTGACAAACTGATGAAAATTTGATCCTACTCTTAATAGAAAGAGTTAAAGCCTTTTATCAATTCTCCTAATTTGGTAGAGAACTCCTAGCTTCACTGAGAAGGAACTTGCAAGGAACTGCCAGAAGATATTGTTCAGGGAGAGATCAGCATGTAATTTTCAGGAAAGGTGATATACTTTGGAAACACTCTTAAAAAGATATCGATTTAATAGATACATAATAACATTAGTAACAAATCTTGTATGTCATGTGATAACTTGATCTATGCGCGTGCCCTGTGCATGCATATTAATTAGCCACGTGGCTGAGCCTGACTTTTGGGCATGATTTTGGCATTTCCGCTTTGTTTTGATGAAATATATGATTACACATCTCTGGCTGCATTCTTTCGTCTTTGATCTCAAGGAGGCAAAGTGGTGAACAGCTCAGGTCACCTTTTTGGCCACAATAATTGGACCGCTATAGTTGGCAGACATTTCTATGAACAATTGCACCATTATAATCCAGTCCAATCTACTTCAGTTAGTCCTTCCCCTTTCACTTTAATGCATTTTATCAAGTTTGGCGAATATTGCAAACTTTACTGTGATTTCGAGGAACTCACTGTGAAGCAAAGTTGGCAGTATTCTCTCATCACTAGATATCACAGTATCAACACACAGGTGGTCAAGGATACAAAATGAAGTGTAGTACCCAGCATATTACCCTATACGTAAGCAAGGGTAGATGTGTGATTGATGCGCTCTGCATTCCACAAACCTCTGGAACAATCGTGTTACACTTTACAAGACTAGGAAGGCTCAAGAAGGCAGGGTAAGTCTTTGGGGGCATTGTATAAATAGAGCCTCACACAAGATAAGGGACGTCACAGAGATTGGCACAACATGTGGCTCTAGAAGATGATAGGCAACAATAAAAGAATGAGTGTGACTTCGGAATAGCTGTAGCTAGTTTCAGTAACTGTTACTATACGAGGTGTTTCTCATAGCCATAACAGTGGGAAAGTGATTCTTCTAGAATTATGGCTGTGAATCGTTTAAGTTTAAATAAACATACCCATTTTTGTCCTTTACTCATTCAGTTTGTGTGCTCAGTCTTTCCATCTCATTGCTTGTTACAATATTTTTTCTGAGGTTGTTGTGAAGTGGCAACAATTGCACACAGTTTAGCACAATATCCAGTCATATTACTTTGTATATTTTCCTTCTTTTTCTTTCTTCTTCTCCATCTACATTTATTATATTACTATTGTTTTTGTTGTTGTGGTAGAGGCTTAGTGCTGGTATCAGAAAATTACAAAATGTCATTATTTCCAAGGAAACTACAAAACGCCTACATGAGTGCCATTTTGCAGATAGGGGTGCCATAAAATTGTGAAATGATTCATAAACATGAACTCTTATTGCTTGCTGGGAATTGGTGTATAAAGCATCATAACAAATTTTATGTCCTTCTGTGGGGTAGGACTAATTCTTATTACCTACATATCCTTTAATCCAGTTCCTAGGGGTAATTCTGAGACACTTAATAAATACGAACCCAGAATTTGTTTTTTGTTAAATCTGCATATCCTCTTTAATCTGTTGCATAGCACTTGTAATAGTGTAACTTAGTTTTTGCTGTCACCACTTTGGTTTCAGACAGATTATATCATCATAGGCCAGTAGTCTAAGTGGACATGCCACTGATCAACTGAATTCAACTACTTAAAACCATAAAGAACTGAATTTTTAATAGGTGTATACAAATTTTATACAAAAATTCCTAGCTTCTTTCTTTTCTTCTCTTTGCTTCAACAAACATTGTACCAAATTCTCCATCTTTATAAACATCACTTTTGGAAACAGACACATCAGTAATGCAGTCATCCATATTACTTGTGATTTCATGCTCCTTTATCAAGAACCTAAATTATTTTTTTGCAGAATTCAAATAAAGGCCTATGTCTGTTGTGAACCACTGGGGCACATACAGCCACCCTAACCCCGACACAGACAGGCAGGATACTAATTGCCACACAATACAGCTTTATTTAGAGGTGGAGAAGCGCTTTCTATGCTCCCTACCACAAGAGCACAATGTCCACAAGACAAAAGCACAGCCCTTTTCCTTCTTTCTTTCTTTCTTTCTTTCTTTCTTTTCTCCACCTCCACTACTTTTGCGGCAAGCTTTGTCCACCTCCTCCAGACTCTGATTCCTCAAATGGAGTGAGGCGGCTACTTTTATTCTGCTCCTGGGAGTGCTCCAGGTGGCACATTAGTATTACCTATAATCACTCCCGGGTGTGGTGGAAGTCCACTGTAGGGATATGAAGCTCCCCCTGGTGGCACCCACAAAACCCAACAGGGCTTTACCAAGCTCCAAATCCCAGCATGCCCTGCTGGAATCCGTGGTGCCACAGCTGCACAACATGGCTGACCTCTAGCATCCCAGGGCAGGTAATGTCTCACAGATGCTCTTTCCCCCAGTCCTTCCATCCAGCTAGCGTCTTGGCTGGGTAATGGCCGAGGCCGCCTGTCACACTGTATAAACGTGAATTAGTCTGCTTATAATTGTAGGTGATACATGGTTTATCTTTATTAGAAGTACGTTTTAAATGCAGCTAGTAAAGGTTAATGAAACACAGCTTACATATAGAAATAGGAAAGTTGCATCAGAATATTCAAGATTGGTTGATGCTGCAAGTATGTTTATAATGAGAATAGTAGTT
The DNA here is from genome assembly GCF_016835505.1 of Polypterus senegalus. Classification (NCBI taxonomy): domain Eukaryota; kingdom Metazoa; phylum Chordata; class Cladistia; order Polypteriformes; family Polypteridae; genus Polypterus; species Polypterus senegalus. The sequence continues at coordinate 138,815,355 of NC_053160.1, forward strand.
TTATAAAATACAATCATTAAGCAGAATCGGTAAGCAGAATATTTTTAATCTTAATTTTTGGCATTTTATTGCAGATTTTGCAAAACATGAACATTGATTTGAAAGCCAATGTAATCCTGTATGTACTGGCAAAATTTACTGTATTAAAATAATTTGGTGTATTGTTTTATTGTTCTATCAGAAATTTAAAATGCAGTCTTGTCTTGTAAATATTTGTTTTTCTAAGTAATAGCAGATATCGTAATATTTGATTTTTTGCATTATATGTTTCTCTATGCTATATACATGGACTAGATAACTATGTTAGATAAATACACTAAATATTTATTTTATTCATAAAGACACATAAATATAATAATTAGTTTGTTATTCTCTGAAGAGCTATGGATAGTGAATTTGAAACTCATTGAGTATAAAACAAAGAAAATAAAATTTCTGTAAATGACCTTTGATAAAACTTTTGGCATCATTAATTACTTCACAGGTCATAGAGATATATTATTTATTAAGTATATATTTATATACAAATGATTGTGATAAAACACTGAAAAATGTTATTTATTTTAGAAAGCATAAAAGCTAAATATTAATTGAATACAATTTCATAAGATACTGACACAAAACTAAATATTTCCTTTAGGAAAATAAATGTACTTAAAATGGAAATCAATTATAATGTTCATTATAATCTGTGATAGTTTTGATGGGGAGTTGCCAATATTTTACATGTGTGTAAACTTCTATAACACAAATGTTATTTACCTAACTAATAATAATGTCTATCCCTCTGTTGCTAATGATTAGCAAAACATGAAAGTTAACGCACCTTTTACACTACAAAAAAAAAATCAATTAAACAGTGGGGATCCTTATGCTTTGTCTGTCACAATTTGCATCGCGTCACCTTCTGATAAAAAGTTAAAAGGTTAAGCCACAGTAACATGGAGAGAATACGCAGACTACATAAACTGCATGAGTCCATCTGTACAGTGCATGATTGGTAGCAGTGATAACTATTATGTGGCCAGTTGTTTGCAGGTCAGTGCAAAAAACATTTTTATCCATAAAGTACATACTTCATCTTTCTGCACAAGGATTCTGCACTTTTTTGAAACAAGGGCATCATATTACAAGCTTCTCTTTGATTTTTTTTTTAATTTAACACAATTCTCTTGAGCAGTGGTTGAAAATAAAGATACAAAATAATATCTTGTGAATGATCTATTTTTGATATTGACAAATGTTTTTAAAGACAAAGCTGGGGGTTATTATAAATTATTAAAGTAATAAGTTAAATTAGTGAGTTAAGCTTATTACATATTTTGCACAACATCTGATGAGGCTGTGCCCCACTAGCTTTTGAAGCTGAAACGGCACTGGTTATAAGTAAAAACTGTTCATTGGAAAACTGTTAGAATAATAATTTTAATTACAACAGGGTTACCACGCTGTTCCTGGAGTTTTAATTTCAATCCCAGCCTGATCACAAGTTTTTTTTGTGTTTGTCTGTTTTTTTCTCCATATACTCTAGTCTCTCCTCCATAATCTCAAAGATTATTAATATGTCAATTGGCAGCTCTAATAGCGTGATTCTGTATCTTTATCAGACTGCAGGCAGTACCCCAAAAATGATTTAAAGTCTTTCAAGTAGAATTTAATTATATTATGTACAGCATGTACTATGTGCTGATCAACTTGAACTAAAGGTCTGGACCCAGATGCAAACTTAATCCTGCCAAATGGGACTTTCAGTTTTGAACCAGGAATACAGTGTGAGTGAAAAGACTGGACAGGGTCAAAAGACAGAGAGACAGCTGGTAGGGAGAGGAGGAGTTTGTTAGGAAAGTGGGAAACCATTGCACAGCTAAGGGGGAAACCAATATTGTAAAAGCCAGTTAGGGAGCAGGCTTGGATTTGTTTATTTTATTTCTTTGTAACACTATATTTTTTACTGCGCTTTTTATATATCCCTTGGTCATTCTTCAGAATGTTGAAAGAGGGCAGTGAATGCATAAATATCTTGCATACACCCATTTCCTCACTCACTTCGAGATGTATAAAAACTAAACTTCTCGTAAAGCCACGCACATTTTCACGTCAGCCTCACACCGTGCTTACGCACTTTTATGCTCGTTTTTGAAAACGGGCAGCACCCAGCGTCAAAGCAGTGCTAGTGTTTCTGTGTGGTTTCCGTTTCTTTCTTAGATTCGCATCCATGATGCGGGCTTTATCAAATACACCAAAATGAATGCATATTGTTTATAAATTTAAGGAAACTGATTGTAGTCCATCTGTAACAATATAATGGTGCACAGAATGGCCAAACTATTCCTAAGGAAACTACTAACCACTAGAAACTGTTTTAAGGATATTTGAAGACATCGCAAATTGAAGAATTAGAAGAGAACGCGTATTTAGAGATGATAATGACTGGCTTCTAAGTCAATCTAAGGTTATCCTCTTCGAGGTGTGTGCTGTTTGAATACTAGGATGTATACTTGATATTATCTCTATGATGAAATGCATTAGTGATTTTTTAGTAATTTTGAAAGTATGTATATTACATTTTAATAAATACTGTACAGTGTTAACTTCATTTAAGTAATGTATACTGTTAATAATTAAACATGAAGAGGCATATTGGTGCAGCGGTAGCGGTGAGCTGGCACCCCGTCCAGGTATTGTTCCTGCCTCGATGCTTGCTGGGTTTTGAAGAATTGGCATTCTAAGCTTACAGCTGCTTTAACATTTATTACAGGCGCTTATTGTGAAGCAACTGGTTACGTGTAAAAAGAAAATGGAAGGACAGGAATTGGGGTTGGTATGTTTGACAGACGTAGTATTGCTGCAATAAATTACTCCATATAGAGTCATGCTTGTCCCAGCAAGCATCTTGCAGGAGGAAGGAATAATATCTAGACAGGGCAACAGCTCATCGCTACCGCTGCGCCACTCTGACCCCACATGTTTAATATATACCTTAATGCATTTCATCATGAAAATGATATCAAGTATACATCTTAGTATTCTAAACTGCTCAGAGACTGTATTCTGTGTGGCGATCACTGCCTGCATACTCCTGGTAGGCTTAAGAGAAAGCCCTTTTCATGGCGACTTTGGTATCTGACTACTTTTTGTTTATTTTGTGCACTGTGTGACTTTCTGAACTTGAACTTTTGAGTGCCTCCGGCACACTGTACCACTCCATCAATTTCCTTTTGTTGCTTATACCACTGTGCTTTTCCTTGCCTACACTTCAATGAGCAGGACCTCCATTTCACATTTGCTGAAATTCTTTTTTAAAACGTGCTTTTGCCTTTGACTGCACGGAAGGGGCTATTTATATTGATTTGCATATTCAAATAGGCCAAATTGTGGGAGGTGTCGGGTGGGGCTGTAGGCGAGTGCATGAGCGTTAAAATTCATGTTATTTAGAATTTATAAAGGGGAAGGGTGTGGAACTTTGCTTAAACACAGTTTTAAGCAACTGATTTTTTTGTGCATATGAACATTTCTACTTTTGTCTGTACACCATGTTTTAGTGTGAATTGTACACACAGCATTATACATTAGGCCCCTACTGACAGCCAAAAATACTTATTTCATTATGTTGTTATGTACACTGTAAAATGGCAGACTGACTTTAGCATAATGAATTTGGTCTAAAAAGGGCATATTATTTCTAATATTAGTTATTCTCATAATTTTATTTTGAGTTAACACATATATTTTATTTGATTTTTTGATTGATTTTTTTTATTTGACATACATGGTCTTTGCTTTTGTGCAAAGGAAATATACATAAAAAATACATACAGATGTACCCAAATAACCTTTACTTTAACCATTTTCATTAATGCATGAAAGATTACTTTTATTGTAGAAACATTTGACTCATCAGAAAAAAACTGTCAGAATGTTTTGTGGTAATGAAATACAGGTAACTTAAAGCAGCATGTTTTTTCCACTGCTGGTACATATGGCATCATGCATGCTTAGTAAATATTTTTGCATGTTTAAGGATTATTTGCTGTGTTAATTTTCTTTATATATCTATACAAAGTCTGAAATTTCAATAAAGGTGTCTATGCTTTTGAAATCTACTATATACAGTGTGTCCATCAAAAGATTATAGATCCTTGTTGAAATTTCAGCTTTTGTTGATGTTAAATCTATACTTAGAACTGATCATGTTATGTTTTTTCACTTTAGTAAGATATTGCCTCTAAATATTTTTAGCTGAAAAAAAAAATTGATAAACTTTAAATGTGTAAAACAATTCTTAATTGCATAATTGTATATACCCCTTTTATTAATAATGCACTCTGCTTAGATTTAACCGTTGACATTGTGAAGCCTGTCCAACGATTATTAAATTCACGTCTCATCTAATAAAGTGAATCTGTTTATAAAATAAAATTAGCTATTTATGATGGATTGTTAGTAGTAAAGAGACCCTTGAGCTAAAAATACACAAGTGGGTTCTTATTGATGAACTATAGAGTAGATGAGGATTCAAAGCAATACTGAAGCTAGTGTGGACATCATTGAACATGACTGTTGTAAAGATGTGGAGGAAATACAGCATCACGTGTACAATTCAAGGATCAGGATGTTCTTCCATAATGACTGAACAAGTAGTTCACAACTCACACATCGTTGAATGAGCTGCAGAAATGTGGAACGGTAACACACCATATCCTACCTATTGCAATCACTTCACTTATCTTCTATGACTCTGAGTGATCAGGTAGAAAGTAAAGATGGAAGACCATTCTCATTCAAAAAAAAAATGAAGTAGATATAAATTTTCAGCCTGCAAAATTAAAGTCTGATTGTCTGATGAGATCACGTTATTTGGCATTCATTTCAAAAGATATGTTTGTCATCAAACCAACATAGCTCATCACCCAAAGCACACAATGCCTACTAAAAAGCATCTTGATAAACGCACTATGCTATGAGAGCTGGCTGATTCCCAGCAGAGGGCACACAGACTCTGGGATTGGATTAAATAGTTCCATATGAAGAAACTTTGCTGTACAACCTGCTACCCTTTGCTTGCAAAGCTGAAGTAAAAGAAGAATGTGATCTTTCCGCATGACAACTATCTGATGCACACATTCAACATAGTCTAGTAATGACTTTAAAAACTGGAATGGCCCAGTCAAAGGAAAGCCTTCAATCCTATGGAAAATCTATAGACTTGGTTAAAGAGAGCTGTGCACAGGACATCCATCCATTATCCAACCCACTATATCCTAACTACGGGGTCACGGGGATCTGCTGAAGCCGATCCCAGCCAGCACAGGACATATCCTATGAATTTGTCTGAAACTGAAATTTTTTCAAAAAGAAAAGTGGAATGAAGAAAATATAGATAGACTATTAGAAACCACTCCAGACAGACTTATTGCTATATTCAATATAAAATGTGCTTCCCCAAAGTATTAGTTAAAAGGTACAGTATATACAGTTATGTGATCAAGACATTGAAAACTCTGCTTCTTTTTTTCCATAATAATAATCAATTTGGTTTTCATTTATTTATTACAAAGTTTTATTTAAGGTGAGACAAACATTGGCATGACTTTTGATGAGTTTAGCATTTTACATCAAGAAAAGTTGAAATGTTGACGTTTTTAAAAAGAGGTGTGTAGACATTTAATTGTGTGCATAAATCATGCTTACTTGATTGGTGCTTCCATGTGAGAAATTTTAAATGCTTTAAGACACAGAAACTTCATAGGTACACCCAAATAATATGTCTCCTTCTTTTATAACTTTTATATTGTCACATCTGTATGTTTCATTAATATTTTTGAGGAACTGCAAGGATAGATAGATAGATAGATAGATAGATAGAATAATTTCTGCCTTGTACCTTTTCAAAGTGGTTATCTGCTTCTCTCTTAAGGTCAAGGGGACCTTTCTAACAAAAACAAAATATTAATCATTTCATTATTCCTCATCAGTTTTGCTCTCCTAAGATAATCGCCTCAGATGTTTGAATTCCTTGCAGTTCGGTCCTCCAGCTCCACTATTTCTTCATTTTTCATCTGATCCGACAACACAATAGTGGCTGTAGTACAGTGGTCTCATACTCCAGTCCTGGAGTGTGGCAGTGACTGCAGATTTTCATTCTTACCCTTTTCTTAATTAGTAACCTGTTTTTGCTACTAATTAACTTCTTTTGAATTAATTTTAATTGACTTGCTCTTCAAGACTCTGACCCCTTAATTGTTTCATTTTCCTTAATTAACAGTCAAAAAATAATAATAAGATACAAAATGAGTGAAAACATGACCATCAAACTGTGTCCATCATACAATATCTGAAAATGAAGGTCTGAAGGTCTCAGGAATGTTGATCTGCCCATGTCCCCAAAACATTTTAACAGTGCTATTAGAAAAGAGAAAATCAACAATTTGGGGAATGTATAATATTGCACAAGGAAAGCAGCAACAATCCATAAAACTAAAGAATGGGTTTAATTAATGACGACTCAACACCTAATTAAGCAACTGGTTGGAGTTGAAGGCCTTGAAATAGTTGGTCTTCTGTTGGCTCACTTACATCACATTTCTTTTCTGTTTGGGTGCCATTTAAGGAAAGAAATTAAGCAAATGAGAGAAATGATCAGAGGAGCAATCAGGAGAAAAAAATTAAAAAACAAGTACATTAAAATAAAATGAAAATGTTCATTAGCAGGAAAAACTGGTCACCAATTAACAATAAACTTCAAATGAAAACCTGCAGCCACTGCAGCTCTCCAGGACTGGAGTTTGAGATCACTGCTGTAATGCTTGAGCAACTTGAGTTCATCTTATACATTGTACTCTTATATCAAATAGAATGCAATTTTTCAGCCAAAGGCATGAAAATACTATCTCTGCCATAGTATAAACCTGAAGATGATGCAGGTTAAATACAACAGTGCATTGATTTGTGAGCTTCCTTAATAAAATTACTTCATTTAGATTAATAACATCATAACAGAAATGTGAAAATCATGAATGAAGAAAAAAAATAGAGAATTTTATTTTTCAAGTTTGAAGTGTATGGTTTATTTTACGGTTGCAGAAAAAGACTAAATGGTTCACAGTTTTCAAAAATATTACCTCCATATCAGGCCCAAAATAATTTAATTGTGTTAGAGTCTTTAATATTTTTAAACTTCAAATATAACCATATCAGCAATGTTTGCTTACTTTGTTTTTAATGAGAAAGTCATTAGCTTTTGATAATGCTTAGCTATTACATGGGGTTAGGTTGCTAGCATGTCCCTGAAAATTGCAAAGATAATGTTAGCATCCCAGTTCTCATTGCCATTATTATCTAAGATTGTGGATATCAAATAAAGTTTATCATGTTTTGTTTGGTATTTATAACATGGCAGTTCCTCTGACTTTGATTTTGGCATTCCTCCTTAACTAGTTGTATTGATAATTTTATATTTTTAAACTTTTTTCTAGCTTTTGAGAACATTCATTTCCCAATCCACCTGAATAATATATTGTTTTTACCTCTTCGCAGTTGTGTCAGAATAGAAACACAGTTCACTGTAATTAATATAAAGAAATAAGATGCTGATTTGATCTCAACCTTTCAGAAAACAATTGAACAATGCAATAGATTAAAAAAAATCCTATGAGAAGTAATACTCTTTCTAGAGAATCACAATGTTTTCCCTCAGAGAGAGTTCACTTCAACTTGTATATTTTGTATTTTTTCCTTTTTTATCCAGTAGCTGCTCCTGATGACAAAACAGACTGCCGGTCAAATGCCAGAGAGTTGTGAACATGCAAAACACTTGTACACTAAGTCACATTTCCTGCTACTTGAAGTAAAAAAAAAAATGTCATATACTGTAGATTGAAATAATGTTAGAGAAAATAAATTATGTAAGCATAGAATGACAAATATGTACTCAGTAATTATAGTATGTTACAGTGAAAACAACCTCAAAGCTGCATTATCTGTACATTATAGCGATTCAGTATACAGTAATTTATCAACAAAAATCCAGACCTGCCTTCCATCATAGTCCGAAGCAGCCAACAATCTCACAATGATATGTTTAAAAAATCTGAATTGCAATTACAATTGCAACTAGTAACCAATAATAGGACATTAATCAATGCAATTTTTACATTAGCTAAATCAAATGCTGAAGCACCTCAAACCGATTGGACAATGTTCTTACCTATATGATATTGCAACGTGCTTTTAAAAAACCATGTATTTAATGTTGTCTACTAACGCTAGTAATTGTGTTCTATTATCATCATCCATTTTGAATATGCCTAATTGTTAGAAAAAAAATATTTAATAACCAAAAAGGTGTCAACTGACTTTTTGTAGTAGTTAAAAAAATGTAAAATGCTTTAACTTTCAAGTCAGTTGACTAAGTCCCCGGACACACATGAATGTTATACCATTGGTACATTTTCCAACTTGTTGATACTGGTGCAGCAAAACAAGCAGTGCAGAGCCATCTAGAATGACCTTCTGTTGCAGTGCTTTCTTTGTGGGCATTTTGTTCTCCCGTTGCTCAAGTGATTTTACTCTGAAGACTTACTGTTAAACTAAATGGCCAATTTTATCCAGCCATACATGATGGACCAGCATCCCTCTCAGCTTTGGTTTTTATTTTTTATAAATATCTACTCTTATTCATGCAACACTATAACATGTACTCAAGTTGAATGAATAGAAAAGTGGTTGGATTTTTATGAATTAATATTTTAAATTTTGTTATTTACATTGACTGTTATTACTAAATCATGTGTGTGTTAAATAAATTAAAAAAAAAATTCAGTAAGTTTTCCAGATACCACAAAAAAAAACTACCTGCACTGGTAGAAGTTTATTAGAACATCTACATAATATATTTATGTTATGTTAAACTCAAAAATGTGAGACACTTCTCCCAACCAGATATTATTGTTTATACTCATACCTCTTCAAGATTCTGGACCATTTTTTTTACAACAAAAACAACTTAAAACTTGGAAAATAATTATTTTTAGATCCAGTGGTAGGACTCTAACACAACTATTGAAAATGTAATTCTGTGTACCTATAAGTTTTATTACTACTAGAAACAAGAAAGAAATATGATTAATAGTTTTGTAACATAATCAGGATAGATTTCAAAGGTGAATTAAGGAGCACTGTAAAAAGAAAAAATAGATATGTTAGATGCAAAGGCATCCAAGTCAATTTCTATATTTCAGAAAGAACATCTGTTTTGTATGGCTTCATTGAAAGATAATTTTGTACAATTAAGTCATCACGTTTTTCAGTTTACTAACATAAGAACTGCAATATGCTCCTATCCAGCGTTCTATATCATTTCTCCTATAAAATATTCATTGTCAGAGCAATGAAAGGAAAAATAAAAAATTACTTTGGAATACAGTGTAATGGAATGCTGGAGTATTGAAAAAAAAAATAAAACATTCTTGTGCAGTAACCAATGACTAAAAAATACATTTTTGTCATCAAATTGATGGATAAATTGCTTCAATTAACACACCTTGGGGCCACACTGGAATCACTGGCAACAGTTGATTGACACTGTAATGTGCCATGTGACCAGTGGTTTTTGACGATGCTTAAAGAATGAATACAAGAGAACTAGTGCAGGGTTGTTCTTGGAATTTAGCCAGTAGTTTGCATGATATAATAATATCATAATGGACAAAATTAATGCTACATGAATTCAAATCAAAATGCTGTAATAAGTTTTTTTGATATTAAAAAAAAGCATGCACCCCATGGATATTTTCATCTTTTATTGTGATACAGTGCAAAATCAAAATGTGGTTAATAAGATTTTTCTTGCCTTTGATCAGCACTAGAGCTGCATAACGAATAGGCAAAATCAGAATTCTATACATCTTTACAAACTAATATAAATAAACTAAATAAAAATAACAACTGCATTAGACAAAAAAATCTAATGATTAAACTTTTTCATCTTCCATCCATTAAATACTTAAGATCGTTAACTTCTTTAAGCTCACTTTTAGAAAACTATAAATAAGTGCTAACTAAGCCTTACTCATATGCTTACCTTGTTTCTAGTCTTGTTTGAGATTACTGATACATTTGCATGATTTTATTATTTTTTTATTTTATTTTGATTGATATTTTTACATAATTTACCCAACAATTTTATCTTTCTAAAATATTTTGCCTTTTGTTTCAAGGAGAAACTGTGCAGCTTCACGTGGAAAGATCTTTCCCTGGCAGTGGCAATGTCACAGTTAACTGGAATATTCAAGGACCTCGTGTACAGCAAAACTTTATAAATGTGTCTGGGGTGCTTTTCTTTTCAGAGGTATGGAAAAAATAGAATAACTGTCTTGAGAATTCAATTACACAAATGTTTTTTAGTGTACTGCAGGATTCTTTTGGTAAAATCTAAACATTCATTTTCACACCCACATACAATGGGCTTGCAGGAAGATGCAGGTTATTATGGCAGGAATCAGTCTTAGACTGAATACCAGGTTATTACAGGATGTACACAAACATTGTCATGCAGAACATTTACACTGCTGCATGTTACAGTAAATAGATGAACTGTTAGATGAAGCAGTAACTTTTTGTGAAAATTTACAGTTATGTATTTCTTTTAAATGAACGTTTTGAAGTCACTCTGCAAAAGGGTCCAAAAATATATATTTTGACTATCAGGGGATGTTTCAGCACCTCAAACTTAGACATGACCTCAGTGACACAAGTCCCAGTTCGATAAAAAGGTCTATTTCGCACAAATACCTCAACAAGGCCTCTTTATATAGCTGCACCAGCTATCGCACAACTCTTCTTCCTTTCCTCAGTCTCTCTCTTCTCCTCTTCTCCTCCCAGGTGAGTTCTGCCCATCCTCCAGTTCCAACTCCAACTTGCCTGGGTGAGATGGGGGGACTCCTTTTATTAGATTAGATTAATTTTGCTAATCCCAAGGGGAAATTCAGATGAATACAGTAGCAGAAACATAAAAATTCAGGATACAGACTCATAGGACAAATAATACAGCCAATCTATTGATAAGTAAATAAATAAATATAAGCTTAATGAGTATGTCTTAGACCTGTGAGTACTTTCAGTGCTAGGAGAGGGTTCATTAGTTCATCTCAGTCTCAGATAAAGGTCCCATAAAAAAGGGATTATATTAGCCTGCATTGTCCCCTGGCCACACCAACAGGAACCAACAGGGCTGTGCTCCTGGATTCCAATTCTCAGCATGTTCCGTGAGTACCCAGCTGGGTATCCAAGCCCAGAGATGCTGCCACCTATTGGAACAGGGAAGAAAGTACAAAAAAGCTCTTCTCTCCTCCTGGCCAGCTAAGGACCCTTATTCCATCTTTGCCAGGACACTAGCCAATGCATTGTATAAAAAATTCAGCGACGAGATAAGACTTTTTTTCCCAGAGATTTTATCAAGTCCCGCAAGACGAGACTTTTGCCATGAGATTTTTTTCAACTCACGCCCTCCTCTCAACCATATTCAAACACTCCTATGGTCCACTCACCTCTCATTCGTGTGAATGTTTTTGTCAAACACAGTCCCTGCGCTGTTACCTCTTATAAATGTTTACGTTTTCCTCATTTAAAGTCGTTTAGGAAAAGTCCTCAGTTTCATCTTTAAAGATGCTTTTCTGGACAGTATTTTTAGACGTACAATCTATTCATTTAATTCGATGTAGTCCTTTTGTGGACAATAATTTATATGTTCTAGATGACACATCAACGTCTAAGCGAAGAAGAAAGAACAGCACGTTGAAAAGAGCCCCAAAAGCATTGGAGAGAAAATAATTCAAAAAAGAATAATAATAATCTAAGTGCAAGTTCGGAAAATAAGGAAAGTAATAATCAGCCTGGACCAAGTGGAGTCGAAACCTAGCAGGTCCATGCAGGGTCGTAAATGAAAGACAAAGAGTAGAAGACAAAGTAGAATGTCATAAAGCGGTTCAAAAACGTTGGCGCAATACACATGCAGAGCAGGTTAGAGATTATGAAAGTATCAAAATTCGAAAGTCTCTAAAAACTGATAGTAAAGATCGCATTAGCACTAACAAACAGAAACTATTACTCTGTGAAATAATGGAACAGCGAAAAGAGATTGAATATATGGATATAGATGATATGGCAAAAGTATGTAGATATTGTTCGGCTTTAAAGTTTAAGCTGGAGATTTGTAGATCATCTAATTCATGTTGTCATCAGGGAAAAGTAGTGTTTTGTCCCAATGAAGAGGCGTATTCACAAGAATTCAAAGATTTGTTGTTTGGTGAAAGTGAAATCCACAAACACTACAGGCAAAATATCTGAATCTACAATAATCTGCTTGCGTTCACAACATTCAATGCTCAAAACGTAGATTTACACAATTCAGGACCATACACTATGAGAATCTGTGGTCCCGCAACAATTAAAGCTACTACAAGTTTAATTTCAAAGAAACCACAATTTGGTCAGGTTTATATTTATGATCACGAAGATCAGACGTTTTAGAAATTCTACAGCCAATAATGGATATAAATCCATGCATCCAAAAGTATCGCACTTTACACAAAATTTATTTACAAAACAAAGGCAAAGAAGGTTTCTTGGATTTCTATATGAATCCGAAAGATCATGGTCGCATTTATAATAAACCAAAATATGACGAATTGTCAGCAATAATAGTTTCGAAAGATGGAGATATCAAAGACAGAAGTTTAAAAAGTGTTTGCATGTTAATCTCAAAGCCAAACAGAATGAAAATGTATAACTCAACGAATACCTCTAACGCAACATGAAACATAATTTTATTTCAATTTATTATGTTTTACTATTTTTAACTATGGTTAATTACTCATTGTAATGTAATATAGTTCTGTTATGCATATGTAACAGTTCCCATGAAAATAACAATCTGTTTAAATTGTACATCCGCTTACCCATACGCGAGTGGCAGAGACGCAAAGTGGCTGGCACATAGAGCCTGCCCGGGAGTTGGCGAGTGAATATATATATATATATATATATATATATATATATATATATATATATATATATATATATATATATATATAAAGAGAGAGAGAGATTTTTTTTAAGTCAATAGATCTTTTGGAGAGTGGCAAGTGAACTCTCAATCTACTTGAGCCACTCTGATTAAACAAAGACATTCCTATGCTTAATCATCCTATAGATTATAGAAAGTACCTAACTATGTTACAAACGTAAACACTTATGACAATGCCAGACTTATATCATCTTTTAGGTTATTCTGGAAAATATCCTTTATTCCATAATACCAATGTATATATGTGAGTATACATACAGTATGTATAAAACTGGTTTTATTTATAAACAAAAATATATAAAAATGTATCTATAAAAATATGTTAAAATAATTTCCTTCATGCGTACTTAATCATTTAACCTTCAAACAGAATTTATTGTGTTACTATGCTAGCATACTAGCTTTACTATTTTGTAATAGAGCTTTGGCTACTATTGTTCCATTATGGAGGTTTATTTATTCTGCAGTTAACAGTAATTTTTAAAATATATTCAGAAATCCATAAAACATAATTGTTAATTTGGCAATCCAAAACAGCTGAGCAAGGCCAATTTAAAACAATGGTCAAAAACGACTGGATAAGGTTTTTAAAGGGGTGTCAAAAAAAAAAAATGTTTGTGGTACTAGAGAGGCAAGTGACACTACTGCCATTTTGGTAGCTATGGATTTAAATGCCAAAAGTCCCACCACCTGTAACCAATTAATTTTGATAATATAGAGAGAACAGCTATTGCCATTAAAAATGATAGTATCTGATTTCTCTGCCTAGATAGTGTAAATGTCTGTGAGTCTTTATTCCGCTGGCTGGAGTTTCTTCTTTTTTACAGTTCACTTGTACTGAATAAATATGATTATTCTGTAAGTCAATATGACCCTTTTGAATTTACTCTCAATTTATTTCTTTACTGGGGAAAACAGTATGTTCACTCCAGCTTTCCACTAAGATGAAATGTATTTAAATATTTTTAAATTCTATGTTTCTTATCTGTTTAATTTCTAAAACAGAAAAATGTTTAAATGTGCAACATGCTCAGTAGTCCTGGTCAATGGAATTAACAAGGTAATACTCAAACTATGGAGCTGCAGTAGTTGGCTCTTCTACTTCACAAGTCAGTTCCTGCCCAGTCACTTTGTTTGGAGTCCATGTCCACGTAGTTTTTTGTTTTTGTTTTGGCTACTCTGGTTTACTGACACATCTAAAAGACATTTGTGCTAGAGATGTTTAAGAAGTGTCAGAAGACTCCTTTGTTGTGTGAATATATGGTTTTCATACTAGATTCTTTGTTACTAAGAAAAGAATAATGTGTATTTCTGTTAGGTTTAGAACTCTTCACCTGTGATGGTCAGTTTTGTAGTCATGACCTGTAATAATTGTTTCAAGGCAGGGCCACACTGAGTTTGTTGACCTCTTTTGCAAGTCACTTTGAAAAAAAGTGTTTGCTAAGTGTGTAAATGTAAATATAAATGTAGAGTAATAAGTGGCTTTAAATTGTTGACCTTGTAGCAATAAGTGTTGACAGTAGGTGTCTGTGTGTGTGTGTTTGTGCAAATGGGTTCACTGACTATGGTAACAGTCTTTTCGCGTTTTCCTTGGTTTTTACGAACAATTATGTTTGAAAAATGAATAAGTACTACTACTAGGTTTGTATTAAAAAATCTGATATCTTGGGTATAAACCTCACTGTAAAAAGCATGTCCTCAGTATACCAGTATCTAGGAGAATATTTATATATAATTTAACAGACCTATTAATTATTACTGTACATTACTTTTAGGGTACTTTGAATGCTACTATAACTGTCAACCTCCTAGATGATGGGATCCCTGAAGAAAGAGAAGAATATAGAGTTGTTTTGTCAAATGTCATCACTAAAGGTAAATCTGAAAAATGAACAGTATTTGTTGGGAACAAGTCACAGATATACAGTAATGTGTTTTCCAATAGCTACTCACTGGACTGTTAAATACAAGTCCACCCGCTGGAGCATATCCACTGGTTTTTGGGGTGACTCTGAAAAAGTAATTTAAACTAACTTTTCTCATGTTATATAAATTTGGAAACGAATTATATGAGAATGATTATGTAACAGCAACAAAGAGAGCTCAAGAACAAGGAATAATTGATAGGAACTAGCATTCATACATGTAAACATTTTAAAGAACTTAATTTATTCACATCTATTGTATTTCAGCCTAATACACTGATTCCTATTCATAGATTATATATGCTATTACATCAAAACATGTCCACTTCTACTGGCTATACCTCAAATTGAATAAGACGTAATATTGTTCCTCTCTTTGAAGAGTAAAGAGCACATAATTAAGTTTGCTTTTCCCTCAATAACCTGAATCGAGAGTTGCTTCTTAGAAGGTTTATGTCTGTGGTGTTTCCATAGCAAAAAACTCAACAAGTTTTGGATCAGCATTTATACTGCTTTTATGCTTTCATTGTTAAATAAAATTGTTTCAATACACTTTATTGAAAATATACACAATTTCCGAAAATACATTCAACATTTTAGAATCATATTTTTATTTGGTTTCAAGGTTCCAACATGCAAGGTTCCCACAAGCCTCCACGAAGGGGAGGAGTTGATCCTAGTTCCTTCCATCCTCGTTGACCACCTTACGAAGTATTTGTTTGCGAGTCTGATTGAACCTCTCAACCAAGCTGTCGGTTTGAGGATGATATACCGCGGTCTTTAGATGCATTATTTTAAGTGACTTGGCAGTCTCCTTGAATGTCTCTGAGGTAAAGGGCGTCCCTTAGTACGTCAGGACTTTCTAAGGGATGCCGACGTGCAAAGACCCCTAGTAATTCCCGTGCGATGGCTTTAGAAGTAGCTGAGCGCAACGGAACAGCTTCGGGGTATTTGGTAGCATAATCTATGAGGACTAAAATGTACTTGTGTCCTCGGGCTGAGGGCTCTAGGGGTCCAACTAAATTGACCCCAATTCTGTGGACGGGAACATAAATCAGGGTAATAGTAATGAGAGGAGCACAGTCCTTCCTAGGAATTTGTTGCAATTGACACTCCGGGCAAGAAGTGCAAAAATGATGAACCTCCTCATTAATTCCTGGCCAATATAAGCGGAGCTTGATCTGCTCCAGGGTTTTCTCGGTGGCCGTGTGCTAACTCACAGACCTGCTGCCGGAAGGTCCTTGTGATTAGCAGTAGCCTTCTCTCCTGCCCATCATGCTCTGCTACGTGATACAGAAGGTCGTTTTCTAACACAAAGTGAGGACCCTGTGGCATCAACTGGTTAGTGCGCTGGCCATTGACCAGGACCACTGCATTTTTGGTAAACTTCAGGGAATCGTCATTGCACTGCTCCCTTTTAAAAGAAGCCGGCATCTCTCTAAATTGAAACTGCAAAAGGGAGATAGGGTCCGGGCCGACCTCAAGGGGCATGGTTTCCTCTCGTTCTGTCTCGGCGCTGGTGGATGACGTATTGGCACGCGACAGCCGACTGGTTACATGGCTTGGAGGCAGCTTGAGACGACTCATCCCCGTCTGTAACTAGGCCTAAAGTTCAACTCAGAAGTGGTATGTGTCTCACCACTTTTAATTTTAGACCAGTCCCAACCCAGTATCACTAGATGTGGTGGATTCAGAAGGATGGCCACGGTTAGTTTCCGTACCGATCCTCTGTGACTAATGATACAAGTGGCGGACCTGTACCAGCGGATTTCTCCGTGGACACAGGCTATACTGGTCTTAATCCTTAACCACTGTTGCAGCAGCACAAACCAGCGGGCAACAATGGTAATATTGCTACCAGAACCGAATAAGGCTGTGGTCTTATACCCGTTTACGATCACCACACCTATGTGTGGAACCACCAACTGGTTAGTCAGAGCACACCAACCCCTCCTCCCCCTCCACCTGCATCCCTTCTCGCTTCCAAGCAGTTTGCATGCCCGCGACTCTGGGGACGTCGGCACAAGCTCCAGGTTGTATGGGGGGGCTAGGTCTTGGGACGCACTCCGGCTGAGTTCGACAAAGGGACGGTTCTGCTCCCTCAGATTGTGAGGCCGTCTTTTGTGTCTCAAGAAGCTCTATGAGCTCTGTCAGGTTCTTAAACTGCTTACCCCAGACCGGCTGAGTGAAGCCATGGGGAAGCGCTTTCAGGAGCAGATAGACTACCTGCTCTATTATTTGGTAGGGCTTGTTCTCATGCGGCCATAACCACTGCCCTAACATTGCCCTGAAGGACCAGGCTTGTTTGTGGGTTGGCTGCTCCAGTTTCTTACCTTACTCACCTGCCAGTCTGGGGCACCCCTAGGTGGCAACTGGGCATCTGGTCTCACAGGGAGGCAGGCACTCTCCTCCAAGAGAGCATAATAAGCCCCTTTTGCCTCCTCACTCTGGAGCAGCCCAACTCTGTGAGCCCCTCCTGCACACTCCCTGGCCTCTCTAGGTTGCCTAGTTAAGCATTCTGGGAGCGGAGCCTGTATCGGGTCTCGTCCAACCATGGGACACCCTCCCCGCCTGAAAACTCAGCCCCGGTACACTCCCATCTGGTTGCATTGCAGGTCCTGTCCCCTTCTCTTCCGGGACTTCTCCATCCTGCCGGATACGCCAATGTCACAAACTCGACTCAGAGTCATAGAAAGGTTTGGGGCAGCAACCCGTGTATTTGGTTTCCTGGCTGCAATGTCGTAAAGTGTATACAGCACTGATGTGCACAAAGCCGAGTCCAAAACAGAACTGTGGGAATAGGGAAAAGGTGGAGGTTTTTAATGGGGAAGACAGAAAGTGAGATCAAAGGGGTCGGGCTCATGAAGGTCTTTGGCCATAGGTTCGAGCCTGGACATGACATCACAGGGGCCGGAGCTTCATATGCTCGGTCCTGAAAGAGACGTCAAGAGGGCCAGGTGGAATCTCCCGTGAATGGTCTGCATGAAAGGGAGAAAAAGAGTCAGTGCACTCTGCCACATCCCAGTATGACCTGGAACTGCTCTTATTTACTTTAGCTTCCTCCCGTGCGGAAGTATGTGACAACATAGAAACCTGTTAGCTTACATAACACAACTATTCCATGAAAACATGTATCAGCGCAATTAGGCAATCTTTGCAATGTCTTGTAGTTCTATTGCAAATACACTCTACAGTTGGCAGTCATAGAATTATATTCAGTGGAGTACTTTATCATATTAATTGGTGTCTCAGGCTGTACCCCTTCAAGCAGCACTCAGATACAATTTTAGAAATGTCAAGTGGGATTTAAAGATGTTTTGTATGGTCTAGGTTTAGTCTCACTAATCAAGGTAATCTGTTTAAATTTGAAACATTCCCATCAAAGCACAATGTCAAATACTGCGGTCAGTAAACAAAATAAGTAGGTGTACAAGTAAAATTAGATGTCAGTGGTGCTAAAAAGACCAAAGCTACTGCAGCAGCCATGTTCTTTCTTAATTGATGGCTTCCATGCTGGACAGCGGGCCTTTGTCAGTTTGACTTCCAGTTTCCAGACATGCATCTACAAAAGATGGTCCTAAGGAATTGTCCGGGGCTCTTTCCAAGTTCTTACTTTTGCTTGTACTCATAACAATTCTTTGGATCAGGACTTTGGCATAAACAGCTTTCTTTTATTTATTCATTATGTCTCGTTTAAAGGTATCTCATCTCTACCAGTACACTAACCACAGTTTGTACTGTTTGCTGTGCTTTATAGGGAAGCACATAGCACTGCAATCCTGTGGCTCGGTTTTCCAGTAAAGACACCAAGAAGTTGTGCTGTGCATTCTTCTGCATACTGTATGGGGGCACATATACTCTGCCTTTTAAAATAGTAAAATAAGGTTTAGTTAACAAGTCAGTGATCCCGAGAATGAAGAACAGGCAGATAGTCATAAACATTATATTGATTAGGTAATTTACTGAGGCAAAAGCAGCACATGGCAAAGGAATTGCAGGTAAACCTAAGCAGAATTTAGACTTTGGACAAATTGTGGCAAAAAATTTAATATTTTTTAAATGTAAAGTTTTATATATGGAAGGTAAAAATGTTAAATTTCAATACACAGTGGGAGGTTTAAAATTAGGAGATATGCCTTATCAAAAAAACTCAGAAGTAAGTCATAGTGAACTCTTCACTGTCTACGTCCACACAGTGTACAGAAGTGATTAAAAAGGCTAATAGGACATTAGGGTGTACAGTCTGATGTATGGAGTACAAGTCAATGGAGGTTTGCTTAAGATATATACAGTGAAGCATCTTTGGAGTAGTAAATGTAATATTTGGTCTGCATACTACAAAAATAAATATAGTTGAGCTAGAGGAAGTCGAGAGAAGAGCAACTAGAGAGCTCGGGGACTGTGAGGTATAAGCTATGAGGAAAAACTTAAGGAACTGAACATTTTCTAGTTAAACAAGTGACATGACTGGTGTTTAAAATTATGAAAGGAATTAGCTTGGTGAATCACAGCTGTTTTATGATCATGAGTCCTGTAAACAAAACACAGGAATGCAGACAGAAAGTTGTTAAGAATAGTTTGTGCACAAGTGTTAGAGTATTTTCGTAACGCAGTGAACCATAGACCCATGGAATAAGTTACTGCATACTATGGTAGAAAGTAGGCCTTCAAGGATCTTTAAAACTCCACTTCATGATATTATGTGAAAAGAACTACCAAGCATTGTTAAGCTGAATGTTCTGTTTGCTTTCACCATATTAAATGCTTCTACTGTTAACAAATGCAAATGACTGCAGTTCAGCATCATTGTATTCAAATTCAAATGCAAATTATAATCCTTCATAAATTTTGAATGTTTACCAGTTATGTATAATAAATTAGCACTAGTATAATTGTGATCAGCCTTTCCAAATGTTGTGCATAATTATTACCAAGAACCCCATCAAGTGTCAGATTCTGCACAGCTTCTGATGCTACTTGGATAGTCTACTGCTCCCATGGCTTCACATATTTGGCAATTAAATAAAATGTGAAAAAGATCTGGGACTAAGGAATTTAAATGTAGTGGGTATTTTTTTTTATGTATAATTTCACATGATATATTTTTGTTGTAGAATGTTTCTCATCGTAATTGAATTTGCTGCAGCATTATTTCTCCACTATTTTGTGATGTGTATAAAATCTTTGTGAACAGTGCAAGAAGAACACAGACAAACTGTTTAAATGGCTCTGCCACAAGTAAAAATGTTGGTAAACTAATTTTAAACTGTACTAATAAATTAACCTGTGTTTGCGTTGTCTATTGGAGGTGTTCATCCTACAGGTGCAGCTGCTCTTGACAAGCAGGGTTTTGAAGCTGTCCTTACCGTAGAGGCTAGCGATGAGCCTTATGGAGTTTTGAAGTTTGCTCCTTCCTCAAAGATGATTTTCACAAGAGAAGAAAACAAAACCCTTCAGCTCTTCATTACCAGGGAGTTTGGATCCCTAGGTTAGTACTAAACATACAGTTATTGCAAATTCAATTAGATTTATGGCCACCAGATAAAAATGCAAAATATATATTTATACTTAAAATAATTTCTTGTGGGGCGGCACGGTGGCGCAGTGGTAGCGCTGCTGCCTCGCAGTTAGGAGACCTGGGTTCGCTTCCTGGGTCCTCCCTGCGTGGAGTTTGCATGTTCTCCCCGTGTCTGCGTGGGTTTCCTCCGGGCGCTCCGGTTTCCTCCCACAATCCAAAGACATGCAGGTTAGGTGGATTGGTGATTCTACATTGACCCTAGTGTGTGCTTGGTGTGTGGGTGTGTTTGTGTGTGTCCTGTTGGCACCCTGCCCAGGATTGGTTCCTGCCTTGTGCCCTGTGTTGGCTGGGATTGGCTCCAGCAGACCCCCGTGACCCTGTATTTGGATTCAGCGGGTTGGAGAATGGATGGATGGATAATTTCTTGTAGTGATGTAAATACGTATTGTAGACAATTAGTATATTTTTTCTGAGCAATTATATTTTTTAAAAACAATAGATTTCATTTGAATTACATGAATGTCACTCTTTATCATAAAAAAATAGTGAACAATTAAATAATTTTCTTAGAGTACAGGTAAGTAATTAATACTATGCATAGTCTAGTAAACTTTAAATATTTTTTATGCTGTAGGGATCCTCTGACAATAAATGCTGATAAATAAAAAAGCACAGAATTTATTTTAATTACTTGTTATTAATTTGTATTTATCACCAGGAGCTATAAATATTACGTATGAAACTGTGAAAGGGTCTCTCCAACCACTGAACATGACTGAGGTATCTCTAGCTGAACCGGGACTTGACTTTCTACCTGTTTCTGGATTTATAGTTCTACAGCCAGGACAAACATCAGCAGTCATCACTGTTACAATTCTAGAGGTACTTTTATACCTATTATAATTAAACAGTATACCCATTGTGAACGCTGGCCCCGGCACAGACAGACGGACAACATTTTTTCACCCATCACACTGTTTATTTACAATATGTACAAGTTATATATTCATGCACTCACGAAACCCCAGTGCCTTCAGCACCGAATCCCCCAAAAGTCCAGGGCCCACAGTCACTGTGCCTTTCCTCTGGCCGCCTCCTGTCCTTTCTCCAGCTCCGTCTTCTGCCTCCCGACTTCCACCAATGACTGGAGGGAGGCGGCCCCTTAAATAATGCCCCCGGATGAGCCCCAGGTGTTTCCAGCCTCTTCTCCTTAGCCACGCCCCAGCGTGGCGGAAGTGTCGGCTGCTTTCCTGGCGGCTCTCCGGGCGCCACACAAAGTCTTCCCCCCGGCACTTCCTGGTGTGGCGGAAGTGCCGGGCTCCCGGGATAATTAGGCACCGGGGCGCCGCCTGGCGGTGGCCACGGGTCCCTACAGGGCTGGGCTTCCAAGCCCTGTACCCAGGCCCCTGCCTAACCAGGACGGACGCCCCCACTCAGTCTGGAGGAGGTACACGCCCTCCTCCGGTCTTCCAAGGCGTCCCGGCCGGGCTCCATCCCCGGCCAAAGACCACACAGGGTAAACCGGCATCGGCGCCGCCTGGCGGTGACCACGGGTCCCTACAGGGCTGGGCTTCCAAGCCCTGCACCCGTGGTCCCCAATATAACCAAGACGGACGCCCCCTCGCGGTCTGGAGGAGGCACAAGCCCTCCTCTCCTCCTAACCCTAACCCTAACCCTAACCACACCATCCATCCATTATACAACCCGTTATATCCTAACTACAGGGTCACTGGGGTATGCCGAAGCCAATCCGAGCTAACACAGGGAACAAATCCTGGGCAGGGTGCCAGCCCACCGCAGGACACACACACACACCCACACACTAGGGACAATTTAGAATCGTCAATGCACCTAACCTGCATGTCTTTGGACTGTGGGAAGAAACCAGAGCACCCTGAGGAAACCCACGCAGACACGGGGAGAACATGCAAACTCCACGCAGGGAGGACCCAGGAAGCGAACCCGGGTCTCCTAACTGTGAGGCAGCAGCGCTTCCCACTGCGACCACCATGCCGCCCTACCAAAAATATACGGTATCATATTTTATTATCCATTCAGATGAACAAATATGTGATGAGGCTAACCTAACTGGTGTATGGTAAAACAGGACAGAGATAAAGAGTTGGGCCACCTTGAAGGTGTACCCCATATATTTGTATTATATAATTAATGTAATTTTGTATGAATATTTGGTATAAAAATATAATACTGTAATTAAAAATAGTGTTATGTCCATATATGCATTTATTCAGTGTAAAATCACTGATTTTTTTCCTCATCATGTCGAGAGGACAAGAATATTCTAAAGGTGCATGGCTAAAATAACATCAGTCTATCACTGACACATTCACACACCAGGCTAATCTTCACTCACTAATCCTACTAAAAGCAGGCCTTTTCACTCTAGAGATGAAATGGAGTATTTAAAATATGAACACCAGTCTAAACATAGCAAGTTCTCGGACACTCCAAATTGAAGGCATTTCAATTAACAATGAAACAGTGGGTCTTATACAGTTAGGAGACAACGTATCTGCTGCACCACTGTATTGGGCTGCTTTATTTTTTTTCCGTTTTTTTTAAACAAGTTGGATTTCAAACCACAAAAAAAAAGCATTTTAATTTTGAAATAAATCCAGAGTTACAATTTGGTACTATTCTACGAAAGTGTAAAAACAAAAATATTTAGCTTTTAAAAATGTGAGGGCAGTGTGCTGTCTTATTTCAGTAGTATAGTACTCTTTTTTTATGGTTAGTGGAGTACTGCCAACATTAATCTGAATAGAATTTCAAATTTTAAATTCTAGAACCCATAATAGATCTTACCCACCCATGCGTGTCATCTGACTAGCATTGCATTAAGCCCTTACCCCTTCATACCAGACACCTTATCTTCACCTTCGAGGTTTTACAATGTTTTCAATGTTTATAAACTTATATTTTTTTCCCATTTGTTATGTAGGATGAGGTGCCTGAATTGGCAGAAATCTTCCTGATAAATATTACTTCAGCAGTGCTGATCACATACCATCCATCTGTTGCCTCTCCCCACCTTGGTAAGTCAAGTGTATTCCAAAGTACTTGTAATCACATTAACATTTGATTGACTTGCTGTTACCTGCAAATACAAGTCTGAATTCTTATGTAAAGGCTAGTAATGATGAATAAGCATATTACAGAAGACGAACAAAACTCATTTAAATGTTGGCATATAAATTGATGGTTAAATGACTCTTTAGTATCTATAAATCAGATATTTAAAACTCATTGCATGACCTCTGCTTAATATGCATTTGTAAAATGGACAACAAAAAGCACACCTTAGGCACCATAATTTAATAAGCTTTGTTGTTGACTGAAGAAATGCACAGTCCACAAAATGAAATGTGGGGGCATGAACCAGGTCAGCCTTTTCAATATACACAATGCACTCAAAAATAAACAAGCACTTGATGGCGTAATAAGGTATAACAAAGTGAAGAGCAGTAAAGCAAAACAAACTCGGAGTGGTTTAATGCTCTCTCAGGCGGCCAGTATTTGGACAGGAGCTTCGTTCAATAGTCATTTTGCTCCAGAATGAGATACAGCATTCTGGGATCATCTCAATTTTATAGCAGGGGGACAGGAAGGGGCGCATTCAGTTTCCCTCTGTTTTGTCTTGGTAGAATTCTCTATTACTCTACTTTCTCCTTTTGTATTATTAATGTGTAACCTTTGTCAGAATGCCTCAAATCTCACAGACTTACCACTGTTTATAAGGTATTGTAGTATATAGCTTCTCCCCACATTTCCTTCCACATCTATATCCTCAGGCTATTAAGTGAACTAACAGACAAGCTTGAGATAAGTTACACTTTAAGTAATGTATCAGTGATAATATTCATAAATAATAACAATAAGCAAAGTACAAGTGAATATTGGCAACCATACAACCTGATAAATGCTGATATGTAGTTTTAGGTGGCACACAGTCTTGTTTGTTACTTAAAATGTCTCTAGTTAAGGCATCATTTTTGGTCAGCTTTCTTCAGAACAGGCTGCATGCCTGTCTCAATATGGTTGCTGAGCTGTGCTGCTCATTGTGTTGTCCTTTTCAGTTCATGGTGTGTGAAATGCTCCTTCATCAGATGGTGTAAGAGAGAGAGAGGGCGGGGTAAAGCAAGCAGATTTATAGACTCTCTGTCCAAACCCTACCGCCAATAGGGTGTTGTGGTACTTAATGGCTTCTGATTTAGAATCAAACAGGCAACTGTAGACTAATAGAATTATGGTGCAACACAATGGTTTCACACCTGCCCCCAATACCATTTGTTAAGGTAAAGCTTGCCAGCTAGGTAGCTGATCTCCATGCGGTGGTTGATTGAGAGAGTCCTGCAGAGAATCCCTTGCCAGACTGGTTTTAGGCACTTCCCCCAACCCTGTCATAAAACTACAAAGACTCAGCACTAAGAATGTTGGAGAGGGATCCTTAATAATCAAACCATTGCTGTTCTTATCAATGATATAACATTAATGTCTAAGTTACAAACAAAGACCTACAAAATATTTATCAACTTGAATACAAAATTCCACATCACAACACCCTCCATTGGTGGTTTCTCAGGGTTGTGGGAGAAAAAGGAGCATGATCTTGTCGGCAGCAGCATACCCTTGTGTCCCAAAGTAGTACTGCTAATCTTGGATGATCCCGGAAGGGAAAACTCAGACATCTTTACTCAGTAAAGATGTTTGTCTTGAATATTTCATTCATCGAAATTTGATGTGTGATTTAAGTGTTTCCTCAATTTTTTGAGCAGTGTATATTTATATAGTTTACGTTTAGGAGAATTTTTCAACAAGAGGAATAAGTATTGTGATTTTATATTGAATTTTGAAAGTCATTATAAATAGATGGTAGAATAAAAATAAATATATCATTTTTTTTTTTTAATTTTATCAATCTGGATATACATTTCCTTGACTGAAATCAAAGTATTTTTTGTTTACTGTATATGTTTATTTTTAGTTTTGTCTAAAATGAAAGGCATTAAGATGCATTAATCTATGGTAGAGGATTTAGTAAACTGTTCAAAATCTCCTGTACCTGAATTCATATTTTTAATCAATAGTGGTTCTAAAGATAAACAATGTCATGTTTTTCTTATTCTTTCATTGTCCTCAAAAAAACTAATAATGTATTAGTTATTTGTACATTACTGACACTTTCCCATACAGTAAATATTTACATCTTTTCCTTTTACTCTTTTTTTCTCTGATTATTTCACTCTTTCTCTTTTCATTGTGTTTACACTGCCTGCTCGTGTGGTTGACAGTTGTTTTTCTTTACAGATTGAAAGGTAATGTCTGCAACATTGCAAAATAAAAAAGATGTGCATTTTACATATCCTGTCTTTTTAATAAACTGATTATAGACTGATGATATATGAAAGGTTTAATGCTTTTTGCAGCTATATTACTATTTTTTTCCATGTAGTACATAGCCTTTGATTGACTTATTAAAATTTACTTAATTAATATATACAGTATGTATATTGCAAATAAGACAGTGATTAAATTCCCTGACTCCTCTGTAATGACTACACAGTGAAGCATGTGCTCCTCTGCTAGCACCAAATATTCTGTTGGTTTACACGGTGGTTGGAGAGTGGATTCCAATGGAGTCTTTACATTGTCACTTTCTCTCAATGACGTTATGACCTTTCACTACATTGGCTGCAAGAGCTCCACTGGTCTTAGCTTTATTGGCCTTGGGCTCTCCTTCCTGGTCCTTCTAGTTTCACTGTGTTCCATTGCATCTTAAAACAAACTGGACACGTGTTTGGACTTTAGTCATGGGCATCTCATCACATAATCTGCCTTCTATTTTGTATAGCATTGTACTAATTGAAAACATTTCAGTAATGCGCTAAACACTTTTAAAAACTTTTGCCACCAGCTTTTGGTGAGGTATATTTGTTCCAGGGCTTCAACCCATAGAGAACCCTGGTGATTTACTCACCAACTTTTGAGGCATCATCCATAAGATAAAGATCACATATTTGTATGAGATATCACATGCTCCTTCAAAAATAATAAGCATCTTTGTACTCGGGTGGTACATTTGCAGAATGCTTGCTGTACTCTTCCAGTAGGAAACAGGGTAAGAATAGCTACCCAGTCATTGCTCCCCTGGCACATTATCCATCCACTCTTTTAAATTGTAAACAGGAATCACTCTGGACCATCTATTTCCTGTAGCATAAATTTGGCATGGACAGGGGCTAATTGTGGAGGAGATCACAAGTTAATTACAAGGAAAACGAACTGATTAATCACAGCAACAAGTCAGGACACTACCCTAAAACTACAAAGAGGAAGTCCTGAGAGCAGAATTCCAACCAGGTCTTGAGCTTCCTTAGAAAAGAGCTTCTTATTTGCACACAGAGAAGAAGAAATAGAGACAGAGAAAAAGATCTGCTGCATATAACAACAGAGTTAAGGAGCAAACCTGTTACATTAAATGATACAATAACACCACAATGCTTTAGTGAAAAATAGCAGCTGCATCTCATGAGGCCCAGTTTGGGTTGATCAAAATACAGTGAAAATGTTGTGATTTTATTACATAGGGCATTATTGTGGGCAACACATTAATGTAAGTTTAAAGAATTAAGAATTTTTCTTAAGTATTGAGATGTCCCTCACTGGAGAAGTAACATAGTAGTTTACCAGGCATAAAGAACACTTAACGTCTTATTTATTCAGCCTTAAACCAACAATGTTTTCTATAATGATGTGTTTAACAAAGTCAGTATCACAGCCACATACATTTGAATATACTGTAAGTAAAAAATAAACAGTGTTTTCAAAATGCTAATATTTTATTTTGCAGAGTAACATAATTAAAATAGAGCCATTATTACTGATTTGGATAATCTACACCTGTTAGCAGAATACATTAAATGTCAGATCTGTGACATATGTGCCACATCATTTGCACACTATATCCAAGACTGGATTATTCTTCAGGCCTGTCATGGTTAATATGTAAGATGGAATCAGCCTTTTGGGGCTTACATTTATAGTACTCACTGAGCCAAAACACACAACATCCCTGTTACAGCACATTCATTATGATTGCAGCTTTGTTGGCCCTAGTAAATTCTCTTTCCTAGGCAAAATGCCAATAGTGGCTCCAAAAAGCAACCTAAACCTGGAAAGCTAAGGCATAAAGTGGGTATTTTGAAAAGTTATGAAGGAAGGTGCTTTACGGCAGCTACGTAAACCAAACACATTGTGCTCTAACACCAAACATAACACTTGAGGAGGAATGAACACAAAACATGGGAGAAAGATGTCATCTGCCCTGCTATGCTGTAATACATTAGAATATTTAAAAGCAGCATATAATATATGCAGTAATCATTATATGGTTGGTCTTTCATTACCATTATTATGTTACTAGCTGTGTAAGCTGTGTACTTGCTATAAAAAGCCTGTTGTCCTAGAAACTATTGAAATCATCAGAAAAAAAATGGAAATGTAGAGATATCAGGTAATTAAAAGGAACTACTCCAGGCATCTCTCTCCTAGAATGATTAGTTTTGCCGATGTGTTCACATCACTTTTGCATTGGTGGCAGGAAGAAAAGTAAAAGGTATACCATTTTGCTGATGTTAGTGGCCAAGCAACTTTGTCTTCCTTCTGAGGTTTTGTTTTGCTGACATGCTCACCTTGTTTGTGTATTAGCGGTGGGAGGAAAAATAAAAGGGATACAGTGTTGCCGATTTTAGTGGCTAAGCGAGTTTGTCTTTCTTCTGAGGTTTCATTTTGCTGACGTGCTGGCCTTGCTTGTGTTTTTAGTGGCTAAGCGAGTTTTCTGTTTTCTTGGAGGCAGAGCCCTTACCCCGACTCCACCTCTTAATTCCGGGCCAGACAGACACACACACTTCTACGTGTAGACGTTTATATATAAGATATTTAATATACTGTACTTATAATTTGAGTTAGCTTACCTAATATTTACCCAAATTTATAGTGTTTTGGGTATTGTCATGGTTATCACTAATCACTAAATGTCAGTCATCTAATAAAAGTAATTTGTATACCATTTTCTTATACAAGAAATCATTGGACCATATTTGTATGGATTTTAGGAGGCCCAGGCCCCTTCCAGACCCCTTGATCATCAGAGGTGACTGTGTGTAGAGGGTACAGACCTATAAATAACTGGGAGTGCAGCTGGATGATAAATTGGACTGGACTGCCAATACTGATGCTCTATGCAAGAGAGGACAGAGCTGACTATACTTCCTTAGAAGGCTGACATCCTTCAACATCTGCAATAAGATGCTGCAAATATTCTATCAGACGGTTGTGGCGAGCGCTCTCTTCTACGCGGTGGTGTGCTGGGGAGGCAGCATAAAGAAGAGGGACACCTCATGCCTGGACAAACTAGTGAGGAAGGCAGGTTCTATTGTAGGCACGGAGCTGGACAGTTTGATATCCGTGGCAGAGCGATGGGCACTGAGCAGGCTCATGTCAATCATGGAGAATCCAATGCATTCACTGAACAGGATCATCTCCAGACAGAAGAGCAGCTTCAGCGACAGACTGCTATCACTGTCCTGCTCCACTGACAGACTGAGGAGATCGTTCCTCCTCACACTATGCGACTCTTCAATTCCACCCGGTGGGGTAAACGTTAACACTACACAAGATTATAGACTGTTATACCTGCCTCACACTCTCCACCTTGCATTTCTTAACTTGCACTGCACTTTTATTGCTCTTTAATTAATATTGTTTTTATCAGTATGCCGCTTGCTGGAGTATTTTCTCCACCTAAACGTTATAATCATACACTATATACCATCTTAAAAATAATCCAAGGAAATTAAGAACTTTTTAATCAAAATGTATTTTTGTCCCTTTCTCAGATATTCAAGGCCTTGTTTCCCAGATAACTATTGATGCCAGTGATGGAGTCAGAGGAATCATTGCATGGAAAAGCATTAAGTATGTATAATGCAGAAAATGCTCAAAGATGATGTTAGTGTAGATGCGATTGTTTAAATTACACTATTTTTTTTTTAAATAGCACATGTGAATTGTCATTAAAAATGAGAATACTAAACATGTTTATGTACTGTAAATATTTAATGAGATGAAAAAGTGTAAGAAATTTAGTGCTGTGAATGTACAGTGGTAGACAAGTATGTTTTTGAAAAAGTAAGAAAATATTATTTTTATGTAGACAGTTTTGAATTTTTGGGAATGGAAAGAAAAAAATATTAATTTATGATTGGGGTCATAATGAAAAATCATTAATTCACTAAATCACTAAGTCAATCAACAGTCACTATTTTCCAAAATGTTAGTAGCATTATTGTTAAAATTAAAGTTTTCGAATGTAAGCTAAAAATAGTTGGCATAATAAATAATTAAAAGAAAGAGAATGCTATGGCTGTGGTGGGCTGGCGCCCTGCCCAGGGTTTGTTTCCTGCCTTGCGCCCTGTGTTGGCTGGGATTGGCTCCAGCAGACCCCCGTGACCCTGTAGTTAGGAAATAGTGGGTTGGATAATGCATGGATGGATGGAGAATGCTATGGACGCAAACAATTGCAGGCATTGAAGATGAGGTGCATGTTGTTCAACAAGTAACAGAAAAATGTTGCCACCAAAAGTATATGCTTAGATTTTGTCCAGAGTGCATTTAGGGACACCCAGGTACAGCTGAAGAAGCTACAAATAATAATTTAAATATGGTTTTAATCTCAAGAAAGATATTTTTGGATGAAAATCCTCATCAAATGAAAAAAAAAAGTGTAAGTTACTTCCTTAAAAGTGATTCATCATATGAGTAGATTAGTTGTGTTTAATGACTGAATTATAATGAAATAGTAGCATGTAATATTTATTTTCATTTGCAGTTTTGAAGTGAATGAAACTGACACCAGTTTGACGTTGGTTGCCTATCGAAATGCAGGAACCTATGGAAATGTTTCTTTGTTCTTCAATGTGCAGAGTCTTGAAGCTCAGTTGGGATTTGATTTTAATGTTACTCCTACAGTAAGAATAATTACTTAAGTATTGATAAAAAAGTAATACAGGAACTTCCATTTTTAATCATATTGCTATCATTTAATTCTAGCATATTAAATAAATGAGAGCATATCCTACACATTTCCTTTGTATCCTTGTGTATCTAAGCTTCTCTTACCTGCTGTTTCTGCTCTCAACTGTGTTCCTGTAAAGCCAGCTCCTCAGACTTTATCATTTTGCAGTGCTTTGTTCGCCTCCTTTCTGGTTTTTGACTGCTACCATTTGTAGACAGGTCCCCATAACTAGCTATGAAACCACATTTTTGTGAATACTTGTTGTCTTTGAATGCATTTTGTTAGTATTTAGTGACCCAACATTGATCCATATGTTATTCACTTTGTTGTCATTGAAATGCTACATTTTAACTCTTTCATTGTAAAGTAAAAAAAAAAAAAATCACAATGCGGAATTGAACTTCACACCCCTGAAGTATTGTGTCATCCTGTCCAACACTGAGCAACCACAGTCAAACTCACTAATTACATCAAAGCCAAAATAACCAATCAGGTTACTTGGAGGGACTGGACACACACACACACACACACACACACACACACACACACACACACACACACACACAGATAGTAGCATTTGATTTTATAGCAAAGATGTTTGTCAGTGACAAACTCTGGAGGATACCTCAAGTGAAATTTACCAAAGGGTAGCTTGTATTTCCATATCTGCCATTGTACATAACCACAACATCCATCCATGCATTCTCATAACCAGCTTATTCCAGATAGAGACACAAGGCAGCTGGAGTCTATCCCAACAAGCATTGGGTGTAAGGCCGGAACAACACTTGGAGAGGGTGCTGGTTCATCACAGGGTGAACACAGCACAAAGCAGAGAACCCCTCTGTGAAGGCTTTACTTATAAGTTCATCTGGTTTCGACTTCTCATGCTGCAAGAACCAAAATGTCATTTGGAATTTCTCCGTTTGCTATAATTCTGTAATCTTGTTTCCTCACATACTCCACATCTTATTTAGTAACTTGCCTAATTATAGATAATGAGTGCTGAGTACCAAGATACAACAGAGACCATTTTTATTATTTCATCAAGTGCATGTAACAAAATATTGGAATAACTAATTGAATTGATATCAGTGATATTTAAAGGCACATATACAATGCAATTTTAAGTCTGATTTGCAGTGGCTAATCATTCCTTGTAAAGTGAAAACAAAAAGACATAATGAATGGTTTAGGTCCAGGATGGGAAACCCTCTTTATTTCTGTAAGTAGTGGTGATACATGTGTGTAAGCACAATGCTGGCAGTTTCAGATGAACTTTAGGGTGAAACCCCATCACATGGAGTTGCTTTTCTTCTGATCTTAAAGATATGGGATTTGGAAGTATGAAGACCTATTTGAAAAGTAACAAAGATGGGCAGAGTGAAGTTTGAGTCATAGTGGATTGGGAGTTTCTAACTGTGGATGAGTCAGAAAAACATGTCACTCTTCAGGTACAGGCCACAATCCCTTCTTGGGTTAGTCTGAATAATGGCACACATTTAACATCCTGCAACCTAAAGAAGAAATAGTCAGATTTGTAACTCAGCATTATGGATGTCAAATACAGTCTTTGTTGTCAGTTTAATCTTATATTTGACTTTTTATATATTTATTTTACTTAGGTTCTGGAGAGTCATAGGAAATGTGTAAAAGGCCTTTAGTTTTCGTTGATTGAGATCCTCCTTGTGGCCTTAACCAGATTTGGAGGCTTAACAGCACTAATACTAGTTCTGTAGAAAGAGTTTAAACATAGAATATGATGGGAGTAGACTCTAGTGGGCCAAACAAATAAAAGGTGTGCTAAGGAGAATATTAGATATGGAGTTGCCAGGAGAATGAAGGAGAGGGAGACCAAAAAACACATAGATGCTTTGAGAAGGATATGTAGGTGATTAGGAGAAGTAAGAAGAAGGCAAGAAATACAATGAGATGGAAAAGAGAGAGAGAGAGAGATCCACCTCCACTATGGCAGCTATGTATTGGGGAAAAGCAAAAAAGAAAGAAGATTTATTTTTACACTTGTCCTAGATTACATGCATATCTTACTTTGCTAACTGAAACTAATGATTGTACTGTATTCTTGTAAATCATACTGTTAGTTTAATCACATTACAAATTTGTTACTGATAGTGCTTGTGGTACAATAATCCTGTGTCTGCCTAATACATTTTGAAATGCCCTTTTTTAATTGTGACAATCTGTCAAATATCAAAAATTCCAGGTTTTGCACTTTGTTGATGGAGAGCGGTACAAAGTCATTGAAGTGATGATTTTTGATGACATAATACCGGAGGGAGATGAGAAATTTCAGCTGATTTTGGTCAATCCTTCTTATGGACTGGAGCTTGGAGCCCAAACCACTGGTAATCTGATCAATTTTAAATATATTTAAAATATAAATAACACTTTCTACCAATTGATGTACAGTTTATTGTATAATAATATTACATAGACCGTTTTATATAAGACAGATGTCAGGAACCCAAACCGAACTGGGTGAAACCCTGTCACGGGTTAAGTCTCATGCATATACTTACACTCTCTTTTACAGGGGTCTCCAATTAACCTTACATAAAAGACATATCAAGAAATCATATTTAAAAACAAAGTTTAAATTATATTAGACCTTCCAAATGTGCCGTTTTGTACTAGCATCATTGCTTCTTGGGTATCAGAGTTGGTAGTTTTATTTTTACTAGTTTTATTCTTCATTGTTAGAAAGGCATCTAATCAAGGACTGCATGGTGATTTGAAGGTACTGTATGTCTGATAGCTTACGGAATGTGCGTTGAGCTCTTGGCCTTGTCAATATCTCTCCTCTGGTACTTCAGTTTCTCCTCAAACTTTGACATGTTTTACGGCTAATCTAAATGGGGCTGAGACATGTGTGAAGTGGCGTATCTAATAGTCTGCCCCAGGTGGCACATTTTTGGGGGCGGCATTATTGACCAAAAGGCTCAGTACACTTTGTGTGTAAGCAGCAGGGTTTAGAAAAATGAATGAAAAAAGTAAAATTCTCAGATTTTTATCCACAAATGCTTCAAAAATAATTTTCAGACCGTCCTCCTGTGATGGCATCAGACACAGCAGTTGAAATGTATGAGGCAATAACAAAAATAAACATAAACATTAAACTGATATGAATTTCTAGTAAGATAAACAACTAATTTACAATTTAAAATGTTGTTTCGTTATCAATCTGAATGTGTTCTTGCTCTGTGCAGAAAACATCCCCACCTATCACTTGTACACTACACTCGTTCTGATTTTCACAGCGTAATTCTATTAAACTAATAATTAGAACATGGCTTATCAGTGCGTCTATACTATATTCTTGTCAAGTTGATGCTTATAAATAATTATATGTGAACAATTATTGCTGTTTCTCTATATATGAATAAATCTACGCAAAATATATGTTCATTTTTCTCTATGTGTCATTTTAATTTTCTATTTAAAATGGTTAACATATTCAAATATGTTGGAGGGCGGCAAATTGAAGCACAACCCCGTCTCGAGTGGCACAAACACGAGTTACGCTATTGCATGTGTGAGAGTGTACCTTTCTTTGGGACTTACTATATATTCATCTTATATTTGGCTGTTGTCTGTTCTTAAAAATGTGCTTAGATAATGGATGGTTAAGAATCTTGACAAAATGAAATTATTCCATGAAAAGAAGGAGCTAACAATTGTTTTCCTGGCTAATAATAAAGTAAAAGTCCTTCAAATGCTATTTTGCTATTTTTTTATTTTGGAACGACAATGAAGCAATGAATATTTTATTTACACAAATACTATGAATTAGGTTTTAACTAATATTGTACTCTGCTGACACTGAATACATTTTTTTACTCCTTCTTTTTGCATCATGATTAGATTATTAAGATGAAGTCTGCAGTACACATACTAGTCTTTTCTCTCTTTTATTGTCTGTATTGTTTTACTTTACTTAATAGAGTGATGTTCCTGTTCCTTAATTTAGGTATTGTATAGTCAAGATTTATTCATTGACAAATGTCTTTGTCTTTTTATAACAACACATCAAAGGGTTAATAATGTAAATAATCTTGTTACCTTTGAAAGTTTCTTTTTTTGCTTATGTAGTCAATCATAGTTTAAGCATAACATATTTGTTAATATGATCTAAGTATATCCTGTTCTGTAATTTTGTTTTATGTTTTTTGCAACGTTATTTGCAAAGTTTTTAATTATATTACTTATTTGCAACGTTTTCCATCATATATTGCTAATCTACAGCAACAGTCACCATTCTTGCTAATGATGACGGACATGGCGTGATCTCCTTCAACAACAGCGATCATTTTCTACTGAAGGAGCCCACATCCCTCAACCTTGGAGAAAGCACAGCAACTTTATACATTATTCGAGATCCACCCCAAGGCACGTTTGGGATGGTCACTGTGAGATATCTTGTCAGTGGCCTTAATGGCTCTGATGCTTCACATGACTTGACCCCTACAGAGGGATTTATTGTTCTTAAAGATGGTGAAAGATTCCAGGTAAACAACTTCAGTGCAAGCTACCATGTATCAGTATATAGTATGTGTTATATATGTGTAAGTATTACAAAGTAGGAAAATGTAAGCACAACGGAGTACAGTGTTTAGTCTTTAAAGGAAAGTAATGAACCATAGTACAAATATAGTACATGGGAACAAACTTTGTATGTTTTAATTATGTAATAAAACTTACACCAGCATTTTACAAATGAGCAAGTTGTATAATCAAACAGAATTCTGGAAAGGATGGTGCCTTTTCTACAATTAATATAAAACATTTGCAGTATTGTCTTTTTGAGTTTTATTGACATGTTTCCCGATAAGCTGTAATAAAAGGTTTAGATAAAAAGTGGACTCAAAAGTTTGTGAGGTGTTTTGTTGTGTGGTAGGTGCGGCAACATGCTGTATTAGTGTACTCACCTAACCTCAACTTCAACCTCAATCTGTGTAATAAAACACATGAAATGGCATACAAGTACTGTATAAAACTGAACTTTGCTGTCACTGTGCAATTAATGATTTCTTTTTAGTGAATTTAAGAAGAAATTATTTCCCATCTTTAGAAGTTAATCTAGAAAGATTCTAAGGTTCTAGAATTTCAGACTCATTGCTTTTTATATTACAATTACTCTAGTCATGTTTCCTTTAACATATTTAAAGAAAAAAGTTCACTTTGTAGAGGAACTTGCTGAATAATTGTTTTGAACATGTATTTACAACAAACACAGGTTTACTTTGAAATATTTTGTGTCTGTGATGGTATTAACGTTTCTGTTTTCTCTTTTGATATATGCAATAAGCTTTAGTCTATCAGCTTTCTTGTTCAGGAAGGCAAAATTAAATATAATTATTTTGTCTGCTAACGAACAACTGATAACAATCACACATTATATATTTATATATATATATATATATATATATATATATATATATATATATGTGTGTGTATAGTATGTGTGTGTGTATATTGTTACAAGTTATATAAAATCATTTAAATAGTTTGTTTTGTTTAGACCTTACAGATTTCCGCTATTTTGGATGAAGAGCCTGAGATGAATGAGACCTTCATTATTACTCTGTCAGACCCTACAGGAGGAGCAAGGATGGGCATGGTTCTTCAGAGTTTCATAACAGTGCTGCAGAACCAGGCTCCCCTTGGTCTCTTCAGGATATTTCCCATAAACAGGTTAGTCAAGTGACAAAAAACATACAGTGTATTAAAATATATATCAGCTTCTCTGATTGGGAAACCAAATAGTGTACATGCAGTATGTGGTTTACTGGTATATTACAATTAGTTTTATGTCACAGTTAGTGTTAATTAGTTTCATTCAACACTTTAAATACCATTTCATTAGTACATTTTAGGCATAGTGATAAGGAGTTGTAACGTAGCAATCTTATGTGGTACTGATTTTAGAGATCTTGAATCCACAGCAGGCATCTGCTCCACAGAAATGAAGATACAATGAAAGCATTGAGAGTAATCCATTTATTATCACTTTTTCCTTCCACATTTCCATTCAACTAACAAGAAATTAACAATCTTGCTAAAGCCTTTATGTGTGCAGATATATATGTGTCTGTAATTGTTTTTTTATATATTGGCACACATACTTTAAGGAAGAGATCTTGTTGATAGCTTCTAGCTCCTACCTTTTTGTGTAGGCGCACAATTTTGACTTCTGAGAGAAGAAGGTCTGATGTCAAAACTAGTCAGAAGGCCAAATTTTTCTTAACTAATCATTTCTATTAATTTATTTTAATACTTTTGATTATCAGTTATTTTAACCTTTTTAAGTGCATTAATATGTAATAATGATGTTATGAACATTTATGGCTACATACCATATCTACCAGCTTCTTATTCTTCAGTAAACAGTAATGTCTTTTAATCTTTTTTCCTTTGCTTCTGTCTACTATACTCCTCCTTGAGCTTAACACCTCCCTCTCCCCTCACCCCACTTGTATTTATATCCGTAATAAAACTCATCTTTTTATATTTATATAAAATATATTTCATATCCATCTGTTGATTTGGGATCAGAGACAGCTCAAGAATATTCCAAATCATCCACAGTAGTAAAAAATCTAAGCCTCTGCACATTTTGATTTAAACGAATGGATGTCCTAAACGTGGTACATACAAAAACATGATAATCATGAAAGTATCAAGTCAGTCAAGTATAATACAATACAGTCATTGGCAACACTTTAGTTTAAGTAATGCAAAAATACATCTATTTACTCTTATGCAACAAGACATTATCAAGGGATTCTTTTACTCTTAATTATGGTTATAATTATTTAGTAAAGTGGTTATTCATCTCTGTGCAGTGTGACATTTGATATGCTGGTAAAATTACTTATGAATATTAAGATTTCACAAGTCTTAAAAAAAATAAAACCAGCTTTTATTCAGCTTGAACCAGGAACAGCACGGTTATTTATTGTAGCAGGATCTACCACTCTCTTATACACAGACACAGCAATCAGGCAGGATTGCGGCCAGGTTAGTGGCCAAGTAAGCCTGTTCCCTGCAGTTACAATGTTCCTTGCATCACCCACCGACTGCAGGTGCTCATAGCACCACCCCAGTCTTTTCGGATTTGTTTTTGCGGTGAGCTTCTACAGCGCTGAGAGCCTGTGGTTGTGTTTGTACTTCGGGACAATTTTCAGCATGTCATCCCGTTGGGGGGAGTCCAAAAAGAGTTTGGAAACCTTACAATATAAAATCCAACGTCTGTCTGTCTGTTCGCTTTTCACAAGGGAACTACTTAAAGGATTTAGATCAGGTTTTTTTTCTATAATTTGCTTGAACATTCTGGTTGATTTTGCGACTTCTCCCATTGTGCTATGTATCATAGTTCACTTGTGGTGCCGATTTATTTGAGCAAATCTGAGAGACACGCAGTGGGCCGAGGGAAGGGGGGCGAGGCCCTCCTCACTCATACCCCAGCAGCGGGGTGTACCTTACCTCTGTTTAGCTAGCAAACTACTTAACAGATTTCGATCAGGTTTTTTTCTATAATTTCCTTGAACATTCCGGTTGATTTTGCAACTTCTCTCATCAGGCTAAGAAAAATAGTTCGCTTGCAGGAGTGATATCCGAGACAGAGGGGAGGGGGAAGTGTGACATCAGGAGTGGGGAGCTGGGCGGTGCCCTCTACACTGCCCTGTTTCACTACTATGTGGGCGGAGCTGCAGGGGATGACTAGTTGTTCCATAAGAGTAAATGTATAGTAGATGTATTTTTGCAGTACCTAAACTAAAGTGTTACCAATCATCTATTTATCATTTTATAACCTGCTTTTATAACCTGTTTATCTAGTTCTGGATCACAAGAAACCAATAAAATCATAAAAATAACAATTTAGAAAATAAAAATCTTTATAGGGCATGATATTTGGAAATGTTTATTCTTAGATAAACATACCTTTTTCATTAATGCTCTTTGAGACATTGTTTTGCAATATAATCTGTACTATAATCTGTGTTTTATAGGACAAGCCCAGTAATTATCGAAGAAGGAAACCGAACTCTCTATCTAGGCATATCACGGAGTAATGGTCTTGATACAACAGTAACTGTAGAGTGGGAAACACAGCCTGTTACTGCTTATGGCTTCGGTAAGCAAATAAAATTCAGTCTTTTCTTATTCACTTATTTTCTGTATGATTGCCAATATGGTACTGTGCTAGTCTGCAGTACAATAACAAAGCAGAAAATGATACAGAGGCATAGTACAACAGACATCAATAAAAAAGCAACAGTATCCAATTAAAAAATATACATATCACATTAAAACATACTACATACATCTGGCAGAATAAGTAACTGATTTTGGCGTATGCCAGAGCCAAGCCTGACAATGCTGAAAAAAACAGAAATCTTTTTACAGTTATATTATGTATAGTCATTTGCTGAGCTCAAAAAAAATATATTCACACAAATAATATTCTTATTGAAGAAAAGCAGGGATCAAGCAGCTCAACATACTCTTGGCATTTGAGAAGAAACCAACACAAAAGAAAAACAGCACTGGCACTGGAAACATGCACACTTCACACACATGCTGGAGCATTCACCATAAGAAATGTATTGCCTTGTGCTTAAAATCACAAAAACTGGAAGTAAATTTAGCACCATACTCTTAGAAGGTGATGACTATGCAGTGCATGTCCAAAGGAATTAATATTGTGCTTTGATTTAAGATTAGTTATGTCAGATTTTGGTGAATATTTAAGAATATGGGGTGTTTTTGTTTTCTGATTAATTTAATACTTTTAAAGAAAAATAAATCTTTTGTGACATCTTCAAAATATAAGAAACGGAACGCTGTAATGAAACTGTAAGTGCAGCACAGTAATGCACTGGAACGAGTGACTCCAGAAACCAGAATACAAAAATGCAAGTAACTGTGAAGATTTTACATAGTCTTACTTTGTGTTAATAGGTTTTCTCAAGATTTACTCAAGTCTCCTGTTATAATGCAAAAATGTTGATACTGTGATGATAGTTGAGCTTTAGTTGGCCCAGTATGAGGCATTGTGGGTGTGTACTTTTAAATGTTCTATGATGAACAAATATCTGATATATGAGAGGATAGATGAAAGTTTACTAAATGTAAATCTTTAATTGGAATGAAATCTTGAACAGTTTTCTCTGAACTAAGCTGAAAATGGCAAAAGTATTTAGTATCCACAATTTGTTATATCGCATTAAATAGTATAGAAACTTTACTTTTGATTTATGACTATCCATATTTTAAATAATTAAATAAATGAAAATGGCACAGACAACCCTTAACCTATTATTTCATAGCACAGCCTTTGAAGACAATAAATGTCATCAAGAGCTTTCTATAGCTCTGATTGAGGTCTCTACACTTCTTGACTGGTCATTTGGCCCACTCTTCTTCAGTTTTCTCAGGTTTCTTGGCCACTTCTCCCAACTGCAATTCTCACCTCATTTCACAGTTACAAAGAGATGAGATTCAGATCAAGACACATTGCAATCCACCTCAGAATAGTCCAATGTTCTTCTCCTTTATTCTTCAGCAGGTCCTTATCCAGCTAGAGGACATATGATCTGCAAGTGAGACACACCTTTATAATGTTGAGCTGTACATTTGATCCCAAAATGCCCTGATAGTCATCTGATTTTATGTTGCCCGGCACAGATTCAAGGAGGCATTAAAGCAACTTTAAAACATCACTGAGCCGTATCCATATTTTCTTTGAAAGCTTTGTTTTTATTTTACTATGAACAGAAAATTTGTGTGATTTACTACTAATGTAAAGTGCCCTATAAATAAAATGCATTATTATTATTATTATTATTATTATTATTATTATTATTATTATTATTATTATTACCAGATTTACCAAAGGACATTCTCTCAGAAGGGCTGTGGCTTTTTAGCACGCATTGTAGCAAACTCCAGTGCTTATGTGTAATTCTCTCTTTGTAGGTCTTCCACCATGGAAGCCATTTTCTTCCAGACAGTGACAGATTCCTTGAAATTTTTGCACCTTGAGCTTGTTTTTTTCTCTGCCAATTAAACAGTCTGTTGAATCTTTAGTCAATTTTTGCCATACAGCCACACCCAGGGATGTTGGCTACGGCTGCATGGACTTTTACTTCCTTGATATTATTGACAACAGTAGTCACATTAAAGCAAGCTCTTTTGAGATGGTCTTGTTGCCATGTTGATCATATTTGACTTTTACTGTCTGTCATATTTAGTATGGCACAAAACTGTTGAGTGAGTTCTTTTCTCCATTTAAACTGTCTGAATGAGTGATTACAAGATTGAAGACAGGTCAGATCAGGCTGGGGAGCATGAATTGGTACAGTGCATTGCTGTACCCACCACACAACAAAACAGCTCAGGATCTTGGTTGGGAAACCCCCAGGCAGACACGCAGTCCACTCCCACCCTCTAGAAATGACCAGCCAGGTGTTACATGGGTGTCCTCTTGGCCTGGTCCAGGCGCTCAGGTCCTCAACAATGAGAATTCTGTGAGCTGGATCACCCAAAAATGTGGGTAATGTGCCTTATTTAAGGTTTTGTGGGCAACCACTCATTCGGCACAAAGTCAAACCAGCAGTACCCAAAAATTCTCAGAAGAGACACAGTACCGAAGGAGTCCAGTCTTTGTCTTAAGTCACTGGATAGTGTCCATGCCTTGCAACCATATAGCAAAAAAGAAGCACTAGGACTCTAAAGACTTGGACCTTCGTCCTTTTGCAAAAGTATCGGGAGCACCACACACCCCTTTTCAGCAACCTCATGACCGCTCATGCTTTCCCAATCATCTACTGACTTCATAGGAAGATTTAAGACACCGGTGATAATCATTAAAGTACTTGAAAGATCATTGTTTTTGATAACGTAAAGCGTTCCAATACTTTTGTCCCAACTATTTTGGAATGTCTTTGTAGAATAATGAAGAACTGAGTTATTTCACAACTGTTTTGTTTTGTTCCACTGCAAACATAGATGACAAAAGAGCTATTAATTTTAATACTTGTCAGATTATTTAAATAAAATGCCAGGGTGCCAGCGTTTTTGTCCAAGTCTGTATACATTTAAATAATTTTCATTTAAAACCATTTAATCACAACAGACACATTGCAAAAACAATTAGAAATGTTGTGTGCTCTCATTTGTGCCAGTGTATATATTCCTTTAAATGCTCAGTGATTTGGAGTATCCTAAATATTTTTTTTCTTTTTCTCTGTTTAACTGTTGTGCATTGTCTTATTAAAACTTTATTGTACCATACAGTATATTGGCCATTTCACATTATTACTTCACTGCAGAATTTATTTATTCAGGAATAATAATAATTATGAATTTTGATTACTTAAAATCTTTTTCCAGGAGGAAACATTCCATTTTTTTCTGCCTATCAAAATTTGTTAAAGCGTTCCTTCTCTGGTTGGTGTTCCTTTACTTTGGGAGACAGTCTATATGGTTTTCTGCTTGAAAGTATGGATTCCATCCTTTACAAATGGCAAGGGGTGTTTGTACCTATTCAGGTAAGTACGCTTTTAGTTAAAAATGCCATCTTGATACACAATGAACAGTGGAATTGTGAGATACAAAATAAAACATTTAACCATCATATTCATCTGCTGCATTATTATCTGTAAGTGAAAGACTGAAAAGGTTAAGCTAATGAACATTGTAACATTTTTGAAAACTTCGGAATCTCTTTGATGTTTAAGATTTTCATTTCAAAATAAGCCAATAAGAGATGAAACTTTGGAATCTCTTGAAAGTTGTAAACATCAATGACTAGGAGCTATGAATCTTATGTGCACATAAACATAAATTCCTTAAATAGCAAAAGGGAGAGAAAAACAAACTCTATCCTGAGTCCTTAAAGCTGCGGGATCCCGTGGCTCCATAGTGGTAATGTGATCTTCCCCTGCATTAAGTCTTAATGGTCTTGGAATGTTGAATTTCAATAATTCCTAAACTTCTCCACACTGTCCATGATTAAACTTTTTGGCTGAATATTGTTGATGTGTGAAGGGGACTATAAATCTGTCTATGCTTGACCATAATCTACTCCCATTGCTTTGTCTTAAACACTAAAGGTGCTCTTAAACTGGTTTAAGGGTAATCCTCTATGGCTGATAGCATCAGGAGGAAGGCTGAAATTAAAACTAGACATAAAAGTGTTTGTTCTCAGTAAAGACTAAAATATAACCTGAAACTGAGAAGAGCATTTAGCCATCTCCAAAAAAGCTGAGAAAAAGAGAAATAATGACAAAATATTTAAGCTTACCTTAAATGGTGTCTGATGAGGTTGACTGAGTTGATCTCTATATCATAATCCACCAAGCTTAACATTTCATGTTAATTAATACACTTTGCACAACAATATATATTTTGTTTTCGCGCATTTTATATAAAAAAGATTCATCTGCTGTTCCATCTTCAAACCAGGTACACCGTAAATGATCTTAAATTGAAATGCTAAAGAAATTATTTTCTTTTATGAGGCACTTTCCCTTTTTTGAATAATGTTAAGTTTTACTAAAGTGCCTAACA
The DNA here is from genome assembly GCF_016835505.1 of Polypterus senegalus. Taxonomy (NCBI): domain Eukaryota; kingdom Metazoa; phylum Chordata; class Cladistia; order Polypteriformes; family Polypteridae; genus Polypterus; species Polypterus senegalus. The sequence goes on from NC_053160.1 coordinate 138,858,572, forward strand.
TACTGCTTTCAAAAAAAAAATAAAAGGCCTTCATAATATCTCAACGTGCTGCTTTGACAACATAGAAATTAATTTCTACATAGAAAATTTTTATCATCCAAAAAAATCAAAGGTAGCGTAAGTTAATTCCAGATAATAACACATACAGGTCAGGCAGCACTTAATATTTTGTATTATATTTCTACCGTTTCTGCTTCTCCTTTGTCTGTGAATGAAATCTTTGATGAGATCTGCCCAAGAAGAAATAGAAATAATGTTCATTAGGGTGGTCCAAAAAAAATAAAACAGATTCATGATCTCCACAAGGCTAGTACTTTATCATATTTAAAACTAACACTCAAACATTTTAATGAAAATAAGTAACATTTACAAGTCACTTCATTTGGCAATTTTTATGTCAGCTGATCTGAAATGTAGACAACTGTTCTACACTTGTAGGTCTCCAACATTAGCACTGCCTTTGATGAAGTTAGAAATTTAGAAAATTCTTGCAATGGATAGTTGGAAATTTTTTGCAATGGATTGTGACCAGTTGAAGAATAAACTGGTTTTTGTTCCTTGTCCTTTGTTAGTATAACATTGTACTTCTGAGACGTATTTCACTTTTACCTGTGTGGTCACTACCATTATGTTTTCAGACAGTTCACAAAATTAGATGAAGATCGGATCATCTGTCTGTTGTTCTGGTGGTTTCTTATGAAACAACTGAGATCTTTCTTTGCCTTTTTACTGAAATACATCAAAGAAGGATGCTGTCGGCTTAACATGTCAAGGAATGTCTGGAAATGGTTGCCACAACAGGTTTTACACAATCTTTTCTTTTGTTTCTGCTGAGACTCTTTCATTAAAAAGGTCTAACATAGAAACTCTTACTTCCAGAATGTTCTTGAATCTCCTGTTTAATACTAGAATGTTCTGGCAACTTCCACTTACTACTGGAACTCTGGGAACACTACCTTAATACTAGAATGTTCTTATAGCTTTGGACTTAAAGAACAAACATGGAGGTACCTACACTGCAACAATTACAGCACTTGTAACAGAGAGAGTACACAAGCTAGGACTGTTACGTGGGCAAAGTTCCATCACAGCAACATGTAACTCAGATGCCAGGGCTAGGAGACAAGCAGTGCGAGAGGTAAGCAGTTTTGAGTCTGCTGTAGGCTGAAGGCCAACCCTATCCATCCAGCTCTCCCATCAGTGCTACTGGCCAATGTACGTTCTCTGGAAAAATGGGCTATCTGAGATTCCAATTCAATACCCAGTCCGTGAAGAGGAATTGTTGTGGGTTTATTTTCTCTGAGACATGGTTGCAACTTCCCTGACTCAGCTATTCATCTACAAGGGTTTACATCATTTTGTGTGGACAGAGACATCATTGTCTCTGGTAAGACTCGTGGCAGGGGACTCTGTGTTTATATAAACAATGACTAGTGTGTCAATGGTATGGGAGTCGCGACTTATTGCTCACTGCAGCTTGAGTTTTTAGTGGTCGCCCGTTTTATCTACTGAGAGAATTATAGTTCTATTATAGTTGTTGTAGTGTACATCTCCCCAGCACGAATGCAAATGAGGCGCTGTACAAGCTGCATGACATCACCAGTGAGCAGGAAATGGCCCATCCCGACAGCCACCTATGATCAGCATATTAACTTAGAGGAATACACTGACTCTGTGACTGAGTACATAAGAAAGTGCATTGAGGATGTCATTATTGAAGAAACCTTCATTTTACGCACCAACCAGAAGTGAAGGCTGAAGGCAGAAGTCAGTGCTCTGCTGAGAGCAAGAGATGCTGCCTTCAGATCAGGAGATGATGTGGCTCTCAGATCCACAGGGGCTGAACTTTCCAAGTCCATCAGGAACGCTAAAATTCCATATGCACAGAAGATAAGCAACAGCTTCTGTAACTCGAAAGATCATAAAAGCTTGTGACAGAGCAACCGGGCATTAGCGCATTATAAAATCTCAGCAGAGGCCTACAGCACTGATACTTGACTCCCAAACATGCTCAATAATTTCTGTACATGTGTTGAGGCCCCCAGTCAGTGCACATTGGCAGCAGAACATCTAGTGCCATCAGGTTGAGCACAGGTGTCCCCAAGGCAGCGTGCTGAGCCTAGTATTGTTCATGCCGCTCACCCATGACTGCACCGCCAAGTCTGAGTCCAATGTCATTGTCAAGTTTTCAGATGATACAATTACAGTGAGCCTCATCAGCAATGATGATGACATGTCCTACAGAGAGGAGGTTGAACAACTGGTGGTGTTGTGAAAATAATCTGTCTCTAAATGTTGATAAAACAAATGAGATGCTTGTCGACTTTAGAAGAACATCGACTGATTATTTACCACTGCACATCAATGTCTCTACTGTGGAGTGAGTCAGTAGCAACAAATTTCTTGGGGTGTATATTTCTGATGACCTCTCCTGGACAATCAACACCAACTCTGTTGTCAAGAAGGCACAACAACGCTTTTTTTTTCTACAGAGACTGAGGCAAATCAGCTTGCCACAACTCATTCTTACCACCATTTACAGAGGAACTGTGGAGAGCATTCTGACAAACTATATCAATATGTGGTTTGGGAACTGTAAAGCCAATGAGAGCAAGACACTGCAGCGTGTAGTGAGGACCGCTAACAGGATCATAGGGGCCTCTTCTCAATTCAGGATATCTTTCTGACACACTGTCTGCCTATGTCATTGTGAAAGATGTCTCTCACCCATCACACACATTGTTTGAGCTCCCGCCGTCAGGTAGAAGATACCGCGGCTTTAGAACCACCACAGCCAGGCCCTTTAACAGCTTCGTTTCCCAAGGTGTCAGACTTTTGAACTCCTACATGTCACTCAGTACCATATCCCTATAACATTCCTCCAATTATATACTGTCACTTTGCACACTACACTTATGAATATTGAGCATTGTTCAAGCTTTATAGTTGTGCATCTTTGTCTTGTTATATTGTATTGTTGCTGTGGTTTTGGTAATGTTATGGTGTCTGTTAAATGTATAATATGTTGTTTTCCTATGCACCAGGGACGTTAAGGAGTGAAATTTCATTCAATCATATACTATGTATGTGAATGAATGATAATAATAAAATTGAGCTGAGTTTCTCTCTTTTTTATATTTAACTTAGCCAGATAAGAATCCCATGCAAGAGGAGTAGCAACAATAAAAATAAAATGTAAATAAAATGTACAGAATGAGGTAACCATTTTAAATATTCCACAGCCTGGTTGAAATGTTACAAGTAAGCAAGCTATAAAAATAAACTTTAATAAGGCAATAAGACAAAAATAAGTCTTGTGGAGAAATGATTATACAAACATCAACTAATGACCACCCTAATGTCCATCTGTTATTTGAGTTTTGAATTTAATTTGCAATGATAATAAAAACAGAACTGCATTTGACATTATGAATAGTTTACACAAAATATTTTAATATATTAGTCTTTGTGCCATATTTAATTAAATACATTTAAACTGATTTATTTATTTTTTTTCTCCCAGTCACTGAAGATCCAGAATCCCAGAAGCTGTACAGGTTTCTCAATTAATGGTTCTGCATATGTTGGAATCACACATGGTGGTCAGGATGTACGAAAGCCACAAAATACCAGTCTCTTCTGGCTTGCACCTGATAGGAATTTAACTCTGGTACTTGAATGAGTTTTAAAAAAATGTTCTCTTGCACATGTATACATATATAAACATGATAAAAGTTGAAAGATAGCACCTTTTTCTCTAGTAAAAATAATGAAGGGGTAAGAATGTCAATAAATAAAGGATATAAAAAAATTAACAGCTTTTAATTGTAAAATGTAAAATTCTAAAAGGTGAAGACACATTCTTTATCTGAGTAAAAAGATAATTGTAAGATAATTATAAGATAATTTTAATGAAATGTTAATGTCTTTATATTTATATTAAAATCTCCATAAAATACATCAGCCTTAAAATAAGTGATAGGTACTGTTAGTGATTATGCGGAAATGTTTCATTAAATAGACATTCTGTTTTTGACCTTTCTAAGCAAAATGTGTTGTTTTTTGAATAATCAATACTTCATAAATGAATATGATATATTACACAAGATGTAATAAAATCAGCTACATTTTTTAATTATCGTGATAAGTGGCAGAAGGAATTCAGATATTATACCGATACTCTAACAAAGGAGGAGAGGATGCAGTGGCAGGGATAGTATATGTCAGTACAGAAGGAGTGCCACATCAGAAAATTAATGAGCCATGCCACTAGGACACTAGCAAGCAGGGAGTCCAGCAGGTGCCCAGGATGTCTGTCCTTCTACATAAAGAGGGAAAGAAAGAAAGACAGTGCCATGGATGGCTGGGAGAAGATTGAAGGATCTCTTGGACAGTAGATTCCAAGTACTGAGAGTAGAGACCTGGTTGCTCTTACAAGAGAATGGGCAGTGAGAATTTGTAGAAATGGGAATCGTTAATATAGGCAACTGCAGTCTAATTTTATGCTATTTTGAGGTTGCTGATCACAAATATGATATTTTTGATATTTGATTCTTTGCTAGTGGTCCTAACCCACTGAGATACTCCCATAAAGTTAAAACTGTCGTATTTCAAACATGAGCATGTGGGATATTTTTCTAAACTATATCAGAGTAGGTGATTGCAGTGTTATTTTTGATTTTACTATAATTGAGAATATTTAGACTTTAAAAATTAAAATTTAAATTAAAACACTCATTTTAATATTTTAAATGAAACAATTCTTGTTTATTATACACTTATTGTTTATTACATATTCTTGTTTATTATGTACTTATTCCTGTTTATTATGTACAGTACCTCCTGAAGTAAATCATTACATTTTGTATGAACATCCCATATTTGGGTGGCTTACACTAATTAACACCTTTTGCCTCTGTTTTCGTTTATTTATTTTTGTTTTTTATCATTGCAGATTCAGCATTTTAGCATGTCAGAAAGTAATTGCGTAATGCATTTTGTGCAAGAAAACTATGATTATTTAATTATTGGCAGCCAGGTGAGCAATTTCTGGAATATCAAGATATTATATATGAAATTAACATCTTTGAAATTATTATTAAGTTGCATTTTTTTGCATTTATAAAATGATTTACTAAATCAAAGTTTTCTCATTTACTAAAGTATGTTTAGACACATGTACATCTGTATATTACATTATCACAGTCCAAACAGAAAATCAGTCCAACTCACCATAATTGTTTTTTTTTTTTTTTTAAATACTAGAAAACAATACTTAACCCCATTCTGCAGTAGTAGTTCAACCCTTAACCCAACACTAGTCACCAAAATATATAAACATTGGTGAAGTATGAAGCCAAGGTATTAGGAGGGTGCACAAATATTGGAACTAACTGGTGTTAGTATCCCAGTTATTAATCATTCTGTACATACCAAGAGTGCCATCAGTTGCTATTTATCAAGCCATCTGTATCTCATTTTATTTCTGTTATTGTTGGTGGCACTGGAGCATTTCCATGGACATGCATTTGATTACTGGTCCACCCACTTTCTGCATTCAGTTAGCACAATCTTTCCATGTCAATGTGGGTTTTGTGATTTGGTAATCTGCCATATCTCAAACACAGGCTTTGTATGTTTATCAGCTGCTCTGAACAGACTTGCTAAAATGTGGCCTACTGTGAGCATAAAGGTCCTTTCGTAATCCCAATGCTGCCATGATTTACTTTGCCTGTTTGAGACCTTCAATGTAAAAATACCAAATTCAGAAGAAGGATATTTTTCTGTTATTATGAACTTAGGTAATTGACAGACAACCATCAGCTCTCTACTCTTACAGAAGCAGGCACCTACACAGCACATCCCCCTAATGCTGGCTGGAAAAGTTGAGCCGCAGGTCTGTATTGTAGCATTCACTGTAAGATGCAGCTGACAGTATGAACCTGTGTTGGGATGCGGACCTGAAAGAGGAGAAGCATGAAGAGCAGGTGTTAAATTACTTTTTATTAAAATTTGTAATCCTAAAGCTTTTATAAAACAAGCAATATGTCAGAACACAAGGCACACAAGTGCAGGAAATAGTATGAGAGACCCTCAGTATAAAGCACAAAAAGAAAACACAAAAATGGCTAAATTCTTGTGATGTGTAGGGAGTGACACAGCATCCCAAAACTCAGACACAATTGCACAGAAAGGCCTCATTCAAAATGAATATTTTTATTTCCACTGTTTCACTATTCCAAAGCATACAATTATTTTCTCTATTCCTTTTCTCCTCCACTAATCCCAAATGAGCTTTATCTGTCCTCCGCACAGATGAAGTGGAGCGGCTTCCTTTACAGCGGACGCAGTAGAACTTACTGTGCTACTACACTCCACCCAGACAGAACCTCCTCCTCCCTTCAGCTCCCCCGATGGCTCCCAAAAAACTCAAGTGGGCCATCCACCAGCACAACAGCTCTCATGCAGGCCTCTGGGTGATCCACAAGAGGGATGCTATTATCAGTTGTGCTGGGGAAACACCTGACCCCAGAAGGAAGTCTCCCTCTACCCTTCCTTTATGAAGGCCTCCTGTCTGAGATGCTGTCCAGTCCTTCCAGCTATGACACTTTAAAGCATTAGATTGCAACCTTTCTTATAGATATGAGATACAGTGCTTAAGCAAAAAGCTTCAGTGATGCTCTCTTTTATTTTCCTTTCCCCTACTCATGTTACTTCTACCTGATTCATGTTAGACAATAAAAAACACTGATAAGAGGGCCAAATGGAAAATTGCAGGTCGAAAAGTGGGGTGAAGAGTGAAGACTAAACTCATTCCTGTCAGTAATTCTCTACATGTTTATGCAGAGACTGTATAGATAATAAAAAAGTTGAATTTCATTAAAACTTGAAGACTACTTTAAGTTAATCTACACTTTTTTGGATAAGCTGTTGTTTAGTTTAGGAATGCCATGATTTTAATTCATTTTTTGATATACTGATAAGATAATAATCAATCTTTGAAAATGTATCCTTACAGTTAGGTCCATAAATATTTGGACAGAGACAATTTTTTTCTAATTTTGGTTCTGTACATTACCACAATGAATTTTAAATGAAACAACTCAGATGCAGTTGAAGTGCAGACTTTCAACTTTAATTCAGTGGGTTGAACAAAAAGATTGCATAAAACTGTGAGGCAACTAAAAGCATTTTTAACACAATCCCTTCATTTCAGGGGCTCAAAAGTAATTGGACAATTGACTCAAAGGCTATTTCATGGGCAGGTGTGGGCAAGTCTGTCGTTATGTCATTATCAATTAAGCAGATAAAAGGCCTGGAGTTGATTTGAGGTGTGGTGCTTGCATGTGGAAGATTTTGCTGTGAACAGACAACATGCGGTCAAAGGAGCTCTCCATGCAGGTGAAAGAAGCCATCCTTAAGCTGCAAAAACAGAAAAAACCCATTCGAGAAATTGCTACAATATTACGAGTGGCAAAATCTACAGTTTGGTACATCCTGAGAAACAAAGAAAACACTGGTGAACTCATTAACGCAAAGAGACCTGGACATCCATGAAAGACTACAGTGGTGGATGATCGCAAAATCATTTCCATGGTGAAGAGAAACCCCTTCACAACAGCCGACCAAGTGAACAACACTCTCCAGGGTGTAGGTGTATCGATATCCAAGTCTACCATAAAGAGAAGACTGCATGAAAGTAAATACAGAGGGTACACTGCAAGGTGCAAGCCACTCATAAGTCTCAAGAATAGAAAGGCTAGATTGGACTTTGCTAAAGAACATCTAAAAAAGCCAGCACAGTTCTGGAAAAACATTCTTTGGACAGATGAAACCAAGATCAACCTCTACCAGAATGATGGCAAGAAAAAAGTATGGAGAAGGCGTGGAACAGCTCATTTTCCAAAGCATACCACATAATCTGTAAAACAGGGTGGAGGCAGTGTGATGGCTTGGGTGTGCATGGCTGCCAGTGGCACTGGGACACTAGTGTTTATTGATGATGTGACACAGGACAGAAGCAGCCGAATGAATTCTGAGGTGTTCAGAGACATACTGTCTGCTCAAATCCAGCTAAATGCAGTCAAATTGATTGGGCAGTATTTCATGATACAGATGGACAATGACCCAAAACATACAGCCAAAGCAACCCAGAAGTTTATTAAAGCAAAGAAATGGAAAATTCTTGAATGGCCAAGTCAGTCACCTGATCTTAAACCAATTGAGCATGCATTTCACTTGTTAAAGACTAAACTTTGGACAGAAAGGCCCACAAACAAACAGCAATTGAAAGCTGCTGCAGTAAAGGCCTGGCAGAGCATTAAAAAGGAGGAAACCCAGCATCTGGTGATGTCCATGATTTCAAGACTTCAGGCTATCATTGCCAGCAAAAGGTTTTCAACCAAGTATTAGAAATGAACATTTTATTTCCAGTTATTTAATTTGTCCAGTTACTTTTGAGTCCCTGAAATAAAGGGATTGTGTTAAAAAAAATACTTTATTTCCCTCACATTTTTATGCAATCTTTTTGTTCAACCCACTGAATTAAAGCTGAAAGTCTGAACTTCAACTGCATCTGAGTTGTTTCATTTAAAATTCATTGTGGTAATGTACAGAACCAAAATTAGAAAAAAGTTGTCTCTGTCCAAATATTTATGGACCTAACTGTATATTAATAAACTAGCTGTTCCCTGTGGCTCCGCCTACATAGTAGTGAAACAGGACAAACTTTAAAAATCAATAAAAAAAAAAGTAATAATTTGAATTGAGAATTTATATTAATAGCATTCATATCAGAGGGCCTCTTGATTTATAATATTTTTGGTTTTGCTATCGGGGGAGAATGTAGCTGTGATCTCTTTACCAAAAATGTAAAACTTTGGCAAGGTATCTCTGGCCAAGCTGAAGGTAGGTACGCTTTAACATCAAACATTGCCACTGTATCTGATCATGTTCAGCTCTGAACGGAGAGTGTGCCCTGTGTGGTGAGAAGAGCATGTGGCTGTAATATCTCTGCCAATGAGCAGGTACCCTCTAAAACACGCATAGCTGTGACCTCTCTGTAAAATGTCAAACGTTACTCTTTAACAATCTCTAGATGATAATGTCTGCTGGACAAGCAGGTATTGCTAACTAAGCAGAGGCAAGGTACGCTCCAACACATGACGAGAGGTAGAGCGACTCGAATGGAGGCTGGCGCTTGAGTGAGGATGGCCTCACCCAGACTCCCTGCTCCTGAGGTCACGTCTCCCCCTCCCCTCGGCCCGCAACCTGTCTGTCTGATTCACATGAATAAATTGGTGCTGAAACCGAACTATAATACTTAGCGCAATGAGAGAAGTCACAAAATCAACCAGAATGTTCAAGCAAATTGGAGAAAAAAACCTGATCTAAATCTGTTAGTTCTCTCGTGAAAAGTGGACAGACAGACGGATGTTATATATATAGAGATGGGACTGCTTAAACTGGATGTGAAAATGGGGTGTCCACTGAGTGTAAAGGAGACTGACTCGCAACTAAAGGTTTAGTGTTTATCCATATTTCAATGTGTTCCACCTAAAACAGTGGTCTCGATAATTCTGCTTGTGATTTACCAATATGTGTAGTTTAGAAGGTTGGGTGCCTGTGCACAGTTGCTAAAAACACTTAAATATGTTTCTAGTCTTGTTATTTAAAACAATTTTGTCAAATTATTTACTCATGAACACAATCAAAGTTCAATTTTCTGTTTATGGTAGAACTTCTTATAATTTCTGTGACAGTTAATGTTTGTTAGTCAGTTGCAAGGAAAATAATGTTTTCACCAATGAGGTAGTTGCTTTCCTACTGAAGTCTGCCATTTGTAATGGTAAGATTGTGAAACTGGTTCAAATGGTTTCAGTAAGGATGCTGATGTTTGAAGTGCTAATTTAATTAATAATAATTGTTGATTATTGAATCAAAACAAAACACTTTTGGCCATGACTGCAGTTTTTTGAGAACCAATTAATACCTCTAGATGAGGAATCCTTATACAGTATAGTGCCTCTTATTCTGTTTGCTATTTTGTCTAATATCACCTGTACATTAGTCAGCTATGCACATTTTCTTTGCATTGATCTATAAATTTAACTAAGTCTAAATGTAACTGCAAAAAGAGTATGAATTGATTCATCGTATTAATACATACATAGTTATGTGAACACCATAAACATGTAGCCTGCAAATTTTCAATGGCTAATCTATTGTTGTTTTATTTGTCTTTCACCTCAGGTATTCAGCTGGAATGGAAAAACATTTGTTTTCTTACAAAATCTCAATCTAGTCAATGTCACAGGCCTGTCAGTGTTTGTCAGAGGAAACATTTTATACCTCACAATATCGATATTGAGCTCTGGTCAAAGCTGCTTGCTCTATCAATGGGACAACAACCAGTTTCTTAGATTCCAGTCCCTTCCAATCAATTTCCCATCTACACAGGTAGAAACCTTTCTTCAAGGAGCAAATGTGTATTTGCTGCTGTTGACCCAAGGTATTTTAATGATTTGTAATTTTTTTTTCATTGCCTTTTTAAGGACCTGCTGAATCTTTCTTGCCCTCAAATACAAAGTGCTTGAAATATGAAAATCAATAATTGGCTACTAAACTGATCTAGTAGGGGAGACTGTTCCATGTGATGGACTTGAATCTCAGTATCCCTGCCTTGTTATTGTTTTCTCTAGGACACAGCTCCTCTACTCTGACATCCTGGCCAGGATAAAAATAGGTAGACTTAAGAATGATTTAAGTACTCACTTATTCAGCTTTCTACCTAGTGAAACTGATTCCAGCAGCACAGGGGTTATGCAATAGCCAGCCATGGAATGGACGTCAGTAAAATCTTACTCATTTTAACATCTTTCACAAAAAATACTATCACAAGACAGTCTATGAAGTACACAAATACAGTTTGTAATGCAGAGTATAACAAGGTCACAAAACTTAATGCAAGAAACTCCAATATGTGATAAACTGAAGGCATCTAGCACTTGCCAATATCTATGTATCTGGTGTAAATAACCAAAAGAATAATAAAGTTTCAAAAATATATTCAAAGTCTATGGGCAGAAGTAAATTCCATGTTAGACACAGGATATGGCAAACCAATAGCCAGGATTTTGCAGCACTTGTGACAGCCTCTCAATGGATTGTTGTATCCAAAACAACCACAATGAATTTTCACCGAGTTCCATAGTGTAAAACACATTTTCTCAGAAAGGTGCCTTGGGGCAGAATGATGACTTCAATCAGAAGAACTAAAATATTTTAAAAGTGTTTACTGAGTAAGAACCAGTACCCTGTATCCTGGGCTGATGGAATATACTGTACATTATTTGTTAGTAAACTATTTTTAAGATGACTCTATTTCAGATAGCAAGCCACTGTAGCCCAGACACTTTGGAGATGAAGTAGGTATTGCAATTCATTACATTCACTGCTCTGACATCATCTTTGAAAATGTTCTAAAATACTTTAGTCAAGCAGGATGAGATTAACTTTTTGTAGACTTTCTTCTGTCCACCTTCATCAGTGGTCAATATGTAGGTGGAGAGCACAGAAACACTCAGGCCGACTTTCATTTTCTTCTGAGATCATTCATTAACTATTCCATTTTGTGCCTTCAATGGTGGCTAGTTCTCCTAGATTCATATCCATTTACAGTGAATGTTTTTCCTTGTTCAGTAATCGAACTATCATATGGAACATTGGAAGTTACTTCAGGTACTGCTGGCAATTCCTCAATTTCTGTTCTCCTAATAAATTATAGATTCTACAGAATCTAGTTTAAACCTTTTGGGTAGGCAGGAAAGAATTGTCATGCTGGGGAGAATGAGATGGGTTTCTCCATCACCTCTTTACACTCCCACACCCAAACACATTGGTACCAGCCTGGCCACCCATTTCTAGAACATTTTTGGACAGAATTCTGTTTCTGAACCTAAAATAGTCATATCTGATTATTTTGCTTGCTTGTCCTCTAACAGTCTTCCATGAGCTTCAGATGGATTTTTAAACAAATTTATAATGTCTAGGTAGCACAGCAATGATAAGGCAGTATATTGCCCCTGTTGTTATGAAACTGAAAGTTATTTTCTGTGCAACAAATCAGGAAAAATAAGCCAAATAATGTCAAAGTCAACACACATGTTTAATTTTGTTTCTTTTCCTTATCACCACCACACAATGCCTTAATAGTCACAAATGCTCACAGTCCCTTCTTTTCACAAGTCTGTCACTGTCATTCCTCCTCTCTCAAGGTCTGTCCTCTTCTTCCTGACTCTGGCTCGTCTACTGGAGTGAGGCAGCCCCTTTTATAATACCCTGGATGTGCTCCAGGTGCTTCATGATGATCTTCTGGCGGCACTTCCTGGTGTGCCTGGAATCTCTTCCGGCAGCACTTTCAGTTGTGGCAGAAGTGCTGCAGTCCAGGGCTCCATAATCCTTTGGGTGCCCCCTGGCAGGGGCCACAGGCCCCAACAGGGTTGAGCTTCTAAGCTCTGACATGTGGCCCCGATGCAGACCAGGGCGGCTGCCCTCTCGTGGTCCAGGAGAGATATTGTCCCTCTCCCGGTCCTTCTAGGCGTCAAGTCTGGGCAGGATCCCCAGCCATCCGCCACACTGTATTTGGAGAAGATGTCTGGTGTAGAAGGTCACCAATATCCTTGAAGAAATCTCTTCTTCTGACAGAGTTCTTGTGTTTCATAGTTAAAATGGAAAGAAATGTACATTTGACAAAACCTGCTTAATCGTAAGTCGAACATTATTTGCTTTTACGCATGCAATATATGAGTCACTAAGACTGTATGGACCTTTGCAACTCCAGTTTCCATTTCATAGGCTAAAGAAATGAAATTTGTTTTCATGGCCTGTCTCAGTACATCTGCACATTAAAAATATGCATGTATTTATGGCCTAGTCTGAACTCAATATGCAGTAGACAGGCTTTTCTTATAGGTGATTGCTGCTAGGGTAAGTTGGGCTACACTGAATTACATCAATAGAGAGGTCTGCAGACATCCAACATAATTTAAAATACTCCACCTATTGAAGCAATAGGAAAATGTGATATCATAGAATAAGTCTGTTCTTACAATGCAGAATCTTAAAAAATACAATGTTTAACTGCAAATGAGAATTGTAATGGTTTAAAAATGGTTTAAAAAATTGTATGCAATATTTCAATTTGTTATATTTGTTCTTTGCAGGATTTGTTTCGACATGTGAAGTTTTTGTCTGGCAAGCAGGGGCCCTGTTTTTTCAGCATATACAATCAATCATCTTTAGTGATACAAATATGATCAATAGTCTTACACCTTCATCTGGAATCGGTGAGAAGAGCAACCTGTGTTTTAATAAAAAAAAATAAATAAATAAACAAGATGTTTGCAGATTTGCTTCACTATATTTTTTACAGAATATTCACTCATTCTTTCACTATTATACCAAATTTACTTATTAACAAAAGGAATTAAAAATTGCTTATTAATCTATTTGAATAATGTCTATAACATGTGACTTGACGCCCTTTCTGTTATATTTACTGCCTGCTCAAAATGGCACCAGTTTTCAGGACAGTAGCACAATGGCTGATTGTATGAAGTATCTGGATGGCAGACAAAAGACCAGGAAGTAGTGAGACCACTGTTACCCATCTTTAAATGGCTTGAAGGAAATGACTTTGAACAAACCAATTAACTCAAATATAACTCAATTATCAATTAACTCAAATATATCAATGTGATTTCCCAATGGACAGTGTTAGGATGAGAGAACATTTTCCCCAAAACTGCAGTAAGCAAAGGAAGAAAATGAAGTATTGAGAAGGTTGTCCTGAAAAGTAGCTGATTGTGATAAGTTTGGTTGTTAATACACTGTAAAATGACTGATAACTGATGTTTTCTTGTTTTGTTTCTAGTCCATGTTTTGTTTGCTGGTAACAACAGATCTGCTATTTATTCATGGAAATTACAGTCCAATCAGTTTGAATTTCTACTAGATATTCCTGCAGCCAAACAAATGCACTTTTTTAACGTCCGTCATTTCAACAGTACCAAAGCTCTGGTTGCTGCAGCAGAAGACTCCAGTTTCGTCATATATGAGTTGACATATATATCAAATCAATCAGATTTCATTCCAAGGTATGCTGTTTCTCATCCTGATGAATACAATTATGGAAAGTCTAAGAAGTGCAAATTTTCTTTTTTGAAGAACAAAACTATATAAAATTAAGAATCAATGAGGGTTGAAGCGGACATTTGCCACCTAGTGACAAAGAGACAACAAATTAGCCAAAAAATGAAAGGACATATTATACAAGTGTGTAATTTTGTCATGATGCTCATATAACATAATTTTTTTAAACTAACCTAAACATGTAAATGCTTTTTCTGTTGTTAGTTCAGGGGAATTGAAATTTGAACCTGGTAACAGAGAGCATGTAATAGCAGTGAACATTATTGAAGATAATTTGCCAGAAGAAGAGGAGTCATTCAGAGTGCAGCTGAAAAACCCCAAAGGTGGAGCTGAGATTGGTCCCAATGGTTTTGTGACTGTGATCATTCCACCTAACGATAATGCATACGGAGTTGTAGCTTTTGCCCAGGTAAGAGAAAATGAAATTTGAGTGCTCAGATCACCTAAGCTGTCACTTGATTGTAATTGTTAGTTATAGAAGATCTAACTTTTATTAGGCACAAGCCCAAGGTGTGCACTAAATTCAGATTGAAGCTGAAGTTCTCTACATAGCTGCATGGCATTCCATAAAATTAGCACATTCCCCTTTTAATAAAAAAAGAGTGCCGTAACTAGGAAGCAGTGGGTGGTATCTTTCACAATGTAGATATCTGATGTAGTGTGTTACATTAATAATTTTCTTTTTATGTAAAATTCCCTTTTTGCACATCTACCTTACTGCTGGGAGCTAAGATAAGGAAGTGTGATTCTTCAGCATCAGCAGTGCTTTGTTATACAATGGAAAATTTCATCATGTTAACTTATTACTTATTTCTGATTTATTACTCTGGCATTTCAGGTTTCACGTTGGATTAAAAGACCTCTGTGTGATATACCCCTTTACATTTTTGAGACTTTGTTTTTGCTAATTCTAATTTCTCCTAAACTTCATAGACATTGCAACATTTACTGACAAAACTATATTCATGCCAGCAAAAGTGTATGTTAGTGGTGTCTCTATTAAAGACAAGCATCTCATTCATTGTTATGTTTTCTCATGCAGCCTGTCAAAAGTTCCTGGGTGGCGTCAGTTAATAGAGGAAGTTTTAAAGATTCTAATCTAAAAAGACTAGGGTGCTCTGCCCCATGCTCACTTCGTTGGCCTACGCGCTAGACACTTTGCAGCTCTGCAGCTCGCAAATGGCGAACAATTTGTACAATTTAAACAGATTGTTATTTTGATGGGAATTGTTACATATGCATAATAGACCTAACTATTTTACATTACAGCGAATAATTAACGATAGTAAAAAATAGTAAAACGCAATAAATCGATAGAAAATTATGTTGCATGTCACATTAGAGGTATTCGTTGTGTTATACATTTTCATTCTGTTTGGCTTTGAAATTAACACGCAAATACTTTTCAATCTTACACTTTTACTGTAAACCTTCACTAAAAACAGTATTTGTAATTAACTTTTCATCAATATCGCTTTGAATTTTAATTATGTGTTTGGAGTTATATCATGACAACGCAATGTATAACTGCCCATGAATATCATTTCTTTCTTTCTAATAAATAAACCAACTTTTTCAAATGTTTGTCCCTGTGATTTGTTAATTGTCATAGCAAAAGCTGTTCTAACGGGAAACTGTAAATGTTTTAATTCAAATGGCATAGCAAGATCTCCTTTGGTGTCTAATGTATTCCGCGGAAGATGTGCTACATTATCTTTCTTGTCACCTGTTAAAATTTTACATGAATTTTACAGAATTGTTTGACCAATTTTGAATACAACTAATCTTTCCCTATTGCACAGCACATCACTCATACATAAATTACTCAATAACATTATGATACATCCTTCTTTCAACAGTAATTCAGCCGGTTGAGGACAGGGTGGTGTTAACAGTTGTAGATGTTCTATGGGATATTGAAAGTTGATGTTTTCATCTTCCGCAAAATCACTACCAACTGTTTCAGCATAGTCTATTGATACACATTTAACCCATTTGCCTTGTAGCCGATTGACAATTTTCACGTAAATTTGACTTTATCGTTTCGCTCTGCTAGGATTGCCCCTGTACTCATTTCTTCTGTTGATAACCTTTCGAAATGAAATTCTTCATTAAGATTTGGACATAATAAATCTTCTTTTATTGGGAAGTTTAAGTGAGGAAAACATAAAAATTTACAAGAGCTGAGAGCGCAGGAACTGTGTTTGACAAAAGCATTCATGCGAATGAGAGGTGAGAGGACCATGGGTGTGGGCCATTAACTGTAATTGGTTGAGAGGAGGGTGAGACTTGATAAAATCTCTTGGCAATTGTCTCATTGCATGGGACTTGAAAAAATCTCTTGGAAATAGTCTTGTCTCAAGATTTTTTTTTTTATAATAGAGAGACACATTGAAGCAAAGTGAAATCATGATGCTGGCTAGCAACACCTTGACCCATTTGTACATTTTAAGTACAAGGTATTGAAGTTAGAATCTGTTTTTACTTCCTGGTGTGATCACTTTATGGTTAAAGTATACAGAAACAGCAGTTTTAAAACTGTTATACAGTAATGCTGTGGTGAAGCAGGAGCTAAGTACACAGGTGAAGCTGTGGCATTACCACTTAGTCTTCATCCCCATCCTCACCTTTTACTTAATGCCTGAAAGAAGGAGGTTTGCAACACAACAAAGGAGGTTTTTGTACAGGGCTGCCAGACTCACTGTCTATGACAGGGTGGGAAACGTAACAAAATAGGGGACGTCAGAGTAGAAATGTGCTTCTCTAGATTGAGAGGAACCAGTTGGCATGATTTGGCTAGTATGTACATCCCCTGAGTGCTGCCTATGGAGACACAGGGGCAGGCTCAGGACATACCAGAAGGATTATATTTCTTGATTATCGTGAAAATATCTGAGTGTTCCTTAGTAAAGACTGGAGGAGAAATGGCCACCTGGTAAATCCAAGTAAGCATATTGCTACTGCTGCCCTTACCAGGAAACCAGAAGGAAAATGATTATGATGATGTAGGATAGTTTTTCCCGTGTTTCCAAAGATATTAATTATGAACTGGTCTAGAGTAATTGAAATTGTTGTGTGTTTGAGAGTGTGCTTATGATCAGTTTCCTCTTAGTGTTCAAATGATCCCAGTATCAGCTTCTGCAGCTTATAATCCTGTAATGGAAAAGAACACAAAATTGGTGGATTACTGGGTATCTAAAGTTATTATATAATGCAAAATCCACTTTTTAATAATCAGATTCTTTTCTGTCAACTATTGATTGACTCATTTATTTTACTTCCATATCATGACAACTCTTTTGAGGGCACAATCTTGCCGCACTCCTGGAAACATCAATAGGACAAAAAACTTAAATGTCTATGTATAACAACTCAGTAATTAATTATTGTGTTTTGCAGAATTCTTTGACTAGGATGGTTGAGGAGCTGGAACAAGATAATCTGGTTACTCTGAATGTTGAACGCCTCCGTGGAACCTTTGGACGAATTACAGTGTATTGGGCAGCTAGTGGGAGCCTCAGTGATATTCGGCCAACGTCTGGTGTGGTTAGTACTGTGAAAAACTGTAAATAATACAATGTAAAATTTCAGAATAAAAAAATAAAGGTTTTTTGTCAGACTTCTAAATGAATAATTCTTATTTTCTTCTGCACTTTGCCAGATTACCTTTTCAGAAGGTCAAGTCTTTGCAACACTTTCTATAACAATTTTAGCCGATAGTCTGCCTGAGTTGAGTGAAACAGTGACAGTCAATTTGACTCAAGTAGTCACACTAGGAATTCAGGACCCTTTGCGTGGAGCTCTTATTGATGCAGAGAGATTCAAAGCTGAAATCACCATCCTTCCCAGTGACTCCCCATATGGAGTAATAGGCTGGCATACAGACTCATTCTTCTTTACAACACAGGAACCAGAAGGTGAGAGGACTTTTTAAGTAAATATGTTACATAGGTTGTGTTGTTAAATTATCATTTCCTTGAAACAGGAACATTTTTAAACGCTTTCCAAAGTGGTGTAGTTTAGGTGATTGTGGATTTTAAATTTTCCTTATTTCCAGTATGTCAGGCTCTTGTCAGTATTTGTTGCTGTATTATTTATTCAACTTTTCCGGATTATTACTGTTGAAATTAACAGGACCGTGGCGGGCTGCCACCCTGCCCAGGGTTTGTTTCCTGCCTTGCACCCTGTGTTGGCTGGGATTGGCTCCAGCAGACCCCCGTGACCCTGTAGTTAGGATATAGCGGGTTGGATAATGGATGGATGGATGGAAATTAGCAGGATGATTCATTTTTTAATTTATGTTCTGACATTACCACAATGACATTTTGTTTAATATTTTTCAATGGTGAAAGCCATTTTATGCATTGTTCTCATGGATGCCAACACATCATGGAGGGTAATGACGTCCGTTTCTAGTCACATGAGTCAATCTGACAAGATTGGACCATAAATGGCCAGTGACGATTTGACACAAGACATCATCATCATGGATTCATGTAAAAATTAGTGACCTACTCAGACTGGCATCTAAACCTATGATCCTTAAAGGAAAGACCTGTGATAGTTAGCACTAGACCAAACAAATTTAAATACAATTTTTTTAGGTGTCATTTGTGGATTTGACAACAAATAGTTTCCCAGCTTTGACTTCTGTTTTTTATTTTATTTATTTTTTAACAGATACTCAGTCTTTCTACACTTTCCTACATCTTTCATTTTCTCCAAAATAATATTGTTGCAACTCTGGTGCTATAAAATGTCCCCTGTTCTTCTGAGCTGCTTTATTCCAAACTAGCACAATGTTAAGTGTGTGAGTGTGTGCTTAACCTGCACACTTTCATTGTCTTCCTAAACCTTCCTGTAAGCTTGTATTAGAATACGTGAGTTTGAAAAATGAGTGAACTGAATAAATATATTGACTTTCTTTTTCTTCTTTTTGTCATGACTACATGGCACTAAGAAGAATACTCTTCAGCTAAAGTTTCTGCAGTTTTTCCTTCTTTGCAAAAATGTTTCCAAAGTGGAAATAACTTTTTTCTACCCAATATATCTTTTCATGCCTTTTTATGAAACAGTTATTAGATTAGCAAAACAGAAAAGTACAGAAACAGAAATGGGAATTTACAAAAACATATTTAGATGTTTGTTATTTCATCTTTATTTAGGAAATCCAAAAAACATCAGCTTAAAAATAGTGAGAGAGCAAGGATTTGTTGGGGATGTGATTATTTATTACAAGACAACACCAGTGCTTTCCCAGCTAACTGTCAATCAAGCTAAAGACCGGGAAGATTATGTGGCCAAAGAAGACACTCTCATAATGAAAGAAAATGTGATGATGACGAGTGTTCAAATCACAGTACTGCCAGTAAGGAAATGTTACTTTATACTAATAAAGAATTTAAAAGATTAACATGTAATTGCTCTAAAACCAGTTTTGATGATCTGGTAAATGCTCGTGCCAGAACAGTGTTGTGGAATTGCTAGCCTTCTGTAGAACTTTAGACCTGTGTAACTTATCCATTGCAGACGTCAGCTAAAGACTTGCATTCTAATAATAACTCAATTGTCATGTTAAAAATGCAATACATCTTAGAGACTGTGTGTAGTGACTCCTTACTTATAAACAATTATACAAGTAATGTATAAATAAACCAACATAAAATCAGTAAAAGTTGCCTTTATTTGTTTACTTTATAAATTTTAATAGAAATGTATTTGTGTTTGGTGTCTCTTTTCTGAAGGATAGTGTTCCTGAACTTTCTGAAAGGTTTCTTGTTAACATCACCAAAGTAGAGCTGGTGAATGCGTCAGCTGGTTCAGGGCAGCCTAGTGTAAAAAGAGTGGGAATGGAGACTGCTGAAGTGATAATAGAAGAAAACGACGATCCCCGAGGCATTGTACAGTTTAATGTTAAAAAGGTAAGTTCATCTCCTCGCACTGTATTTAGAGTGCTATATTTTCCCCTGGCACTGTAACACTGTAGTTATTGTACCGCATTCAAATTCAAGCTTGCAGACTATTTGCCTTGGGTTCTCTTGATTTTTCTGTTTCATTATTGTGTACAAGTTTCACCAATTGATCATTTTAAATATACTTTGCATGAGTCTGGAGTTTGTGCTTGTTCTTAGTCTTAATTTAAAGCTTTTAGATGTGATATGTGCTGGTGAAGCACTAAATGTGGCTTCTGGCAACCCCCAGAAAGCTATCAGTGCTTGCATCTTTATTATAGCAAACTATATAGGCAAACTGATCAAGAAGGAGACATGGCAGAAAGAAAAAGAACAGAAACAACATCTGCTGAATGCAAGGCAAATTGCAGAACCCAATTATTGGATAGGAAGAAGGTTAATGACAACCTGATGGTACTTGCAAACTACTGAGGCTGGAACATTGGTCTTTGGAGGACTGGAGATCTGCATGTTTCCTAGTTTGTAAATAACATTTGATATAAAATCAACATTTTTTATACTGTAGAATAAATATTGATGAATTTTTGGTCTTCTCACTGACATTTGAATTAAATGCAGCTAATCCATGTTTGTAGACACACAGAATTACAGTACATTTATTTTATATATAAGTAATATGTCAACATTAAAGCACATTCCTATAAAACTTTTCCATACATAAACCACCAATAAAACAAAGTTATCTGCTATGAAAGTGTAATGTAAACAAATTACCACTAACAAAAGTTTGCCAATTAACAACAGACAACATGAATCCAAAATTCTAATTAACAGCATCCATTGAGGATCCACATGTATGGAGGGATTTGCTGACCTTGGCCAACTGGCCACCCCCACTCTCAGCCATACAATATCTTTCTATAAATCATACACCCCATATCTGCAACTCTAGTAAAATAAGATTGTCTCATGTTTTGTTAGTGATTTGTAAGTTGTCTGTTTACTTTAATGTGTTATTACATGAATACGAACAGGATTTTTGACATAGTAGCAGTGGTGTCATGTGCAACAAATTAATTCTGAGAAGAGAAAAATAGAATATTCATGGAGTCAGTTACAGTTTTAAATTAATTTCAAGTTTTAATTCAAATAGCTGAAGAATTTTGATACAAAATGTGCAGTTTGTGTAGTAGCTGTAATAAGGATACCCTGAATAAAAAGCAGCTAAACTTAAGACTAGACAAATGTTGAGAATGAATGGGAATCCCTCATGTTTGCAGGCAGGTCATTCTATAATTTGGTGGCGTAGTAGCTAAAGGCACTTCCATCTACCATAGAATAGCTTTAATTATACTTAGTAATGAAAGCTTTTAAAGCCTAACTAAGGGGCTGTGCCCCCTCAGAGCCACTTCGTGTCTCTGCTGCTTGCTTTGTGAAAGGGAGGCTGAACGCACGCTAACGAGATGCGGTCAGATCACCTGCTGTCTTGCTGCTGCTGCTGCCAAGCTGCGTGTTCTGCTTGTCGATCATTTAAAAACCTTTGCAGCAGCTGTCCTTTTGTCTCACTGCCTTGTCTCGTGGGACATTAAAGTGTCTCTGAGAAAATCACGTATCATCTCCTTCCAAGCCTTCCAGGATTTTTTTTTTTATTATAGAGAGATTAGTATGCAACTCAGATCTTATCCATATATTTCACCTTTTTTTTACACATCATGGATAAAATTCTAAACAGGCACAGTTTGCTTATCATGGTGGAAAATTGACTAAGGTGGCGTTTAGAGTAGAAAAAAAGCACAAACCCTTCTACCATGATGTCCATGTACTGATTCGGTATGAGAGAAAAAATAATAAAACAAAACAGAGGCTAGTTGTGCAACTTAGAAACTCAATTACAGATGCATGGATCTCTCCCTAGTGATTGAAAGAGTCCTTTGGAAGGCAGAAGATGAAAAAAGTAGTGGAAGGAAAAACAGAAACAAAATATGAGGGTTGGGGTACTGGACGATTCCCTGTTTAATTGTGTTTATCTGAAGCATGAAGAAAAGTAGCACCAATGTGCTGGATAAAGGTTTGGTGAAATGTGTGAAAGCAAGTGAAACTTCTAAGGTTTGGGGTTCTGTTCTCCTCAGAAATTGCTAGTGAATGTCAAATTCTTGTGAGGACCTAGATTAAGTAGAACTGAGACTGGAAGAGACATAACTTCTTGTGTAAGGGAAGTGACCTCATTTGTCTTCCAGTGTTTTGTACTTCTCCATTCTAAGGAAGCAGACAGAACAAAAGTTAGTGGTGGTGTCACACTCCTTTCCTTCCACATATTGGTCCAACACAAACCTGTAAAACACTCCCCCTGATCACGTGTCTGACAGTAGTAATGGATATGTAATAATTTCACTTACTCTATTAATATTACCTCTGTTGTACTATGAATATGATGAAGGATGGTTGCAGGGAATGATTAAAGATTTGAAAGGCAATATCCCACTCGCTGAATCATATAACTTGGCCAAGGCCATCAGTTGACTCCAGTTGGACTGACAGGAGCTAACAGTGCAACAGAGACACTTTTCTAGGTTATGGTTGACCTGTTTAGTTTGCCTATTATTCTCATAATGGTAACCTGAAGTCAAATACATTTTGTCACAAAAGTATCTGTAGAATATGGAATATTTTAAGTTGTGCATGTAGAATGGGGAACTATATAAAGTTACTAAACTTTTATCAGCTTAAGAGAATATTTAGAATACATCTTAACAAGCTAATCTCACTAGCTGATCTCTAGAGTCAAATACTTTGCCAGTTAATGCTATTTTAATTATGATAACAAACTGAACCAATGGCACCTGATTTCACTTTTCTTTTTATATAATTATGTAGTATTACCTTTACATTCATTTTATGTTTTGTTTGTTGCAAACATGACTGCATTAGTCCACTAAAAAATCCATTGGCATAGGGAAATGCTTGTACAGATATAAATATGTTTGTAATATTTTCTATTTGCTTCCTAGGATATGACAGGTGGAGTGGCAGGTTATGAACTTCTGCCCCCGCGTAATCTTTTGCGCTTACCAGTTATTCGGTTAGCTGGCACATTTGGAAAAATAGTGATAGACTGGATGGCTACTCCTGTCAGTGCCAGTTTTGAAGATTTTACTCCAGCCAATGGAACCCTTGTGTTTACTGATGGACAGGTATTGTGTACCAAACTAACACTAATTTATGTTTTTGTATGTGTGTTTAATGTATGTCAGTAATTGAGGACAGCAATGTTGTGGCAGTGGACTTCTTCAATATTAGGAAGTTCCAAGCAACTACTAAATTGCATAGAGTGAGGGATCTTGAGCTGCAGTATGTGTCCGAGTGCTTTCTTGTTTCTCACACCCCATAAGACCTCCAGTCTGTCCTTGATGCAGCAGTGAGAGCATACAGCAGGAAGGGACAGACTGTTAACACCACCAAAATGGAAATAATCTGTCAATGGGCTGCCAAAATCCCCCCAGTACCCCCAGTTTTCACTATTGCTGATGAGCATCTGTCAGTAGTTTCATCTTTCAGATATCTGGGAAGCATTTTTTCTAAAGACAGCAGCATTGACAATGATGTCCAGAACTGAGTTGCTTTCAGGAGACTTTGGCATCAGGTCTTGCAAAACAAGAATTTACATCTCCGCACAAAGGTCTGTGTCAAACAGGCCATCTGCATTACCACCCCGCCTCTATACCTATGAAGCTTGGGTAATTTACAGTTGCCACATTAAGCTTCTGGAGCACTTTCATATGTGCTGCTTGCAGTGGATCTTGGCAATTATTTAGCCTGTCCATCTGACTCACTGTGAAATACTCAGAAAAACCAACTGCAGAAGTATTGAGGCCATGATCACACAGCACCAGCTACAATGGTTGGGACATGTGGTAAGAATGTTCCCAAATTGGCTGCCTCACAGAGTGCTATATGGCCAGCTACAACGTGGATGATGCTCTGCTTTGGGGCATTTGGAAGCACTCTATGGATCAGTTAAAGATCATGTTAAGTAAATTCAAAATCAATCCCAAAGACCAGGGGCCTCATGTATAACGCCGTGCGTAGAACTCGCACTATAACATGGCGTAAGCACAAAAGCTGAAATGTGCTTACGCACAGAAAAATCCAAATGCAGGAATCTGTGCGTACTCCAACTTCCACATTCTTCCGCTACATAAATCCCGATCAGCGTGAAAACTAACGCTCGTGCACGCGCATTATGTAACGCCCCAAATCCTCCCAGAATTACGCCTATTTGAATATGCAAATCAATATAAATCGCCCTTAAGCGCAGCCTTCTATGAAAAGACAATGGGAAAAGCACGGGGAAAATATAAGAATTTCAGCGAATACCAAGTGGAGGCAAAGGAAAAACATACTATTTGTTCAAATAAACCGTGGTTTAATCAACAAAAGGAAGTTGATCGAGTGACATAGCGTGTTGGAGAAACTTGAAAGCTCACATTCACAAAATCGCACAGTGCCGGAAATAAAAAAGAAGTCACATATCAAAGTTGCCGTGAAAAGAAGAGTTGTAAGCCCACTGTCTGAGTGTCATATGAAAGTTTATTAGGGTACAAAGAAAAAAGGCACACGGTGGGGAAAAAGCACGAAATGTCAACTTCAATCTCGACATTTCCACTTTAATCACGTAGTTTATTTTGTCATTTAGTAGAACATTATAAACTTCATCTTAAAATCGTTTAATTAACCAGTTTCTCAAATCACATCGTAATTAAAGTAGCACGTTAAATGCTTTGTTTTGTATTTGATCTTCTACTCGTATGTGCTCTATGTGTGTGAATCACTACTTGCTTTTTAAACCGGCTCTCTTCCTCCAACTGGACACAGAGTCCATTACATTCGTGATATTACAGCTCTCTGAATAACTAAAATACTGAGATGTATCATTTTCATGATGATAGGAGCTAAAGCACATTATTAAACATGTGTTTCACTTCGATGAAATAATTTATTGCAGCAGTACTCAGGGGTGGCTCTAGGCTTGTGGTGGCACTGGGCAGAGGAAGAATCGGTGGCTCCTTCGTCGGCCAATGTCAGTAAGGTAGCTTATCACGGTGGATGGCCACGTCCGTTGCGGACACTGCATAGCAGCCTCGTGCTCATGACACAAGCATTTATCTTTTGCCGAAATTTGTCGCTGCGTTTTTAGCTGTGTTGTTATTTTCTCTTTCTGTTTTATATTCAATATATATTGGCGTAGCCATCACTGCAGTCAGTGCTTTTCTTTCCCCAAGTAACCGATCGCCACACAATCAGCTCTATAATAGACGTTAAGCCATCTGTAAGCTTAGCGCCGATTCTTCAAAACGTTTAAAGAACATTGAAATATCTTCGTAGTACATGTTTAATTATTCTATCCTTCACGACACTCCCAGTGAAGAATATAGATTATTTAAATGAAGTTAAAGTTTTATGTGTATAATTTAACAAACATATTTTGCTGCATTTCACCTTAAAAATGATAGTGTCATCATATGTAAATACGCGCTTTATAAAGTGGCCCAGGTTGAGAGATATTATAACTGTAGTGCAAGTTTACAGTGGGTTGATTGTACTTATAAGTACAAACCGTTCTACAAGGAGCAATTGATTGAGTGCATTTAAAGTTCTTGGGATTAAACTGTTTCTGAACCGCGAGGTCTGTACAGGAAAGGCTTTAAAACGTTTTGCAGTGGCTGAGACAGTGTGTCCTTAAAGCTGTCTACCGATAATTCTCTTTCCGATCAGCTGCTGCTGTGATTCACACTCAGATACAGTGATATAAATACTCCGAGTCGTGCAGTGAGAGTAATATGGAAAAGATGATCCACTGTAGCAACTCCTAACGGGAGGAGCTGAAAGAAGAAGAAGAGGAAAAAGGAGAAGTGAGAAGTAACAACGCTAAAGCAGTTATGGTATTTGGAATACTATGGCTGTTCCCTGGACCATTATATTGTTACGAGTTAATTACAATCAGATGCATTACACTAATAAACAATATGCGGTTAGTTTCTGTGTATTTATAAAGCCGCGTCATGAAAATAATGAGTAATCACACAAGAACAGTAGCATTGCTTTGACGCTGGGTGCCGCCAGTTTGCAAAACCGAGCGGAGAACTTGCGTACGACAAGGTATGAGGTACCGCGGAAAAGTGCGTGGCTTTACGCCAAGTGTAGGTTTTATACATTGCGATTTGAACGTGGAAAAGTTAGCACATTTCTGTGCGTACGCACCGTTTATACATGAGGCCCCAGGAGAATATTACTACTGATCACAAAACCGGTAGGCAGATGTGTTTAATAGGATACATATGCTGGAGGACAAAAGGGTAGCCAGGAGACAGCAATAAAGACTCAGGAGGAACACATCCATAGTTCCCGCTATGAAATATACATGTCCAATCTGCAATAGGACTTGTAGGTCCAGGATAGGAGTATTCAGCCATCAAAGAACTCACCGTCACTTCTTTTTATAACCCAGAAAACACGTCACATTCAGCTATAGGAATTATGAGAAGTGTTAATATGTAGTTTTGTCTAAACGTGTTTAGTTTGCCTTCTGCACCCTATTGTGCCTCTCACTTTAGGTGTTCCTTAGATCTGAAATGTTGCTACCATTTCCTAAAAAACAAAACATGCAGGATTAAAATGTAAGGTAGGTCCCTAAAATAGAAACAGAAGAGACTTGCTTAATTTAATAATGTTAAACCTGTGCTGTTATAAATTCAATGCCAGGGCTCCATTTCATGTTTCACATGCAACCAAAGCCGGGAACCCAGCTTTAGATATTATTGCTATTCAGAGGACATGTTAGTGATCTCTTTTCATATTATTAAAAAATATCATCATAATAAGTGGTGCACACTCTGTTGGCTTCCTTATCTTATTTGCTGTCTTTTAGTGTCAAGGCATTTAGTTTATTTTACATGATTTCACATTTACTGTAATTAAAACCTACACATAGCACATTGTATTGTTTTTTAGCATAGCTGATTATGCAAACAAATTAGACTGGTAAGGTTTTTGTTTAAACATCTTTTTTTGTTTTAATCATTGATGGGT
The DNA here is from genome assembly GCF_016835505.1 of Polypterus senegalus. Classification (NCBI taxonomy): domain Eukaryota; kingdom Metazoa; phylum Chordata; class Cladistia; order Polypteriformes; family Polypteridae; genus Polypterus; species Polypterus senegalus. The sequence continues at coordinate 138,885,781 of NC_053160.1, forward strand.
GGTAATACATTTGATTTCACTATTTCTTTTCATTATCATAGCTATAAGAACAGACTTTTCAGACTTTGCTTTTGTATTGTAATATTACTTTAAAATTAATTTTAATTAATATTATTAATTGTGGGCAGCACGGTGGCGCAGTGGTAGCGCTGCTGCCTCGCAGTTAGGAGACCCGGGTTCGCTTCCCGGGTCCTCCCTGCGTGGAGTTTGCATGTTCTCCCGTGTCTGCGTGGGTTTCCTCCGGGCGCTCGGTTTCCTCCCACAATCCAAAGACATGCAGGTTAGGTGGATTGGCGATTCTAAATTGGCCCTAGTGTGTGCTTGGTGTGTGGGTGTGTTTGTGTGTGTCCTGCGGTGGGTTGGCACCCTGCCCAGGATTGGTTCCTGCCTTGTGCCCTGTGTTGGCTGGGATTGGCTCCAGCAGACCCCCGTGACCCTGTATTCGGATTCAGCGGGTTAGAAAATGGATGGATGGATGGATTATTAATTGTATTAGTACATCAGTTTATTTGGTGTGATCAAAACTTTTCCATCCTGAACTTGAATGGTGCCAACTTGGCTAATGGTCAAAAAATTGGCTTCTGTGACCTTAAAATATGTCAATTACAAGTTTCAAACATTTGTGAACTAAAGTGTATGTTACTTTTCAGTGTATGTATGCACTTTATAGTGTATGTTTCACATCCAAGTCCATGTAGATGACAAAACCCACAAAATCAAATATTCTACTATCAGAAAACTTTGAGATGAATACTGTAAGGCTTCTAAAATGTTTTGGGACTCTAACCAAAGGGATGACACACCAAACAGTGTCCCGAAGCGTGATGGCAGCGTCTGTGGAAGACAGCCTATCAGTTGCTGGGGCAAAAGCAGGATCCTAGTGCTGTAGCAGCTCACTGCGAAAGCAAATTTGAAAAGATCATGGTCATGCTATAAGTACCTGCCTTCAATGGGTGATGTAAGGAACATTATAAATGCAAGGAACAGTATTACTTTGCCACTAACCTGGTCACGACCCTGCCTGATTGCTGTGTCTGTTTATAGGAGAGGGGTAGATCCTGCTACCATAAATAACCATGCTGTTCCAGTTTCAAGTAGAATAAAGCTGGTTTTGCTAAAGTACTGAGACTCTGCCTCATGTTTTGGGGTGCAAGACAATGAATCACATGTCACAATACACTTTAAAGGACTTATCCTTGTCTAGTGAACATGTGCCAGGAGCAGTCCACTTCATATGCTACAATCAAGAGGTGGACTAAAGAACTGTATCATAACAAGATGCCTCTCAAAGGTGACCCAGTATCTGATCAGGCTTTGACATTAATGACAGAAGTCAATGTTACCCATGTGGAATGAATCATAATACAGTATCAAAGAGTGACACCACATGAGATTAAAGACATTATACAGATTAGATATGTGTCAGGTAAATCCCTTCTTCATGAACAATTAAACATGAGAAAAGCTTGTGCATATTTTTCACCCTGAATTCTATCTTCTGAAATAATGCATCATGACATCCACTGTTCCAAAGAGAATCTTGAGCTGCTTAGTTTTTGCTAGGGGAAATTTAAGATGCATTTCATAATCAAGGAAGAAACTTGGGTACATGACAATGATCAAGAGTTCAAACAACAACTAAAACAATAGAAGTATGGTGATTCTGCAATATCAAAGAAATTTGAGATCTAACCAGTGCTGGAAAGATCATGTGCATTATTTTTTATAACATTCAGGGTGAAATCAATGTCTCAAAATAACTTGTCAATATTGTGCTTGTATGTGTTTTTGTGGCAAGGAAAGTTGTCAACCATCTTCAACCACCAGACTTCAATGCAAAAGTATGGCTTTGAAGAGGTAACACACCTAACCTTTTTTTCTGGATCTGACCACCACCTCTTCCTTTTTATGAAGAGTTACTTCCATGGGAAGCACTATTCCAATAGAGTTGCATAAGAAAACATTTTAAATACTTTAAAAAGTGTATTGATGTTAATGGGAGTTGTGTCGAAAAAAATGTGCATTTTTTGTTTTTACTTGTGTTTCTCTTACTTGCTCAGGTTGAAAAATTTTATTACTTTACTAAGTATATTTTTAAAAAGTGTAAGAATGATTATGATGGTTATGTTGAAAAACAAATCTTGTTTTGTTTTACTGGTGTTTCTCTTAATAGGTCAGATTCCATTGTTTTATCACATCTTGTATTTCTGTTTTTTCAAAATTTGCTTAAGCAGTCACATTAAGTTTCTAACACATCAACATAAATAAAACCTAGTCAATGTTTAAAGTAAAAGACTGCAAAAATGAAACACCCATTCATAATTACGCTATGAGACTGTAATAATTTTATTGCTTTACTCAACAGGACACGGCTGTGATAGAAATCACCATAGTGGATGACAATATTATTGAATTCTCAGAGACATTCAATGTTTCACTGACTCGAATATCGGGTGGTGCTAGACTGGGAAATGACTCCTCGATTATGGTTTACATTCCTCCTAATGACTCACCTGTGGGATTGTTCAGTTTTGAAATGAAAACGGTATGAATCACCTATAGTTACTTTCATTCACCTATCAATCCATTCATGGATGGCTATTTTTGGACAAAATTTCGATACATTTAATATTTGTTATAATAGTCAACACTCAACTATATCAATCAAAAGGAAAGAAATGTTTTGCTTTTTTCGAAACTATCTTAATTGTAAATTGTGAGATTTCTTTGGGGATCGAAGGATTGAAACCTGCTGAAATTTACAGAAGGATATTGGCTCAGTCCCAAAACAACAACAACAGCATTTATTTGTATAGCACATTTTCATACAAATGCTATAGCTCAAAGTGCTTTACAAGATGAAGAAGGAAATGATTTAAAAAACAAAAATAACATTGGGCAATACTAAGTAACAAAGAATAATTTAAATTAAGATCCAATGGCTAGGAGGACAGAAAAAAAAAAAAAACTCCAGAAAAAACAAAATCTGCAGGGGTTCTGAGGCCAAAAGACCATCCAGCACCCACTGGGCATTCTACCTAACATAAATTATCTAAATCAGTCCTCATGGTTTTCAGGCTTCACTTGAAAGAATTAGATGATCATGGTCATGTGAAAATCTGGTTTACTACCTTCAATCCATCAACGTGGGGACTGGAAGGTGCCTTGATCAGGTGGTGGTGCAGATCACCACCACTGAAAAAACGGAAAAAGAACAGCAGAGAAAAATAGGGATTAGTATGGATTGCGGAGCTATGAACAAAATAATAATTTAATGCATATATAGTTTATCAGGGGTACACTAAAATGTCGCTATGAGAAAGCCATGTTAAAATAATGAGGATTTAGCAGTTTTCTAAAATGCTCCACTATATTAGTCCGGCGAATTTCTAGCAGTAAACAATTCCAGATTTTAGGTGCATAACAGCAAAAGGCTGCCTCACCACTTCTTTTAAGTTTAGCTCTTGGAATTATAAGCAGACACTCATTTGAAGACCTAAGGTTACGATCTGGAGTGTAAGGTGAAAGACATTCTGAAATATAAGATGGAGCGAGATTATTTAAGGGTTTGTAAACCATAAGCAGTATTTTAAAGTCAATTCTGAATGACACAGGTAACCAAAATAACAACGTCAAAACTTGATAGATGTGCTTGGATTTTCTTTTCCTAGTTAAGATTCTGGCAGAATCATTCTGCACTAGTTGCAACTGATTAAGTTCTTTGTTGTGTAGTCCTGAAAAGACTGCATTACAGTAATCTAGGCAACTAAAAACAAAAGAGTGAACAAATTTTTCAGCATCTTGCAGAGTTAAAAGGGATCTAACTTTTGTTATATTCCTTAAGTGAAAAATGAAATACTGTTAATCTGATTAAAATGCAATTTAAAATTTAGGTCAGAGTCAATAATTACCCCAAAATTCTTTACCCCCGTCTTGACTTTTAAGCTTAATGGATCAAGTTTATTTCTAATACCCTCAGTATATCCATTTTTGCCAACAACTAAGATTTCTGTTTTCTCCTTATTTAGTTTGAAATGAAATAGCATGACTCAATGAAAGGTTTATGAATGGGTAAAAGGTTTAAAGCGGGAAGAACAAGTGTAACCAACAAGGCTTGATCTGGTCAACCATCAACATCACACACACAAGCCCACATAAACGTGATGGATGCCTTTATCAGAGAATACTGATAGATTGCATTTTCTGCTGTTGCTGCACATGCCATAATGCATAATGGCTTGGGGTACTGAAAAGTTTGCTCAAGATGGGTAACCAAACAGCTTACTGATCTGCACAACCTAATGTCCTTCCGTGAATTTCAGCAGGTTTCACCAGAAGAAATCTCACTGCAGTGTGTTGTTCAACAACGGTGCAATCCTGCAACGGATCATTCATGTTCATCTTGTTGGCTTCAGCTAGACTTTGAACTACCCATATGCCATCACAAACATGTTGTATCGCATCAGCTAGTATACATTATGGTAACCGCATGATTTTCAAATTGCCTGTATTTTTGATTTACTCTTGTATTTTTATTTACATGGTAAGATTGCCATCTTAATCTGTTTAGTTCGTAAATTATTTTTCCAGTTTTAATTTGGTGCTTAGGGAAACACTGCACCTGACGCACAGAATCTTTAGCTTTCCTATATTTTAAAAATTCAATCTAATTTAAGTCATGCATTTGTTTACTAAAGGTAACTGCCCGGGAACCTCAGTTCAATAATGACCCCTCAGGAATGGTAACCCTGTCTGTAATGAGGAATGAGGGAGCCCGAGGAGCAGTCCAAATTGTCTGGCTAGTGGAAGAAGCAGCAAAGGATGACATAACTCCTCTTAATGGAACTCTTTTCTTTAATGAGGTAATGTACAAAGTAAAACATTTTGAGTTCATATAATGACTACATTAATTTCCCTATTATCTTATTACAACAAATTCACATTTTCTTTGTTTTATCTTGTACATCCTATTGCAATATTCAAAATTTGTCATGTAATAATAATATTTTATCAATTAATAGGTAAATATATTATTCCATTTATTCTGATTATTATAGGTTACTCTTACTGTAAAAATACAACATTTTGTCATTCTAGCCATCAAGCAAAGTGTGTGAATTGAGTAAAAAAAGGTTAATTTTTTTGCAAGTAATAATTTTATCTTACTCTGTACAATTAAAAATATTGACGCCATGATCATGTGGATCAAATAAATCACAAATCCAGGAATCTGGCTTCAAATGTGACATCTGCATGTTATAAATAAAGCCACTGTTTTTCTTGAGTTTTTTGTTTTCATTGTATACCAAAAAAGACATGTGTGCCCGGTTAGTTGACTGCTGTAAACCTGTTCATTATTGGTGATTGTGCATGATGGTGCCCTTCAGTTGATTGCTAACCTGTTCATAGCTCCTTCCTACCCTGTTCTGATGCTGCTCAGGTCTCTAATGACCTTAAAGTTGGAGTAAACCAGTTTATCTAATATCACCTACTTTATTTCAAAATAAGTTTTTGCAATATCCCTCTATCTTTTTTAGGTTTTAAAACCATCTTTCTCTTTTTCTTGTATGTTTTGCTTTTACTTCTAAATGTAACAAATGTCTAGGCAAAACAAATAATTAAACTGGCCTTATATATAACCAGTTCTACATAAAATAGTTCCCCATGTCACAGTACAACTCGGAACCATCAAAGAAAAACAGTAAAATTGTCACAATAGCACAGAAGGGATAAATAATGATAAATCACTAATAAATAAGGGATGCATATGGGATATGTTTCTCAGAATACCATCAAACACGTTCATATATCATTTGGTGCATGTTTCATCATATAACCAATCCCAGTGTGCAATAGAGCCTTACCATCACATTAATCAGCATATCACTACAAACAAATTATATGCATCCACCAAGGTTAATTGTCTAGAGATGCCCATCACCACCCATAATGGAAGTTATTAAACAAGGCTGTTCAATCTGAGAAACATACAGATGCCTTCTTACATAATCTATATCCTTAGTTCCCAATTTTCTACCTGTTACCGAAGAGTAACAAAGAGCATGATAAGTCCCCTGGGCATTCTGTTGTTTCGGCCCGTACTTCTTTACTGCAGCCTTTGTCTCAGTTTGAGGATTTTCACATACAGCACCTGATTTCTCTCGGCCGCTGTTACTTCAAAGACTTGTCTGACTTTATTAATAAATTACAATCTTAATAATTGTTCTATTTTTTCAACCTCTTTCTGTGATTTTTTAGTTGCTCTAAGATAGAACTCTATTTTTATTTTTAAAAGAATTTTTCGTTATCATAAAGGATTAGCAATGGGTGCATCTTTTAGTCCAAGCATTGCAAACCTCTCTGTGGCAGGATTTAAACAGTCATATGTATGGTAATATTATATGTCTGCGCAGCCATAGAATGTTTTCAGCCCATTCCAACTTATCACTCACTCAAAGTTATTTTTTCTTTTAATCGTTAGAATATAATTTAGTGCCAAATAGATTTTCTCATCTACTTGTTTTCATTCTTACATGTTCTGTTTTCCTATGTTATTATTTCTAAAGGTGATTTCATGGTATATTCATCCATATTATTTCATATATCTTGATTTTTTGGTTTTATGTCAGTTATATATAGTATGTATTGTTAGCGCACAGTAAAGGCTGAAATCAAGACAGATAATGAAAAGGTTATTTTAAAATGCACCTTACTTAGATATAAAAACTGCAATAAACTTTAAATAGTTTATTTTGTGTAAATAATATAATTATAAATGTTTCAAATTACAGCACAGAGGCAGATGGAAGTGTCCTTTATCAGTAGTGATTTTCCAAATTCTGTTGTACCTCTTATAATCCATCTCTGGAAGCCATTAGATATAATGTACGGACATAAACAGAAAGTATCTCTTTATGTTATTTATATAGTGGTCAGCATCTTGGATTTATACTCATCACTGTTATTTGTATTAAATCTGTTTTGTGAATTTCTTAAAATTTCCGAGTTCAAAATTAATATTAACAACAGCATGCTGTCTTATGTGATTTCTCATACACACCAGGCAAAGTTCAAATATGAAGGAGTTACTGTTCCAAGAAAATTATCTTTTTAAATTGAAATTCTGCAATGTGATGAATTTAAATTAAAAAATATATTAATTGTCTTATTTTAACCTGCACACTTAATATTGTTAAATATGAATATTCTCTCAAATCCACTATATCTCTTTCAGAGTATTCTTAAATATACAGTTTAAGAAATCCTTTTGTAAAATTTTAGACACCACACATAATATCTTGTTTACCTGGAACTGATAATTTTGACATGTTAAACAGAGGACTTCACAGAGATCTGAAGAAGAAGGTGGCATTGCGCCACCTAATTTTTACATCAGTTACTGCCCTGCAAATATACAGTACGTACACTAACATTAAACCACACCTGATTGGTTAACCAAGGAAAGGAAATCTTGTTAAAATCCTCTCTGTGTGTTTTGCCGTGTACTTTAGTCATTATTAATCACCATTAATTTACAAGTAATCTTGTGGGCTACATTTCCCCAGGATATGGTACTGTACCACTGTACTACATACAGTATTTTAAAGTTGCCATTTTCAGTAGCCCCTGTGAATGAGAATGTTATATCTAACCTACTTTAATCTATGTATCCTTTGAACTATGTCTTAAATATAGTCTTCTGGCAACACACTGTTCTTTCTGTATACAAGCTAAGAACTTCATCAAAGGTAACCTGCTAAACTTCCATTATCTGATATCATTATTTATCTCTGAAGTGATACTGGCTAGTTTTGTTGAAGATACAGGTAGTATTTATAGACACTATGTAAACATTTAAAACCATTTATCCCTGAATTGGCTTAGAAAGCAATGCAAGTAGGATCTCACAAGTAAAATTTCAGATAATGAATGGAATTCCGACATGCATTTTTCCTCAATCTTTGCAAGGCTTTCTTTAAAGGTAAATATTGTACATCACTCACATAGACCTCACAACATTCTGTGATGAGAGCCAAAGTGTGAACTACATCATGAGTAACCTGTCTCACTGGGTCATAAGTTGAATCTGATATTGTTGTTTTTTTGTTATTCCTGGAACAATGTAAGAATTTGCTGTTCTAGGATAGTGATTTGCCTTCAACCGTTAGACACCATAAAGGTGGTACGCTACATAAGTTCACATTTTTTTAATAACTGATCTAAAAAGCCATTAACCTTAGAAATGTAAACAATTTTAAACAAAAACCTGTTTTTGTGAATAATAAGCAAAGGATTTTTTAAGAGTGAAAAGGGGATTTTGTGTGTTTTACCATGCACGTTCTGATCTGTGATGTCAAAGGCCCAATTTAAAGGTGATTGATTGAAAGAGAATAACTGACTTTGTACTGAGTTTTGTAAGAAGCAAAAAAGTGCCAAAAGACAACGATTGATAAAAAGTTGTAAGTCAGTAGGCAGGCAGAGAACCAAAGAACAAGGCAAGATGTAGAGCATCACATATCTGAATCATAAAAACAGTGTCAAAATTTGAACTCAAAAAACAAAGCTAGAGATTGACTAACCAAAAATAAACGAATTGACCAAAATCGTTGACAAAAGTATGTACTTTATGTAAAAAATCCCAAAACTAGTGCATCTGTAAAATTGTGGCACCACCTTAAATGCCAATCACCCAATAATGTCAGACATTGTTTCCTAGCAATCACATGTTGTCATAAAAAAAACAAGGTGGTGGCCATTATAGCTCACTATCAAAAATCCACAAGGATGAGTAACTGAAATAATGATAAAGTTATTTTATGGAAATTTGCTTTGATCCAGTCAGCAAGATACAAGACCACATTACTACATACAAGTCATGCAATAAAATACAAATTAATAGCATATTTATATTCATAAAAAATAAATACATTTAAAAAATGAACAAAATTGAATTTGGTCTATTTAAAATTTTTATTACCATTGCTATAAAACTGTTTCTAATTTTTTTTTTATTTGTTTTACATTTTGGCAGCAAGTTTCATCTCCCAGAAGATAAAATTTGGAAACAGTTATTTAAATAGTGTTTCTGGTCCTTTACAATCTTATATGCTTTTTCTTTTTTTTTTTTTCTTTTTGCTTTAATTATACAATTCTTGAAGCCCTAGTTGCGGTGGTCCACAGATCCCAACTAGGTTAATTCCTAAGTTTGTTTTAGTACTCATAGACAGTCTCCCAAACCATGCCAGGAATGAAAAGTCTCTCAAAATGACATGCTTAGTAGTTCCATAGGATGCTAGTTGAAATGTTTATTTAGTGTAGTCCTCTTAATAAATAGCTGAACCATTGGAATTTTATGTAGATGTATTGCATGTTTTCATTAAAATTCAAGCTATTAACCAATATGATCTCCAGGTAGTTAAAGCTACTAACACTCTCAGCTTGTTATCCATTAAGGACCAGTGGTACACCATTCTTCCTAAAATCAATGAGCAGCCCACTTGTCTTCCTCATATTTAATTGGAGTTCCTGCTCCTGGCACTACCTCTTTATCATCTTTGCCTCTTTCCCAAAATGTGCCACATTATTAGAGGTGTCAATCAATGCTGTATCATCTGCAACCTTGACAGCTTGACAACTGCCACCAGATCATCTCAAACTATTAGTACAGAGAAGAGTATAAGGGTGATCACTGTATCTTGTGGAGGTCCTATCAATGTATAATGCACTGTAGAAGTTTATTAATCAACCTTACCCTGTTAAGGAGAAAATTCATAATTCATATGATAAAATAGGGGTCCATATGTAACTTCTGTAGTTTACTGCAAAATACAGTATATCAGGCTTCATGCAGTTAAAGGTTGAAATCAAGCCAATAAACCCTATTCTTACAAAATAGTGTGGTTTCTCCAAATATGTATAACTGTGTATGATATACTGTATATTAACAAAAACCTGAATCAGGAGGTAAGGCAACCTAAAATGATGATGATATTCCAAGAATAATAGAAATCAGCCAATATCAGATTGCCTATTTTGGGAATGATCTGCACTTAGACCATTTTGAGTTAAAATATTTATTTGCATCTTCCTCGGATAGCCTTAGATCATTAATCACTGCCAATAATTTAACAGAAACATTGGGATTAAAATTAGATGAAATAACATTATGCAATGAAAAATCTACTGTGATATTCAAAACAACATTGCTTGCTTAAGTGAAAGTATCCTATCCTGTCTTTCACAACCCAAAAGGAAAATGGTGTCTTATACATTACTATCTTTAAATGGTAGTTCTGTTTTAAGAGCTCTGTTTACAAGGAAAACAATAACCTGGTTCTTATTATGATAAAATGAATTAAGCTGTTTTTTTTTTTAGATTTTTTTAATACAGGTATGTTAAAGTTATTGTGAAATAACTTGGTACCACCTCTGCTAAATCTTACCTGTTTTTCTTAATGTATGTGTAGAGCAACATTAGAATAGACTCTTTTGAATCATAGCCCTCTGATCAGCTGGTGTCAAGTCAAGTGTTCATTTTCCATGATATTTTTGGAACACCATGTCTGACTATTTGTATTTTGTTTACTTAATAGTAAAATTTTTAAAATAGAGATGTACAGTTGGAATCTAACAAAACTATTTATGTGATATTTACAATATTTATGCGTTTTGCATTTTTTCTTACTTGTTTCATTAAGATATACAGGAGGCTATGGCTTCTCTTTTGCATATAAAAAAGCTGTGTTACTGAGACAGTGTACCTTGGTTGTAGTGCCAAGGGATAATGGTATGTAGCAAAAATACTATGAAAGTACTAAGTACTTTTTGGCATACAATATTTTTTGTTCCCCCTATCCCCCCAGGGCTATTATTATTAGTTCATTGGGGCTCGTTACTCTTAAACATACCATACCACACCATTTTCTAAATTTTTCTTAATACTGAGCAATGTCACGGGGTAGCTGGAACCTAGTCCGCAAGCACAGGGTACAAGGCACAATTCCTAGACAATGCGCCAGGCCATCGCAGTGTAACACACACACCATGTATATAAGAGCACTTAACAGTCCAATCCAGCTTTCATTGTAATGTATTTTATAGTGCATTGTGAGGAGTAAGAAGTCGATAGAATAGGAAGTACTGCATGTACCCAAGGAGGCCACATGCTAAGCATGTCTTCTTTAAGCTTTGCCTACTTTTTCCTTCATCCGCTTCAAATCTCATTTTCCATATAGGTCACCACCTTGTCTCTTTTGCCTGTGCAGGACAGCTGCCATCTTCCACTCTCTGCCACCCATATTTCTTACCCATATGTAATTACAGTGTAAACTTGTACAGTGGTGCTGTTATGATTGCAGCATTCATTTGCATGAACTGCACATCCCATCTCTCTGTGCAATCACATCTGAAGCAAATACTCCACACACTAAAACTTTATTACTGAAAATGTTTGAGAAATAAAAGAAAAAAAACACATATCAGCTAATTTTCTTTTTTCTGTAACTCCAGCAGATCCCCGTGACCCTGTAGTTAGCATATAGCGGGATGGATAATGGATGGATGGAAGGATGTCACCAAATTTCAAACAAATTTGTCAGGGTATTTTTGAGATTTTGGGATATTTAGTTTTTCTGTTGTTTTTGGTTACCCCTAAATATTGATATATCAAAATTACCTTTCTTAGCAAATGCCTACTTACTTAGATGTACCATCCTGCCAAAGTTCAACTTTTCAGCTAAACAGGAAATAATGTTTTATGAATGATTGAGTCTGTTATGCCGTAAACTTTGCATTTTATATATTGTCACACACATGTGCATGGGAAGGGCTTAAGTGATTGTACCTTTATGCTGGGCTGGGGGTGGCAATGTGGACTAACTCTCTCTTTCTTCCCTCTTCTCATGATCCTCCAATGAAGATCCAGCATGACATTACTTCCGGTTCTGGCCCTAGTAGCACACTCTTTCCTGTCTACCCTCAATAAAAGCCTTCCTAATTTCAATGCAGTCTCAGTTCTGTTTGGACTCAGTCCTTAGTGACTATTCTGTGCTTCATTTTTAGCATATTTTATACCAAGTGTATGGGTGACCACCTGAAACAGTTTTCTGCCTCTTGTCCTTTATATGTAATATAATATCTAATGTTATATTAATCTTCGATATTTGAGTTTTTTTTATTTTGATAACCAAATGTTTTATTTTTTTCACAGACTGATACCAAGAAGACAATACCACTGTACATAGTTAAAGACTCAATTCTGGAAGGAGAGGAACGATTCATCATTCAGCTTGTGTCAGCCACAAACAATGCAGAAATCAATCCAGTTGATGGTCCGTATTAAAACTTCATTTTTTAGCTAAACATCCATCCATCCATTATCCAACCCGTTTTATCCTAACTACAGAGTCACGGGGGTCTGCTGGAGCAAATCCCAGCCAACACATGGCGCAAGGCAGGAAACAAACCCCGGGCAGGGCGCCAATCACCAATTCACCTAACCTGCATGCCTTTGGCCTGTGGGAGGAAACCAGAGCACCCAGAGGAAACCCACGCAGACACAGGGAGAACATGCAAACTCCACGCAGGGAGGACCCAGGAAGCGAACCCAGGTCTCCTAAGTGCGAGGCAGCAGCGCTACCACTGTGCCACCCTTTTTAGCTAAACAGAAAATCATTTCCATCCATCCATCCATTATCCAACCTGCTATATCCTATCTACAGGGTCATGGGGGTCTGCTGGAGCCAATCCCAGGGCGCAAGGCAGGAAACAAACCCCAGGCAGGGCACCAGTCCACCGCAGGGCACACACACACACTCCAAGCACACACTAGGGACAATTTAGGATCACCAATCTATCTATCTATCTATCTATCTATCTATCTATCTATCTATCTATCTATCTATCTATCTATCTATCTATCTATCTATCTATCTATCTATCTATCTATCTATCTATCTATCTATCTATCTATCTATCTATCTATCTATCTATCTATCTATCTATCTATCTATCTATCTATCTAGTAGTATCCTGATGATTCAATTCACAGGAATTGTCCAAAGGCCAGACCATACCAGATCTTAAATCATTGAGACAGATATCAGCAGCAGGATGTTGTGGTGGCTCTTTTTCTCACCATATTCAAACATTACTTAAAAAATTCAGTCCCATTAAAAATAATATACACCCCTTTTTGTCCCAGCTTTATATTTAATTATAATATTCTGGAGTATTCTGACTAAAACAATCTCCAAGTCCTTCGGTTTTATCTTTTTTCCTGGAGTGTGTGTCTAATGGGATGTTTAAATTTGTCTTATTCTACAGTTCCTCTATGACACTTTAAACAGCAGGTCTTAAAATTTTCCAAACATACACTGTATTACTATTTTGCATAGAAAACTGCAGTAATGTAATGTGTCATGTAATGGTAATGGACAATGACCTCCAAGGTTTTTCACTACAGTGTAGCACTTACAATACTGAGTTCTCTTGTAAGTCAATAAACGCATACTGTTGCACATGTGTAAAGTAAATTTCAATTTATTTTTTACTTGTATTGAAATAATATTTATTATTTTGACCCATGGTTTTATAGCATTCTGTGATATTTGCTTTTTAGGTTAATATGTAATCTTTAAAATGCATTTGTAATGCTTTGTTTACCTTAGTATGAAAGTTTCACGTTTTTAAGAAGGTAATTCTTTTTCAGGTTCAGCCACAGTAATCATTTTGGGTGATCCTGGGTCACTGGGAAGAGTGGGTATATCTCCCTTGACACAAAACGTTCTCATTGGAGAACCATTTGGACTTTATAATGGTACTGCTTTAATAAGGTACTTATTTTTTTCTTATTAACATATTTCTTAATCACATTATATACTTTTTCTTAGAAGCAGGTAAGATTATTACTTTTTTATTATTGCTGTTTTCAACAGCACATACATATGCCAGTTAAATTAACAAGTCACTGTACCTCAGTACCTGTTTAACATTTAGCATTTCTAATGTATAACTCCTTTACGTTACCTAATTCTTTTACGTTGCACAATATCTCATATTTTTTGTGAATAAGCCTGTTATCAGTTCATAATGATAAAACACTGAAAGATTTTCAGGGTATCATCAGAACAAATAACAATCATTGATGGAGATGAAGAATACTATATATCCAGATCTTACTCGTCATAGCTGTTCAATATTCATTTTTGTATGAAGTTCATGGCATTAAGGGACAATTAAAACATAACAGCAAATTTTAACTGATTTAAATGACAACAGAGATAATGTATACTGTTTATCATTACATTTTTGTATTTAAGCAGAATAGACTTTATTGTACAGTTGTATTTACCTTCACTATTAATTAAAAATATAACCATTTTTCAGTGTATTACGTGGTCCAGGGATTTATGGGGAAATTACTGTGTTTTGGAACATAACTCCTTCAGTTTCAAGTGAGTTTGAGGAGACCTCAGGATTCATCACAATGAAAAACCAGCAGTCTGCTGCTACTATTCGTCTTAAGGTAGGTGGCCGGTTAGCAGAACAAAATTGCTGCTTTATACTCTGTGATTCTATTATTTTTTTAACAACTTGGGAATGCTAGTTTACACTAAGGGGAGGTAGTTTATAGGGCTGTTCTTAGAGCAAGATAGGAACACAGCAAAATCATCATGCTCAGATGTTCTTCATGCATTTACTTATTTGGCTGACACCTTTATCCAAGACGACTTGCAACAATTATGATACAATTGGTTACATTTCTTTTGGTTCTCCAATTCGAAGACAGGCGGGTCAAGTGACTTGCTAATTGTCACACAGTGTCAATGGCAGGATGTGAACACACAACCAGAGGGCTTCAAGTCCAAAGCCTTAACCACTACACCTACACTTCTCTTCACAATTTATAGTATCATTTACGGGCCACATTACCTTTCGAAGACATGTAATACAATAAATGTAAAAATATTTGATATTACTTGTCCTATTTGTACATTCAGGTCCTTTCCTTGGTATCCTCATGTGTCTGAAACTCTCTTTAATGGCACTTGCTTTCTTGAGTACATTCCTGTAAAGCCTGCTTCAGTATCATTTTAAGGTGTTTTGGTCACTTTCTGTTTGCTTTTATACTCTCGGTCTGCAGAAACAACTCTCAGTGTGCCTCCTACGCCTTTATGTGTGTCTCCCATTTGATTTGATCATGTCACCAAAGTTAAACTGACCAATCACACCAAAGCTAAAATGACCAGTCAGATTGCTCGGTATCCTTAGTGTTTTATTATATACTATATGTAACTGCGATCTGTATTTTTAGTAGCAGTGCTATTAATAGTATTTACCTCCAAACTTACTGGGCCTCCTTTGCTGCTGAATGTAGACCCTGTCTGTAATTAAAGTGGCTTCTATGCCTTTGATGCACCCTGTTCAAGTTACACGATTTTTGCACATAAATATTCTTTTAAAGGTTAGACTAAACCCCTTAATGTCATATAAATATGCATCATGTGAAATGGGAGAATAATACTTGGGACATAATTTGAGTGAAAGGGTCATAGAAGTTGGGATGAAAAAATCAGGAAGAAATATACTGATATAAATCTACTGACTGCTCTTCTCAAAATTCCCAGGAAGCTTTATTATTTTGACTATTTTATGTTATGAGGGATCCATAGGAAGCCACAAAGTGAAATGTATGCATTTCATCATTAACACTTTATAGATTAGGGTTATCACTCAATAGTCTGTCTATTTTCTGAGTATACTTTTTCCATTACAGGATCAAAGCTAGAGGGTGTATGCTAAGACAAGAATATATATAATCAGTTCTAAAAACAAAAAACAACAATCTTGTGAATATAATGTTAGAAGACAATAAAAATATTTTGAGAAGAATTAAGATACAAAGGATGGAGTGACTCAAGGTTACTATGTTGTTGTACTGCACATACAACAGTTTATAACAGGGCTCTGACAGTTACATTCAAAAGATGTAATCATTAAGTGTGCAGTCCTTTGCTTTGTTACAGACCATAGATGATGATATTCCCGAAGAGAAACTATACTATCAGCTAACTCTGACAAGGGTCAGTGAAGGAGCCGAGATTAATGAGTCTTCCCGGTCCTCCAATATTACAATGGTGGCTAGTGATGTACCATATGGACGTTTTTCATTCTCTCAAGAATTCCTAGAAACATTGGAGGAGCAACGACTGGTAAGGAGACAGAGAGAATTTTTTTTTTAATGTGCTTTGATCTTTGTTCCTGAACACACTTAATAAATGGAACCCTTACTTTTTTGTTTATTTAGTGTTTAGACCATTAGTTTTCAAGATCAATCCTGGCTGAAGGTTTTTATTCCAATTTTGCAATTGGTTTGACATGATGTGTAGACTGTGTGTCATATTGGGTTCTTTATTTGCAACTGAAATGAAACAAGAGGTTTCTGAAAATTGATGAATATTTGTTTAAAGATTGTTGCTGGAACCCCTTCTCATATATTTTATTATGAGTTCTTTTGAGAGAAATTATCACTATGTCTTCATTTCCTTTCTCATTTCAAGGCTGAGCTTTGACTAAAATCTCCTACTGCTACAGCAATTTCTTAAGAATGAACAACCATTGTCTTACTGTAATAAAACCTCTCTGAGTTTGATTTCTTGTGATGATCTTCTGCTTCTCCCCTTAGTCCTTCCTTTTAGTATACCTTCACACAAAGTGACACTTTCTTCTTAATGTTCTCCCAGGAGAACTGTAAACCCACACAGCTTTCTTTTCCACATTCAACATAATAGTGCCAGTCATATCATGAATTTCTCCACATCATCTACAAGATGCATCCTCTCCTCACCCCTCAACTATTTGTTTAGCTTGTTATTCTTCCTGGCATGGTCTAATTCAGTCTCTGGCATACTGGGTCATCTGCAACAACTATTTTGCCTCTTTATGTCACCCAGAATACTGTTTGCCTAATATACTCTCTCCATCTATACACCACTCTTTTGCTCTCCTTCATATTCTCCACTAACTTCCTATTATTGTTATATTCCAGTTAAAACTCTTGTCCTTCCCTACAGCCTCTTGTATTGCTAATCTTATTTCTGTCCTAGTTCTTTTCTCTGTCTTTGTCATTCTCTTTCTTTCTGTATGTTCTTCCATGAAACTTCTATTTTACAGTACCATGCTAGTTTACTTCTTTTGTCAACACACTAAAAAATATTATTACTTCTCAAATGTTGTCAAATGTTAGGTTATAAGTCTTACATTACTGTTAGAACTATTACTTATCTACTTATCTTTAAGTTGTTTTTTCAAGTCCCAATTCTTTACACATCACAGTTGAACTAATTTGATTCTACAGCTTGGTTCTAATTTGGATTTCTAGTAGTTTTTCCTGACCTTATCTACCCACCGTTTATTATGTTGTTTGTTATACTGCAGGTTGCCCTTTAAGATTTAGTCCTTTTGTTAACTGCAGGACTTCACTTCTCATATTTGACTTAACAATCTTCTTTTTAGTTGATTCCTGCCTTTGCTCTGCCCTACCAAGTACTGAAAACTATTAAATGTTCCTTACTTTTGTTTAAAAAGTTTAAAAAATAACTATAGAAAGGGGGCTCTGAATTGTACTAAAGGTTTTAAAACCTGCCAGACCCCCATCATTGGTAAGCTTTGCAGTGATAGGGTTTTTAAGGAGAGGCTACCCTTTAGATGGGATGTTTACCTGATATTCGGGCTCTGTTTGTTTTTTAAACATTCCATGCCTGTGTTTGAAAAGACCATGAGCTTATTCAGTGTTCGGGCTGAAACCTTTTTGTCTATTGATTTTAATGGAAAAACAACCTGTGCATATACAAATACTGTACATTATAATTTGGTAATTTTTTATTATTTACTGTATATCTAGTAGCGTATATTTAGCCGAATTTAATATCATAACATCTCAAACATGTCGCATTTACAAATCAATAAATGCTTCAACGTATTTAATATAAGGTGCCATGAGGACACAATAAATAGCAGTACTGCTCTAGAGACTAAGTTCAATTCACGACCTGGTCAATGTCGGCTTTTCTAAATACCCTTCATAATTTCAAACACTTCAATCCTGTCAATCCTCTTAATCTTCTTTGCTTAAACTGAAAATGCTCAGCTCTTTTAATCTTTCCTCATCACTCATCAGGCAGGCAGTTCTAGAATCAGCCTAGTTGCTCTTATCTGGACTTGTTCTAATGCTGCTATGTATTTTTTGTAGCCTGGAGACCAAAACTGCACACAGTACTCCAGACAAGGTCTTACCAGTGTTTTATAAATCTTAAGCATAATCTCATTGTACTTGTACTCCACCCATCATACTATATAACCTAACATTCTGTTTGCCTTCTTAGTGACTTCTGAATGCTGTCTGTAAATTTATAGTGACACCTAAAACTATCTCATAAGGTGTACTTTCAATTTTTAGACCTCCCATTATGTATTCAAACCTAAACCGGCTTGTTATTTACACTCCTAAGTCATTTGTACTTTGAGAATACAATGTGAGGGAAATGGAAAAAAAATCAGCTTAGATGTTGGACCCATGGGCCTGTGTGAAGATATGAAACAATAATGCAATGATTAGTTTTCAATAAACAGAAATGGTGGATTGTTGCTTTTTTGTTCCCTTGTTATATTTTGAATACTAATGCTTTATGGATAATAATAGAAATTGAACCAATTGTTATAAATTTGAACTTGTATTGTCTTATTTCTTTTTGGCTACAGGTTTCTGTAACAATTTCAAGGTCTATGGGAAAATTTGGCCGTGTTCAGCTCTGGTATCAAACAACCAGTGGTACTGCAGTGGGTGGATTTGATTTTTCTCCTGTAAATGGGCAGATCATTTTTGAGAAAGAAGAAGTAAACAAGACCATCTCAGTAGAAGTATTAAATGATAATATCCCTGAGGGTCCAGAAGAATTCTTTTTAAATATCACTAGAGTGGAGCTTCTCCCTGGAAGGTAGGAGTCTTCACATAGACATCTGATAATAAAACATACCACCAATAAATTGTAAAAGCTAAAGAAGGCTAATTAAAAAAACATGTGATCTATCCTATAGTTTATATTAGGTGTTCCTTGGAGCATCTGGTGCACTACACCATTGGTATAATAAAATCATATGATTATATAACATTGGCAGGTGTTAGTGAACTGATTCAATCAAACTTTCTGTTGTTTATTTTTTAAATGTGAACATTAAAAAAAACAAAAACAAAAACCCAATATAAATCATACACAAGTGTGTCCCCAGAAACCCCAGTCCAGGTTTCCTAATTTCTCTTTCTCTGATTTAGCCATGTGCTGTATTCACGCCTACAAGTTTTCAAGAGAAACAACATTCCATTTACTGTATTACCCCTCATGACAGCATTGCCATTATACTTTAGATATTTCCTACTGCAAAACTGCATTAAAAAAGAAAAATCAGTATAAAGACACAGAGAAAAAGGCAGGTTTTATTGTTGTGATTTTTTAAGGTAATAATATGTTACAGACAATGTAATCTCCAACCATTTATAGGCATTCAGAAAACACGAGACACTTGTTGATGAGTAAAAAAACAACCAGTATGCTTAAAGTACACTATGTGTGCATACAGTAGTGTGATGTTTCATTAATATGCCCTTAAATGAATTTGTTATGTGTAAGTAAAGAAAATAAATACTGTATATTTATTAGCTAATTCATAATATTTCTATGGTACTTTAGCTGTGTCCTTTTCTAGAAGTTGCTTGCTTTTGAAATTTGCATGACATTGTTCTCAGGATTTAAAATGAAATTGTAGTTTTCAATTGTATTTATTTTTCATCATTCTGAGTCATGAACCTTAGGTGTCACTTTGTTAAGAAGCCATGTGTTACTAGGTGTGCATTAATGTTAATGTATGATGTCATGGTGGCCATCTTTTTGAAGTTCAATCCATGTAGAGATTGTATAAACTTGGTGTTACATTGAATTATATTTCCAGTAAAAACTTGTCAGGATGGGAAACTAGTTTCTAAGTAATAGTATAAGTTCTTGACAGATTTTTTTTATAGTTTACCCTATCCCTTGTTATGTATTTTTGAAATTTTGATGTTATTTTTTTATTTAAACGTCATTTTCCTTTTCTGGGCTTGTATAGGACAGAGCAGGCCACTGGAATTTGGGTTCAGGCTTCTGAGGTGAGGCCAATTTTTGGTCAGGCTAGGATAGGCCCTGGCCAGGTTTAAGAGTCTTTTTTGAGACTTTAGACTATTTTCTGCTAAACTGGACCTTGATAATTCATTTTCGTATGCCATTTATTTAGAAAACCAGATCTTAAACTAGTAATGTAGCATACCATTCTTTCACACATCACCAAACACTCCCAGAATGATATAACGGTGATCAATGGTGTAAAAATATTATTTCCAATAAAAACAACAAGTCCCATGTGCGGAAAAACAGATGTAAACACACAGCTAACCAAAAACTGTCTACTCTTTCATACCAGATCAAGAGAAAGAATATCAATTTTTATGAACTGCTGTTTTCTATGAAAGTTTACTAGATATGTATTACAACACATAAAAGAGAAAATCTTTCAAGAAAAATTATGGTTGAATTAGATTGCTACACATTTACTGCTGTCTTTGAGACTATTATTGTTTTTTTTTTTATTTACATGAAGTCTTTTTTCTGTATTGTAGTGCTTTTGATTTCACTATACGGGAAGGAGGACTACAATTGGACCAGCCACCCACAATTGGAAACATATCCACTCTTACTGTTGTCATACAGAAGAACGACAATGCAGAGGGCATCATTGAGTTTGACCCTAAATACCTTATATTTGTAGGTAAGATAGAAAATGATATTGCATATGTATGAATTTAATAATCAAGTATAATGTTGAACTTTGGAACAGCTTTTTTTGAGTTTTTTGTATATAATGTTTAGTATGGATTACTTTAGAGGCTAACTAAATAAATATTGGTAGGGTTATACCAAATATATATATATATGTGTGTGTGTGTGTGTGTGTGTGTGTGTGTGTGTGTGATACAGTACGAGGTAAGCTGGTTCGCTTATGTATCACATATCTATGAGCTGCTTCTCGCAACTGACATGGCGGATACTGGCCAACTAGCTGACCAATCACAAGCATTACCTGATAGGCAACCACTTAAACTTTTTTTAAACTTTCAGTTTGCGATTCAAAACTAGAAATGTAATACTGTACTCCAGTCTTCACCCTGCCAAATAAGTCAACCACTCAGAGGCATCGCCTCAGGCACTGACGTCCGAGGTTCAATCCCCATAAGGGGATGCAAAAGTGCGTACACCTGATGAGCCCCAATAAGGGCAAAACATGTGTCGTGTACTCTTTGTACTATTTGCCAGATGCCGTCTCACATATTTATGAGCTGCTTCTCATAACTGAGAGGACATGGCATGTGTTTGCCGACTGACCTACCAACCACAAGCATTACTTAGTAGATAACCACCTAAATAATCAGATTGTGATTCAGAACTAGGAATATAGTATATATATATATATATATATATATATATATATATATATATATATATATATATATATATATATATATACTGTATATATATATACTGTATATATATGTGTGTGTGTGTGTGTATGTATATATATATATTTATATATATATGCACGCATGTATATAAGAAATAATGACATATACAAATATAATATTATGTACAATGTATCATTTCACTAGGTGTTGTATCCATGTTATTCATTGTTCATTAATATTTGAAAATGAATGTTAAAAAATTTACTTTCATTTTGCACACATCCCTTCACTAATTTCAGAGAGCTAAAATATGTACAGATCATTTAAAATACAGTTACAAATAAATTTATCACCAAACACCATTGCATATGTGCCACATCTGATGAATCAACATTTTTATTAATTTCTCCTTATGTAGTATAGGAGAAACTATTGTAATAAATTTTTAATTTTGACTGTGCTTTTGGACTTGCACAATTGACACAGTTTAAGCATCCCTGCAAATGAATTTGAATTTTCAATGGCAATAAAACAATACAAGTGGTAGGAGAAAAAATGTTTAAAGACAATATATAGTAAAATATAAGAATATATAATAAGAGAAAAACATTTAAACACAAGCAAATAGATCACAGATATCTCATATTTTGAATGATACAAAATGTCTAAAAAAGAAATGAGTATACAAAATAAGGAAAATTAAGCAAAATTTTAAAACTAAGCAGAAAATTAATTACAAAATAATAATAAAAATGATTATCAAAAAAGTTAGTTTTGTTAAATATACAGATTTGAAAATCAAAGCAAAAATGTTATAGACAAATATACCAAAACATAACAAATCAAAGTCAGGAATCCGAAAGAAGCAAAAAGGAGAATTTGTGCATAATACAGGAATTCAAAAATGGAAGCTGTTTAACAGAAGCTTGTATTCTAGCAGGGTAGACAAGGCTCTCGGCTCTTTGTAAAGGCTGATGGTGGTCCTTCAGTTGCAGAATTAATGGATCCCACCCCTTTAGGTTCAACATAGAGTTCAAAAGGCATTTAAGACAATGAACTAACAAATACACAATCAGCATTGGATGATAATACAAAATGATCTATAGAAAAGACAGTGAAGACTAAGAAATAATAACACACCAACAGAAAAAAGAAAACATATCCAATAGTAAATTACAAAAGAATTCCTGAAAGACAAACACAAGATAACTAAAGGGAAAGAACCTAAAGCCAGCCCTGGCAAAGCAATACCTTGCTTTCATTCCTTTCTTAATATATTGCTATGAAAATTATTTATGGGATCTCTTTCATTGTCTGATTAATTGCTATCAGTCATTAGACTTTATGCAAGAAAGAAGTATGTCAGTACAGGAAAAAATTAATTCAAGTGTGATTAATAGTGCTCAAGGTCAACTTGATGTATGGATCATACCTACTAGCAGAAAAACGTGCTTTAGAGTCATTGCATGAAAACTTTGAAAAGGAAATCATATACAAGGTAAAATTCAGCATAAACCAAAGGATAGCACTGAGACAAACCTGCAACCATTCTGACAGAAAAAAACAAATGAACTGCATAATGTAAGTCAATAAACAACAAAGCATGATTTGATTGGGGAAGCAAAAAGTAAGCTTATTCTCATTGATTTGGGAATAACATTAAGAAAATGAATGGGTGAATGAATTGTCACTTTGGAATGTCAAGTACAATCTACACTTGTTTTCACCTAAGTTGCATGCAATCTCCTTTGCAGTAAGCGAGGACGTTGGGATGCTTCAAATTCCAGTATTTCGAAGGCAAGGCACATTTGGATTGGTAACTGGCGAGTACATTTCTAAGGGTTCTACTGCTCTCCCCAACATGGACTATATACTTCCTAATGGCTCAGTTGTTTTCTATCACGGGCAGAACCAGAGCTTTATCAATGTGTCAATCATTGATGATGCTGATCGGTAAGAATAACTTTTTACATTGAAATTTCATAACAAGAACTACTACTGACACTATACATGGCCGTTCTGATGTGCACTTTACTAGATCATCCCACTCTTTCCACAAAATTAACTGCTCAACCTAAGACTCCAGGTTTAATTGACTTTGAAAATTGCATTTTAATGGGCACCAGATTTCCTTTTTAGGAAAAGCAAGTTCTTTGTTTCATATCTTCTGAAGTGTCCTCACTGTCCTCCACATTGTTGCTCACACTGGTCTTATGGGACACTACAGAATTAAAAAGCACATTGCTGCTAAAGCTGCTAGAAGCAGTGATATTTGCCTTTATCTGACTTGAGTATCTGTAACATTGATCTCATCTGTCTCATCTGCAGTGTTTACAGCTTGTTGAAATCATCATTTTGGTTTATTATTTGAAAATGTCAGGTATAGTTTTCACCAAAACAACATGTTTTCTTTCTACCTTTTTTTTTTCTTTTCACTGCACCACTAAGCTTTTGTTTTGAATGACCACCTATTTCAACTTTTTATTTTATGTGGCTAACACATCCAATGTACATTCTCATAGAAGTGACAAATCAGACACTTGTTGTGATTGTGCTCCACCCGTATCAACCAATCAGTACTTGGATTTTTCTTTTAAAAGCTTTTTATTTACTGTAGGTCTGATTGGACAGGTTTATAATCATGAAGATCAAAGTGAGTTAGGTGTGTGTGTGCTGGATAGCAAAGTGCCTGTGCACTTGGTAAAAACATGGATATTTCTTTTTATTAGACATTTTTTTTTTTGCTTGTCCTAATACCCATTTGCTAGAAGTGTCCCAGTGTATGCACCCAAATCACTCTTGTGATAGATCTGGCCAAGGACTCAGACTATATGTCTACTCTTACCTTAAGGTCTTTTTGCCTCACCATGCGTTTAGTTACACTCTATGGTACAGATTTAAATCCATAGGGACATGCTTTGGCACATTTATGATCTGACCAGAGACAAGTAATAGTTTATTACACTTTTTAATAACTTAGGTCTGTGGTGGGCTGGCACCCTGCCAGGGTTTGTTCCTGCCTTGTGCCCTGTGTTGACTGGGATTGACTCCAGAAGACCTCCGTGACCTTGTATTAGGATATAGCGGGTTGGATAATGGATGGATGGATAACTTAGGTTGCACACAATACATAGTTAAAGTTTTACTGTTATTGCCTTCACAGCCACTTTTCTTTAATTCACTAAGTATGTAAAAGTTATTATGTAGCTTTATAAATGTGAGGACCCAAAATTAATTCATGTCCACACAGTTTTGCTTTATCTGTCCATCCCCAAGTTTTTATTTTGTGCACTTCTATCACCTTATAGCAATATCCTATCCTTGGATCTGTAAACCTACTGTGTAACTTTCAGTTTAACTGACTGATCTTCTTCTCTCTGTATTGATAAGCCCACCACATTTATGCATTTTATGTTACCAGTTGAGCAAAGAAATCATTGGAAAAGAGAGGTAATGGGAACATAGATTTGTACATAACTGCTGCATGCCAAATATCACTGGATGAGATCAGTGGTTCTGGAGCATTACAGCATTTATCGTTGCCAAAGCTAAATCTCTTACCTTTTACTTCTAGGGAATACGATGAACATTTTGAGATCCAGCTAACAGCTGCCACTGGAGGAGCTGTTCTTGGAACAAACCTAACCACCAGAGTGACAATTGCTAAAAGTGATTCGCCAAATGGTTTGGTTAGATTCCTCAATCAAACTCAGCTGGTCATCCCAAACCCAAATTCAACCTTAGCCCTAACATTTGTGCTTGAGAGGACAGGAGGACTAGCAGGAGCTGCTGAAGTAAGTAAAATGAGGAATTTTCCAATCAGTTTTCAGGAGAAGGAATCCAATACTGTGGTTATTCTTTCATTTTTGTTTTTATCCTTATATATCTCTCATGGATAGCATTTTGACACAGTAAATAATTCTGGTTTAGGCACAGTTTCTACACAGTTTGCACATCTGTGGTGAAGTGCATTTAGGGGTCTGTGGCAATGTGTGTTTTTAGTTATTGTGGGATATGGCCCGGACACAGACAGGCAGACAGAGATGGTTCACCCAACACACGTTTAATCACAATTTACTATTTACACAACCCCAAACTCCCCCAAAAGTCCAAGCCTCTGTATCCAATGCCCTCTTCAGGCCGCCTCCACTCCCCTCCACCAAGCTCTGTCCTTCTCCTCACCCGACTCCAGCCATCGAATGGAGGGAGGCGGTCCCTTTTATCCCGATTAGCTTCCCAGTGTGGCCCTGGTCGTCTTTCCCTCAGCACTGGCGGTATTCTAAGATACCTGGCTCATTTTCCGTATCACAGACCTTCACATCTATATGTATATGTGTATATATACACTACTGGTCAAACATTTTAGAAAACCTCAGAATTTCCAGTATTTCCGTGAAGAAGGCCCATTTGTAATATTCTGATATTTCCTTTTTTTCAGTTTTTGCTAACGTAAACTTTAAATTTAAAACACTGCCAGTTTACTGCTTACCTTTCCATCATTTTATGACATATAAGACTGGACACAGGGAGATTAGACTACTGTATATAACATGTAAGCTGGCTGTTTACTGCATATTTAAAGTTCTAATTTACCTTCGCAGAGATAACTATTTTTACGATAGTAAGTCTTTATGGATAATGCCTGATGTTGCAAAGAGCTGTTGCCTTGTTTTTGATCCCGGTTCAAGTGGAAGATTCTTCATGCATTGGAATGTAATCTTTCTCTTTGTTTCATGATTCCTTGTCCATAATATGCTTTGCTTTCCCCGCTCACCTTCTTCTGTCTTCTCTCTAAATTCCTGGACAAAGCATCTGTCTTTCTGGCACAAGACTTTAGATGCTGATATTCTCTTCATGAAGTAATGGCTGCTCCTCAGCAGACTGGGCTCAGTGCTTGGCTTGACACACTGGATCTCAGCTTTTATGTCCACAAAAAGGAAGGATGGGTCACCTTACCAGCTCTCCAGGGAGAGAGCATGTAGCAGCCTGTTAGTTTATAAGAGAAGGATTTTAGAATGTCATTTTGAAGAATGTGCACAGAGTGCCCATGAGGAATATCCAGTCCCTCCAGGATTTCAGTGAGTGTGTTCAGAGACAATTACTGAACTTCACTTAACTTGCCATTCTCCGCAAACCCCTGTAGGGCAAAGCTAGTTTATAAAGGAAGGTTGAACCTTTGCCTGAATGGATTAAAGTCACTTTCATTTACAAAATCAGAGTCTTCTAATAGGTGAATCATTCTGTCCATCTTAATTGTCATCCCTTGAATCATCAGTCTTTGTCCTGCCTGGAGTCTATTTTTGCACTCTTTTGCTAGAGATAGGGCCTTGGCAAAGATACCAGGTCACCTCTGATTTTGTTCCTAGTACGCAGTTCCTAGTTCCTAGAAGAGTTCAGCCACTTTCATGAATATAGCTTGGGAATCTATGTTGGGGGTTTTCTTCAGCTGGACCTAATTCTGCTGCCTTCATAGGCCTTGTGTTCCCCTGCGGCCTAACAGATTGGGCAATGCTCACTTAGTCCCATATATTATAACAAACAAACAACAACATCTCTCCTCAAACATATAAAGAATTACAAAGTAAGTAAGAAAATGTATTATTACTTGGCTAAAGATAAGGGAGCAATCAAAATGAGACATTATAATGGTGTATTGCTGAAGGTTTGAAAGAGAGAGACCCAGTAGCGTTTCTTGGCCCACTTCTGCTAAATAATTTGTTGACTTAAAGTACTCAAGTACTTCATTTTCTCCTCTGCTACTATCTTCAGGGAGTCAGAAGTCCTATTATCTTCAGGGAGTAAGAAGTCCATACCATAAGTGAGCCTGCCTTCTTATTTAGCTTGTTGATCTGATGGTCCTCTTTTGAAAGATTGTTGCCAGCCAGCATACCATATCTTTGAAAACTGGCCATCACAGAGTTGTAGAACATGTAAAGGATGTCTCCTTAAAATAAAGTGGCTGTTTTACCCTTTCTTATGTAGCTCCAGCCTGTCATTGATATGAGCCCACAAGTACTTGCAGCAGTGCACCATCTCCACATCTATTCCCTGAATAGTAATTGGACATAGAAGCTCTTTGATGCAGCAAAAGTCAATAACCAGTTCCTTGGTTTTGCTGATTTTAAACTGCAGACAGTTCTGTTTGCCCCAAGATACAAACTTCTCCTCCTGGCTCCTATACTCCCTCTCTCATTCCTCTTTGTCAATACACTGTATTAGTGTAGAATCATCAAAGAATTTCTGCAAGGGACCTGACCTGCTGTTAAAGTTATAGTCTAAGACAGAAAGGATCCCACAAATGTTTTCCAATTCAGATAACAAATGTTTTATTTGCCATAATCCAGCAAAATAATTTATATTGTGACAGATAGGGGGCGCTATCGCTCCCTTGAACCCTTGTCCAAGACGTCAGACACCAGGTAAAAGTTCAATAATCTTCTTTATTTGGACAAATACAGTGCACAAGCATCCTACTCTCCACAATACTCAGTAAATTCCACAATACAATACTCAATAATAATCACTCCACCACTCCCAGACGGGTTGCCACCCTTCCACCCAGCTCAGCTCGCCGTCTGGGAGCTCCCACAATCCTTTTATATTCCCTGACCCAGAAGTGTTCCAATCCCCAGTCCATGTGATCTCCTATCACTTCTGGGTCAGATAAAAAGTAATTTTCTTCACCCCAGGAGCACGTCATTCCCCTTGTCCATGTGACGTACTTCCGGGGCGTAAGACAAATAACCATCGTTCCTCCCTGCAGCATCTCCTAGTGGCCCCCATGGTATCCAGCAGGGCTGTGTATAAAAACTCCAATGTCCATGATGCCCTGCTGGTCTTCGGGGGACCTCCATACTGCAGGGAGGGCTCCACCTGGCGGCTTGGGGGTATTGGCCGGGATGAACGGCCGGCCATATTCCACAATATATCTATATTTAAAAAAAAAATCCTTCTAGATTTATTGAATATCACATTCAAGTAAGTTTTCTTAGGTTATCAGAGAATTCATCAAAAAATGAAACTTTTGAACAATAAGAAGCAATTGTTATATACACAATAAATCTGAGATACACCTTAGTAGTTTCATTATGGAACACTTTGATTTTACTCTATGCCCAGATTATTAAATGATAAATGCCCATAAAATTAAACGATTGAATCAAATTTAAATTACAAGATGGCTAACTGATGGTATACATTTAAAAGGGTGATTTTATACTTAACAAAACAATGTAATCTTTCACAGGTAACTTGGAACATTCTAGGACCAAATTCAAAAGACTTTCTGCTTCCTGGTAACACTGATATCGGTGAACCATTAAATGGATCATTCTCATTTGGTGATGGAGAGGGTGGTGTAAGAGCAATCACACTTAAGATTTTACCCCATAGTGACGTGGAGGTGCAAGAGTCTTTTATCATCAAATTAAGCCTTCTTTCAGGTGAAATGGATATTGACGCAAAAGCAGGCAACATAACCTTAATAGTAAGTAATGAAAATATTTGTGGACATTTACTTGTTAAGAAAAAGGCCCTGAAAGGAATACATGCAGAAGCAGTAAATTATTCATTTTGACTTATTGTCGTTGTACCTTATAATGCAATAAAATATACAATATATACTTTAATACAAGTAGTTAACATATTTACTTTCCTGTACTGTAAGGTATAATAATAATAATAAACTGAAATGTTGTAAAATTATCTTTCATTTTGATCCTAATTGAGGCTCACAGTTAATACTCACAGTAATCACACAACAGTTGGAAAGACTGGTTAGCAAGTGTTTCAATTAAATCTACAGCTGCTTTTCCTTCAGTGACAGCTGAAAATCAAATATTTAATGTTTTTTCTTGTTTTATGTGAATGATACTGGAAAATTCTATTAATCAAACAAGAAATCAAGTTTATAATTTCTAAGCATTTTGAGAAAAGTGTATAGTGTAAGGTCCTGGGTAACTCAATCTGGGCAGTTTAATTATTAGCAAAATTATGGTGTTTTCCAAAAAACATGTTTACTTTCATGATCATAAATAGGTATGAAACAATTAAAATAAAAGGATTTAAAATAAAAAGTCCTGAAACATTGGTGGCCATAAAAGTTAGTTAACATACTGTACCAGTAATAATTTATATCCCTTTGAGGAAGCTAGTAAATTAGAAAAATATGGAAATGCAGCCATCAAACAAAAGGATCGTTAATAATTTGTGATTTATGCCACCAATACTGTTACACGTTTTCTAAGTGTATAGACACCAATTTCCATTTTTATCTTCACTTGAAAATTTCACAAGGGGTTAGACTGAGCATTTTGATGAATTGTTTTAATAAGCGAAAACAAGTTTTACATGTAATTATAAAATTTGTAGCTGTATTTGTTTTTCTATCCATGACTTATTTTATCATTTGCCTTTATAGTGGTCTTGTTTTATATTTAATAACTAAAATATTACTAAATAACACAGAAAGAATGGCTACTCATGACAAGCCCTGGGAGTTTTTCCTTGACAGATGACTTTACAGGCTTTCAAGTGATGACATGACATTAATGGAAGGCCATTATATAAAGTTCAGCTTTCTAAGTGCATTTGTGATGTCGTCAGAAGTGGCATTTGCATGTTAATCTGTCAAAACTAAGAATTTCTTACTGAAAGTTTATGGATTCTTCATCTTCACCTATATTTTCATTTCTGCTAGAAAGGGAACTTTGAAAGATGGTGAGGCTCAGCCTCTATTTTCAAAAACTTTTTATAATTTATAAATAATTATTGGGTGGTAAAGTGAGTATTCTTTTTTTAACCATGAAGGGCCTAAAGAAATTAATTGCAGACTAAGACATCAGTTTAATAATATGTAGGTGCCTCTTTATGTTTAGAAGACTCTGTTTTTTGCAGATCCAGAAGTTTGGAGATCCCAACGGAGTTGTTCAGTTTGCTTTAGATGCTTTGATGGAAAGGACCTTTATTGAGCCAAACAACTCTGGAGGACCACTGAGCATCTCTTTTCCAGTCACCAGAGTTCAAGGAACCACAGGCAACATAACAGTAAACCCTTTATTAATTTAACATTTTGAAATGGGCATATTTAAATATACATATTAAATGTTACATATAATATTTATATTGAAAATTACATTTAAAAGCAATCATTTTATACACAATAATGTCTTAAAGTAAAAGATTTTTGGAAGCCAGATCATTTTAAGAAAATCCATGTAGACATTAGACATTCGATCTGTAACTGGAAATTAAAGATCTAACTGGAGTTACACAATAATTGTAACATTTATACAGCAGTATGTAAAGCATGCACACTTTTATTCCATTAAGTGATCATAATTTTGAAACGAGATTGAACATTGCAGTGTGCTTTTGTTCAAGATTTAATTCTATTACTAGTTTGATTCCAAAACCAATATTTACTCTACGAATAGAACACAGCATGCAATAATTTAAAGTTTGCTGTGCAATATGATGTTATCACTGCTTTAAGTTTGCTGGTTACTTATTTTTTGTTCAATTGCCTGATCTTGTACTTCTGCGTTGGCATACCACAGGGAAAATGGAAAGTTTCATGAAGTGTAGGGCTGAATGGGGCAACTGTAACATTTTGAATTAAAGGAAACTATGTAATTTTGCTGATCTTCCCTATTAGGATATGCAAGTGGTGCTGAATTAATTATGAAAGGCAAGGGGACTTGGGGGGTGGCATGATGGCACTATGGTCAGCACTGCTAGTCCTGGGATGAGGTTTCTTGCTGATTGGTGCTGCTGTAGAACTTCTCCGGGAATTCCAGTTTCCTCCCTCATCACAAAGATATTCAGTTTAGGTGGATCTGAATGAGTAAATGTATTTGTGTGTGTGTGTGTGTCATACGATAAGCAGACACTGTGCTCAGGGTTGGGTCCTACCTTGGTAATCTTTGAGTGAGAAGCAGAAATGCAGAGGCTGTTGATATAGAGCAACTAAAGAAAGATAATGTGTAGTTTTGATCTAGGAGATATGTTTCCATCTATTGCTAAAAGCACATTCCATATTTTGAAATGTGAATAAAATATTAAAAGTACAAAACCTTTTTTTGCATTATATGTTTTGTTCAGATGGCTTTAAAAGAAGAATGATCACATGTCATTCAGAGATTTTAATATACCGCATTTCTGTTTGAAATGTACAGGGTTATTAAATCAAAAAGGACATGAAAAAGGGCATGGAAATTAAGCAGACCAGGTCAAATGCTGCTGCATTTATTATAAACTGTATCATATAATGCAAGCAAGTTGCAAAACAAAGCTTGCTTCAAATGCTACAGTAAATGTACCCTGACAAATACATACACAAATTAGTCAGTAGGCTTGAGACCAGCTCAGCCAAACAAAGCTATTTATAGACTGTAATAAGGTGCCTGGGAGGCAGCGAACTCTTAATATAATCAAGAAAGTAGGATGGATGCAAAGAAAGATTGGCAGCTTCTTCAAATGAACACCACAAGCCTGACAATTTGCTGAACAGAGAGGAGATCCTAATGCAGTGTAGTACAGTTTGTACTTGAATCTAAATGCAGCAATTAATCTCTCTAGAAAACAAAGTATTCATTTGTTTATACACATTCAAGTTTCCAGTTCAGTAAGAAAATAATATATTTTAACTGCATAAAAAATTGTCCATATGTTGGCATTAAAAAATATTCACAAAACATTTGCATGACTGTAAAGTTGGCAAAGATGTTACCATAACCACTGGCACACCATTTTTGCGGTTGGGAGCATGTACTGATACAGTGTGTTGCCGCACCCACTACATGACAAACCACCTCAGGATCCCAATTAGGAGCCGAGTGCAGCCACGCAACAGGCGACACCTCAGCACCACTATAGTTCGGCTTTTTACAGTGGCTGGAGTGCCACTCCTTCCACCAACCAAGGCATAATGCCATTCTTGAAATAATAAAAAAATTAAAATCAAAGAAAAAAAATATCATTTAAGAAATGCCCAAGTAAAGTAGGGTACATTCTTCAACAAAAACCTTTATAAATGCCTGAAACATGTAGAAAATTATGACAAAATATTGCTCTTGTGTGGAATACCACTCCGTCCTAGACTAGTTTTTCCCCAGCACACAATTATGTTAGTATTGACAGTGTCTTCCCATGATTCCATATTGGAATAAAGAAGTCTGGTAATGACTCCATTAATGGATATATGAAAATACCTTTTTACTTTTCTGCACCTTAGAAGTTTCCTAATCCTGTAATGTCTCCAAACTCATCTAAAAGTCTCAGGTGACTCCCTTTCATGGCGAACCTTGGATCTGATTGTGTTATGGAAATTATTCTTAACCTTTGGTGCCCCTTCTTGCTCACATAATATTATGTATCAATAACAAATCCTGCCAATAACAAAAAAGACAGTTCTTACTGAAGACATTAAAGTAACTACTGCATCAATCCTTCATAATATTACTAATATTATCAATTTGGAAACAAGGAGTCACAGTGAAAGGGGAGATCTTCCTGCCTCCCATGGTTTGGGGAGTACCTAGCAAACCAAACCCCTATAGCATGTTATTTAACTCATGACGAGATCAAATCTCTACCACCACAGAAACCCAGACACGTTTTATGACACACATTTAAAAAACAATGAAATGTAGCCACCCCCCACTTTTCCTATGCAAGTTGATAGAGTTTAGGTTTCAGATGACAGACGACAAATGCATTATCTGAACTTTGTAGATGTCCGCAAAGCTTTCCAAACTCTTTTTGATAAAATTTACACTGACTAATAATTTTTTACTACCTTCATATTAACCTTTCCCTTAGTTTGTTTCCCTTAGTCTTAACCTGGTTCCCCACTGCTGCTTGTTTTATTTAGACTTTTTGAAGTTACTTTAAAAATGCATTTTGGAAAACATTATTTATTCACATTAAAAACCTTTCTTTTTCTCTACATATCTACTAGTTATGCCCATACCATGCATGATGCATGATGATTCGAGAGTCATATATTGCAAAAGTATTAACTAATTGCAAAACATTACCCAAGGTGGTAAACTAGCACGTAGAGAATGTAGTATCTGATTGGTATTGTGGAACCGGACATACATAATTACTTACCAAGTAAGACTCTTGCACTGAGTGATATTTATTTACCTACCTTGTAAAACTTACTTCTTACTGATGGATATTGAACTGGTGACCTGTACTTAACTGGGGAAAATGTATATAAAAATACTGCATAAATTTATTAAAGAAAGTGTTAATGCTTATTTGTATTTGTGTTTATTTTTTAAATAATGCAGGTTTTTTGGGAGATCCGCAGCAATTCTGACATGACAGGGGATTTTTTGTCTTTCCAAGGCTCAATAACAATTCTTGACATGCAGCGATCTGGGGAAATAACAATTAAACTTTTGCCAGATGACATCCCAGAAATGGATGAGCTTTACTCTGTATGGTTAACTTCTGTGGATGGAGGAGCAGAAATAGATATTAATAATAGTTCATCACGGTTCACAGTGAAAAGCAATGATGACCCTCATGGCCTTTTTGCGATATATTCACCTTTGCAGTCTGTGACTGTGGGTCAAGATTTAATGCGTTATATTGTACTTAATGTCACTCGTCTAGCTGGAACCTTTGGGAATGTGACAGTGGAATATAAGATAACAGCAAACACACCAGGAGGAGACTTTTTTATGGACAAGGTTCTAGGAAATCTTATCATTAGAGATGGTGCCAAATTTGGGACTAGTACCGTTCCAATCAGTAATCAGGTGGGTATTTAAAGGTTTAGTAGTTTACATACAATTTATTTTCTAAAAACAGAAAATATTTAAAATATTAATTATGAGCTGTTGACATCCATTTAGGACTGTATATGTGAGTTTAGAAAGATTTTAATCCACAATTGTTTGAAAATCTCTCAAAAGACAAATAGTAAAAATAATAAAAATGACAGTATATATGGCAACATTTAAGATATTCAACTGTCTGTCCATTTTTGAAACCTCCTTTCTACAGAACTATGGCTGACGTGTATGGAATATTAATATGATACATGTACAGTAAAATTAGGTCCATAAATATTTGGACAGAGACAACTTTTTTCTAATTTTGGTTCTATACATTACCAAAATAAATTTTTAATGAAACAACTCAGGTGCAGTTGAAGTGAAGACTTTCAGCTTTAATTCAGTGGGGTGAACAAAAAGATTACATAAAAATGTGAGGCAACTAAAGTATTTTTTAACACAATCCCTTTATTTCAGGGGCTCAAAAGTAATTGGACAATTGACTCAAAGGCTATTTCATGGGCAGGTGTGGGCAAGTCCGTCGTTATGTCATTATCAATTAAGCAGATAAAAGGCCTGGAGTTGATTTGAGGTGTGGTGCTTGCATGTGGAAGATTTTGCTGTGAACAGACAACATGCGGTCAAAGGAGCTCTCCATGCAGGTGAAAGAAGCCATCCTTAAGCTGCGAAAACAGAAAAAAACAATTTGAGAAATTGCTACAATATTACGAGTGGCAAAATCTACAGTTTGGTACATCCTGGGAAAGAAAGCAAGCACTGGTGAACTCAGCAATGCAAAAAGACCTGGATGTCCACGGAAGACAACAGTGGTGGATGATCGCAGTATCATTTCCATGGTGAAGAGAAACCCTTTCACAACAGCCAACCAAGTGAACAACACTCTCCAGAGGTTAGGTGTATCGATATCCAAGTCTACCATAAAGAGAAGACTGCATGAAAGTAAATACAGAGGGTGCACTGCAAGGTGCAAGCCACTCATAAGTCTCAAGAATAGAAAGGCTAGATTGGACTTTGCTAAAGTACATCTTAAAATGCCAGCACAGTTCTGGAAAAACATTCTTTGGACAGATGAAACCAAGATCAACCTCTACCAGAATGATGGCAAGAAAAAAGTATGGAGAAGGCTTGGAATAGCTTATTATCCAAAGCATACCACATCATCTGTAAAACACGGTGGAGGCATTGTGATGGCTTGAGCGTTCATGGCTGCCAGTGGCACTGGGACACTAGTGTTTATTGATGATGTGACACAGGACAGAAGCAGCCGAATGAATTCTAAGGTGTTCAGAGACATACTGTCTGCTCAAATCCAGCTAAATGCAGTCAAATTGAATGGTACAGATGGACAATGACCCAAAACCTACAGCCAAAGCAACCCAGGAGTTTATTAAAGCAAAGAAGTGGGAAATTCTTGAATGGCCAAGTCAGTCACCTGATTTTAACCCAATTGAGCATGCATTTCACTTGTTGAAGACTAAACTTTGGACAGAAAAGCCCACAAACAAACAGCAAATGAAAGCCACTGCAGTATAGGCCTGACAGAGCATTAAAAAGGAGGAAACCCAGCATCTGGTGATGTCCATGAGTTCAAGACCTCAGGCTGTCATTGCCAGCAAAGGGTTTTGAACCAAGTATTAGAAATGAACATTTTATTTCCAGTTATTTAATTTGTCCAATTACATTTGAGCCCCTGAAATGAAGGGATTGTGTTAAAAATATGCTTTAGTTGCCTTGCATTTTTATGCAATTGTTTTATTCAACCAACTGAATTAAAGCTGAAAATCTGCACTTCAACTGCATCTGAGTTGTTTCATTTAAAATTCATTGTGGTAATGTACAGAACCAAAATTAGAAAAAAGTTGCCTCCGTCCAAATATGTATGGACCTAACTGTATATAGATATTGTATATGATATATTCATTTCCAAAACAGATTGTTGTTCTTTCTCTTTTATAGTTGCACACTATCAGATTTTGTATGTTTTTGAAAACCTGTATTTTTTAAACAGGTTTTACTGTACTTTTAGCAAAACATTACTGTATAGTGTATTTTTCCATATTTTTGTAATGCACTGTATTCCCATCAATTGCCACAAAATTCTGTGTAACCTCTCACCTTCCTTATCACATGGCCTAGAAGATGTAGTCTGTCTATAGGCTGGTCCTGATTGCATTTACTGTAGCTTAGCTGCTACCTCTGCCAACACCTTTGTTGAGCCAGTGAGGTCTGGTGGGATAGTCTTTTATTAAATTAGTGGCTTGGATCAACTCAATGAACTAACACGCTACAGCCTTTGTGGGATTATTATACAACAATAGTTATTGAAACCATTCGACCCCCATGTTTTATTGAAATTCATACAGTTCATACAGTTTATTCAGGTTCGTGGGTGTAAGTGAATTAATCTTTTACCCAAGTAAGAACAAGCAGCAAACGCTTCTCATTGCTGCTCCACTGATGCTGATGGAAATGTAGAGCTCTCTCTCTGTATTTTTAGCAATCCCAAGTGACCCTTATCTACACCTCTATGTACAAGGTATTATTGCATACAATTTTGATAAAAAACTTAAATAATCTAAAGTCCTAAACACAGCTCCTGCTATCCTCACCCCATCAGGGATCAGCAAGGCAAACTACATTTTCACTGTATCTTAAGTATCTTGCACTCTGCCATTCCTCATTTGTTGCAATTAAAGTGCTCCCTCAACTCTTCTGATTTTTGCAACCTCTTATCAGATACAGACTAAACAATTTTGTCATCCAGCCCAAGATATTCAATTCATGCTGATTTTAAAGATTAGACCAAAGATGTCTAAGAGATGGATCAATTTAAACTATTAACTGCAGTGAAACTGTGCAGAGAGTGTTGCAAATAAAATCTTTATATTTTTTTTACAGATATTTTATGCAGTTGGATTCAACTTTAGTATTGAATTGTCTAATGTTACCTTAGTGAAGGGGCAACCTGACATCTCCCCTCGCATTCAGGCAGGAGCAAAGACAGCACTGGTGTACATCCCTGAAGAAGCTGCCAATTCAGAGGTACTGTGTTTTGGAACAATAATCTTACCATTGCAGTTTGTTGTTTAATAATGAACTGAACGTGAGTCAGAATCAGATTTGCATTACTGTCTGTACAGAAAACTGTTCTTGGGTTTCTGTGTCAGATGTACTTACTCATAATTTCTAATGGTATCCTTGAGTACATGATTCACTGTTTCATTGAAGGAATGATTCAGTTTTATCAATGCCTTTCAGACTTTTAAAAACCTGGATTAGGTCACCACTCTGTCATCTCCTCTTAAAACAAAACAGGTTTAATCCTCTAGGTGTGTCATAGAACAACATGTCCTTTAGTCCAGGGATGTTCTTGGCTTGTCTTTACACAGCTTCTACAGAAGCTATTAAGTCCATTTGTTATGTGGGAAACCGGACTGCACATGGGGCATCATATGTGGTTTCTTCTTTTATTTTTAGTAGTTTTTACAATATAACCTAATGACTGATTTTGATAATGGCCTAAACATTGAGAATATTGCATTAATTTAAACCCAAAATGCTTTTCAGAGGCTGTTTCCTGTCCATTTTTTATTTATAATGCTCCCTTTGCCTGTCTGCACCGAAACCTGTGTAGTCTTACATTGTGCTTCATTTTAGTTCATCTGCATGGTAAGTCTGTTACCCTCTTTTTGTTTTACCATGCAGTCAGTTATGAATGTTGTGTACTTCATAAGTCAGAAAGCAGTGGTGTAAGTTTCCTGACACTGCTTTCTTTGTTATACTCACATTACAAAGTAGCCACTTTAATAAAGTGTTTAAAAAACAAATATTTTGAGGAAAATCTACAGGATATTTATGGCAAAAAAATCAACAATCACATTTGGTTCCCAAAATAAGAGAAACACTAATTTTGCCATTTCAGTTACAGCATTACAAAAGACATTCTTAGTTAAATGTATACCTCGTTTTTACCACAAGGTGGCACTGTAAACACACACAAAAAAACTTGCCTTAGGGTGGATTCAGAAAGTATTCATACCTCTTCACTTTTCTGCACCCTTTATTGCTTCGTAGGTTTAACTGTAAATTAATTAAAGTAATAAAATTTTAAATCAATTTTCCATTTTTTCCCATCAATCTACACTTAATAACCTATAATGACAAAGTGAAGACATTTTTTGGAAAGGTTTGTAGAATTACTAAAATTCAAAAACTAGAATCTCTCATTTACTGTATATAATTATTTAGAACTTTTGCTGTGCTGGGATACTTAGATCGTTTCAGATTACCAAGATTCCCCATTCTTTTTCTTGAGTATGATAAATGTATCAACAAAATTAAAAAAAATAAATAACTAAACTGAAATCTTTCAGAAATCTTCCCTTTACTCTTTGTCTCACTCATTTTCAGCTGTGGATGTATAATGTTGCTTAACAAATAAACATTTGCATTTTGTAAATAACACTGCCATCAGGTATAATGTTAAGATAGAAGCTTTCTTGGACAGTGAAATGTTACCATTGCAAGTCATTCTAGAGAATGTTGGCCTGGATTAAAGGGTCCTGAATGAAGATTTCCATAATCTTAGTGTTCATTGCATGTTCTACCCTGGATTGGTTCCTGTACCCCAAAAGTGTTAATGATTTGCTGTAGATAACTCTGAGGTTTAATAAATGTTCGATCAAAAAACATACTCAAAAATGTGCTAGAGCTTTTTCTTTTCCATTGTTATTTTTAGGATTAGCAATAGATAAATAAATACACAAATAACTGTGTAAGTAGCTAGTTTACACAAGACTTTGATATGCCACTTGTTATACTTTTTGAGACAATTTTAAAAGCTTGTAATCCCTGTAGACCAGCTACTTCTGAAATGGTAAGCAGCGGGTAAGAAGCTTTAAATAGCAGTAGCGTAGGAAGTGAGTAAGATAAGGCAAAGGATCAAAGATGAACAATCAGAAGATGCTTGCATGTGTACCATAGATAGGGAAAGAACAAGAAATTTTCTAAGAATGTTTTATTTACAGATCAGTTAACTGCAGATAGGTGACTTGTCACATTTTGTATTGCGTTCATTCTACTGTCTTCTCCTATTAAAATTAACCCTAACAAAAAAACTACATGCCTGCAATGGGAATATTTTTATATTTTCATAAAAGTACTTTAATATGTTATAAATTTGGAAACACTCCTCCCTGCTGATTTTCTGAATTGCATCAAGTTGATGTAGAATTCTACATATGTGCCATTTTCTTATATACTGCACATATGTAAAAGAAGAAGGTTACAGTTTGGTGGCCAGATCTTAGCCATTTGACATTGTCTGTTTAGACCTGGCATATTACCACTGTGTTTGCTTAGCCTTTTCTTCAGGTAACCCCTGAGATATGTTTGCTAGTTTAACCAGAAACTCTAAATTGGTCTCGAGTGAGTGAATGAATTAGTGTAGCTTGAAGAATGAGTGTACCCTATTAGTATAAATGGTGCCACATCTGGGGTTTGTACCAACATTGTGAACTATGCTACTACAATAGGAGCTGTCTCCCTGTGATCCTGAATTAGGTTAGAAAGAAGATGGAATGAGGAATGTAACAGCGGTCAGCCCTCGAAACTAACACAGACAGATCATCAGGTCCTTCCATGAAAACCCTAAATACAAAGAGGACTGTTTGATTTATGTTAGGTAGATTGCCCAGAGGGGACTGGACGGTCTCTTGGTCTGGAACCCCTACAGATTTTATTTTTTTCTCCAGCCTTTGGAGTTTTTTTTTGTTTTTTCTGTCCACCCTGGCCATCGGACCTTACTCTTATTCTATGTTAATTAATGTTGACATGTTTATTTTTTATTGTGTCTTCTATTTTTCTATTCATTTTGTAAAGCACTTTGAGCTACATTTTTTTGTATGAATATGTGCTATATAAATTAATGTTGATTGATTGATTGATTGATAGATACTGCAATGGTACCCGACCCTCAGTCAAATGCATGAAACAACTCTCATGTTAATGGATCAGGTTAATCTTAATCACTATTGCTGGTTACTCTTTCAAGACGTGCCATCCCCTTGGTGTGGCCATAATTGGAAACCAATTTTAAAAGAAGAAGAAAACAAATGG
Source organism: Polypterus senegalus (assembly GCF_016835505.1). Taxonomy (NCBI): domain Eukaryota; kingdom Metazoa; phylum Chordata; class Cladistia; order Polypteriformes; family Polypteridae; genus Polypterus; species Polypterus senegalus. The sequence continues at coordinate 138,926,257 of NC_053160.1, forward strand.
GAACTTCTCAGTGTATTACCACTTGCACAAAACATATTGTGAAAGTGGGCATAGGTGATCAAAGCTCAAAGGACAAATATAATTTTTTTTAAAAAGTAGAGAGTTAAAGCCCATGGCTAAAAAATGAACTGAAAACTAGACAAGCAAAAATCCACAAGGACTAGGCAGAAACAATAATCAAAAAGAATGTAAACATTTAAAAATGCAGAATCGCAAATCCATAGATTTTGGATACTCTACACACTTAGATGCCATGGCTTTGTCTAGGGCTGAAAAGCAAAAGGTTCAAATATAACCCAATTAAAATGCTCTCAAAATAGTAATCCCATAAAAAGTAACCAGTCGAGGCTCTTGTTTAGGGTCTATTCCTTATGTATAGTAACACTTATCGATTGTGAACGAGTATAGGTTCAGATGTGCCAGCTATTAATTTTAAAAGAATTTGTCTTAGCAAGAACACAGGGGCACTTTTCAGGTAAAAGTTTGCACAAAATGTTAGAATGTTTTTCTTTAAAAAAAGAACCACATATATACTGTATACAGTATATATATATACAGAATAAGTGGCCAAGTAGTGTGGTAGTGAGCAGGATGTTAGGGACCTTCATAACCCAACTCTCAGTGAATAGGATTGGTGAGCCATTTGGGCTAAATGGTGTGTTCTCATCACAGTAGTTTCAGTTTTTTAATGCCATGTGTAACTATGCTGTTATTTCTATTATTACTATAACTTCAGTTGCACAGAATGTGATTTGATAAAGCACATAAAAAGAAAACATCAATGAAACCATGCCAAAAAGTGATATCCAGCACAAGACTTTTTCTATCAAACTATATGATTTTACCAGTAAGTTTCATTATGCAGAATGAAATGAAGAATAGTAAGTAGATAGTAACTAAAAATAATTACATTCATTTCCCCAGCTGTACAGAGGTTAGAGCATAAATGTGCACAAACAACACTGAACTTTCACCTGTGCAGAGCAAAATGGACTTAAATGGTTTTATTGAAAGCCAACTGCTTTTAACATTTTAAAGGGCTAATAACTCTGCCCACTTTCATTTGAATTGAGTGATTTTAATTTAAGTTGTCATGGCCGTCCCTTGAGACACACACAAACAGGCGTCTCTACAAGAGTCTGCAAATCATGTTCGATGACAGGGTTGTACTATAGTTGGGCAAGGTTGAGTTTTGCCCACCTTATCAAAAATCAGGACAGACAGAAGGTTCATTGACTCTTTTCTGATTGGTTTGAAGATGACACAGTCCAGAGGAAAACCCGGAGAAATTATTAAAATGTTAGTGAATTCTAGTGGTTCGACCAACAATTTTAGTTTTTTTGTGCATGTACAACCAAATGTGTAATTATCCCCCAATTCTTAAAGTATTGTCCAACAGATTTCTTCTTTTCCATGACTTTGTAAGGTTTACATTGTATTTATATATTAAAACTGCCCAATAATGTTAGTGTAAGTGTAATGCTATATATCTTTATCAAATACACCAAAACTCAAGTAAAAATATTACAGACATTACTCATAAAAGCTCCATAGTTAAGGGTCAGTCTGATTACAGTAGTAATCCAAATCAATAACCTTTGTTCAGGAAACCTGTCTGCTACGATGTAAAAACAATGAAGCAAATATCTCTCATACTGTTTGCTCTTCTGTGGAGAAAAATAGCACTGATGACCTTAATAGTGATATGCTAGGTCAACCCAACTTAAAAACTTACCTTCTCTTGAATATTCAGTGAACATGCTTGATCATTCATCTCAACCTGGTACAACTCCCAGCCTTGGCATGAATACTTCATAAGCAGGATGTTTGTTGTTGTTTTCCCTGCCAGAATTTTGGCATTCCGAACAGTTTTGACACGTTCACAAAATGTGTTTTTACAAATTGAAAAATGGCACTAGAATGTGACAGAGGGTTTCAGAAACATGCTAATAGTCAGTGCCATCTACAGTGTACAGCAGCCTGAACAGAATTTAGGCACAGACAAAAAAACGGGTGAGACAATTTCCTGTTTACTTGAGCAAAATCAAGTAGAAAGAAATCAATACTACATTAAATGTATTGGTGAAATTATGTAATTTTTATCTGTAAAAATTACAGGAACATTGTGACAGAAGTCATAAAAATGAGGGTCATTTATCTACAAGGCTTTTTTATTCAGCTTTTTGAATGCATCCTGTGTAAAGATTCAAAATTCACATATATTATAAAAGCATTTCACGAAACAAAGTGTAGACATTCAAAGAGATGTGGAATAAAATTATTAACACCCTAGAAAATTTGGTGTTAAACCAAATTATACCTGATTACGATAATGTAAACTTTGTGGGTTTTACATTAAAAATGATGCACCACATTAGAGTAAAGACAGGTGTAATGTGGGAAATCTGTCTGTCACAATTATATCTGTCAGTATTTCTGTCTCCGAAGAGCACTTGATTCGTCTACTTGTAGATTCATGATCCCTAAAAACACATACTCCTCAAATTCTCAGTCACTGAAAATATTGCCAGTCAGTGCTGCGATGGTGTTACGGTCAAGAGTGGATTAAAAGGTGGGATACAAGTTCTTCTGGACAAGAAGGTTGCTAGAGAGATTCCATTCATACATTGTTGTAATCAACTGTTGCACACACTTGGCAGTACTTCATGTCATTCAGGAAGAGCCACATTGTATATTTTTTTTAACGGTTTAGTTCTCTTCATGGATTCTTTCACAGACAAAACTTTTCACAACATAATGTTACTCCAATGCTGAAAAAAATGTTGGAGACTCCAAGAACTAGTCACTTTGATGTGACAACGGCCTCTGTTGAAAATAAAGGTAAAATTCTGGAAATTCTCTCGAATGTAGGAAAAGACAAACATGTATTGATGGGGATCTGCACAAATACATCAGGTATTTTGATTCAAATAAACCGGCACAGCTTTCTTGAAGTGGGAAAGGTCTTTGCCTGTGTTTTTTGTATTCTTGAAAGCAGCAAGTTTTATCCTATAGTCGCATACTTTGGACAGCACATACTGTCAGGCTGGTGAACTTATTACTGCCTCACTAGAGGCATTAAAAATCCAGGATAATAATTTCTGGGCAGAAGAAGTAGAAGGTTTTGAGATTTCATATGCATCAAAAAGGAAACGCTCAGCTGGCCCATTGAATTGTTCTGTCTTCTGTGTGGCATACAGATGCCACCATTTTCCCAAGTCAGTCCCTGAACAGATCATTCGTAAACAATTAACAAGGCAATTGTGGAAAAGGAAAACCAATTTTCTAAAAAAAAAAATATCTTGACAATAACCTAAATATGAGACATTTTTAGACAACGCACTTTTAAACTCCCCAGCATCTGCTTGCTGAATCTGTCACTGAAAACCTGAACAATGAGGTTCTTGTTGCTAAACCAATGTTGCTGAAGATCATCCCCTGTGATGCTCAGATCTTCACATTGTGTGAATAGCTTCAGGAGTACAAGGTGGCATTTCCTGAGTTACATAAATTGTATGTTTCTTCATTGGTAATTTGCATTTCTACAGCATCATGTGAGAGTTCCTTCTCAGTACTGTTCAGAATTCTCCAAATAATGACCAATTTAGTCATTTTAGCTCATGTGAAAGCAATAAATTAGGCCTTGGTTGTGGATGAGTTTGATAGGACATTTACCAAGGTAAACAGAAGACAGATGCAGTGATATGATACAGACAGATTTCCCCACTTTGTTAGTAGTCGTAACACACCTGAATAAAATTTTACTTGTTAATATGTTCCGGGTTATGTTTACGAGGGAAATTTAAATTTAAAATTAATTTATTGTTTCAAGAATATTATTCTGAGAATCATTCTATTCTTTGTATAGAACTGTTTTTTGTTACCAGAGATATGTGCTTTTAATACATATGTGCAGACAAATCTGCAATGTCTAACATTATTCTAAGAATTACTGTGTTCATGATTCAAAAAGCAGACTTTAAATATTGTTGAAATTTACTAAAGCCTAGCTCAGTTTTTCTATAACTGCTTTTATTTTATTACTAGATCTGTTTTATTTTTATTGATTAATTAAAATTTTATAAAATGTAATATTCATCTCTGGTATTTTAGTACCTTGTGTCATCTCATAGGCTTTGACAGATTTCATTATAGAAGGCACACAAAGTCAACGTTACTAAAGAAAAATTATTCAAACCTAAAATTTCAAATGCCTACTCTGGCAGTGTATTCTAGAACCACTCCTGTTCAAGGATGTCTAAAACATTTATACCTGTAGAGGACATGATGTAAAAATTTGTACCCTGTCTTAAAAATATCCGTATACATATGGGTATATTATACATAGTGTGGCCCTCCAGGCTGGCACCGCCACCTGTACCCAACACAGACAAGTGTGGGACACAAGTTCAAGGCACACACTTTTATTTTTTTTCTTTTACCTTGTCGTAAACACCATCCCTATTTCCCACATGCCCAGCACAGTCCAAAGCACCAGCACAGCACAATACAATATTCTTCCTTCTCTCTCTCTTTTCTTTCTCCTCCACTCCTCTGGCTCCTTGAGTAGTGGCTGCTGGCTCCTTTTATACTGTACCCGGGAGTACTCCAGGTGCTCAATGATCTATCCGGCAGCATTTCCGGTTGTAGCGAAAGCATTGCCTAAAAGGACTCGGCAGATCCTGCTGTAGCACCCCCTGGCAGCGCCTGTGGATCCCAACAAGGTTGCACCAAACTCTTTAACTCCTTTGAAGCCCTGCGGGGGTCCAAGGTACCGCTACAACCCAGGGGAGCTGCCATCTAGTGTCATAGGGGAGGTAACACTCTGACCACGCTTGCTACCCTGGTCCTTCCAGCATGTAAGCATCCGGCTGGGCAAGGGCCCCAGCTACACATTAAAATAGTTATCTCTATAGTTCGAAATCTGCTAGAGCAGTTTTGCTCAAAATCAGCAGGTTACTAGCATTTTGAAATGTTAATAACTGTGCTAAATGTGTTGTTGGGGAATTTGTTTTTCTACTAACTGTCCACAAACTAGTTACCCTCACAAACAGGTACAAACACATAAGGACATCACTTGGAAAATGGTCAAATCTTATTGATGGATGCCTAAAAAGTGTAAATCTGTTAAAAGTTGAGGTCACAAACTGATGCCAAAACAGTACCTTTGTAATATACTGTGCATATATACCCACGGTGTAGGTGAGACAAGGAAAAACAATCAAACAGATCAATCTGGGGCCAGAGGTGATGCTCCATGTTGGATGGGAAATGTAGGATGATCAATATCCAACAGACAGTTTTCTCTCTGTGCTATGAATGTAAGCACAACAGGAAGTTAAATTCACTCTAGAAGCCATTGCAATAGGCTCATGTGGCAAATGGCCATAAAAAATCGAAAAAGTACCAGCACCCAAAATACAAACCAAAAATCATAGTCAGAAGTTTGTTCCAAAAGTTGTAACTTACAAAAAGGTTCCCTACACTCAAAGTATTGCAAAAGTTTTATTGTGTTTTGAAATGAGAAAATCTTGGACAGTGAGTCATCACCTCTAGGTAATGAATGATGTGGTAACAGGAATAAGTTGGTATCGATAATAATGTCTTCATGCCTACATTAATCGCAAAATGGCCAGACTCATGATGAACAAATGGTAATATAAAAATAAACAAAATTATCAATAAAAAAATAACAACAGAAAAAATGAAAAAATAAATGTAGAAATGTGCAAAAAAGAAACTAAAGTGGTCAAAACCCCTAAACCACTATGCAGAATCAGAGTACAACTTTCATAAAAAAATCTTTTTTCTTTCAAAAAGACAGCAATGGTATACATTCCTTCTGCCAGGTCAATATGTTTTATCTTTGATGTGCTTCTTTTTTATTTAGGTTGGTTTTGATAACATTGCTCTTCAGATAGCAAACCTGTCGTCTAGTATCTGCACATTCATGATAACAAGGAAAGGGGTTTATGGATCTGTGACTGTGGAGTGGAACAGTGGATACCCAGTGGGTCAGGCACCTCTCGGCTTCCCTGTTGGCCAGATATTACCATCTACGGGTAAGCAGTATCACTCAACAATGCAAATCAGGCAAAGGATATCTCTGTTTTGTTACACATTTATTTTTGGAGTATCAGGTTGCACAGTGAAGTAATGCAGTGGTTAAAAATTCTGCCTTACAGTTTAAAAATCTCAGATTCAATTCTGGGCCCAGTCAATATTTGCATGGAGTCTTAACATCCTTTCCTTGCCCATCTGACTTTACTCTGGGTGTTTTAGCTTCCTGCCACATTCCAAATATGTGCTTGCTAAGTTAATTTGTATGAACTAACCTGGTAAAAGTTCATGAGTATGCCCTGGGGTGTACAAGCATCATATCCAGAGTTGGTTTGTGCTCTTGTGCTTTATACTGTGGAGATAAATTCCCCCTTCCACAGACCTTATGATATAAAATTTGAATTTGGAAAATGGTTGGATATTATGATATTTCTCAACAATACGAGTACAAAATTGGGGACTTTCTTTCTGTAAGGATGTTTTATTTTTTTGCTGGTATGACTCTTTATTAATGTTTATTTTACATATAAAATCTATTAATTGCTGTGCTGGCTTGGCACTTTTTTAATGAAAAGTTGAGGCTTGCACCATGTTATACAAAAATGTTTGTGTTCTGGTCCAGAATTAGATGAAAGGTGTCCCTGTCTGCACATTTCACCTACCCTAAGGAAATTCAGAATATAGGAAGAACATGCTGACCAGACATAGAACACATCCCAGCCAGGAATCAATCCACAGCTCATATTTCCATGTCGTCATGCAGTTTTTTCTTAATTATCTCAGTAGAATATATAGTAGCTTAGTAATTAAAATTTTCTCTGATACAGATAACATAGCTACAAACATACTGCACACAGAATAGGTGCTATTAAAGCTCCAAAATAGCTAGAGGTTCTCATTATGACAAGCCTATCAATTATATAAGTAGTCTAAACAAAAGTAATAGAAGGATGGCTGTAATAGATAGATAGATAGATAGATAGATAGATAGATAGATAGATAGATAGATAGATAGATAGATAGATAGATAGATAGATAGATAGATAGATAGTTTATTAATCTCCAAGGAGAAATTCATAATGTAATATGTAATATATAGACACATTACTAATCAGTGAATGACCACAGTTGTCCATTTCTACAAGCTCTTAAGTAAGGGTTTCTCAAAGTGAGAATAACAATGGGAACTTTGCCAGTTTCCTGCCTCTAAATCATACAGCCATTCATTTTCTTAGGCTGCTTAGTCCATTACAGCATCATTTGGAATTGGAGATATTTCTGGCAACATTGAGCACAAGTTAAATGAACTTTAAATGAGATGTCAGTTCATACTCCCACACAGATCTGTTTTTTAGCATTAGTAGGAAAAGCAAGTGCTTAGAATCAGAATTCACTTTATTGGACAGGTACACTCATGTGTATTAGGAATTTGTCTTGATAGTATTGGTGCACACAGAATACAAAAGATACATATAAGAAGATGAAATAATAAATGATAAAATAAATGATGCAGCATACACGAGCAGTATAAAAAAATAAACAGATAGTAGGATTAAAATATTCAGGCAGTCTAGTGTGCAGGTATACACTGCTACTGAATAGAAGCTGAGACCTGAGTAGTCAGAATTATTGCATGAGGAAATAAACTGTTTGGGTGACGTGTTGTTTTAGCATTCACTGAACAAAGATGTGGAAGGAAGTCTTTGGAATAGGTGAAGCCCTGGGTGAGTCAGTTTTTGGTCCGCTTACCTTGGACTAATATAGGACTTGAATGTGAGGTAAGTTACAGCCTATGAACTTTTCACAGGCTCTGATGTTGTGCTACAGATTGGCCTTAGCCTGAACAGAAGCTATAGCCTGGGCCATCTTAAGAGCTTTATAGGCCCTGGGCAAAGGAGTGCACTCTGGCCCCTACCTACACAACCAGTCAGCAAGTCACAACATACATAGATTAGCATGGGGCCCTATGAGGGGCCAAACAGGCCATAAATCATATATTTCTGTGTGTAATCTATTGGTTTACGTGCGAACACTATTGGTTTATGAATATTTACTATCGGTTTGCATGCATACTTAATTGGTTTGTGTGCGTACAATACTGGTTTCATTCATATGAACTATACTGGTTCGTGTCCGTATATTATCGGTTTGTGCGTGAACTATATCCGTTTGTGCGTGCATACCACTGGTTTGCATATGAATTATATTGATTTGCGTGTGTATATCACTGGTTCCAGTACGATCCAGGTTTACACCAATGCCAAATTAATTACAAAGGTGGCAGACATTTGACAGTCATATTAGACATAATGAGGTGCTACTTTCTCTCTGGATATAAAAAGCCCCCTTCGTAGGGGCTGTAGTCTTTGGTGGACAGTCATTGAAAAAATGAAGACAGAGGAGCATTCTACTGATGTGAGAAATAAAGTTATTGAAATGCACAAGGTAGCAGGAAAGGACTATAAAAATATCAAGAGTTTGAATGTCCCATTGCGCACTGCTGGATCCATCATCAGAAAGTGGAAGGTTCATCACAGTACCCAGACTCTTACTAGAACAGGCAGTCCCTCAAGACTGAACATCAGAGTTAGACATCAACTGGTGAGAAAGGAAACTAGAAATCCAACCATCACTCTCAGATGTTTGCAATGCTTTTTGGCTGAAACTGGAGTAAAAGTGCAGGGGTCCACAATTTCAAGAGCTCTCCATTAAACAGGCCTTTACAGGAGGGTGGCAAGAAAGAAGCCATTCCTTAAGATGGTCCACATAAAAGCACATATGGCGTTTTTCCCAGTTAAATGTGGGGAGAAGGGTTTATGGTCAAATGAAACCAAAATAGAACTTTTTTCTCAGACTTCAAAAAGGTACAGAATGTGTGGTGTAAAACAAACACTGCTCATGCCACAAGAAACACCAGACCTACAGTGGAATATGGTGGTGGCAACATCTTGCTATGGGGATGTTTTTCATGTGCTGGGACTGAGAATCTTGTCAGAGCTGAAGGGACAATAGATGAGCTCAAATACCACACAATATTGCAGGAGAACTCGTTCCAGTCTGCTATGAATGTAAAGCTCGGGAGAAGATTCATCTTTCAAGATGACAATGACCCTAAGCATTAGACCAAAGTGACACTGGGATGGCTCAAAAACAGACAGGTGAATGTTTCGAATGGCCAAGTCAAAGCCCTGATCTTAACCCTGTTGAGAATCTGGGGCACTGTTTGAAAACTGCTGTTCAGAGATATCATCCCACCAACATAGAGGGTACCTAGTAATCAAGCCAAGATGAATAGGGAAGAATCACGCCTGAGCAATGTGCAGAACTGGGGCATATTTACATACCCCAAAAGAATGATGGCTGTTACTGCAGAAAAAAGGTTCTTGAAGTATGAATATGTTGGGCTTGAATGCTTAGGCAAACAATCACTTTGGAGTTTTTCTTTACTTATTTGGAGTTTGATAACGTTTTGTTACAGCACAAGAGTTCACTTTAAAAATACCAAATGGATAAATATGTGGACAAATCTTTTGTCATGCAGAAAATTAGGATGACTTTTAAAGGGATTGAATACTTTTGCACGTCACTGTATGTTTGTGAAAGGGCTTGGTGGTAATTCTTTTACCAGTATTTTCCCTTAATTCTGAAATGATCACAGGGCTGAAGTTAGGTGCGCATTCGTCTGGCATTTTATTCACTCCCAGCTACTTCCAGTATAAGCTTGCAGGCAGCTACTTATTCACACAGCTTTTGCAAAGCAGCTTCTTATTCTATTATAACAGCAAGGTAAAATATTCTACAGCGTGTACATTAATCGGCATCATTACAGACTGATCCATTATTTGAAAAAATAAATATTCCACATTTTGGTCCTGCACGGGTCAAAATTGTTAAACTCTAATTTAACAAATGAATCTGTCCTGGACAAGTTTATATATGCCAATGTCACAAAACTATGAAAATTAAGGTGGCCCAACGTCATTTAACACTTTACAGTGCCCATTAAATATCACAGTAAATCCCATTTATCTGATATTGAAGTGGGAATACGTTGTCAGTTTCACCCTGATACTCGCACTGGGCAGAGCAAAACTCCGCTGCATCTTAAAAAAAACGTATCTGTCTTTTCACAAAACTGTGAAAGGTAAGGTGGCCCAATATGATGTAACTGACCCATGCAGGTCCTAAATGTTAAATGTTTAGCTTTTCAAAGAATTGACACGTTTAGTCAATTAATATACACGTTATAGATGTGCAAGCATTGCGGTTAGGGCTTTGCACTTTCAACCCTTTGTTCGTGGGTTCAAGTCCTGAGACTGACACTGTGTGACCCTAAGTAAGTCACTTCACCTGTCTATGCGGCGCGGTGCGGGGTCGCCGGGCATAATAAATCTAACTAGTAGTAACTAAATGTTATGTTGCATAAAGACGTCAATCGTAAATGTTGAATATTTTGCCTTTAGAATAAGTAACAGTTTTGCAAATACTGTGTGAACAAGTACAGCTGCAGGTTGCAAGCAAGCATGTAGATGGTACAGAATAAGAAGACGGCCGAATACATACCTAACTTCAGCCTTGCGTTCATTACAGACTCAAGGGTAGATTCTGTAAAATAGTAATAATTACCACCAAGTCCTTTCACAAACGTATAGTGCGGAAAAAATATATAGTGCCGTTTAAACGCAGATGCGTCTCCTAGACACATCACTTTACACTCCATGACTCTACCGGCCCTTGAGTTCCTGTTTCTTGCCCCGCCCATTTCCTCTGAAGATCAGAGTTTCGATAGGGTGCGCACGCATAACCAATATGTTTCATTCCCGAAACCAACATAGTGCACACACATATAACCAATAGAGTTCAAGTGCAAAATCGACAGGTTACCCACATGAAACCAGTATAAGACGTGCATGAAACCAATATAGTGCATACGCAAATCCATTGTTAGACCGTGACAGAACGCAAGCCAATATACTGTAGTTCATACGCAAACCGATAACATTCAACCGAAAACCAATGCAGTCAACTCACAAACCAATAACAAACGTACTGGAACCAGTGATATACACACGCAAATCAATATAGTTCACATGCAAACCAGTGGTATACACGTACAAACGGATATAGTTCACGCACAAACCGATAATATACGGACGCGAACCAATATAGTTCATATGAATGAAATCAGTATTGTACGCAGGCAAACCAAATAAGTATGCATGCAAACCGATAGTAAATATTCACAAACCAATAGTGTTCACACGTAAACCAATAGATCTCACAGAAATGTATGATTTATGGCCTGTTTGGCCCCTCATAGGGCTCCTATGCACGTTGTGCCCCCAGGCAACTGGCGTGCTCATGCATTAAGACAGCCCTGGCTGTAGCTTATCTAGCAACATCAGGTGCAAGGCCAAGATTAACTATCATAGGGCACACTGACTTACTCATACAGGATGAAACTGGAGTTGTGAATTGACCTAACACACATCATGGGGAGATGAGAAGAAAATCAGAATACGAGGAGAAAAAGTGAACACAGTGAGAAAGTGCAAGCTCCAGATAGACAGTGCTTAAGACTGTAGATCTGAGGTAGCAGTGCAAACCTCTACAGTATTTCCTGTGATGTTTTATATTATTTGATCATGTTATTGCACATATGTTCTCTGGAAATTTTGTTTTGGATATTAAAAAACCCAAGTGATTGATGTTTAGTTACTGCTGCATGAATTAAGCAGATTCAGTTAACATGGAGATTAATTAGATGCTGGAGTTTTCCCAATTGCCATTTCTGGCTAAAATATTAGAAAGAATTATTTATAATGAATTGGTTGATCACCTTAACTCCAATAATTTATTTGAGATCTACCAATCTGGCTTTAGGCGTTATCATGGTGTGGAGATGGTCCTCCTTAAAGTATTCAATGACATCTCTATTATTACTGACTCAGATGGCGCTGCAGTCCTTGTCCTCCTTGACATGTCCGCTGCCTTTGACACTATCGACCATGAGATATTGCTGTTGCGGCTTGAACATCTTGTTGGCCTTAAAGGAGCTGCTCTTAACTGGTTCAGGTCATATCTAATTTGTAGACACTTTTCAGTGACTTTAAATTCCTCTTTTTCGTCTACTGCTCCTCTTAAATATGGTGTTTCTCAGGGATCCATTTTGGTCCTATTTTGTTCTCTATATACCTTCACCCTATTGGAGCTATTTTTAGGAAAATTTAACATTTCTTTTTACTGCTATGCTGATGATACACAGGTTTATATTCCCATCTGCAACTCTGCAATAAATCTACTGCACAGCTGTCTTTGTGAACTAAGATCCTGGATGGCTAATAATTTTCTTGATCTGAATCAAAATAAAACAGAGGTGCTTATAGTGGGTCCATCAGCTAAAGCCCAAATTGGTCTTGGACTTCTCAGCTCTTTCTCTGTCTTTTGCAAACCTCAAGTCTGCAATCTTGGTGTTATCTTTGACAGTAACCTCTCTTTTGAGAAACAGGTTAATTCTGTATTCAAGAGTTGCTTTTTCCAGCTTTGTCTATTAGGTAAGATCTCGCCTTCTTTATCTTCTAGGGATCTTGAGAAAGCCACTCATGCTTTTATCTTTTCTCGCCTTGATTACTGCAACTTGCTGTATTCTGGGATTAGTACATCCTTGACACGCAGGTTACAGTTGGTCCAGAATGCTGCCGCTCGCTTCCTGGTTGGGGCAAGAAAGTATGATTCTGTCTCTTCAGTATTAGCTTCTTTACACTGGCTGCCCATCAGTTTTTGAATTGATTTTAAAATCTTGTTGCTAGTTTTAAAATCTTTACATGGGCTTGCTCCTGCCTATTTATCTGAATTGTGTGCTTTACACCAGCCATCTAGAGTGCTTAGATCTTCTGGTCAGTTCTCTCTTGTTGTCCCTCATACCAAGTGTAAAACAAAGGGGGACAGAGCTTTTATAGCTGCTGCTCCTCGCCTGTGGAACTCTTTACCTCATCACATAAAGGAGTCGTCTACAATTGAACTGCTCAAAACAAGATTAAAGACTCATTTCTATTCACTTGCATTCCGTGACCTTCAGTAATACAGTGGTAGCGCTGCTGCCTAGCAGAAAGGAGACCTGGGTTTGCTTTTCGGGTCCTCCCTGCGTGGAGTTTGAATGTTTTCCCCGTGTCTGAGTGGGTTTCCTCCCACAGTCCAAAGACATGTAGCTTAGGTGCATTGGCGATCCTAAATTGTCCTTGCTGTGTGGTTGGTGTGTGTGTGTGTGCCCTGCGGTGGGCTGGCGCCCTGCTTGGGATTTGTTCCTGCCTTGTGCCCGGTGCTGGCTGGGATTGGCTCCAGCAGACCCCCGGGACCGTGTGTTAGGATATAGCTGGTTGGATAATGATTGACTGACTATTTTATTGACATGAACAATTAATTGGTTCCTTTAGCAAACCCATACAATCATATGCCCTGTAAAAGTAAGAATTGAGCATTTATTTCTATACGAGGGTAGAATCTGCAAATAAATTATTATTATTAAACATATTTTGTGGTGTTCATTTTAGAGCTTGTTCAATAAATTGTTTTGTATCAAAAATTACTTCATAAAATAGATTAGAGCTGTTTCAGAAACCTTCCAAACTAAAAAAATAAATATTTTGGAATGTTTTTATACATAATTGTATTTTGTTCTTTAACTTTTAGTCTATGTTTCTTTGAATCTAAAATGTTATCATTGTCCCCACAGGCATCCTCACACTGGGACATGGTGAAAGAAACAGAACAGTGCCACTTACTGTCATTTTAAACAATACTAAGCCTGAAGCATTTGCAGTTTATATTAAAACTTTGAATTCTAGCAACCCTGGTGGAGCACGACTCAGGTATAAAGACAATTTTTACGTTCTTTACAAAATTGTGAGAGTCAGTGAATATGTTCACTTTGATACTTGTAACTCCATGAATGGTGTAATGGACAGCAACGTATGCTTGTGTCTGTGCTACCATGTAAAGAGAAAGTTAAGCATTTCCCATTTTGTTCTAGGTCTGGATTTACCATTGCTGAAGTAGAGCCTTTAGGAATCTTCCAGTTTGCTCCAAGTTACAGACAGCTGGTAATAGAGGAAGATGACCAAGTTGTAACACTGTATGTACAGAAACTGTTTGGGTTTCGCAGCAAGCAGACCCGCCTTACATTTCAGACATTGGCAGGAAGTGCCAAGCCCAAAGAAGACTTTGTACCAGTTGAGAAAGGGGAGCTCCTTTTTGAGGCCTTGCAGTATGAAGCCTCCATCCATCTGTCTGTTTTGAATGACAACATTAGTGAAAGTGATGAAATATTTTACGTGAAACTGATCAACGTGACAGAGAAGAATGGCAACTTAATACATACAATGCCAAGACTGATCCAAGAATTCAGCACAGCATCAATAACAATTTCTGCCAATGATGTCATAAATGGTTTTATGAGTATTGGGCCAAGCTTAGTGCAGATTGCTGAAGATTCAAGAAATGGCATTCAGCAAACTGTGGTGCTCAGAGTGCACAGGTCTGTGGGGTTCACTGGAGCCATACAGGTGATGGTTAAGACCTTTGGTGGGAAAAGTATAACTTCAGGACTTCTGGAATCTCCTTTTGGGATTCAGCTCTCAGAATTAAACCACATTTGGGCCAGGGAGGGAGAAGATTTTCAGGACCAGATGTTGACAGTTACATTTCAGGAAGGCGAAAAGGAAGCTAATGTCTCCTTTAAAATACTCGATGACAGTGATCCTGAAGGGTCCGAGGTATTCTATGTTTATCTCACCAATCCTCAGGGAGGTGCACAGATTTTGCCTGGCATAGATGATAAAGGATACACATCATTTGCAAAAATCTTGATTTTAGGTAATTTTTTTTTACATTACTTCGATTTTCTGATTTCTCTCAATGTAAATTTCTCTGAAAAAGGGTTTACAATACAGCGAGATTTATTATTTTGAGGGTAAATAATATAGGGAGATGTTTGTTTTCTGTACCTGTTTTATACTGAGTATCATCCACAAACTTTGCATTATTTTTTTGTCACTAGACACAGCATGACTAATCATGACTTTAAATAACATGAAGCTAGTTTCATTTAACATTTTTCATTTTCTGTTTTTTGAGAATACAATCTGATGTTTTTGCTTTTTTTTCATCATAATTTCTTATTCACAATTTTAAATCACTTTCATTTTTTTTTTAACTCGGCACCTCTTGACCCACTGGTACGAGAAAACTCTCACATATGATATACTATTCAACTCGTCTTGATGTCTAGTTATGCAGTATGTCAAACTTTTAGTGGTCCACCTGTATTTTTGACCCTCAAACCCAGTACAAACCCTAATTTTAGACCATTATATTTGAACCATAATTTGTGCAGGAAAATACACCCTTATTGTAAAGAGTAAAACAATTGGTTTCATTGGCAAAAATGATCATAAGAACTTGAGGTTGTGCTGGCCAATCAAGCAATCTTAAGGGTTCACCCCCTAATGGAATATGAGCGGCCAAAGTTACTACTTTTCACAAAAACTTTGAAAAAAGAAAACATGAATCAGTAATATGGGCATGTTGAGTGTTGTTTTGAGCAATTTCGAGGGATCACAAATATGATAATATTTTTGATATTCAATTATTTAGTGGTGGTCTTAGCCCTCTAAGAGCCACTTTCAGAAGTTTAAAAATGACAAACTGCTAACATAAGCATGCAATATATTGTTTTAAACTATTTTAAGGTCAGTGATTACAAATATATAATTTTTAAATTTTGATTCTTCTAGGAATCTAGCCTGCTATGGACCACCATCAGAGGGTGAAAAATGACAAATTTCTATTTCAGTTGAGAAAATTTAGACTTTAAAATTTTAATTAAAGCACACATTTTAATATTTCACATATTTGATGCAACTGTTCTTGTTTGTTATGTGTTTCTATCTCATGAAGCAAGTCAGTACATTTCTGACTACACCCCAAACTGGGGTAACTTACACTAATTTCAGACATTTTGTTTACTGGTATTACTGATACCCAATTTTTAATTAAACTAAAACTAAATGTCACTTTTAAAATAGCAAGTGGCTCATGCTTTAATACCTTAATTCTTTGAATGATACTGGGGAAAAATCATTTGAAGACTCCAAATGATGTGATTAACTTAACTAATTAACAAAGAATATGAAAAGTTATCATTTGTCAGAGCATTGTGACAGGCACTCTCTGGGCCTCAAAACACAAGAACCTGTCCCATAATACAGTTGTTCAATGGCCTCTCTCTAAATGAAGGCCTGCATTATTGGTAAGATGACTGGTAAACTGGGAAAGGCCTGTTTATGATGGGTAATGTATTTTTGTCGTGAAGATTTTCATAGGCACATGCTGCATTTGAATGGAAATAAACTATAAATCTACATATCTGTTCATTTTAGGGAATGACTTTCAAAATGGCATTGTGGGGTTTACTTTGGAGTCTCAGACTGGACTTGTACTTGATGAAGACTCTGAAAAAAGAAAGGTGCTGCTCACAGTTGAAAGACAAACAAACAGGTGCGGTAGAAACTCTAAAGGTGGTAGTTGTGGTGTCAACTGAACTTACTAGCTAAGCTCAGCATTACTTGAAAGTGCTTTGGCATGAAATTGTTTGTTGTGTAACATTTCTTTAATTTAAGTTTAGAATTAAATGTTAACTGCAACTTATATTATGATCTGCCTGGCTTTATTACAATTACAGATGCTGTAATAACAAAGATAATATGGTTTTCTGTACTAATTTGGCATTACAGATTTTGCTAATTTGTGAGTATCTGAAGTACTTTGTACAAACCACAATAGCACCTGTAGGTCTACTATTACAACATAAGATAATGTTAGCAGGCAGTGTGATGTAGTGGCTTTTAAATCCAGTGGTTGGTGGTTGGATTCTTGTTTCTGCCTCTCTCTATGAATCACTTAAACTACTTGTGCTTCCGCAAAAAAATAAAATGAAAAGATATAAGCAATTTCACTTTATCTTAAACTTGAAAATAACCTTGAATTAAAGGATGAGCTAAATATGCAATAATGACTGCACTTGCCTTTTAATAATTATGTAATTCTAAACAGCCTTGTAAATCGACATTTTCAGTAAGGCATGGTTTATATTTGCAAGATTTTGTATAATCACATGTAGGCCTAATTCAATTTAATGCATTGCAGTAAAAGTACCTCAACATGCTTCAGCGTGCACCACAATTACAGTAGTCCTCTCCTTATTTTTTAGTAAATGAGGAAAAATCCTTTTTATAGTATTGCTTAGACTAAGGTGTCATCTCCCAGTTTCCTGGAAATATGGTTACATTATAGATTTTGTCATTGTGAAGTGAAAACAATAGAATAAATGTTGGTTGGTCATTACAAAAAGAACCATGTATGTCATGACACCTCTTTTTGTAAAGTTTTTATTATTTAAATTATTTAATGCAAACAAAATAAAGGTGATGTTCAACTAAAGTATTATCAAGACATTCTGAATATTGTATCTTTGGCTGCTAAAAATTCTAGACAAGGGAATTCTAGAGCTTTATTTTCTACTGTTAATAGGGTTCTACAGCCACCTAATGCTCTTGCACTGCACCTTTACTCCACTGCACAATGTGACATTTTTATGAAATTCTTTAATTCAAAAATTATCAGTATTCTCCAGCAAGTGACATAATTGGTATGTGCACTACACAGTACTCATAACCTTGGCTCTGTTAGGCCCTGCGCAAATTCCTTTGCATTTTTACACTTCCCTCTATCTCTGAAATATCTCATCTCATTAAAAAATCTAAATCTTTCACTTCTCAGTTCCCAGTCATTTCATAAAAGCTTGTCTGCCTTCTATTGTCTAATTAATAGCTGACATTGTACATTCATCGCTTTCTTCTGGTTTTGTTCCTTCAGTTCGTAAGATGGTGTGCTATAACTGCTATTTTAAAGAAACCAGGAGCTGATTCTGATAATCTGAACAATTTTCAACTAATTTCAAATCTGCCATTTTTATTAGAAATTCTTGAAAAAACAGTTGCAGCACAGGTGCAAGCATATCTTACTGATAATAATGATCTATTTGAACAGTTTCAGTTTAGTTTTTAACCTTTCCATAGTACAGAGACAGCTTTGGTTAAAATCACTGATGATTTGCTAATGGTCACTGACTCTGGGCTGCTAACCACTTTGGTGTTGCTTGAAATTAGTGCAGCGTTTGATACAGTCTCCCATCGTATTTTGTTAGATAAATGAGTCTCCTTTGGAATCTGTGATATTTCTTACATTTTTTGTATTATATCTCTCTGGTCACACGCAATTTGTTCAACTTACGAAGTTTAGATCTCAGCCTACCCCAGACACTAGTGATGTTCCCCAAGGCTCTGCTTTGGGCCCTCTTTTATTTATTATCTATCTTCTACCATTTGACAATATTTTTAGGAGATGTGGCATTCAGTTTCATTGCTATGCTGCTAACACTCAGCTATATTTATCTATCAAACCCAATTCTGCCCATCTTCCCCACATCCTTCCTGAAATAAAAAAAAGATTCTCTTATAATTTTCTCAAACTTAATGATGATAAATCTGAGGTTCTCCTCATTACCACTAGATCTACTCTCTCTAAACTTGACAGTTTTCCCTTGACATTTGATGGTTCTATAAAATTATTTCTTCCACTCGTGTAAACAGCTTGGGTGTCACCCTCGACAGCACTCTGTCTTTCAAAGCTCATATTAATAATATTACCCAGTTCCCATATTTTCACCTTCACAAAATAAATTGTCTCCATCCAATCGTCACACCTAGTAGGACTGCTGTTCTTGTACATACTCTGGTAACATCACATATTGATTGCTGTCATTCTAGATTGGTTGGCCTCCCTCACAAGCTTCTGCATAGGCTTCAGCTCGTCCAACATTCTGCTGCTCGAGTTATTACTAGAACCACTTCCATGGAACACACTACCCTGATTCTTTGTGAACTTCATTGGCTCCCTGTTAAATACCATACTAATTTCAAGATTCTGCTGTTAACATTCAATGTTATTCATAGCCTGACATATTCATATCTTTCGGACCTGCTACATATTTATACACCTGCTCGTCCTCTTAAGATGTTCTCATTTAAATCTCTTTACTACGCTCTCTGTTTGTTTATCTGCCATGGGGTCTAGAACCTTTAGCTTTGTTGCTTGTATTTGGAACTTCCTTCCACAAGATATCCGCAGCATTGATTCCCTTCTTATCTTCAAATCTAGACTTAAAACGTATCTTTTTAAACTTGCCTACTCTTGATTTTGTCCCTTGATTGTACAGTTTAGTACTTTTATTATCATATATACATAATGTTATTTTAATTTTATATTTCTATTTTTCATTGTATTGTTTTCTTTTTATTTATTATTTCTTTTAGTATTTATTAATTTAGCTAATTATTGTTTTGGCATATTTCCTTGACTTGTTTTCTAAGGTGTTTGTAAGCAAAAATTAATTTCAATGATGTAATCAGTTTAGAAAAGACGTTTGATACTTGGAATAAGAAAAGTATCTAAAACGTTGACGGAGCAACCAATTTTTTAGCTGTCAAAAAACGTCAGAAGCCTAGGCCATTAAACAAACTGTAATAGTAAAATTAATGCAATTAACAATTACAATTCTATCACCATTAGCAATAAATTCAACTTTTTCATTCAGTACTTAATGTGCACGTTAACGAAAATTTATTCATGGTAATAAGAGTATTATCAAAAGACAACCATTTTTATACATTGAAATTAATCCATTGTTTAATGAAGGCACTCTGTGTTGTATATTGGAAAAGGAAAGGTTGCTTTTGTGATGTAGGGTGTGAAACAGGTTTGACAGTTTATTAAAGAAACAACATCATAAATCAGCATTCAAAACAACAAAAAAAACCTTCAGCACACACCAAAAACTTAGTCTGCTAACAAACTTTTCAATCCCACAGTGCTAAGGTTCAAGGGTCATCAGCAACAATTTGCAGGGTTGCTTCAAAGGGGGTTTCCTTCTACAAATATACTAACTTTAAACAATTTTAGAATTCTGTGCCATTGTGTGTTTATGGCAATAAAATTACTCATAAAATGTCCTTGCACATTGAAATAATTAATTGATATTGACAGATACTGTAATTTATGACAATACAATTATTCATAAAATAATCTTTGAACATTGAAGTAATTGATATTGACAGGTAGAAAACAGCTTAAATGTTAATTTATATGCATGTATCTGTTTAAAATCATTGTTTTAAGTGTTTATTTTATTACATTTTTTACTTAGGAAATGCACAATTAATTGCCATTTCTCAATTCACCCTAGTGAGTGTGAGAGAGAGTGTGTTTGTTTTCATCCTATCATGGTCTGGTGCGTTGTCTACGGTTTGTTTTTTGCCTTGTGCCAAATCCTTGGTGGGATAGGCTCGAGCTTCCCTGTGACCCTGCCCTGGATAAGCAAAATCATAATAGTAGGGCCAGAGAGGTAGAAAAATGGATAGATTATTATATAATATAGATTAGATATATTAGATGTAGATAATATAGATAGATTATTATATAATAGTTATAATAGTAATGTTGATCGAATTGATAATATTAAACATGATCAACACCTAATTTTCTACTCTATGGATGGTGCTGTTTTTTCCAATAGCATAATTTCCATGTATTTATATACATTTTTAAAATAAAAATTCTAGAAATAGCGGGACTAGGGAGGTAGAAATATAGATTATTATATAATAGTAATAATAAAAATAATAGTAATCATGATGTAATCAATATTATTAACTATTATAAACACATAATTTTCTCATTTTTAGTGCTTTATTATTTCTTCCAGTAGTTTCCATGTTTTATAGGTCATCATTCTCCAGCATGGGTGCTATCTTAATTTTAGCATAGTCATAATAAAATGGTGTTCTGATTGTAAAATGTGGGCAACTCAGAAACATATGGTATCACTGACTTATTTTGATTATAAATTGAAAATGTGACAGAGGCAATAGTCATACGTTGCCACAGACAATTTTGTTGGAAACAGCTGAGGATAACTACTCTTCAAATTCTGTTTCTTAGGGTTTTTGAGGATTTAGTGGTATTGTGGCAAGCAACACTTAATGAAAGCAACGCTCTTCTCCAAAATAATGAGGTTAATCTCACCAAAGAACTACTTTTTATATCGGGATCAACCACATGCAAAAAAGGAGAGGTGACATGTACATTCACATTGGAACTTAGACAAGACAAGGTGAGTGAATCTGAAAAATTTTGCTATGGTTAGATTAAGTAAACATGATGATTTCATTATTTTTGTTTCCTGCAATATGAACTAATTATCAGAAAGTGGAAAATATTTAATGTTTCCTTTTTGAGTATACAATTACTTACATAATACCACTTGATGAGAACAGCCAGACAGAATAAATTCTCTTGCAAGTACAATAAATACTGTATGTGTAGGATTGGAGTTAAGTGGTTACCACTGCTTAGTTTCTGTAAATTCCCAGCTCAGTTTGTGTCGGTAGAAGCTGCCACTTCTTTCCACTTTTCAGTTCCCTCAAATTACATTCTAGGTAACACTTTTCCAGTGTACAAATTAATCCACATTGGAAGATATAAAATCAACAGCCAATATCCACTTTTTCTTAGGTTTTCTTCAATTGGGGAAAGAAATGTCTTTCCTTTTTTTTGTTAATTACAGAAAAAAAATGTCCTTGCCAAAGTTTAATTTATTGAACACTTTTTGTGTGCATATAGCCATGCAATTTCCTATGTAATCCAATTCAGTGTTGCATGGACCTTGGAACTTTGTTGGCGGCATTAAGCATAAGAGAGGAAAAAACCCCAGATAGGTCTCAGTTCATCACAGGATCCATTCACTCACACACACACACACACACACACACACACACACACACACACACATATCTGGGTGCCTATTTCAAATCACCATTTAACTTAAACAGCTCACCTTTTGTAATGAGGAAAGTTTAGAAATGCAGTCGATGGGAGAAAGAGTTGATGGATTTATTAAATGGCAGTGCTGCGTAATTCTGCTACTGTGACTCATAAATTACACAACTAAGTGTTATGAGATATCTTTAGCATTTTCTGGTATGCAAACCACATTTTTTATAGTCACCTCTATCTATCTGTTAAAATCTCATTAAGACCCATTAGAACGGGAGCAGCTGAAAGAAGAAGAAGGACTTTCAAGAGAAATCTGTAGTTCACTGCTTATATTTTATTTTTAAACTATACAATCAGCAAAACAACAATTTTTGGAGTGACTTTATTGATCACTTGCATTAATATGTCTGAATTGAATTTAAACAAAACAGAATAAAATATTCTTGAGGAAGATGTTTAATATAATCATTTAACTTACTTAAAATGTATAAAGTATGCCAATAGAAATCAGTCTTTTACATACTACCTCATGATCCCATGTGAGTGAATCTGCCATTTTAGTGAACTACCTATCTGTCTACCAAAATGTGGTGGTACCTTTCCCCTAATAGGCATGGGGTCAGTGTGTGCAAGTTCCACATGATATTGACTGTGAACTATTGATTGTTTATAAAATACATTTAAATTTTTTATTTTTAAAAACTATAGTCAATATGTTATACTAATAACACTGGTCAATAACATTGCTGTCCCTAGAATTCTGATTGGTGCTCTAAGCAAGCTTTATAATGAATCCAAATATGAAGTCAGATTTTGTTTTCTCGCAGGTTTAGGTTTTTTTTTTTTTCTGACATCACATTCATATTTTCATCATTTAGTATCATTGTGGGATGAAAATATTTAGTAAAGAATAATCACTATTTCATTAGTACTAATACTACTACTAGCCTCTTAAGAGTGACATTCCTGTACAACAGTAAACAAAAACGGCTAAGTTGTTCATTATTCTTACCCAAAATATCTTAAAACATTAGATTATTATTATTATATGAATTCTTTTAATAAACATGTAAATATACAGTATTTTCACATTTAATTGCATGTCTGATAGACAAATTCAGTGCACAGAATAATATAAGACTCAGGTATTTTTACTCTTCTCACAATTTTTTGTTAACCAATATAATTACTACAGCCCAGTGCCGGAAAAGCATATAAATATAAAGGAGTCATGATTTTTTTCAAAATGCCGCTTTAACTTTGAAAACATATTAAATAACATTTTCCACTGTTAATATATTGCTGAAATATATATACACAAAAATATACTACTGTAAATATTATATGATTGGAATGTTCTAAATCTTTTTCTAACATGTTTTGGAAAGGTATTTGCTAACTTCATTTTATTTTCCTTCTTTGTGTAGACACCTGAATTTGAGACCTGGTTTTTGGTTGAGCTGTACCAGGTGGGAGAAGGAGCTATGATAAATAATAGTGCAAGGTTTGCCAACATCACAATCCTGGAAAGCGATAATCCAAGAGGACTGATCTACTTTGCAGTAGGATCTCGTCTCCCTGTCGTTCACCAGAAAACTACACTCATTAGTCTCAGAGTGACAAGAGAACCTTCAAACTCTGTTGTCTCTGTCAGCTATGAAACGCGGGTATGTAAATAGTTACTGATGTCTAATACTGTGAATAATTCCAAATGATACAAATTTAATTGGTCTTACGGTAAAGAATTGTGTATAATGAGAATATAAAACACCTTTTAAAACATCAGTAGGTGTTGTAATCATGGACAAATTTAATTACTTAAACGAAGGACAAAGAATTGTTGCAAACAGTAGATGTTTGTAATGGATTTTTGTTATGAAGAATAAAATATCTACAAATACAATTTTATTAAATCATATCCAAATCACAAGAAAATGTTTAAATAAATTAAAGCCGCATTCTCGTCCAACAAATATTTTCTGAACTGCTGCTTACTGCACAGATCGTTGGGAAGACAAACCCTACAAAAGCCTCAATGGCTCAAGGACAGACTAGATGTCACACTAATCTGTTACTGGAAACAGGCACAGTTAAAGGACAGGCTGTCCCGAGGGAGGTATTCCCTAGTAAACTACACAAGTACCAAAATGATTAAAGCAAAGTAAATTTTGGTGACTTTTACACTTTCAAGCCTTCAAGTATAATAATAATAATAACTCTTTACATTTATATAGTGCTTTTCTCACTACTAAAAGTGCTTAACATCTGAGAGGAAAGCCACTGTGCAGCATTCACCTGGAGGATGCAACGCCAGCCATTTTTAGTCAGTACACTTACAGCTTATTAGCTGTTAGGTGGTGAAGGTGTGAGACATAGTTAGCAACAAGGGAAGATTAGATGTCAGAATGATTAGACCATGGTGGGCAATTTAGCCAGAATATCAAATACACCATACTCTTTATAAAGGATGCTTACAGAGAGTCAGGACCTTGATATTAGGTCTCATCTGAAGGACAGCACCATTTTTACAACACAGTATCATTGCAATGGGCACATTCACACTACAGGGTAAGTGTCACCTGCTGGCCTCGCCAACACACGTCCAGCACCACTTCCAACAGCAACCCAAGCTTTTCCTGATTGGTCTCCCATCCAAGTACTGGCCAGGCCCAAACATTCTTAGCTTCAGGTGGAATATCTGTTCTGAAGTACATATGGTATGGCTACTGGCAATGAAACACCTCTGTTTATGCCCCTTCTCTCAGTTTTTCTTTTATTCAACTGCAGCCTTTTTTCCTTTTAATGAGCCTTTACACCAACTATCCTCTTCACTTTATATACTACTAGTTGCGCCCCTGTAGTAGTGAAACATGACAAAGTTTCGCCCCCCTCCCCTCGGTCCACAGTGTCTCTCTTAGATTTGCACAAATAAATTGGTACTACAAGCGAACTATGAAACTTAGAGTGATGACAGAAGTTGCAAAATCAACCAGAATGTTCAAGCAAATGATAGAAAAAAATCCGATCTAAATCTGTTAAGTAGTTCGCTCATGAAAAGCAGATAGATATACAAACAGATGTTTGATATCTTCAATTTTCCCTCTGAACTAAAATTTAATTTCCTTCTTGGGGTCGCACCTGGAATTGAATACAACTGTAGTTTGCCTACAAGAGTACTAAGATAGATCTTTCTCTAGTTGCTTATGGTTTTCAAAGGCAGCAGAAGTTACCTTTGTGTTTGAAAGTCACATTGCTTCTAATCTAACTGCACCCATTGACCTTTAGCAGATTTTTAAGTGTTAGGCAGGTCTAAGACAGCTTCTTAGACACCCATTATGTTATAGGAACTACGTAGTGCAATCTGGCTTGCAAGAAGAACTGTGTGTCTTCCAAAGACTTCTGTGACACCTATCAGTCTTGTAAGGAGAAACTTAATTCTCTCACTGCTACTTAGCAATTGCTACAGTTTAAGAATACCAAAGCTGTAGAGGGAGCACAAGATCTTCTTTACCACCTTAATTTGAACATATGAAGTGTTCAGTTTTCTATTCTTGACTGTATCACTTTCTGTGACATTTCTTTCATAGTACTGGGTTCCACATTTCTTTTTTTTTTTTGTTTGTTTATATTTCATTTTTAATTATTTCCTTGGTATATATTACTGTATATCATTTTATATATTTTCATGTTTTGTTTCCTTTTGATGTTATATTCCCTTATTTCAGTTTCAGCTATTTATTTACTTATTTTTAAGTAACTGTATTTCATTTTCTTTATAGCACTATATCTTCATATAATTGATTTTTTGCCAGATATTTGTTTTGCTTGTTTTTTACATAAACTCAGACATATACATATGCCTTATTTTGATTGATTTGTGTAAACACATCCTGGACAAGATGTAAGTCCATCTCAGGGCAAGCATTAGTGCCAGTTTAGCATTGCCAGTCCACCTTATCTGCATGTCTTTGGAGAGAAACTGGAGCAACCAGAGGAAATGCAGACAGACATGGGGAGAACATGAAAATTCCACACAAGTAGGACCTGGGACGTGAACCCAGGTCTTCTTACTGCAAGGCAGCAACGCTACCACTGCACCACCCATTTTGTTCTTTTAGCATTATTATTATAGCTTAAGTACTTGATACCTCTTTCATGTTAAACTTTAATTAGTTTTCTCTGGTTATTTCTTAAATTTTCTGTTTCTGTAAGAAGTGTTTTTTTTTTTTGTGGTGATTAGTAGTGTCTTGTCTGTGTCCCTGCCACACATTGCCTCCAAAACCGGACACTCACTATCATTTAGGCATGCAATTTAAGTCTAAATATTGAACACTTTTACAGAAGAATGAAAACAAGCACTGTTTCAATACTGGATTCCCTCCCCATGTTTGGAAGCCTTTAGCAGACTTTTCACTATTGATAGCTGGCTTTAACATTGTGTGAGGGACAACATAGGCTTTATTGATATACTGTGTTTCTACAACACAGACTGGCACCACCACTTTTTTCTGACAGCTTTTGAAAGGTAAAAAATACTGTTATGCCTAGTGATCTTAGGCTGTTGTACACCAGCTTGGTCATGGCCACCCATTATATGAAGCTCCTGGCACAAATTACTTGTGGTACTGTTACCTCCAGTTGCAGTTTTAAACTCTGTTGTGAATGATGCAACAGAGGAAAGACAATTTGTACACACTGTATCCTTCATCACTCAGTGGCCTCATTCTGAGTTTGTGTGGCCTATTATTTTTTGGCTGACCACTCACTTTGTTGTGAGAAAGGAAATTTTTATATGTTTTACGCTTCAGCACTCAGTAGCCCCACTCTGCATTTGCATGGCCTACCATTTCATGACTGAGCCATTGTCGTTCCTAGACACTTCCACTTCACAATAATAAAACACAGTTGACCGGGACAGATCTAGCAGGGCAGAAAAATTTACAGACTTTCCTGAGCCAAGGTAGCTTCCTGTGACAGTGGCACATTTAAAGCCACTGATCTGTTCAATACGACCTATCCTACTTCCAACGTTTGTCAATGGAGATTGCATGGTTATATTATTGATGCTTCTAATGAGACGAGGATGGTGTCCTGGTGGATCTCCTTCCAGATCTGGACCAGGGCATCACTGAGCTCCTGGACAGTCTGAGGTGCAACCTGGCGGCATCGGATGGACCGAAACATAATGTCCCAGAAATGTTCTATTGGATTTAGGTCAGGCTAATGTGGGGGCCAGTCATTGGTATCAATTCCTTCATCCTCCAGGAACTTTGTGCATACTCTTGCCACATGAGGCCAGGCATTGCACTGCACCAGCATAGGGTCTGACACTAGATCCAAGGATTTTATCTTAATACTAATGGCAGTCACAGTGCCGTTGTCTAGCCTGTAGAGGTCTGTGCATCCCTCCATGGATATGCTTCCCCAGACCATCATTGACCCACCACCAAACCTGTCATGCTGAACAATGTTTCAGGCAGCATAATGTTCTCCACGGCTTCTCCAGACCCTTTCATGTCTGTGCTCAGGGTGAACCTGCTCTCATCTGTGAAAAGCACAGGGCGCCAGTGGTGGACCTGCCAATTCTGGTATTCTATGGCAAATGCCACTCAATCTCCATGGTGCTGGGCAGTGAGAACAGGGCCTACTAAAGGACATCGGGCTCTCAGGCTACACTCATGAAGCCTGTTTCTGATTGTTTGCTCAGAAACATTCATACCAGTGGCCTGCTGGAGGCCATTTTGTAGGGCTCTGGCAGTGCTCATCCCATTCCCCTTTGCCCAAAGGAGCAGATACTGGTCCTGCTGATAGGTTAAGTACCTTCTACATCCTTGTCCAGCTCTCCTAGAGTCTGTCTGTCTCCTGGAACCTCCTCCATGCCCTTGAGACTGTGCTGGGAGACACAGCAAACCTTCTGGTAATGGCACGTATTGATGTGCCATCCTGGAGAAGTTGGACTACCTGCGCAACCTCTGTAGGGTCCAGGTATCACCTCAAGCTACCAGTAGTGACATTGACTGTAGCCAAATGCAAAACTAGTGAAAAAACAGTCAGAAAAGATGAGGAGGGAAAAATGTCAGTGGCGTGCCCCTGTTAAACCATTCCTGTTTTGGGGGTCATCTCACTGTTGCCCCTCTAGTGCACCTGTTGTTAATTTCATTAACATCAAACCAGCTGAAACTGATTACCAACTCCCTCTGCTACTTAACTGAGCAGATCAATATCCCAGAGGTTTCATTGACTTGATGCTATACTCAGATTAAAAGTGTTCCTTTAATTTTTTCAGCAAAAAATATATATATATATATATATATATATATATATATATATATATATATATATATATATATATACAGTATATATATGTATACAGTATATATAATATGTGTGTTATAGTGTACTGTATATATTTATATGTATATATGTATATTTCCATGGCAATTTTATACTTCACTGTATATTTTTACTATTATCTATTTTTATTACTTTTATAGTCTTATTTTTATTTTCCTTGGCCGATTTTTATGCTTCACTCTCTGCCTAGCATTTTAAATTGAATGAAAATGTATGCGGGGTTTCTTTCCTGCCTTGTGCCCTGTGTTGGCTGGGAGTGGCTCCAGCAGACCCCCGTGACCCTGTAGTTAGGATATAGCGGGTTGGATAATGGATGGATGGATGAAAATGTAAATAAAGTTTCATTTGTTTATTCATTTTTTATTATGATATTTAGTACCTCTCTTCCATTTATTCACATCCTTAATCTGATGATTTAGTCAATTTTAATCTAATTTGTTAATTCATTAAGCAGTGATTTATGAAACTGCTTAATGATTTATGAATAGTGAGCTTTGCATCTAAACTCAGAAAGCTGTATTACCACTTTAGAAAAATTACTAAATAAAAGGCCGGGAGATACTGTTGTAGGAGTGATGCATATGTGTGGCTTGATGATAAGCACTGTGCATTATCTATCATGCTTTCATATGGGCTGCTAGGATACGGAGAAATGTGTTTTTTAAATACTAGGTGCCAGCAATAAACACCAAGCCTGGGCTGAGCTAACTGCTAATTTTAGCTCGCGCCTTGAATTCTGTCCAGCAAAGAATTTTGAATTATTTGTTATTGCAGTCAGATTAGTATGATTTCCAGCAAGCAGGCTGTTTTTCTGAACCTCAGAGTACCACGCTTCGCCTGTACCAACAATAAATAAAAGAAATAACATCTAAACACAAGTTAAAAGTAAAGTTTTGCATTATAAATATTTCCATAACATTTTGCATCAGTCTGATGTGTGCCCAGATAGTTTTTTGTTTTGGAAGTAATGCAGTTTACAGCTAATGTCAGTCTTTTTTTAAAAAAATAACATTATTTCATAGAGAAAACTCACTATTATACCTTGCATGATTAAACCCATTATTTGTTATAGTATGTGTACATAATGTACAATTCTACAGAGCATAATATAACACAAAGCAAATGAACAGGGAGCACATTTTGCAAAATTAAGTTTACATTTGCTGTGCTTTGAAGTTTCTTTCATGTCTCTAAAAGCATTCATTAAGTTAGAGCTCTAGCTGGCACATTCTAGTGTCTGTGTAAGAATGTCAGTTGATCTAGCAGCCAAGAATGAAATCTCATTTCCCGTACAGTGGTAATCCTGGATATATGTGCAAGACAAGAACAAGCAAATAGGAACATTATGACTGAGAACATTAGCCATGGCGTTGGGCTTGAAAACTGAGACGTGCATCAGGAGATTTCTGTATACGTTGGGTACCTCAGAAATGGTTGCTGTCCAGTATAAATAGAAAAGGCAAGGCAGAGTAATGTATATAGGAATTAATTTTGAACTCAGATCTTGTCTGTGCCTATTGATCATAGAAGTGCCTGTCTTCCCATGACACTAAATAGTATGTGCTGGTCAGAAAATGGATGGGTACACAATTGATTGTATATTGTTACCTTACTGTATTGTCTACTCTAAAATACCACACATTTTAAAGACAATTGACCATGCCATTATATATGACACCATCTCATGTAACTGGTATTGGTGTGTTTGAATTTTTCAGTTGTCTTATAAAGCAAGATGTGTACAAACAAGTATAGACACAAAAAATGAATGCACAAAATAAAGGTGTTTAATATATTCAATTACATTTTACTTATATGGGCTGCATATCACTTTTCAAAGGTTTAGTTTGCACCTTATGTTCCTTTTAATGTGAATGTCCGAAAGACAAAAGTAAAAGTAAGCACCAGCATGCTCAATAACATTCAGCATAATGCCATTAGGTAAGAGGGCTTTCAGTGGGATGGTACTCCATTCTCCACCAAAGTTGGTCTGAAAATTAAAGCAAACATCTGGTGGAGTTTTCGTTTATATAATATATAATCAAGACTGGAAAGCGGAGTGGCACCATAGGTAAAGTAAGTGAACTTATTGGTTTTCTGGCTGTTTCCCTTCCTACAATAGAGTGGAAAAAAAGTTAGCAACAGTGTCACACTCTTTTAATCCCTCAATTTCCTCCTGGGAGCAAATAAAGGTCGGTCTATCTATCTGTTGTGACAGATAGGGGGCACTATCACTCCCTTGAATCCTCGGACAATAAGTCAGACACCAGGTAAAAGTCCAATAATTGACTTTATTAATAATGCACAGTGCACAAAGCACCCTCCTCTCTACAATACTCATTAAACAATACAATAACTAATCGATACAATCCTCCACTCCCAGGCACATTGCCATCCTTCCACCCACCTCAGCTCATCGTCTGGGAGTTCCCACAGTCCTTTTATAGTCCTTGACCCAGAAGTGTTTCACCCTCTCTGTCCACATGACTAGGGACACTTCAGGGTCAGATAAAAATCCTTTTTCTTCACCCCGGAAGCACGGGGCGTGGGGAAAATAATCTTTGCTCCTCTCTGCAGCTCCATCTAGTGGCCCCTGTGGTATCCAGCAGGGCTGTGGATGAAAACTCCATTGTCCATAATTCCCTGCTGGTATTCGGGGTACCTCCATGCCTCAGAGAGGGCTCCATCTGGTGGCTTGGGGGTATTGGCCGGGATGACTAGCCGGTCATAGACCACAGTACACCTCCCCCAATGAAAAACCATGATTTGGAGTGTCCAACCCCGCGAGGATCATCTTCCTCCAGGAGGATCCATGGGTCGGGCCTTGGCAAGGTTGGTGACACATTCGTGCAAACCTAGGAGGAATTTTATAAAAATGAGTCATTTCTTCCTCTGTCCTACTAGGACAACGTCACCATACATGGCCTGGCCTGCGGCATTCATAACACAGCCTTGGCCCCCCTGTTTGTCTGCTTTGGCGAGACTGAAAGCACTTAGGGAAGTCTAGCCCCGCCCCTTTTTCCACTGAGTAAGAGTCCCCAGCCACCTCTGCTGTCTCAGCACCCTTTTTTACCGTATCAGGAGACCCCTTTGTCTCAATTGGGATCTCCTTTTTATTCTGGGGCTTTCCTACAGCCTGAGTCTCCATATGAGATAGAGAGAGACCCTTTGCTGTCTGCACCCCTTTAGATGTATTTATTAAATGGATCGGGGTCTTCAGGACCGAATTGCTCCGAGAGACAGCCCCATCCAGCTGCTCCGGTTCAATCGGCCCATCCCCCGACCACTCAGTCAACGTTCCGGCCTCTCTTGTAGGGCTCACAGCTACTTGGCACCTGCTAACGTGGGCCCGTGTCACTCTGCGTCCCTATTTCATTATATACGTTACCGGTATTACTAACCTGTACCACCACATCATATAATATAATAATCCCGTCCGATTCGCCGCAGGTACTCGTTTACCTTCCAGATGGGCGCCTCGGCCATTTCTCCCAGGTCCCCAATGATCTTGATCGCCATTAGCATCTGCAAAATACCTCTCACGGGCTCGATTAATTTCCTGAGCTCCCATACATCTACACAGTTAATTAATTCGGCTGGAGGTATACTTACTTCCTGGTTCGCGTTACCGTCTGGCCGGGAGCAAACGAACACGCCCGCTGATGGCACATGCTCTGACGGGCTTCGCGGAGACTTCAGCGTTTTGGAGTTTTCTTGAGAGGACCGGGCCGCCATCTTTGGCTGATTGCCTGTGTCAATTTATCGGTGGATCGATCAACCAGTTCCCAGCCCTCCTTACCTTTTTGCGGGGTGAGCAGTGCTTCACTCACCTCTCCCTTCTACTTCGGAATGTCCGAGTCCGTCTATTCCAGGGTACAGCGATAAGCAGTAGGACGCGATCCTCCTCCTTCCCGCAATGCTTCGGGTTGAGTCACGTGTCCCTCGCCGTCAGCCGACATATGGAAGTCCTTCTGGCTCATCTGCTGGACCGAGAACATTGCCCCTTCGCCGGGTTTTTTGTCTGCATCCCCCCAGGACCTCCGGAGGATCTTCCTTGAGGCATGTGCACGGAACAAAATGGGATATTTTAAAGATGTTGGTTATTAAATCCCCGGCACATACCTCGTGGTAGTCGTCCTTCTCTGGAGGTCTTTCCCGACTTGTGCAGCCACTCTTCACCTCATTTTGAGCGTCCTCTACGATGAGCATGGAACCTCCGCTGACGCTGTGTGACCTGACGCTGTTGTCTTAGGGTTTTCTGCCCACAGAAAATTTTTGTACAGTTCCTCTGCCAAAAAGACGGCCAGAGAATCCTGCCGACTATGCCACTATGACAGATAGGGGGCGCATTGCTCCCTTGAACTCTCGGGCAATATGTTAGACACAAAGCACCCTCCTCTCCACAATACTCATTAAACAATACAATAACTAATTGATACAATCCTTCACTCCCAGACGCGTTGCCACCCTTCCAACCAGCTATAGATAGATAGATAGATACTTTATTAATCCCAAGAGGAAATTCACATACTCCAGTAGCAGCATACTGATAGATAAAAAAAAAAAATAAATTAAAGACTGATAAAAATGCAGGTATTACAGAGAATAACTTTGTATAATGTTAACGTTTACCCCCCCCCAGGTGGAATTGAAGAGTTGCATAGTGTGGGGAAGGAACAATCTCCTCAGTCTGTCAGTGGAGCAGGACAGTGACAGCAGTCTGTCGCTGAAGCTGCTCCTCTGGCTGGAAATGATACTGTTTAGTGGATGCAGTGGATTCTCCATTATTGACAGGAGCCTGCTCAGCACCTGGATGTCAAACTGTCCAGCTCCGTGCCTACAATAGAGATTGCCTTCCTCACCAGTTTGTTCAGGCGTGAGGCGTCCCTCTTCTTTATGCTGCCTCCCCAGCACACCACCGCATAAAAGAGGGCACTCGCCACAACCTTCTGATAGAACATCTGCAGCATCTTATTGAAGATGTTGAAGGACGCCAGCCTTCTAAAGAAGTATAGTCGGTTCTGTCCTCTCTTGCACAGAGCATCGGTATTGGCAGTCCAGTCCAATTTATCATCCAGCTGCACTCCCAGGTATTTATACGTCTGTACCCTCTGCACACACACACCTCTGATGATCACAGGGTCCATGAGGAGCCCGGGCCTCCTAAAACCCACCACCAGCTCCTTGGTTTTGCTAATGTTCAGTTGTAGGTGGTTGAATGGTGTTGAAGGCCCTAGAGAAGTCCAGAAACATAATTCTTACAGCACCACTGCCTCTGTCCAAGTCAAAGAGGGATCAGTGTAACATATAGATGATGGCATCCTCTGCTCCCATCTTCTTCTGGTATGCGAACTGCAGAGGGTCGAGGGCGTGGCAGACCTGTGGCCACAGGTGGTGAAGCAGCAGCCGCTCCATGGTCTTCATCGCATTTTCAGCATTTTTCTGCAATTCAAGTATAAGTGAAGCGAATTTGCCCAATCTGAAATTATGTTTTATAGTCTGACTTCGTAATGACTGGTCTAAGCTACCTGTCATTAAATCAGTGTCTCCTCAATATCCTTGTAGTATAATGCTTGCAGTTGAACTCAGTATCTGGCTGATTTTTCTGTAAAGGACAGTTTAACAAGCAGTTGGTCATAACAATAAACTCAACAAACCAAAACAAGGTGGCAAGGAAAAGAAATTTCATACAGACATAGAGAAAAACATAAAATGCCATACGGTCCATGACTTGAACTGTTTCAAGAGCATCGCAAAAAAACATTTGTTTCAGCACTTGTTCTGCCTTACACACACTAAACATGTCAAAGTGAACCGATTGTTTTATTAGGTTGTATTTGTCTCCTTTACATGATAAACAAAGCTTGTCTTTCTGTACTACTTCACAGTCCTGTCTAAGTCCTGGCACAGGCGCAATTGCTATAAAGGTGCTGACTCAGGATTTTTTGTTTGTGTCTCATGCAACTTAATATCTAGTCATGCTTTAAGTGTTATTAAAAAAGGAACTCACTGGGACTTTTCTGTAATGTGAGACTATGATATTGATAGCATTGTTTTGACATCATATTTTTAGTTAAATTAATGCAATTGAATTAATGTTAATATTCCTTCCTGAAGCAAGTATTATTGTCTGTATCTGTATTTCATCTCTGTGTTATCAAATTAATGCCAAGAAGGTGAACACAGATGTGACTCCACATATACACAAGTAGAATAGCATACAGAAATGGGCAAAGAATTCCTTACCCTTGTAACACTTTCCTGTTTTGATTTCTTACATTTTTTTCATGTTTGATTTGGAATTTATTTCTTGTTTTTATTGACCTTTTATAATTAACTCATCCCCAACACATTCCTGGGACAAAATGTTCCAAATTCTGAAAAAAGGTGGAATTAGCTATAGACAGCGGAGACTGATATGGAATCTTCATAGGAAAGAACGCTATTTTACATGGAGAGAATCAACAAGAGGAAGCAAAACTCTCAAAAGGAGGTGGACAAGGGTTCTCACTATCACCCATTGTGCTCAATATGTATGTAGAAGAAGCTTTGAAAAAACTTAGCAAACAAGTGGAAGTAATATTGCAGGGTGAAAGAATAGATATGCTCAGATTTGTGCATGATATTGCTATCTTAACTGAAAATGAAGAAGAACTCAAATACATGTTGGAAAAAATGAATGAAATTATGGGGATAAGATATAATATGAAAATAAATAAATCCAAAACAAAGGAAATGATATGCGACAAAGAACAACAAGCCAAAGTGCATATTGAAGTTGGTAGTGAATGTCTTATGGTAGATTCATTTAGTTATCTGGGAAGTATGATTACAATGGATGGGCAAAGTAAAGTTGAAGTAATAAGCAAAATCAATCAAGCAGCAATCTCTTTCAACGAAAAGATAAAGCTCTTGGCGTCTCAAAATAACAGTCTTCAAATCAGAAAAAGGCTCCTAAAAACTTTCGTCTGGAGTGTAGTTTTATATGGCTGTGAGACATGGACCTTTGCAGTTAAAGAGGAAAAGGGACTAAATTAATTTGAGTTATGGTGCTACCGGCATATGTTGAAAATTAAATGGGCTGATGGAATAACTAATGAAGAAGTTCTTCTAAGAGTAGGTGAAAGGCACAGTTTATGGAAAACTATAGTTCAAATACAAGTGCAACTTGTGGGATACCTATTGAGATATGAAGAGCTCCTGAAATTAAAAATGAAAAGACAGGTGAAAGGGAAGAGAGGCAGAGGAAGACCACGTTGGCCATATCTTGAGCAAATAATGAAAGATGTAGCATCCAGGAACTACCAAGAAATTAAAAAGATGGCGAGAGGAGTGGAGAGTTGCTGCAAACCAATCTCCATATTGAACTCTAAAGAAAAAGATGCTGAGCACATTCTTATTTTTATATTTTGGTGTCATTTTCTTGTAGTTAATATTTTTCATATTATTATTTTGTTTTGGCATGCAACCATTTTCTTTTTCATGTACACCTTGTGGCAGGTAGCCGGGGCCCATGCCCAGCTGGGCCACCCTTGCAGCATATGTTCTGGGAGAGCAAGGATGGGAAACCCAGTATCTCCCCCTGGACGCTAGATAGCAGCCTCCCTGGGTTGCAGTGGTGCCTCGGATTCCCCCAGGGCTTCATGAGGGTTGGAGTGTTTTGCAGCCCTTTTGGGTTCTGCAGGCGCTGCCAGGTGGTGCTGCAGCAGGAGCTGCTGTCCCCTTTTGGGCACTGGTTTCACCTTACCTGGAAGTGCAGACGGATGTCGGCAATCAAGCACCTGGAGCACTTCTGGGTGCCCAATAAAAGGAGCCAGCAACCACCACTCAGCGGCCAAAGTCGGTGGAGTGGTGGTGGAAGAAAGAGAGGAGCATGGTGTTTTGGTGTGTTTGTGCTACACTTGGGACTGTGTTCTGCCTATGGGGAAGACGTGCCCCACAGGTGAAGAAAAATAAAAGTTAATTTATTTTATTCATGCCTCCAGTGTGAATCTGTGTCGGATCAGGTGCCTATATAGTGCCTTTTGTTTCAACTTCCATTTTGGCTTTTTTGATTATGCCCCTGGATGCTAGGACATCAGTTCCAGAACTGACAACTTTTGACATAATCAGATGCTCTTATTTAAGATGGTGACATGCTACCTTTAATTGTCCTTGTTTGTGGAAACTTTCTAAAGCAAATTGCATTGTACTAGTTAGCATTCATATCCTTCAGTTATTTCCATATTAACAGAATTTTGAAGCACACAGAAAAGCAACTATCAAAATAATGTATTTTTCCCCATCTTTATTTATGTATGTTGCTTCTAAGTTATTAACTTTTTTGATAGTGAATATGAATTGAGTTCTATTGTTTAATAAAAGGCAGAGTGCTACTGCTGAACGTGTGTTCATTTGTTCGATATCTATTTTGTGCAGATTTCCCCCTTGGACAGGGAAGACCATAGCCTATGTTTTGCTCTTAAATATGATGACACCTGCCCTTTATTAGAGACGTATGGCACAAGTATACAGTACAAAGTTACTATCCATGGTGGACTTAGTGAGTGAAATTTTGGTTTTGGGAAAAAGTTTGTCCCTTGTGAAATTTATTTAGAGGCAGCCACTGTACTTTATTCCACCAGTGATAGTACCAAGTATCCCCTTCTAATAATTTATAAATACTGCCAAGTATTTATTGTGGAGTATAGTCCTAGTGTTAATATGTAATCATCTGAATTGTGACAAAATTTGCAAAGGTTTTTACTTAAAACCATTCAAACGACAAAATATCCATTATGTTTACTGTATTTATTTATTAACAGGAGCTAAAGAAAGAAGAACCTGTGGGAAGAGGATTGATCTGGCCTGCAATTGCTGGAATGGATTTTGAGAATTCCCAAGGGGTCCTTACTCTTGATGTTGGTGAAAGTACTACTGCTTTTAATATCACTCTCACTCCAGATCGAGCCTCATCCAATCCTTTGCCAAAAAGATTCCAAGTAGTACTGTCTGATGCCACAGGTGGTGCCAGAGTGGATGCTGAGTTTGGTATTGCCAACGTTACAATTGTCTCAGACACTGAAACACAGGCTGTTTGGGGACTGGTTGAGCAGCTTCATCAGCCACTGGAGACCAATATCATAAATCAGGTACTGCAAAGTCTACACAATAAAGTCACAGTGGAAGTCACAGAGGAGCAGCTAGGCGCAGTTTTTAATATATTAGGGAAGGTAAGAGTCTTTTTAAATAACTTTCTTGTACTTTTTAATGTACAACCACATCCATTTAGTTCTGAAAAATATTTATTTTATAGTTTTTTTTATTAATATCTTCTTATATAATATGCTACCGTGGCCGTCCAGGATTTTAAATCACCTGTAGGTCACAAACCGTTAGAACTATTGACCTGAAATTTGGTACACAAATACTACATGAAGTCTACTATCTGCTTTCGGGGCAATGATTAACCTCCAAGGTTATTCCTCTTTTTATTTTTATTTTATTTTATTGTTGAATTCTCGGCAGCGGCCAGTAGGGCGGATGTGTGGTGTATGTGTACGGGCTCATTCCCTACCACCTTCGCCGTCACTTCCCCAGCCTCTTCATATCTTAAATCATTCTTG
Source organism: Polypterus senegalus (assembly GCF_016835505.1). Taxonomy (NCBI): domain Eukaryota; kingdom Metazoa; phylum Chordata; class Cladistia; order Polypteriformes; family Polypteridae; genus Polypterus; species Polypterus senegalus. The sequence goes on from NC_053160.1 coordinate 138,964,224, forward strand.
AGGAAGATTGAAGACTTAAGTGCCAGCTTAAGTGAAAAATTAAAGAAAACGTACTAATTAATTGCAACACAAACACTGACTTAATCAGTTTTAACGTGAAAAGATGCTGACGAAGGAAATGAAGAAGCGGGCTGCTAGGGTGGAGAAAAGAAGAGCTGCTCAGGAAGCAGCACGCGCATCAACCTCTAAGCAAATGAATGCTAAACGTACAGAGAAAGAGTATGAAAACTATGAAGTCAAGTGTATTCACTACGCATTATTCTGCAGTGTGCTGTTACTGGTGACTGTATATTTGTCAGATGTTATTGCCTAAAGTGACATCAAAAATATTTTTTTATATACAGTACATTGTGTATTTTTTACCACACATGCTCAGGTATATTTAATGGAGGCTGCGATTCAACTAGCATGATATCATTTTAATTCCTAAAATGACACATATACTGCATTATTGAATTTTCATTGCACAATTTTTTACTGTCCATCATTGCATGTTCAGTGCTGTTCATTAAGTGGTAAGTCATAATTCTGAATAATAATACCTATCGGCATCCAAAATTTACAAGGAAAAATAGTCAAAAACCCACCAAGTGGCATTTTGAGCTTCTGTAAGCAGAAATTGATTACTTTACTAGATGTCGTCATGATCCCATTCATCCATTTACCTACTCCGTTTTCAAGGAACCCACTTTTTCCATTGTTTTATTTTATTGCTCATACAAATGTAACATCAATACAGATATACAACACAATACAAACAGTACTCATCATCCACCAACATTTTCCAAACAACCCACAACAAGCCAAAATGAAGTTGTGGGGAACTGCAGCCTGTGCCAGAGCATTGAACACAATGCAGGAGCAAATAATGAGGAGAGCAGCAGTTCATTGTACAGCACCCTCATGCACACATCTAGCACCTGCTCATATCAGGCTAACTTAGAGTCATCTAGCATCCACAACTATGAGCAGTAGGGAAAATGATAGTACAGTACCTGAAGAAGTCCTGCACAGAAATGGAGAAAATGTTAAAATACCTACATACAAATGCAGAATTTTCTCTTGACCTGCACAACAAAAGTTTGTTTGTAGTCTGCATTGTTTCATATACACACTAAGCATGACAATATAAATATAGTGCTTCACAAAGATTACAGCGGATATATGAAGAAAACCTATTAATTTGCTTTGCAGGCTAAGCTGTGTCTTACCTCAGAGTCCAGTCCTGGCATCCACAGATCAAGGTGGCACAGCGAAACAAGTTTGTTTCATTGGCTTTGTGAATCAAAGTTTTAATAAAACACTGGTGCTATTGTGGTGCCCATAACAGCTTTAACTCACAAAAACAACCATAAGTGCCAGGCAACCACAGAGGCCCAAGAGTCCCTTCTAAGGTTAAAGAACATTTTCATAACCTCCCTAATTCTTAGACATTATGATATAACACCTTTTTGAACAGATGATGCAGTTTTATTATGACTACAGCCAAGCAGAACTATAATGCAAGTAATAGGTGGTTCAACTTTCAGCAAGACAATGAACCAAAGCATACAACCAAGAAAACGTTAATTTAGCTTCAGGACAAGTTACTGAGTGTCCTTAAGTGGCCCAGCCAAAGCCTAGACTTATACCCCATTGAACATCTGTGGAGTGAACTGAAAATAGCAATTTACGGACACCCAACTGCCCAAATCCAAATGTGCAAATCTTCTAGAGACCTATCCAAGAACACTCAAAGCTGTAAGTGCTGCCAAAGGGGCTTCTACACAGTACTGAATTAGGGAATTCAGTTATATATTTTTTATAAATGTTCTGAAAACATGTTTTCACTTTGTCTTTATGTGTTATAGAGTGTAGATTTATGGGCAAACATAGTAAATGTATCCATTTAAAGTTAAACCTGCAACACAGTAAAGTGTGAAGAAAGCATAGGGGTCTAAATACTTTCTGAATTCACTGTAATTCTTAAGAATTATCCAATTCCCCTTGCCACACCAAGAATACAATACTAGGAGGAGAATGAAATACATGAGGTTTGAAAATGTATGCATTTGAGGATCTAAGGTTACGATTCGGAATATAGGGTGTCAGACATTTCGATATGTAAGATGGAGCGAGATTATTTAAGGCTTTGTAAACCATAAGCAGTATTTTAAAGTCAATTCTGAATGACACAGGTAACCAGTGTAGTGACATCAAAACTTGAGAAATGTGCTCGGATTTTCTTTTCCTAGTTAGGATTCTAGCAGCTGCATTCTGCACTAGTTGCAAATGATTTATGTCTTTTTTTGGGTAGTCCTGAAAGGAGTGCGTCACAGTAATCTATACAACTGAAAACAAAAGCGTGAACTACTTTCTCAGCATCTTTCAATAATATAAGAGGTCTAACTTTTGCTATGTTTCTTAAGTGAAAAAGTGCTGTCCTAGTGATCTGATTAATATGCGATTTAAAATTCAGGTTACGGTCAACAGTTACCCCTAAGTTCTTTGCCTCCGTCTTGACTTTAATCCTAATGCATCAAGTTTATTCCTAATAATCTCACTGTCTCCATTATTGCCAATCACTAAAATTTCTGTCTTCTCTTTATTTAGCTTGAGAAAATTACTATTCATCCAATTAGAGACACAAGTAAGACATTGTGTTAGTGAAATAACAGCATCTGGGTCATCAGGTGCAATTGATAAATACAGCTGTGTGTCATCAGCATAGCTGTGGTAACTCACGTTGTGCCCCAAGATAATCTGACCTAACGGAAGCATGTAGATTGAGAAGAGCAACGGACCCAGGATAGAGCCTTGTGAAACACCATATAGGATGTCATGTATCTTTGAGTTGTAATTACCACAACTAACAAAGAATTTCTTACCTGCCAGGTAGGATTCAAACCAATTTAAGACACTTCCAGAGAGGCCCACCCATTGACTAAGGCGATTTCTAAGAATATTGTGATCAATGGTGTCAAATGCAGCACTCAGATCTAAGAGGATGAGAACAGATAAATGGCCTCTGTCTGCATTTACCCACAAGTCATTTACTACTTTAACGAGTGTAGTTTCTGTGCTGTGATTTGTTCTAAAACCTGACTTAAATTTATCAAGAACAGCATGTTTATTGAGATGGTTATTTAACTGCATAATGGCTGCCTTCTCTAAAATTTTACTTGGGAAAGGCAGGTTAGAAATTGGTCTAAAATTTTCAAAAGCAGAGGGGTCAAGATTATTTTCCTTGAGTAGGGGTTTAACTACAACAGTCTTAAGACAGTCTGGGAAGACCCCAGTATCTAATGACGTGTTTACTATGTCAAGAATATTATCAATTAGCACGCCCGATACTTCTTTGAAAAAACTTGTTGGTATTGGGTCAAGGACGAAGGTGAAGGGTCTCAGTTGAGAAATTATTTTATTTAAATCAGGTAAATCTATCCTGGTGAATGAATTTAATTTGTTTATAATGGAATACTGGGGCTTAGGAGGATCTGCAGTGTTGGGGAGATATACTATATTATTTCTAATATCATTCATTTTTTGATTGAAAAATACAGCAATACCCTCACAGGTTTCACGTGAAGTAAATTGGAGGCATTCCTTTGTGTTACCTGGGTTTAGCAGATGCTCAATCGTAGAGAATAAGATTCTGGGATTACTAGCATTTTTATTTATAATCTTAGAGAAATAGCAGCATCTCTCAAGACGGACTGTGTTATTGTATTTTGTTATTTTAACCTTCAGTATTTCATAGTGGATAGTTAGCTTAGTTTAGTGAAGCCCGGTATACATCCTTTATGGCGCAGTAGCAGTGATCCAAAGTCTTCCCATCCCTGGTGGGGCATTTTACAAGCTGTTTGTATCTGGGATGCTTGATGGTTACGTTGCATTATTAAAGTCACCCATCACTATAATCAGGGAGTTTGCATGACTGTTCTCCAAACTAGTGATATAATGTGTCAACTGCTGCTGCACTTCATTCACTTTTGTATGAGGCAGGGTGTAAACTCCTAAAAGAATTATTGATGAAAATTCTCGAGGTGAATAGACTTAAAGTTAACAAAGTTATCTTACAGTTAGACTTACAGTTAATAGTGAATAGTTTCAGATTGCTGGAGCAGTGCTGCAATAGTATAAAAATGTCAGTTCACCAATTTTTATTAATGACTCGTTGTGACGATCAGCATCTCTATCTCTTCTGTAAAGCAGAAACCCTAGCAGTTCTAATGCAGAGTCAGGAACTGATGCATTAAGCCATGTCTCCACAAAGCAAAACGCTGAAGAGAGAAAATAAACCTTACTTGTGGCAAGAAGAAGATTCATTTGTTGAGTTTTGTTCCTCAGAGATCTAATGTTGTATTAAATTAGTCCGCAAAGGGGCACTTGAAAAGCATGTCTCCTGAACCGCACGAGAGACCCTGCATGCTTTCCTCTTCTTCGCTTCAGGTGTGAGTTACCTAGCTGGGAGTCCAGTTGGAGGGTTCATAAGTGAATATATAAATATATAAATGTCCTTGATTGGTTGAGGATAAATGAAGTCCACACCCAATAGATAGGAGCTGATCTCATGTGTAAGTATTACTCATATTGTTGCAAAAGGCAAAGTTAACAGGCAAAAACAACAGACACATAAGCAGTGACCAAACAACAGCGGTTGCCCTGATTAGCGCTATCATCATATGGAGTCAACTGATGAACACTGAGAGAAGTGGATCAAAATATTGACCACTGGTGGAATATAAGAGTATTGCACAGAAAATGTTTTATGTTCATGGATGCCCTTTTTTTGTGTTCATGCTGGCTTCATTCCCAGTCATTTTTAGAAGATATCTTGATGTTCAAAAGTGGAAAGGCACAGGAGAGCCAGAAGTTGGTCAGCTTGAAAATGAGAAGTTATCATAATCACTCTTGCTTTCCATCTATCATTGATATACAGAGGTCAGAGTTTCCACATTTTCTGATATAATCCATCAACAGAAAAATATTTGCTTTACATGCAATATACGGACACACAACTTTGTAACATTTTATTACAGTCTTTCTTTCCATATTAAGCTTGATGTCAAACTTGACACCTATCTCTGTTTCAATATTTTTCACATATTTAAAATAAATCTTGATTAAAACAGAACATTTTAATCCATTTAATTTGACAAAACAAAATTTATCATTATTTACTCCCTAGACTAAAACACATCTTAGATCAGACTTTACTGATAGACGTCTCAAGAAAAGGAGAAATATGTTAAAATATGACATACTTTCGCAAACATATGCAGTTTTTAATATATGGAAAAAAATTGGGATTAACTTGCTTAGAGATCTTTATATAGACAACATCTTTACATTCTATAAACAATTACATTCCAAATTTAACATTTCAGCTACACATGTCTTTCATTATCTTCAAATTAGGAACTTTGTTAAACAGAACCTGCCCGAGTTTCCTCATCTTGCACCGTCATCCATGCTGGAAAAAATATTGCTCAATTTCAAGGACTTAGACACCATCTCTGCAATATATAAAATTATTTTACAGTCCTTCCCTTTCAAAGATCCAAGAGGACACTGGGAAAAAGATCTCTTAATAAATATATCAGAAAAGGAGTGGAAAATAGCAATGCAGAGAATTCACTCGAGCTCCATATGCGCAAAGCATACAATTATACAACTCAAAATTATATATCGAGCACATCTGTCTCGCCTAAAACTCTCCAAAATGTTTCCAGGGCAGGATCCAAGCTGCGAACGCTGCAATCAAGTCCCAGCCTCACTGGGTCACATGTTCTGGGCCTGCAACAAATTAACATCATTCTGGACCAAAATCTTTAAGTGCCTTTCAGACAACCTTGGTGTCACAATCCCTCCTAACCCATTCACAGCTGTGTTTGGGGTTCTTCCAGATGGGTTTAACGTGGAGAAGGACAAACAAACTCTGATTGCATCCACTACACTTTTGGCATGCAGACTTATTTTGCTAAACTGGAAGAATCCTGACTCTCCTATTTTAAGTCAGTGGGAAACCAATGTGTTATACTATTTGAAATTGGATAGTCAAATGCTCAGTTAGAGGACCTGTACAGATTTTTTTTCAAAACATGGCAGGAACTAATCAGTAATATTTTAGAATAAGCTCTTAAAACACCAAGTAAGCAATTATTTCCGCATTTCTTTTTCTTCGCCATTCATCTGTATTGGCTTATCAAACTCATCAATTTAGGTAGGTTTACAAGCCTTACGTTTTACCCCATTGGCCATTCTCTTTCTCTCAGGGGTGGGGGTCGACTTGTTCTCAATCCTACATTTTGTAAAAATTGACTGATTTGTATGGAATGATTACAATAAAATTAATAAAAAAATGACATTCTTTGCTAGAATCAAATGAAGAAGGATAAGAACCAGAGTCATTTGATAATATTGTTTTTGTTTGTAGGCCTAGCTATTTTGTACTAACTAATGGGAGAATAAATTAAGTGTATTCATTGTAACAAAAACATATTACAATGAATCAGTTTTTATTTTACATACAACCTTAAACAACAAACCATAAAGCAAAGATGAATTCAGCACTCATTAATGATTTAGACTAACAAGAATACAAGGATAAGACAGAGTCATCTTATCTTTTCAATGGTGCAAAATAAACAGAATATTCAAATATCAGTATACAACAATGAATTGTATCCACATTAAAGAGGATTAACTGTCAGTTATGTGTTATAATTAACAGATGGCACATTAAGAATGACAGCAAAGGTACAACAATATCAATGTTTATTTCTATAGCACATTTTCATATAAATAGATAAAATGAATAGATATTCACAAGATATCAAAGAAGCAATTACATGCAAAGAGAATCAAATTAAAATTAAATAATGCATACATAGTATAAAAATATGCATTACATAAGACAGATATATAATTAAGAACTATGTAAAAATGGCAGAGCAGTCTCTTTTCCTTAGGAAACTGTGTTCTTTTAATGTGGAAAATGACATCCTTCACATCTGTTAAACTCTGTGATGGCCAGTGCGATATTGTACACTGTGGTGTAATGGGCTGGCAACATCACTTTAAGAGAGGCCCACCAAATTAACAAACTAATTAAGGAGGTAGGCTCAGCTATGAGATGCTCTGTGGACCCCCTGGAGGCTATAGCAAAGGAAAGAATTAAAGCATAACTGAGTGCCATGAACAATGCTGCACATCCTTGCTCTGACACACTGGCACTAAATACTTTTAATCAACAAGTTATTCAGATCTGTCTGCCTGCCTGCCTGCCTGCCTGCCTGTCTGTCTGTCTGCCTGTCTGTCTGTCTGTCTGTCTGTCTGTCTGTCTGTCTGTCTAAAAGAAATAAAGTCCTTTAATATATACTTGTTTTTTTAAGTCTCTAAATGATGTTAATGGTAAAAGTTTTAAAGTACACAAACAAATGATATACAGTACTCAAAACCGACTGTCTAAGGTATAAGTGAGAAATCTGAATGAGTGAAAATAGGTGTTTGGGATTGTTGTATTTACAGCTTTATACGTTGTTAGTGATATTTCCAAGTTGATTTTCTGTTGAACAGAAAACTGATGTTGTGATACCTGAGGAGTAATAATTGTTGCATTTGTTCAAAATTAGGAGTATAGCAACAACTATTTGACTGTAAAATAAAGGGAACTGAATGCACAATCAGTGTTACTTTTTTCTAGACTTTTGAGTTGTCTACATATAGATTTAAAACATTTTTCATGCAAGCTCACATCAAATTATTATTTGTTTTTGAAGGTTATGTTGGAAGGTGAACGAATATCACTGGAAAAAACCAGCAGAGGTTTGACATATGATGTCCTTTGTGCTCTGGCCAACCCTAATCGCAAAGATACGCGTGGACTAAGTCAACTTTCTGAAACTGCAGAAAGATTTGCCTTCTCTCTTCTGACTGATGTTCAATGTGGATCAGAGGGTGAAAGGTAAAGTGTACTATAGTAAGAGTAAAAGGTGGAATTTTTTCTTTATTTACCTACTACTGTTAAGTACAAAGTTGTTTTTTAAAATTTTCTTATTATAATACTACTGTCAGAGACACAGATCTAAATTGTTTTTGGATGAAAAAATGACCTGTAATTTACAACAACAAACATGATTATAATATTGGACCCTTATAAAAACCTGCCTTCATATGATCAAACTGTTGCATTTGTATTTTCAAAAAATAGGAAAAAAACATATTCACCTCTTTCATTCAAGACACAGCTCATGAAGGGACTGCTCAGATAACCCTTGTATTTTGTTTTTTTTCTAGATACAGATATAAATGGAGATTAAGGGAACAGTTAGAAACTGGCAGACAGACAATTGCCCACTTCCTGTTGCTACGAAAGTCTAATCTTTTTATCTGGGCTGTTGCAATGTGAACCTCTTTACAACTTTAGTCTTATCTGTACATGGAGCACCATAGTTAGCCATAATTTTTAATGCATTTAAATTCCAATCCTTTTCTAATGTTTACATTTTACATTATAATTTTTACTTGTATGTCTCCTACCTAGTATTGCAGTTATACAGAACCAATAACTAGCAGTGAATGCAAGAAAGACAGTTTCTTATTGTGTAGAGTTCATGTGTCACTTTAAAGCAATGAAGGGAATGTCATCTTGGGACTATTCGGATTAAGATATTTACATTAACCCATCCATTTACAGTAGGGGTTTGTAAAGCAGCAAAGATTACCCCAAGCCTAATTATTTCCAGATGCCAGACAAAAAGAGGTCCAGAAATGAAATAGAAACCTTGTCTGAGAAGCAACATTTGAAAAAAACAAAAAAAAAAACATGATATTAGTTTGTCTCTATCAATGTTATTGACTGACTAACTGTGAACCCTTTATTTAGGAGCCTACTGGATTAGTGGACTACTGTGAAAAATGTTTACATACAGATTTTAAAAGTTTAAGTTCGAAAGCACATATGGTTTTAATTTTTTTGATGAATTAGTTAAAATATAACACACTGGTAACAATAATAATGACTAGCATAATACAATTTCATAATTGTTACATTAATGTATTGCATAGCTATGTCATGTTTCAATATCATACCATATTAGTCTAATACTTGTTGCCCAAAGTGCCCCCAATGAGAATGGTACTGAGCACCACTTATGCGTTGGTGTCAGTGATGTGATGAGTGCACAGACCAAATTATTTTTTTCTATAATTTTGTTGTTCTGCCATTGCTCCTTTTAATTTAATGAATGCCCCAGCCAAATAGTGTCCTAATTGGGGCAATGCACATGCATTATCACTTGTTCTGCTTTTACATTCAGTCACTCTCTGTCACCTTCAATTAACCTGTTCTTTTCATTTTATTTTTTGCTGCTTCTCTGTCTCAGTTAACGTGAAAAGTGTAATCTATACTCTTAATTTCTTTCTCTGGAAATTGATGCTGTACTTTGACTGTAAGGCCAATGAAAAGAATACAATGGACAATGCTGGATATTAATCTGAAAGATTTTACATATGTTTAGTTATTCATTTTAAACAGTAAACATCAACAGTTCTCTTTTGTTTAAAGCAGAAGAGCAAATTTTTGCTTTACTTTGAAAGCAAAATTAAACTTTCTTTCTTTCTTTCTTTCTTTCTTTCTTTGTAAATAATTATTGATTACATACTGACAGCTTGTAAGGGTCTCATCTCATCCCATTCATGAGCTTGATTAATGCAATTCATGGTCACGGGAGCCCTGAGTCAAACCTTGCAGCACCTTGTAGTTAGTGTTGTAAAATGACTTCCAGAATTAGAATTTCGTCTTTTTCATTCTCATATCTTGTATTACTCAAGATATTACACTGCTCAAAAAAAATAAGGGAACATTTAATCATCACAGTCTAACACCAAATCGATTAAGCTTCAGGGATATCAATCTGTCCAGTTAGGTAGCATAAGTGATTGTGAATCAACTTCACCTGATTTGGTGCAAATGAAAGTGACATTAGATGCACTGGAGAGGCAACGGCAAGACAACCTCCAAAAAGAAAATGGGTTTGCAGGTCATAGACAATCTCTCTCTCCTTATCCTTCCTGACTGATTCTTCTCTAGTTTTGCATTTTGCTGGTGTCTTTGTCACTACTGGTCGTATAACGTGGTACCTAAGCCGATTCAGGTTTGACAGGTAGTCCAACTCCTTCAGGGTGACTCATCTAAACATGCCGTTGTAAGAAGGCTTGCTGTGTCTCCCTGCGGAGTCTTCAGAGTAGGTGATGGGTCATTACATGTGGAAAGATTGGACAGGGCTGTAGAAGAGCATCAACCCAGCAGCAGGACAGGTATCTGCTTCTTTTGTGTGTGGAGTAACAGGAGCAGAACTGACAGAGCCCTACAAAATGACCTCCACCTGGCTATTGGTTTGCTGGTTTCTGAACAAACTATCAGAAACAAACTCTATGAAGGTGGCATGAGGGCCTGATGTCCTTTAGTGGGACCTGTGCTCACAATCCATCAGTTCAATTGGTATTTGCCAGAGAATACACAATTTGTATTTCCAACATTGGTTCTTTATTCTCTTCACAGATGAGATCAGGTTCATACCAAGCACATATAACAGAAGTGAAATGCAATACAAACAATTTGTTTTTGTGCAGCCCAAAATCGCACAAGAAGTGCCGTAATGGGCTTTAACAGGCCCTGCCTCTTGACAGCCCCCCAGCCTTGACTCTCTAAGAAGACAAGGAAAAACTCCCAAAAAACCCCAGTAGGGAAAAAATGGAAGAAACCTTGGGAAAAGCAGTTTAAAGAGAGACTCCTTTCTAGGTAGGTTGGGCATGCAGAGGATGTCAAAAAGAAGGGGGTCAATACAATGCAGTATAATACACAAAACAGAACAAATCCTCAATACAGTATACAAATAAAAAAATTTTAGAACTACGTAGCAGAATTTAACAGTAGATGATATCACATAATATGATTTGGATTTGTTTAGAGTCCTGGAGACCTCATCCATCAAGCTGCCTCCCCCATTTGGCCATTCCATGGCTGAAACAGCGCTGGGCCAGCCAATCTGATGAAAGGACCCCTCTTTCCCACGATTCCTGCGATCTTCCATCAGGGATGACTTTACCTTAGGCAGGCAAAACAACTTGGCAATTGGACCATAGCACCAATTGCCACATTTGAGTACCGAGAAGTGAAACAGAATAGGTGAGGGTTAGTATCCAATTATAACTATCATGTTACTTATGTTTTAGTGCTAATGACTAACAACTGAGATGCAGTATGTACAGTTAAACAGCAGCTCTAGTCAGGATATGCTAAACTGAAGTAGTGAGTCTTCTGCTGGGATTTAAAAGCTGAGACCAAAGGGGCATCACTTATAGTAGCAGGAAGACCATTCCATAGTTTAGGGGCCCTGTAACTAAAAGCTCGACCTCCCAAGACTTTGAAGACGCCATAGTGAATGTTATGCAGCTTGCAACATCATCCAGCATTATGGTGGGTCAGTGATGGTCTGGCATGGGTTTCACAGACTTCCACATGCTAGGCAACAATACCCTGACTGCTGTTAGGTGTTGGGATAAAATCGTCAGAGCCATTTTCCCACCTTATGCAGACTATACACTTCTCCAGAAAACTGGAGATAATTTCTTAAGAAAATAAAGTTATTATAAGCATTTTAGTAGTAAGTTAAATTATCAAATTTATTACTTACTTTTGCATAACATTTGACCCTTAATGAAGAAACACCACTGGTCTCCAGTGCCCTCTTGTGTACTCTCAGAGATGTGTAAATGAAAGCAGGGTCCTTGTACTTTTATTGATGATCTCCTTCGACTTCGTTAAGGTCCCTATTGCCGCATGCACAGTACATAATATGGGAACCTGTCCACTTCTAACACCTCAACTTCCCAAAGAAATGGTTCAGAGAAATGCACAGTCCCTGTTGAGTCATTGGTCAATCTATGGGAAAGCAGCTAAAGATTAGCCTTTTTATTTTTGTGAAAATGGAAAATTAATTGCATTAAGCAATGAACTGCATTACTTCAAATACAGAAGTTCATTTTTCTGGCTGACCTGATTATTATTTTTTGTTTTATATAATGGACTCTGGTCAGAGTTATGCCTTGACTTGGCTCATTTAGGTAATAAAGTTATCTCTGAATTTTCCCACTGGGAGCTATTATTAGGAGGGCATTGTCTTGAAATTTCCCACTGGGACCTTATGTTTCCCATCTCTCCCATAGATTGTGCCTTTCTATAAAAAGAAGAGGACAGGCCCTTAGGCATTTGGAGATCTCAGTCCTTTTTAATTTGTCTCTACTGTTTTTGCATCATGTGGTATGAACAGACTGCTAAAAAACCATGACAATGAATACAGTATTTGTTTCTAGAACAAGTGAAGCCATACTTCATTCTTGAGGTTTATATACACATTCAAATTTGGTGTACATTTTCATAGAAGTTGCTTTTGAATCACTGTATAGAAATTTTTAAAAATGCAGTACTTAGCAATATTCCCTGGAAGTTTTGCTCCTCTCTGTAAAAGCCTGCCCTGACACAGACAGACGTAGTACACAAGTTCAAAGCACACAGGGCTTTTATTTTCTTTTATACCTTGTTGGCAACGCCTTACCCATTCCCACAATACAATAAGTCTTCTTTTCTCTTTCTTACTCCTCCACTCTCCCTCCGGCAAGCTTCGTCTTCCTCCTCCTGACTCTGGCTCCTGGAGTAATGGCTGCTGGCTCCTTTTATAATACAGCTGGAAGTGCTCCAGGTGCTTGACGACCTACTTCTGGCAGCACTTCCAGGTATTGCAGAAGAGCTGCTCTATAGGGCTGAGCAGCAGCTACAGCACCCCCTGGCGGTGCCCACGGATCCTAACAGGGCTGAACCAAACTCCAACTCTCATGAAGCCCTGCGGGGCGCTGCCATCTAGCATTCCGGGGAAGGTACTGTCCTGACCAGGCTTGCTCCCCCAGTCCATACAAGAGAGAGGTGTCCCGGTCGGGCAAGGGCCCCAGCCATCGGCCACACTCTCATATGTTTGTATCTCAATATTGAAAAACACATTAGACATTGACAGGCCATACACTGATCATATAATGATTGAAACCAGTTATTTAACTAAATATATAGTTTTAAAAAAATCAGGTATTTGAATAAATTTACTAATGAACTATTTTAATAGTTGCTTCAACTGTTTTAATGGTAATTTGTGAACATTGGAGGTATTAACCTGGTGGTAGAGTGAATATTGCTGCCTCCTTATGGATGTTGGATCCAAACACCATGTCTGGTCATTGTTTGTATGGAGTTTAAATGTTGTTTTCCTCTGTGTGTGTATTGGGTTTTCCTCCTGCATCTTCAGAGACGTTTAGTTAGGTTGATTTGTGATCCCAAAGTGGCCCCAGGATGAGTCAGTGCATGAGTGAGCCCTGCTATGGACCAGATCCAGTCGAAGGCTGTTTCCTGCTCTGCTTCCAGTTTAGGGTCCACCCCTCTATATCTCTTTATGTCTCTGATTTATATGATTATGTTTTGATTCTGCTCTATATCAATATTATGGGCCAGTGTCTCAAAAAGTTATATTGTAGAAGTTAAATAGCATTGAATTTTCATTTCAACCTCTTTTTGTTTATGGTAAATGCTTGCCTCTTTTTACACATTCACTTGTGTACTTGTGCTTAGGAAATTTAGTTACATGTTTTACCTGACTTATCTTTCTTCCTTATTTGAATACATATTCCTTATTATGATCTTTATGGTGATATTGCAAAGTTGTATAACCCAAAATGATATTCCTTCAATATAACAAAAGGTTGACTTGATTTGAGAATTAGTGTAGGGCATGTAGACACTTTACAGTGGTGCTTTTTTGCAGCTCACTTACAATGATGGGATGAAGTTATTGCCAATTTGCACTACTCTCTATACCTATTTGGCCTTATTTTCAGATCTGCAGTAATATTTTTAGGCCATATGTCCTACAAATCCTCTACAGTGTTGTTTACTAAATCCATAAAAAAAAAATAAATTTGTAGCTGAATATATTCAAGCTGACACAGCTACAAGCTCTTATTTTAGGTTCCTATAAGACTTATTTATTATGTTTAAGCTACAGAGGCTGTGGAACTTGTGCTGAATTACAGTTTTCAAATGTCTGTGATAAATATGGGAAGTCCAAGTGATGCCAGGGAACCTGCGTCATGAAAGAAAAAAGCTGCAGCAATGTTTACAGAACAGCGAAATATGATTATGGAAGGAGCTCAATATTTATCTGCATGGGAGTAAACCAATCATTTGTTTAGCCGATGGGAATCCAAATTGTTTTAATTACCCTGTAAGACATCTATGTATATAAAAAAAACAGAGTGACGTCTAAAGGCATGGTATTTCTAAATTGTTTAGTGATTTATACTTCTTTTGGGTGGAAACTATTGCTCACAGGAACATACAGTTAGTGTTTGTTTGTTATTTGAAGAATTACTTTAGGATTTTGTTTCTGAAAACAGTAGTGATGCCTAAACAAATGTAAAATGAAAGTTCAAGATATGATTAAGAATGTGACATGCAATGTAAGATCTGTTAAAGTACCGAATAGGTGAAAAATGTATTAATCAATGAATTACTAATGAAGCAAGTTAATTAACTAATGAAGCAAGTATATAGTACATTTAAACACCTTGACACAACATGTACTGTATAAACAGCACTATTCAGGCCATCTACCTGTTTTGATAAATAATTTTGAGTATTGGGAGCTGTCACTGCTCCAGAGACCTGGGTTCAAATCTTGGCCAGCTCATTGTCTGTGTGAAATTGACCTTTTTTCATTTGTCTAAGTGTTTTTTTTCAAGGTGCCCTGGCTGCTCACTAGTGTTGAGGTGCAAAATTCACCAAAGTGTTTTTTGCAGTGAATATGCTGTATTCACTGGTGATGATTTATGCAGAATATTTTTCTGAAAATTTGCTGTGAAGCCAGCTTAGGTGAGATTTTTTTCCCAGCTTCCCATGATGCTTTTTTAAGCTAGTGTCACAGAGCTCTAGTAACCATAAGCAGAACTTTTGCACATGCATGCTATAAGGCTGTTGCGAATCTGCTTCAAGCATGCATGATGTCACAATCTAATCAGTACTCCAACCATATTTCCACCCACCTGTGCTTACAATAAAAAATAAAACTGTTGCAGTATTTTCATTTGAGAGGGTAAATTAGCTGACTATAATGAGAAAGTCATGAGTACTACCCAATTCCCTCGTCAGAAAATGCAGAAAACCCTGTGAAAGATGTTCCTTCCTGATTGAAGAAAAAAGTATGAAGCATCTGCACAGACACAAAAGAAACAAAAAAGATGTTCCAGCTATGCCTGGAGCCGTGACTTAAAACAATGCAATGAGGCAGTCTTACACGACTGCCTCGTGGCACAGCCAATGTGTGTACCGAGATTATATCTCTGTAAGTGCAATTATCTATATTTTATTCACAGTACTTATTGCTAGTTTGTGCCCATTTGTTGTATTACATATGTGGTATTTGTTCTGTCTGTGTGTTTTATTGTTTGAGGCACGGTGATACAGTGGTTAGCACTGCTGCTTCATAGCAAAATCACATTTTAGGCCACAATAATTTATCTAGCATAGTTGGCAGATTCATCCCTAGCCCTAAGGGACCCTTAAAAGACCATTGCATCTCAACTGACTTTAATTAATTTTGTGGAGTTTGTTGAAGTTCCCAAATATTTCCATAATTTTGCTGAACTTGCGGCAAAGCAAACTCCATGAGGTTTGCTTATTACTATCCACCCATCCATTATCCAACCCGCTATATCCTAACTACAGGGTCATGGGGGTCTGCTGGAGCCAGCACAGGGTGCAAGGCAGGAAACAAACCCCAGGCAGGGTGCCAGCCCACCGCAGGGCGAACACACACACACAAGGGACTATTTAGAATCAGCAATGCACCTAACCTGCATGTCTTTTGACTGTCGGAGGAAACTGGAGTACCCGGAGGAAACCCATGCAGACACGGGGAGAACATACAAACTCCACACAGGGAGGACCTGGGAAGCGAACCTGGGTCTCCTTACTGCGAGGCAGCAGCGCTTCCCACCCTATGATCTAAATTTTAAACCTATAATCTTTTTATTTAGATCCACTTTCGCTTCTCCGATTCCTAACCAAAAATATATAAATATATTAACTATCACTTTCCTATACCCTGACCTGTATAAAATTTTATTAGGCAGTCCTAAGGTTAATAAACTTTCATAATGTAGCGCTAATGGTATTATGTAGCACTAATGGTAATAACCCTAATTTTAAATGTATTCATTTTTAAACTGCAAGTTTAAAACATGTTATTAAAATCTAATAAAAAAAGTACTTTTTAAATTCCAAATATATTAGATTTTCATATAATTGATATACTAGATTTGTTTATAATAATAAAATTTAAAGAATTATTCAGTTATTTTAGGAAATCAGTGAGCCAGTGCATGTTCCCTCATGGGGAATTTTTGTCCCTGTTGGTCTATCTAGTGTTTGCTGGTGACTTGCACTTGATAGACCTGAGGTACATTCTATTTTTCCCTGCTCCTATACCTTGAATAAATTGATTTATTTGGATTAAAGGTGAGTTTTCATGTATCCTCATGTGGCACATGGTGCCACTTCTCTACTGCCCAGTTGTTTGTCTGCCTATGAAAAAGTCACCTCAGATAGAGGAGCACTGGAATCACTGGGCAGAACAGTCCTTTCATCAGACTGTTGGGCCCAGCACTGCCTTAGCTGTAGAATGGTCAGTGGAGGGATGTGGCTTGTTGGCCAAGGTCTCCAGGACTCCGTGTCTGACTTGTCTTTCTTCTTGAACAGTCTATCAGTGGTTCTATAATTAACTCATGGACAGACATTGTTGTTTTTAGTTTATTTTAATTAGTTTCTACTTTGTTTTTGATGTGTTTGAACAAATCTGTATCCTTATATGTGATAGTTCTATGTTTAGTGAGTTGTATATTCTATTCTTGCATTTTGCTTTGAGAGTTGTTGCAGTGCTCTGTGTCTGCAAATTATGAGGAGCACTGTGCAAGAACACAGTAGTTTCTACTGATGTATTGTATATCTGAAATGTCAATAACAGAACACCCATCTAGCTCTGTGAAGAGGATTACTTGTGTTGTGTTTTGTTTTTTGTATTTACTCCATTTTTGACATCCACTCCACGCCCAGCCTACCTGGAAGGGGATCTCTCTCTGAATTGCATTTCATAAGACTTCTTGCATTTTTTTCTACATTTTTTTTCAGTATTTTGCTGTTTTCTTAGGGAGTCAATGATGTGGGTCTGTCAAAAAAACTAAAAAACTAGACCTGTTAAAGTCCATTGAGGCATTCCTTATGTGTCTTTGGGCTATACTAGAAACAAATTGTTGATGTTGCTGTGTAAAAGAGGGAATAAAAAGCTCCCAATCGAAAAAGTATATTGCAGATGCTGTAAATTTTATATAATTTTAAATGTCTCTTCAACTTTATCCCCCTGTTTGACTTGACCGTTGTGGCATGATTCAAGTGCTGATTCCATCTGATTGTTGCTGGCTTCAAAATTCACACTCCAAAGATCTATGCATTCAAATCCACTAGATGGCAGAATTTTGAAAGTCTATTTCTTATTGCATGATTTTTATAAGCAAGTTAGAAGATAGAATGGTGGATAATATGGAGAAGAAATTAAATAAGGCTGCTGCTAAGAAGAAAACTTATACTGTAACATTTTACAACGAATAACTAAAGAAATAAGATAAAAGTACAGCAATAATGCAATAATAAATACACGGTAGTTCTTCTGTAGATTAATGTTTTCCTGCAGGATTCACAACTGTAGTCTACAGTACTTGGTGGATAGGTAGACTTTGAAGTGGTCCCATTGTAGCTAATTAGACCTCATGTCTTATGCTAGCAATTCTCAATTTTCATTTTCGTTTTACTTTGAAAATGGTTTGACACAAATCAGGTTTATAGAAGCTTAGCATTTTTGTAGTCCAAACTCTTATTTATTTTAAATATTTTTAATCAGTATCTTACTATCTAGTATGGAAATTAATAGCAAAAAATTCTAAATTCATACATGATGAAAAAACTAATCTATGTCTGGATAATACATTTGTTACATGAGCTACAGTACTCAACTTCAAATTTCAGTATAACGCCCTGAACATATTACTTTTAACACATCAAGGTGTGTTAAAGGTGTGTTATAAAAACTGTCTGAATCCTGGCCTAGCCACTGTCTGTTTCGAGCTTGCCTATTCAACTTGTGATCAAATAGCCATTTTTGTCAGTCAAGGGTAAGGCAGGAGTCAAGATAAAAAATGTTGGGGTGCCAACTGGGCCACCCCGTTTACTCAAAATAATAAGCAGCCTCAAATTTACAAGTGCTTGATGGTGCGGTAAATGACCAAAAGCAAAAAGTAATTAATTGTAGCCTGTAGCTTAAAGGCTGTGGCAGAGTGGTCAGGCTTCAGGGTCAGAGCTTGCATGTTTGACACCATGTTTCAGGTAGTCCTGTTTTCGCCAGCATTGGTTTGATTTGAAATTCTAAATTGCTCAAGTGTGGATATGTATGTGAGGCTAATGTATCAAAAATGATAAGCAGTATATAGTTGATATGACAACTACAGTATTTTCTTATTAATTACCATGAGACACATTACTAGAACAAACAAACAAAAATATACTGTATAGTGCAGGGCATTTAAAGATCCCAGATTACATAGTCGTGGTTGAAATCACAGCCCAATGAAGCTGCTAAGTACCAAGGAAGCCTTGGAAGCTACTAGGACAGAAAAGGAGAATAACTGGTGATTTTCACTGAAGAAGTCAATACAAGCCTATCACATTTTAACTGCTGGTGCCAATTCATTGTCTATAATTTGTATATATTTACTGTATGTGTACATAATGTATGTTGATAACTTATTTTTATGTACATTTGCTTCCATCCATCCATTGATGTTTCAGAATGCTTAATATTACTTTTTCAGAAATTTAATTCTACATGAAAGGTTTTTCAACTACATAATTAACTATTTGTGTATACAGAAATAGAAACTGTCAGTCATTGTAATGAACATATGAACTGAGTATTTGAAAAATAACATTGTCTTATATATAAATAAGTAAATATTAGGAAAATTACATGCAAAGTAAACAAAGGGATATCTTGAATTCAGGGTACATATTAAAGTTTTGAAATAAGGGTAACATTTTTAAATATAGTAGTTTAACAACACCTTATTCTGAAAGTTCTAAGATCTCAAAAGTTTCTTTCAGGTATGTTTTGCAAACTGTTAGTGGTGTCAGCATGTTATAATCTACATTGATCAGCCACAACATTAAAACCATCTGCCTGATATTGTGTAGGTCACCCTTGAGGTGCCAAAACAGCTCTAATCAGTCAAGGCAAGAATGCCACAAGACCTCTGAGGTTTTCTGTTATCTGGCACCAAGATGTTAGCAGCAGATCCATTAAGTCCTTGAAGTGGACAGGTATGGTTTCCATGGATCATTTTGTTTTTCAACCACATCCCACAGATGCTCAGTCTGGGAGATTTGAAGGCCAAGTCAGTGCCTTGAACTCATGGTCAAGTTCAGAAATGGTTTGAGGAACAACCTTTACAGTGTGGCAGGGTGCATTATTCTGCTAAGAGAGGCCATTGCCATCAGGGAATACCATTGCCATGAAGGGGTGTATGTGGTCTATAACAGTCCTTCAGCAGGTGATGCTGTTATTTGTCATCCACATGAATGCCAGGACCCAAAGTTTCCCAGCAAAACATTGACAAGAGCATCATATTACCTCTACCGGCTTGCCTTCTTCCCATAGTGCATCCTGCTGCCATCTCTTCCCCAGGTAAATGACACAAAAGCACCCACCAGTCCACATGTTCTAAAAGAAAACATGATTCATCATACAAGTCCACCTTCTTCCATCGCTTCATGGTCCAGTTCACATGTCTATTGCAGACACTTTCAGCAGTAGACACATTTCAGCATGGGCACTCTGACTAATCTGCAGCTAAACAGACCCATATACCCATATTTAAATGTAATGTACTGTGTGTTCTGACACCATTCTCTCATGGCCAGGATTACATTTTCAGCAATTTGTGTTACAATAGCTCCCCACATGCATCAATGAGCCTTGGCACCAATGACCCTGTTACTGGTTCACTGGTTGTCCTTCCTTGAACCACTTTTACTAGGTACTACTGCATACCGGGAACACCCTCTAAGACATGTCATTTTGGAGATGCTCTGACCCAGTCATCTAGCCACATCAACTTCAGAAAGTGACTGCTGACTTGCTTCCTAATAAATTCCTCCCATTGACAGCTGCTATTGTAATCAGATCATCAATGTTATTCATTTCTTCTCTCAGTAGTTTTAATGTTGTGGCATAATCAACTACATTCATGACCCTCATAAAAACTGAAATATTATACAAGTTATACAAGTTAGAAGAAAATTATCTCCATGTTTTTTTTTTTTTGTTTTTTTTTTTTGAGAGAGCTCTTGTATGCAGATATGTCTGCTTTCTTCCTATGCTTGTTGAATACCCCCCCCTGCCTATGGTTGCAATAGACCACAAAATGTGTACCTGCTGCTTTTTCTTAATGACCAATTTTTACTTCTTTTTTGAACATGGACAATTACATAATTATAAGTTGATATATCAAACAATTTACAAAGTAATTGCTAATTGTTTATGTATCTTTATGGTGACATGTTTATATTTAGAAATACTTAAAACAGTATGATCTAGTCAAATGTAGAACTTAGAAAGTAAGCAATAATTGCATCTTTACACTGCTGAAAGTAACCTGCTTTTAAAATAAGGAAGTCTGGAAAATAAATGGAAGTATAAATAAAGCATATATAAATAATAATGATATGCTTATTTCCGTAAGGCACCTGACTGCTTAAAGCAAAGATGATTTTTATTCTTACAAACATCAGTGCAATCACAACTCTATATGGAATGTACAAATCTTTTGAAATTATGTAATACCCATTGTTTTGTATTTCTCCAATTACTCATGTTTCCTCCACATCACAAACACATGGATGTAAGGTGAATCTATGACTCTAAATTGACTTAGTGTGAAGTGTGTGTTTTTGTGTTGCTAGTGATATATTGGTACCTCATCCAGGGTTCCTGCCATGTGTCCAGTGCTACCAGGATAGACTGTAGCTCCCAGTCTCATTCATTTAGAATAAATAGATGTCCATTGTAATTGTCATTTTTAAAGTAATTATATAAACATATTAAAGCAGGTGCTACTTGTATTACCTTCAATATTATACTGTTTAAAATCATCAGTACTGTTCCAGTTGCATGAATTTAGATATATCCTGACATTAGAAATCGAAAAAAAAGAAAAAAACTTTAAAATCTGACATTTGTATTTTTTTTATTACAGGGGAAAGACCATCCTAGATACATGTCCACACTTGGCTATCAAAGCTTATCACTGGTATCCACCACAGATCAATGGCCACCAGTTTATGGGGAAAAATGGTGACTGGATTAGAGTGCCTGAAGCCTTGCTAAAAGTTTCCACTGTTTCTCCGTATGAAGTTGCAGAAAATAAATGTGAGAAGATTCAGTTCACAGAGTACAGTAGCCAACAGTGGTTCCTCACTGGCAAGCCCACTGCTCTCAATAATAAGGTGAGATCTTAGAAACAGAAGGTAAGGAGGCAGCTGCTGGGGTTTTAATTATGATTTATTTTATATAGGGATTAAACTATTTTATTCTAAAAGATATTTAAGTAAAATGTTACAGTATAATATGGCATAGTGGTGTTACCTCGCACCATGGAAGTTTTCTGCAGTTTCCTCTGTAGATGCCAAGACAAATGGATTGGCATCCCAACTGGGACTGAGAGAGTGATCTCTTACCATAACAGAAGGACGGCGTGGATGGAGATGCAACCCGGCCGGGATGGTTAGCGAGCCTTATCACAGTCATGCTAAAAAACTAATGGATGAATTGAACATACATGAATGCCAGAGGCAGTTCATTTCCCCACATGATTGGTGGCAGTGTCCCACCTGGCTAGTCCCAGTTAGGACTCCCTCAGGGCTGCTTGGGAATTGGAGTTAGAAAAGTAGCCCAGTCCATGTCTTTGGGTGCTACAACAGGGCGCTGCCAGGAGAAGAATGCCTGGGTTTCAATATGATCTGGAAGTGCCCCGGATAACCACTGGTGTGAAATTATTGTCTGTATTCCCTTGGAATGGTTGGCTGACAAATAAAAAGAAAAACTTTATTTGAACCCAGAGTTGTGCTGGGTTATATTGTGTCTGCGGATTGGCAGTCAGTGTTGCATCTTACTGGTTACTCCTTCTACTGTCCAAAGACACACAGGTTAGGTGGAATTGGGCCCTTAATGAATGTGTATGTTCACCCTCTAATTGGCTAATATATATATATATATATATATATATATATATATATATATATATATATATATATATATATATATATATATATATTTTAGAGATGCTTATTTATGTATATTAACTTTAGTTTAATAAAAAAATGACTGTAAAATCTATTCCATGCTTTTTCCCAACTTGATATGATATTTAATTAAATGGACACCTCCAATAAGAGGTGTTTTTTCATTTCTAAACCTCTGTTTGTTCAGTTTTATTATCCCATAATTAATGCTTGATCATACATTCACTATCACTTTATTTCTAATTCTGTTAACCATATCAAATTCACTATATAGAATTAAATCATAGTTTGCCATTTATGTATTTAACACTAGAGGGCAATAATTGCACATAGTGAATGATTATATTGTTCCTACTAAGTTGTGAAAAAAATGTTACAAGTGAGGAGGAGGAAGTGGAGGAGGTTGGTAGCATTTAATATTTTATATTCTTTGGTGTTTTTCAGATTTTTTCTCTCAGTTTAATGAACAAGGGCACACAACCTCTTTCTGAAAACGACAAAGTAATTTATCGAATCTACACCTCAGATAGTCGAATCAAACCTCAGCAGTCTCTTTGTCTTCTTTGGAGCCAAACAGCTGAAAAGTAAGCTTTGGATATCTACTGTACAGGAACTCCTGACAAATCTTTAGATATGTCAAACAGTGCAATAACTTATACAACT
Organism: Polypterus senegalus; assembly: GCF_016835505.1. Lineage (NCBI taxonomy): Eukaryota > Metazoa > Chordata > Cladistia > Polypteriformes > Polypteridae > Polypterus > Polypterus senegalus. Next base: position 138,987,376 of record NC_053160.1, read on the forward strand.
TAATGAGGCAATTTATGTAGACAAATGAGTTCACATTTAACGTCTGTTTCAAAGGTCTATAATATGTCAATAAGGAAGGCTAACTCCTCTTTCAAAAGCCACTGTCTGGTTACAGTTTATCTTGTTTTACCCCAATTAAACTGCATGTATAATTACTCTGTTTCTCAGAGCAACATTATTATCATTGGCCAAGTGCTTAACCCCTGCTGACTCACAGGTTCAAAAACAGATATTCAGAAGTTATCTCTGTGTTGATATGAGTTTCCTAAAGATATCTCAGGTTTCCCATAACATCTCAGATATCTGGGTGTTAAGTTGATTGAGAGATTGGCCCAGCATGAGTGAGTCTGTCCTGCAGTGGACTGGTGAAAGTAGTTTCATGAAATTAATGAATAAACTAAATAGACTGTTATTATTAGGCTAGTCTGCTGCATAGAGTTATACAGTGGAGCAAGAGCATTCTTTATTTCTTTACTGGAGAAAATATTTTTTAAATAGTTTGATTCTTACTTTATCATTATATGTTTGGTCTTGTTTTTATTAAAGAGAGAAGTAGTAATAATAACTGCTACAATGTGTCTGAACCCTGGAATGACCATTTAATTACTAATCAAATAGGGTGGACTGGAAGCACATTATTGATCCTCATGGGGTTATGGTGTGAAAATTAAATATCTTCATTAGTTCCTCTTTTCATTATCTAAAAGTAAATTTTTGGGTTCTGGGAAATAGGCAGCACATGAGTATGAATGTGTATGTGCTGGTACTTTGTGTCCCCTGCTACTAGAACAGGCTGAAGCACCACTGCAGCTCCAACAATTATTGATTAGAAAAAGCAAGGAAAGGAAGATAATATAAATATTGCAATCATTTTAGAAATGTTAAAAAATTAAAATGTATCCTTCTTTTTGTTTTTTCTTTTAAAATGTAATTTTAAATGTGTTGTGTGTGTTTCCAAACTTAACTACATTCAAACATGTTTAATTGTTAGTACTGAAAAGCTTCTTCATATACAATACTCTGCTTTTAATTCTAGTGATGAGAACCAAAAATGACAATAAAAAACTTTGGCCCACCATGGAGCATTTATGAACAATTAAAAGAGGCTGATATCTAATTGGTCACATCCATGTGCCCAGTAGCAGTACGTCCCAAAGATAAAGAAAGAGAGAAGAGACACTTTTTACTCTAGGAATATGTAGTAGGAAATAATATGCTGGACATTTTGCAGGAAAGAGCAATCACCATTTAGTTTTGAGTAAACTTTTTTATGTGCTGTAAACCAGAACTGTAATTAACTTGAAAACAACAAGATAACGTTTTTATTGGGCAGTGTGGCAGCACAGTGTTTAATGATATTTTCTCACAGTGCCAGGAGACAGGATTAAAAATCCCAATCTGGTCACTGTTACTGTAGTAGTTTTCTCCCTTTGTCTGGTTGAGCTTTTCTCTGTGTAGTTTGATTATCCTCCCACATCTCAAAGATGCACAGATTAGGTCAATGGGCTGTGGTAAATTGGCCTTGTCTGAGTGTGTGTGTGTGTTTTGTACAAAACTAAAATTTAACTGCTCATCATCCAGGGTTGGTTCCCACTTAGCGCTAAGTGCTGTCTGGGTCAGCTGTTTCCCAACACAAACCTAAACTCAATTATGTAAGTTAGAGAATGAATGATTTTTTTATATGTAAGGAATACAGTTTATTGTATGTTTGTAAGGTGATATTTTATTCTTCCTATCCGATATAAACTGGCAAGTTTTGCTTAAGGAAAGCGTTTGATGTTAAATCCAGAAATATTTTATTTTACACTGTTTTTTAGTAAATAAGGCAGTAAAATATAATTCTCCACAAAGGCAAACTTTAGCATCAAGAATGTGGGGGATGTTAAACAAAAATTTATTCATGAGAAAAAACCCCAGGATCCCCATGAGATTTTACTCCCCTTTTCCTATGAGCCAGTTTAAGTACAGGGTGAGTCAAAATTATGTTAACACTAATGGGACTGCTATGTATATACTTATATACAATTTTTGTGGACAATTTATGTGCCACATATGATGCATGTGTTAAACATGATGGTGAACATGTTGAGACAGTCCTTTAAATCATCTTGCACATATTAAGTATGTTTTGTGAATAAATTGTTTCCACCATTCAGATGTTAACATAATTTTGACTCACCCTGCAATACTGAATTTGCCAATGCTATATTCTTTTATTTTGTGATAGTACAATGCCCTGTCAATTGCTTATTCCTTTCAAAGCTGCCTTTGTCCCCACAACCCTGAATTGGATTAAGTAGGTTTAAGAATGTTATGTCATCTTCCTTTGTAGTTGTTGTCGTTTTAAAATTTTAACATTTAACAATTTTAGGTCACCTTCCAGCTCTAGAATTAATTTTATTGAAAGTGTCCTTTGAATTTTTGTCAGAATGTTCCATTAAACTTTTATTTCAGTTATGAATAATGTTCCTTGTATGGGTCATTAGAAGAATGATTAATTTTTCTATCCATTTATAGTTATTGTTTTACAAAGTATTATGTCCTCCCAACAGCCATATATAAAATGTCACCACTTTATAAACTGTTAACAGTCTGTGGAGTCTAGCTTCTTAGAAGACATTCTTGTATTTAATAAGTGGATATAAAGAACTTTTCAAAGGCCAACAATAGAAACATACATTAAAATACTGTATATATATTTAATTAAAATAAGAGGAAGAAGAAGAAAAATTCACAGTGATGATTAAAATCCTCAGTACTAACAAGCTGCAGGGATGAATGAGACCTGAACAGAACTGCTGAAAACTCTTGATATTGTGGGGGTTTTGGCTAACGTGTGTCATTCATGTTGCGTGCAAGGCATGGAAATTATATGCAGAATGGAGCAGTGGTTGTTCCAGTTTTAAAAGATACAATGAGAGAGTGTGTCTTATTTTCCTTGTGATCATACTTCTCTGTCTCTATGGAAAAGCCTGAGCTGGGTTACTAAAATTGGTAATTTTGTTTGAAAGTTGATTCTCATATTCTACAGTAGCAACATTAATTCTTTCATGGCCATTAAACACTGAGCCAAATCTTTGTTCTTATACCCATACTGTATTTGAGGGTCACAGGAGTTTGTCATTCCTGTCTACATGTGTTTTGTGAATTTAGGAAAAGTTTATGATTGTGCTGCCCATAGTATCTTGTGAAAAATGCTACATAAGTATGTTGTTCTAGGATCACTGCTGCATGCCATTTGATCCCTGTAATTGTGAGAGTTGTATTCTAGTATTCTCTGCAACTCTGCAAATGGTCCAGTTGTGTTTTGCCTACTCTCCTGTTTATGATTTTTGAGAACCTAGGGGTTACATCTCTGCATATTGTAGATGATATTTACTCCCTTTGATATCTAAAGCACACTGAGTAGTAAAGTCTCAAAATTCAAAAGGATTTGGGGCCTGGTCAGACCAGCTTAGCCTGTTGCTATCACCAGCCTCTTTAAGAAAGGCTAATGTTGATAAAGATGTACTGTGTGCAACATCATACAATTATTGCCCATACAGTATGTTACAAGATACAAATACATATGAAACTTCCTAGTTAATAATTATAAAAATAATATTTATTTAACACATTTAATATGTTGTATATTAAATCTCTGTGACATGTTTATTAAAGGTGATTTGACATTGACATCAAACTGTAAATACAGTAAGAATTTACTAATTAATTTTAATTAAATAAAATAATGTATGACTTAATATTGTGTATAGTTCATTTATACAGAAAAGTTTATGGTAAGACACAATGGAGGAGCCATAGGATTAATAAAGTTCAACAAGAACAGAGTTTTAGTGCATAAACAATTAAACAGAATTTTCTCAACTGCTGTTATTATGTGGGTCATAGTAGTCTTTTGTCTGTTGAAGTCGAATATTTCACCCATCTGTTCACATTCACAAAATATTAAAAAATTCCTTTTTCCTTAACTCATCTAAACATATTTTTCTCTAAGTAATCTAACCACATTACCGAATCATATTCTTAGTTAGTTGCCAGTTAAATGTCACTGATTCATATATGTAGAACCTCAAAAAATGCTTCTTATTACACTCCTATAATCCTAATGTAGACAATGGTATATACAGATATAAACTGTAGGTAGACGTTGCTTCTTTATTGTATTCACTTTACTTTTCATATGTTTGTTCTGGTGAAGACCTATGGCTGGCTACACAACAACCTGAAAGATGTGGGCCTCCTTCTACCCAGCAATAATCTTCATTTCCTCCTGGGAATTTTAAGCAACTTCTGGACAACTAAAGAACTATATTTCATCCAGGACTGTGGTCTAACATTGAAGGAGAGACTAGTGTTGACTCAGTGATTCTTAGCAGTATGTTGTTAGAATTTGTGTACTTGTGCTAAGGTTACTTATGATGAATTTGTCTTAGAGAAGTGGCCAGACAAACAGTGACCAGAAATGGGATTCTCATGGTGATCATACTTTGGAGCAGAAAAACCAGCCTGCCAAGCCTAGGACTAATTTTGCTGACAAGAAGGTCAGTAAGTAGCCCATGTAACCCAGTTAGCCTCAGCCCAAAAAAGCCATGTGGTCATGGTGCTGGGTAGGGTTTGTATGTAGTGCAATTAATAGCTATTAGTCGGATGCCTCTGGGCCGATTAAACCTTAGCATTGATAAGTTACTCCTAGGAGTAACTTAATTATAATGAATTCATCATACAGTACATTTTATTAATGAACTTTAATATAGTGTTTTTTAAATAGTTTATCTAAATAAAATTATTAATTCTTATAATAACATATAAATATTTGTTAAAACTGAAATTATATTTAATAGAACATCCATTTTCCAACCCGCTGAAACTGAACACAGGGTCACGGGGGTCTGCTGGAGCCAATCCCAGCCAACACAGGGCACGAACCAATCCTGGGCAGGTGCCAACCCACTGCAGGACACACACAAACTAGGGCCAATTTAGAATCGTCAATCCACCTAACCTGCATGTGTTTGGACTGTGGGAGGAAACCGGAGCGCCCGGAGGAAACCCACGCAGACACGGGGAGAACATGCAAACTCCATGCAGGGAGGACCTGGGAAGTGAACCCAGGTCTCCTAACTGCGAGGCAGCCGCGCTACCACTGCACCACCGTGTCGCCCTTAATAGAACATATTTACAAAAATACAATAATACCAAATAGTATGATGAAGCTTTTGAAGTAAAAATTACATTTAATTGGCAATTTTATGAAGAAACAACATATTGAACTCATGGCTACAGCTCATTGCATAACAACTGTCATCTTCAAAAGTGGATAAGTGGAAGAAAAAAAAGAAAAAAACAATCACACCTCTTTTTTGTTTTAACGTCATACTTTTTCCTGTTCCTAATTCTGAAAGGAGCACAGTACAATTATGCACAGTTATTTAAGTAAGTAAAGAGGTCTTCAAGAGACAATTGTCTTTATTGCGTTGCCTCTATTTTCATATACTTAGGTTGTATTCATTTGGTTTTAAATTTACAGCTGGCTTCCAGATGAGAAGTTCTGCCAGGTGACTGATGATACCTCCAATTTTGTGGAGTGTGCATGCTCCCATATGTCAATCTACACTGCCTTTGCACAAACTGACAGCCTTTCTTCTTACAACCAAGCCTTCTTCTCTGCAGGATTCATCTGCATGTCAGGTGTGTATCAAAAACATGATGTCCATTGTTCTGCTGTGCAAAAAATGTATTAAAATTCAAGCATATGAAATGACTAGTCTGTAAGTATTATGGTAATTATTGAAGATTAAAGAAATACTGATGATTAGTTTGTAGAAAGTAAGTATATTCCCTCTGATGCTTGGGTAGAGATGTAGGCTACAAATCGATATTTTATAGTTAGTTTAGAAAGTCTGATTTAGATAATTTGTAATAATATTTTCAGAATCGTGTTCAAAATAGTTAAAAGGAGGTGTATACACTCCAATAAATTATCAAAAAATAAAATATGTGTCTCTCTTACAGACCTCATGTATTGTTTAAATTAATGACTTCAACACATTTTAGTAGTAAATGGGATTTTGCTCACGACACCACTGAATATTACTTAGTTGCTACTTACCATGTGAAACTGTTGGTTAAATGTTGCTGGCCAAGGTGAGCTGAAACTACCTCTTAAGATTTAAAACAAGGTTCTAAGTTGTAATGAATCCTGAGGTTTTGAAAAAACAGCACTTTACATTTAGACACCTCAGAATTCTTAAGATTTGTTGACTCCTCTATCAGGTTTTTTTCTGTTTTGGGAGAGGGGTTCACTTATTTGTGGAACGCAGTCATAAAAATGGGACACTTGGGAGTAAGTACAGATATTGTGAGATGCTGATGGCTGAATTTTATTTAATTTTGCCACATACACATATATTTTGTGTTGTATTTTAAATATTCTTCGTCTTTTTATATTTGTGTCCAGTGCAAAGCCTAAAACTACCAAATATTTCGCTGTTTTTACTTAAGCACGGCAGACAGAGCTGACTCTGAGGGGACACAATGAGAAATTAATTAATTTGATGCTGTAACTCTTAGAAGGTGTAAAGCAGGGAAGCTAAAAGCTCCACTCAAACTCCATTAATAGTAAACACTTTCCAAATTGTCTTGCATACTGTATATTGAATACATTTTGTATGCTTACTTTATTTTAGGGTTTTCCCTGGCAATTTTGTCTCACTTGTTTTGCTCCAAATTCTCGATGTTTTCAGCTAAACTTCTCATTCATATGATGGTGGCATGTTTCGGAACTCAGGTAAGACAGCCTCTTTTTTCTGTTTCCTGTAGCTCATTTAGTGTGGACTATAAAGGTTTCTATCACACTTTTGATGAAGCTGCTGTTTTTACACACTGTTAAGAAGCTGATTATTAAAAAGCTAATGGCAAATTTTAAAGTTAGCATTAATGTGTTTAATTTGCCTTAAGATTTGACTCCTCTCATTTAAAGATGAAGACATTGTAGTCTAATAAATAAGTATCCCTTCAGCATTTGTTGTTGGAAAAAAGTAATCTACTATTGTGGGTCCATATATTCATTTCCTCACCACTTTCTTCGGTAAAAGTCATTGTGGCATCAAGATGAGAGGATCTGACCAAATTTCCATTTCCCTGGTAAAGCATTCCACCTATAAGTGGAGGATTCCCATGACCAAGTGTGGTTATTCTTCTAATGTGTTCTAGGTCCTTTGCTTGATCTCTCTTGCTGGCGTGCATTTAATAGAGGGCTCCAAGAAGGCAGTTTCGTCAGATACTTAAACCATCGCAAATAACTAGCTTTGATCTATACCTGCAATTGCAATTGCAGTACTCTAAAGACCTGTTCAATCACTGAGGTTTACATTCAGTCATGGAGAATGATCACAGAAAAAATGTAATAACCAGTAATTAGCTGTTTTCACAAAATTCAGAAGTGTAACTTTGATGGGTAAATCTACTTTCTATTAGCTGACCAGTAATGGATCATGTTTATTGCACTTCACTGCTCTCACTTCCTATAAGCGATTCTTGCAGTATAAGCAATATTGTTTAAAAGTAACATAAAAAAGCATCATAAACTGGGCAAAGGTAGTAAGATTTTCATGAAGGAATTCATTTGTAAATAGCAAGTTAAGTGTGTTAACTTTTTATGCCAGTATGCACCTAACCTGTTTTTGCTTTCTTGTATACGAAGTATAGGGAAAGTATTGGAATCATCCAAAAATTTGATTTCAATATTTTAATGAATCTCCATATTTTAGACTTCCCTGAGTCTGAAAATACCATTTTTGGAATTATGTCTCTGTGTAATAATCTATACTAATAAAAGGCAAAGCTCTCACTCACTCACTCACTGACTCACTCATCACTAATTCTCCAACTTCCTGTGTAGGTAGAAGGCTGAAATTTGGCAGGCTCATTCTTTACAGATTACTTACAGAAGTTAAGCAGGTTTCATTTCGGAATTCTACCCATAATGGTCATAACTGAATCGTACTTATGTACATATATACATCCATAGCCAGCAGCTTTGTCACTGTGTGAGATGGAGTTGCCTCCCCCATCCCCACGCCTCCCACGTAGTTGGCTGCCTGCCTATATTGCGTCCCCCATCCCCACGCCTCCAACGTAATTGGCTGCCTGCCCATATAAGGCCGTCCATCGCTCCAGTCTCTTCATTCCCTTCCTTGCTTCGCCACGGTATTCATGTCTCCTTGCTGATAACTGCAGCCTTTTTATTTAATCCACGGCTTCTCCACTGTTTTATTGTGCTGATAACTGCAGCCATTTTATTTAATCCACTGCTTCTCCGCTGTTTTATTGTTCGTTTATTACACTTATAGTTATTGTGTAGGTATTTTAAACTTAGTTTACATTGTTCAGGTACCCATTTCTTTTACCGTTCCAACCGTACCCCCATTAACATGTCTATCGAAGTGATCACCATCGATCAAAGAACTGTCACTTACCAAGTGGTTTCCATGCCCGGAGATGGCGCTTGCCTTTTCCATTCTCTGTGTTACATATTGCATATCAGGCTCACTTTTGATATTCGAAGGGAACATTGGGTCTTATGTATTGAATGACTGGGACAGGTTCAAGGTGTGGACTGATGACGGTACAGGAGATAATTATACTACACAGGCTTAATGCTTAAGCCCTTCACCTATGCTTCTGCATGTGAGTTGATGGCTGCCGCTGAATTGTTCGGTTGTCGCTTTCAAGTGTACTGAAATGGCCAAATATTTTACCCCTTTGGAGAACCAGCAATGCCTCTTAAACTCTTAGATTCACAGGTGACGATTTGAGTAGTGGACACTTTGATGTTTATGAATGTTTCAACTCTCAAAAACTGGATGCGAAGTTATCGATGAAGCCGGTTGTATGCTTACAACGCTTGACAGATGCCGAATGTCACTTCAACATAAGTCCTGCAAATACTAACATAATTGAACCAAACCATGACACTCAAACCGATTATGACAGCAGCAATCCAAGCTGTGAGAAAACAGTAAAAAGGAGGCGTGTCAGATGTTGTGGTACATTTTCTGATGCAGCTAGATGGAAACAACTTTGTGACGCTGCCGCCAAATACTCGCAGAAAAATCCACAAGTTAATAGACACGCTGTCTCTAAATACTCGCAGAAAAATCCACAAGTTAATAGACATGCTGTCACTAAATACTTGCAGGCAAATCCACAACTTATTAGAGACGCTGCCGCTAAATATTCGCAGGCAAATCCACAAGTTCATAGAGACGCTGCCACTAAATACTCACAGGCAATTCCACAAGTTCATAGACACGCTGCCGCTAAATATTCACAGGCAAATCCACAAGTTAATACCAGGAATGCCTGTTAAACATCTTTGATTCATGAGTAGCGATTTGGGTAGTTAACACTTCGATGAATGAAACCTGTTACCTTTACAACCGTTGACAAACACGGAATGTAACTTGAACACAACACGTCCTCCAAATACGAACCTGATTGAAAGAAATAATGATAATCAAATCCTTGATGACAGCAACACTCATAACAGTGACAAAACAATTACATTGACAATCATGTTACATTATTTTAAAAATGTTTCCTTTTCTTTTTCACAACTTCTTTAACACACTACTTCTCCGCTGTGAAGTGCGGGTATTTTGCTAGTAATAATAATATTTCTTTGCATTTATATAGTGCTTTTCTCACTACTTAAAGCGCTCAGCAATTGCAGGTTAAGGGCCTTGCTCAAGGGCCCACCAGAGCAGAGTTGCTATTGGCACTTACGGGATTGGAACCGGCAACCTTCCAATTGCCAGTACAGATCCCTAGCCTCAGAGCCACCACTCCACCTGTGTATGAAACACGATAACTTGTGTACGCTTTCACTTAGGTCAACCAGATTTTGCATACAAGTATAAGTACAAAACGTAGATTTCTATCAGCTTTTGAGCTATTTCCACTTACCGGAAATGGTACTTTTTTATTCATGCAGCTGCAGAGTCCGATTTATTCAACTTTGATTTAATAATGATTGTTCAATATATTATTAATTTGATTTGTTTTTGATGGTTTTTTAATGTACAATACATAATATAAAAATATAATCATTGTCTTGTGGTTTACTCCTCAAATTTCCATCCCCATATCTGAGTATACAAGAAATTCTAGGGGAGACCATTCCCAATTATTTTTAATATTAGGGGGGTATGTCCTCTGCTCGCTTCACTCGCCAACACCCGGGCGGACACTATACGTTAGCCACTTCGCAGCTCTGCCGCTCATGTATGGGGAAGCAGATTGTTACATATGCATAATAGAACTAACTATTTTACATTACAGTGAGTAATTAACCATAGTAAAAATTAATAAAACGTAATCAATTCAAAGAAAATTATGTTTCATGTTGAGTTAGAGGTATTCTTTGCATTATACGTTTTTATTCTGTTTGGCTTTGAAATTAACACGCAGATACTTTTTAAGCTAAAACTTTTACTGTAAAACTTCAGTAAAAACAATATTTGGAGTTAACTTTTTGTCACTATCACATTGAATTTTGTTTCCGTGTTTGGACTTATATCGTGACAATGCAATGTATAACTGCCCATGAGTGAATATTGTTTCTTTCTCTCTAATAAATAAACAGACTTTTTTGTCCCTGTGATTTGTTAATTGTCATAGCAAAAGCTATTCTAACGGGAAACTGTAAACGTTTTAATACGAATGGCATATCAAGATCTCCTTTGGTGTCTAATGTTATCCGCGGAAGATGTACTACAGTACTTTTCTTGTCGCCTGTTTAAATTTTACCTGTCAGAATTGTTCGACCAATTTTGAATACAACTAATCTTGTCCTATTGCATAGCCCATCACTCATACATAAATTACGCAAGGATACAAATCTTCTTTCAATAGTAATTCGGCTGGTGGAAGACCAGATGGTGTTAATTTGTGTAGATATTCTATGGAATATTGTAAGTTGATGTTTTCATCTTCCGCAACCTCACCACCAACTGTTTCAGCATAGTCTATTGATACGCGTTTAACCAATTTGCAGTGTAACTGATCAACAAGTTTCGTGTTAATTCATTTGACTTCATCGTTTCTCAGTGCTAGGATTGCCCATTTACTCATTTCTTCTGCTGATATCCATACAGAATGAAATTCTTCAATAAGATTTAGACATAATAAGTCTTCTTTTATTGGGAACTTAAAATGAATCTCTTGGCAATAGTCTTGTCTCGTCTCAAGATTTTCTTTTATAGTAGGGAGATTTAATGTTATATTCGTCTCAACAAATGCCAGTATATTGTAATATAGAACACAAAATGTAAATCTTCTATAATCTTATAGAATAACTGTATCTGATATATGATCACCTAGGGTCATTTTATCTTTGCATTATTTTGAAAAGTTTTTTCATGTTTGCTGTATGTGTGTTATTAAGTTCCTGACATAAAATGAGTGGATATGCAGCATTTAAACTTATGGTTCATATTGTTAGTAAATTAAATATGTAGTAAATTAATCACATTACATCTACATTAAGTTATGTATACTGTCCAATTGTTGTTTATTTGTGTTCCATCGACAAGGGATCTGCTGTGCTGTTTACCATAACCACAGACTCTCACACATTAATTCTAAGTCAAGCTTTTGCCATTTCCTGTGTCAGTACAGAAACAAAGTTGCTCCAGTTGATAAGGCACACCATCAAACTTTATGTTTTCATCAGATTTAAAGTGACAAACATAAGTCATGTCATGTATTAAAATGGTCATTTATCTCTTTTGATCTTTGATCCATTTTCTCCTTTCTGTTCTATTAGTGGTAAGCTGTTGAACCTCAGACAAGGATTCCTATGTTTAGAACTTGAACACAGGCACATACTAAAGAGGCCCTTCTTTCACAATTCAGACATTGCTGATAACTGGAAGAGAGTTTACCCATTAACAATGCATCTATTAGAAAAAATATGTGAGTGTGAAAAAGGCTAATTCGCTGATAATTCTCACAGTGCCATCTCATTATTTTAATAATCACTCACCTTTATTAAACTCAGCCTAATTACAGGAATGTAGATAAAGATCTTACATTGCATAAAAAGTGACTAAGGTGCTTGCAGCTGTGACCCTCTTAACCCTCAATATTCCAAATCCCTCATAGTTACTAATAGATTGTAATGATACTGATGTATATTTCACGGTACAGAGAGTGACAAAAATCACTAGATGTGCCATAGGTGGGACCTTTGGTTATGCTTCATTATTTGTACTCAGTTATTACACTACATCTTCAAGACTGGCATGAATGGAGGACATAAACTAAACCTGAATTAAGCAGCTGTGCATGCTCACACACATACCCACAATTATTCCCAGAAAAATTCATTTAGATTTCTTTGGGATGTGGAAGAAAAAGCACACACAAGTAATATGTGGTAGTTCCAAGGGGAGAAGGTACAAGCTCTACAGAAAAAAGTGATCTGAATTCCTGTAGCTTTGAAACAACAGTGCTAACGTCTCAAACCTTATACTGTACTGTACATGACCAATAGTAAGATGATTAAATAAATAACATACTGTGCCTATACCTAGTTATTTGTTTATACCTTTAAGTATTTTAGCTAGCTGGTAATGTTTAGAGAATGTCACAATAACACCATAGACTGGAGGTTTTGCTACATACTGATACCATTCACCATCTTTACCCCCACACCTCTAAACAGATTCTCATTTACTGATTTATGTAAAGTCTTTTACAAATCTGTTAAATCATGAACACATTGCTTTTTTGAGCTGTAACAGACTAGTGATTGCCACTAGCCTTGTATTGTTTTAAATTCATGTATCAAATGAATGACTGTTATTAACAGAAAGATACAATTCTAACTACTGTTTGAACTGGTATAGATAATATATTTTTTGTCACTTACTATAATGCCTATTTTTCTGCTTATACATCAACACATTTTAAAGGTGAGATTATTAGCTTCATAGTTGCTTTCCCACAAATAATTGGAAATGGTGATCAAAAAAAATACATTAACCTCTTTGTAATGTTACTGTTTCTACTTAGTGTATATAAAAAAGATATTGTTAATATAATTACTGTAATTATTGTTAATTGACTGATTCAGTAGTCTTTTATGGAGGAAGATACCACATGCAGTAAAATGTCACACGTTCAATTTCTAGAATAGCAGATTTCTTTCACAAATAATTGTATTGCCGTCTGAACCAAGCAACTTCTTTATCAGCAGGAATATTCCTGCTGTACTTTATCACAAAACCTGATCGGTAACATTAAAGAAAAGAGAAGGATATTTTTACCAAACATTTTTATTACTGCTTGGTACTTATAATGTCTTTGACTAAATTTAGTAAATTGGCTGCTGAAGCAGAAACTCTCCATGTAGACAAAAGTAAATAATTATCCCTGGAAAGCTCAAGCGTGGGACTGCAAGAATAACTGTAAAGCATATAAACTAACTCTTTATTGAAAGATTTATGAGTGCAAGTTTTTGTTTGTTAATTCTGGTTGAATATCTCTGGTAAATGACAAATCAAGTCCATAGTGAACGGCACAAAAGAACATTCATACCAAGATGGCTGAATATGCACCTTTTTATACGTACCTGTATATGTAGGCTTTTTATGTTATCTTTTTCTGTAGAATATGTTGTGTATATTGTATATCAGTGCTGTCATTTATTTACCACTTTTAAATACTAATAAAATGAGAGTACCAAGTATTTGTGATACAGAGCAAATAAATAAAACGTAAAAAATCTACAGGATTGAATTGTTTCATCAAACAGTACAAGGGGTAAGTGGTGCTGCCCAGGGTGGAATAGAGTGCTTTTGCAGTTAATAAATAAATCCTACATGAGGAAAATGTTGACCCTGAAATCAAAATGTTAGTGAATAAACTTACCATGGAAAGCAATTTTACATACCTGTGCCATGTCCAAAAAATGCCTTCTACAGGCACTCCTCTAATAAAGTACCAGTATGGTCACTAAATAAAGTTACCCAGAATGCAAACTTTCAGAATAAAATTTAGCCTGTTTTTACCCCAGTGGTGTAGATTTGCATAATGGACAAACATTCAAACACATATTCAGCTTTATATATCATAATAATACATAAATAAGTTCAGAAACAAAAAGAGAAACAGTGAGAAATGCATACAGTACTCATTAAGAAAGTCTGGGATTTTAATCTTTGATATCTTCAACTGTGAAACAAATAATGCTTATCTTTTTACAAGATGATCAAAACAGCTTGAGAATTAGTGTCATTAAAAATTGTTCTCAGTATAAACATTTATTTTCTAGTTGAGAATAATTCTTGGCACATTCAATGTATATTTTAATTCATCATACTAAAGTTTGATTCTGTGTTTATATGCATGTGTCATACAATGGACTTGTTATTCTGCCCAGGGAGGGTTCTTACCTTTCACTCAGTCCTGCGGTAAGGCTCACTGACACCCTAAAATTGTGGATAGCAGAGTTAATAAGTGGATGGTGTTCTTCTACGTCCACAGCGTTCTGCATATATTAGGCTAACTAATGACTCTAAATTGGTGTGATGTTGATAATGGAGTATTGGTGTTACTTGAATGTAATGCATTGGATTCCATTTCCTATAAAATGTTGGTTTAAGGCTCCTACTTCCCAACCCCTTAAAATTGGTTTGGCCAGGTTCAGTAAATGGATAGATACTGCAGATGTGCATGTTAGGTTAACTGAGTATTCTAAATTGGTCTAATGTGGATAACTGAGTGTGGGAGAGCAGGTGTCCCGACCTTCAATACACTGATGCCAGTATAGGTTCCAATTCTCTGAGACCTATATATAGTTTAAGAAAAAGGATGCATAGATGAATTGATTATAATAACTATTACTTTAGTTTAATTTAAAGACACTATATGTTTTTGCTGTGAACTTGAGAGTTCCTGAGCAAAACAGTCTTCAAAATAACTTGAAAAGCTCACTAGAAGGGGGAACAGTAAAACCCCAGCGAGTAGCCAGAGGGTAAACATTGGATCATTATAAATAAAAGGATTTAGGTCTTGAAAATGCTCTGTTTAAGAAAGGAAGCTCAGATAGCCACAAAAGGGCAAATAAGAAGTTACCTAAAATAGGCAATCCCAAATCAAATGTGTCTCAATAAACAAATATAGAAAGCAAAGTCAAAACCAAAGCATAAGGGCAAAAATCCAGAAAAAACATAAAAAACCCACAATTATCAATAAGTCGAAATTCATCAAACTCACTAATGTCAGCGCATTCAGTGAAGAGGAAGGAAGTGAGCTTTTGGCAGTCCCTGGCAGTGGCGGCCAGGTAGCCCAGACTGTTGAGGAACTACCCATGAGATACATGGAACTTAGCAATAAATCCTTACATACAAAGAAACAAAAGAATCAACAACAGAATTATTTAAGGTTAGGGAGACATACAGGAACTTTTTCCTAGATTTAAATATCCTGCATTGCTGATGAGAATTGAGGATTTACATTTTTTAACTCTCCTCGCAAAATGAATAGACAGTACTTTATATGTCTCAAGGGAAAATTTAGCTTCTACAGAAACTAATGAAAAATAGACAAAAATAGACAGAATTACAAACAAGAATAATGATAAAAGAGTAGTCTCAGTGAGTCATTATAAAGACGTATTGCTGTAGGTATGATGGAGCCCAAGTAGTGTTTCTTGATACACTTCTGTTGAAAAATTTATTGATTGAAACTACTAATAAAAGTGTGTCAGAGAGAAGACCTGCAGCATTGTTCATAATGGTCATCAGTTTTGTTTCCATTCTTCCCTCTGGTACTACTTAGAGTGGGAGTGCATCTCATAACTGAGTCTGCTTTCTCAATTAGCTTTTTAATTTAGTGGGCCTCTCTTGAAGTGATGTTACTGGCCGAGCACACCACAGAATAGAAGTCACACTGTTCATCATAGGGTTATAGAATATGTGAAGGTTGTCAGAACCCACATTAAAGGAGTGAAGTCTCCTAAGAAAAAAAGGTCTGGTCTGCCCTTTCTTACATAGTCTCCCTGTATTACTAGACTAGTCCATCTTGTCATTGATGTGGCCCTCCAAGTATTTCTATCAGTGTAACACCTCCACATTCACTCCCTGAACAGTGAGTGGGCACAGAGATTCTAATATTGTGTTGAAAGTCAATAACCATTTCCTTGCCTTTGGTAATGTTAAGTTGCTGAATGTTTTGTCTGCACCACGAAACAAAGTTCTCCAAGTGAGTCCAATACTTATTGTCTCATTCCTCTTGTCAATACACCCTATTAGTGCAGAATCATGTGAGAATTTCTGCAAGTTGCATGGCCTGGTGTTATATTTATAGTCCATGGTGTACAGGGTGAACAAAAAAGGTGACAAGACTTTCCTTGTGGTGCGCCAGTGCTGTTCAAGATACCCCAGGTAATATTATATGTGAAAATCATAGCTGGTGCAAGCATACAATCTTCTTCTTAAACGTATTTAAGAGGTTAATTGTGGAGTTTACTTAGTGAAATCAATGGTCTTATATGTCAAGAATGTTTGATGGAAAAGCTAAGTTTGCGATTTCTTATTATGTTTACATCTGTACTATACTAACAATTACAATTTATGATAAAACCTTATTTGTGGGGGTAGGCAGGCATGGGAGAAGGAACAAATATTTAATCATTGTAATGTGCTTCTTGACCTTACTTGTTGTCTCTAATGTGGTTGTCAACTCCCTGTAGACTCAAGTCTAAAAAGACACGAAATGTAACTGCCTGCTGAGAAATTAATGAGGAGTATATGACGCAAGTTTTATATGGAATGTTTTTGAGCGATAATAATCAGGAAAAAGTCTTGTATTTGAGGCAAGTTGGCATCTGTTAAATTTATTTTTATGAGCAAATATTTTGTTTATAAGACCATAGCTTACAGCAGATTTTTTTTCCATAACACTGGCCATTAAGATGAGCTCAGACTTTTCAGATTGCATCTATAAACCAGACTGCTTGTAACAGCACTGATTTTTCTAAATTTTTGTCATTATTAGTTTATAATAGCTTTTTCCTTGTGAGTTAATATTTATTTCATATTGTCAGAGAGATCCTTCCAGAGCTCTAGCACCATGACCCTGAGCTAGATAATGTGTCTTTCATAATGGCTAGATATATGTATTGATCATATTTTCTTCTCATCTGGCAGACATCTTATTATTTAATGATATCAGTGCTAATCCTGCTTTTGTGGCTACCAGAAGAGTGCTGAATAACGTCAACTTTCATGGCAAAGGTTGATGCCTGTAAATACCACTATTTAAATCTAATTTATATATTTATTTTTGTAGGCAGTTTTTCCAGCTAAGTAAAACAAATCACCTTCTTACAATGTGTATGACAGAAAAATATAATGAGGCTCTGTTGGCTCTTAGACATATAGCAAATCTTTTTTTTAATGTGTTTTCAATTGGTGACGTACTGCAGATTTTTTTAGCAGGCACCACTGATTAAATGCATAATCTGTTATTTTGCTAAATGATCAATAGTAGATCACCTATGTCATGTAATATCAAATTAATTTAAAAAGACTCTGACAGATTTGTCTGTCTTATTCATTAATTCATTTGTTTTCAGATCCAACTAATTCCACTACTGAGTGCAGGCCTAGAAACAATTGATGAGGCACCAGATTATGTCATTGAACACTTCCACACCCACACAAAACTGGCTAAATCAGAGTATCTAATAAAACTGATAGAAATTGTTATATTGTTGTAGGAGGAAACCAGAAGACAGCCATACAGTCTTAGGGAAATTATGTAAACTTTACCTGCACATTATTTGGATCAGGATGTGAACCAGCTTTCCCTTAGTTGTATCACAGTGCTTATAAAAAGTATTCAGCCCTTTGAAAGTTATTATATTTTATTGATATATAGCATTGAGTTGCAGTAGATTTAATTTGGCTTTTCTGACAATGAGCAACAGGAAAAGACAACTTAGAAAGGGGTAATTGTTTTTATAGGCATTGTACGCAGCACCAAACCTGTTAAGTTTTGAACAATTTTAGTGACATTAATTATCACTCTTTGTCTGTATACCTGTACCTCAGCCACCTATGTACATATCTTACCATCTTATTACAGTTTCTTCTCTTCTGTTACCTGTACACTATTAGTTAATGGAATCCTTTCTCATTAGTTAAAAAATAAATATAATAAAAGACATCTGTCCACTTTAAGCAGTAGGAGCTTTATAACATTTTTTTCTGACCTTTAGCTTGTCTGCTTTATTATTGGTCTTGTGGTAAATAGAGGGTTGATCTTTAGAGTTCTGGTGCATCCTGTTTTGTTATATGGTTGCAAGACATGGACACTATCTAGTGATCTAAGATGAAGACTGGTATTCTTCGGTACTGTGTCTCTTCGGAGAATCCTTGGGTATCATCGGTTTGACTTTGTGTCGAATGAACAGTTACTCATGGAGTCCCAAAAGAGGCACATTACCTACATTGTGAGACAGCGTCAGTTATGGCACTATGGCCATGTGGCGCAATTCCCCATGGGTGATCTGGCTCACAGGATCTTCACTGTTCAGGACCCGAGTGACTGGACCAGGCCAAGGGGATGCCCAAGTAACACCTAGATAGATAGTCATTTCCGGGGTTGGGACTGGACCATTTGTTTACATGGGGGGTGTTGCCAACCAGGATCCCGAGCTGTTTTGTCATGTGGTGGGTTCAGCAACCCGTTGTACCAGTGCATGCTCCCCAATCTGGCTTCACATTTTCCATTGTGTTCTTGTTACTGACTCTTCTCCTGACTCCACACTCAACGTAGGCCTGACCAGTGACTAGATCCAAGGACATCCAAGGAAAAAGCTCTAAAGTCAGAAATGAACTTTGGAACCCCTAAGGCCAACCATCTAGCACTCATTATTGTAGGTGTCTCTACAGTCCTGAGTCTCCAATGTCTCTAGTGTCTTGGTGGAATGTAACACTTTTCTACCCAGAACATACTCCTTCTTTAGTCTTATAAGTGCCCATAGTACACACTTTTTGATTTAGGGGTGTGGCATACGACCAGGGCCCTTGCCCGACTGGGATACCACCACACTGGAAGGACTGGGGGAAGGAGCATATCCAGAGCAGTACCTCTCCCAGAACACTAGATGACCGCCCCCCTGTGTTGCAGTGGTGCCTTGGACTCCAGGGCTGCATGGGAGTTGGAGTTGGATCTGTGGATCTGTGGGCACTGCCAGGGGGTGCTGCAGCAGCAGCAACCCAGGGGGGCTGCCATCTAGCATTTCGAGGAAGGTACTGCTCTGGATATGCTCCCTCCCCCAGTCCTCCCAGCATGGTTGTATCCTGGCTGGGCCAGGGCCCCGTCATATGCCACATGGCCCTGTCATATGCCACACTGCCCCTCCCTCAGCTGAGCCTTGAAAAGGCGAATTGGCTCATCCTGGCTGGGCAAGGTCCCAGTCGTATGCCACAGGGGATGGTAACCCTTTTGCGCAGTAACCCAGTTTCTGTATAAGGATGTCTTGCAGCCCCAATTCCTTTCTATTCTATTCATAACTTCCTGCAGTAATTTTTGTTTATGGTCCTTAATTTCTTCCCTGTATTAATGTCATCTTCTTGGTGCAGCAATTTTATTGCATTATTGTTTTTTATTATTTAAAAAAATCCCCATCCATCCATTTTGAATGCACCTAATCCAGTTATAGGGTTATAGGAGGGCTGGGTCTTATCCTACCAATATCAGGCACAAAGTAGTACCCAGCCGAGGACAGAATGCCAGTTTGTCAAAGTGCATGCTCACACACACCCACATTTACTCACAAAGAGACAATTTAGTTAATGTTATATGTGCATGTTTGATTAATGTAACACTTACTGTACATATTTAGGAAGTGGGATAAAAAGCAAACTACATAGAGAAAGATGTACACAGACTTAGGGAGAATGTACAAACTGAGCACAGTCATTCACCACTGTGCCACAAAGCTGCCTAAAAAAAATCATGTCAACCAATTTTTTTTGTCAAAGATTTAGTCATCAAAAATAAAACTAGATAATGATCAACTTCAGTTGATAGAAAGTGACATTGACAAAAAATTAATTTTCATCTCAACCAATATAATTTCTAGGCCCACTGATGTGGCATTCATTACTATTTATATACTTTATATCAATAATATTTTAGATTGTTTTCTAAGATGCTTTTCGGTGTACCCATGAAAGTGTTTATAATATCTTTATAATTAAAAAACATTCATAGACTTGTACCCTCTGCTTCTGCTAACCCCCCTTTAATTCTTAGTAGGATATGCCAGCAAGGAAACCAGAAGATGATTAGATACATACAGTGAGAGGAAAATGTATTCATATTAAAATTCAGCCTTTCCAGGAATCACAAAAGTATCAGGAATAACTGTCAAAAACATTTTTGCTGGAATTAATTCAATATATTTATTACACAGTAAGATAAGTAGGCTCTGAATAACAGGCATCCCTGTAGCAGCCCTAAACTCAAAATGATGTGGACTGGGAGATAGATACAAAAATTAGAAAAGTATAATTGATAACACAAAAATGGATACAGCAAGGTACAAAATAAACAAAGTAAGCACACCCTTGTTACCTTTATATGCCTACCTACTGCATATGAGCTCTGTGCCTTGTCTGCCATATAGGAAAGCTCATTAACCTGCCTCCCAGAAACTACCTCTTATACGCACAGCCCTTCTCACTTTCTGTCCTCCCGCTTTCTCATTGTCTCACAATTGGTGATCTTTTTCCTGCACCCATGAGCTATTTCATAGCCTTAAAGGCCCATAGCTTTCAAGCAGAGCATCAGACAGCTCTGTTGAAAGTTGGGATGTTTTCCCACTAGCAGTGATGGAATATAAGATGTCTTCTCTGAAAACATGCTTCTATTTCTGTAGCCCCTCCTGAGCATTACACACACACACACACTCATGTGCTCTATATCCCAAGCACAGTATTCCTGCTATTGTACTGGCATTATTAATTGTGTTGCCCTTCGACAGTCTTTGAACTACTGGGGCTTTGTATGGTTCTGTTCCCTGCTGCACTGCCTGAATGCATCCTGACTCTGACTGAGCTCTCCATTACATGATATACAGCAAATATTTTATATTTAAGAGTGTTAGGTGTTGTGGCCTACAAGTCTGATAACCACGTCATTTTAGGTTCAACTCCAACCAATATCTCATTGTAACTCTGAGTAAATCCTTCGATTTGCCTCTCTGCCTTTATGACAATATGTATGCCTAAATTAGTTTAAGATATGGAAACAAGCTCCAAAAATGACAAGTGTGGCTAACTGAGGTTGTCAGTGGCTAACTGAGGCTGTTTAGCTTAATAAGTGTAGTATTCACAGTTTTAATACGGTATATGGTTTGGAGGTCTTGATTTGTGTCAGCACTCTGTGGTACATTGTCATAATCACAGAGGACAGAAAGGTCTTTCAGAGAATTGTGATGTTGTGGTTTTTGACTTGCCCTAAGTCTCAGAGGTCTACTCCAGCCATTGAATAATAATTGTGGCACTACAAAAACTATCACTATAAATGTTATAACTGACAAAAAATGTATACGTTTAAATTGAATATAAATATTATTTATCATAAACAAAATTATAACGTGATGGTATTCAAACGTTTTTGGAGATTGGTTCGGAAAGGAAGACGGAAGTTTCGATGTATGGTTGTTACATTAAATAATCATGGTGCTGGAGAGTGGTGATGCAAGGGAGAATTTTACTGTACTCCATTCATGTGACAATAATGAAAAAGATTGGTTGTAACACTATGGAATGGAACAGTTATGCGTTATCAGTATTTTAAAAAACAAAAGTAAGATGGACTAGTGTTCTGACCTCGCACCTAATGCTGATGGGATAGACTCTGGCCCCCAAACCCCTTAATTATATCAAGAAGTATATTATGTAAATTAATATTTAATCATGGAAAGATAATTGTCCATGAATACTTAGTCAGAACATAGTGTAACTTCGTATGTAGTGCCAAAAAATATGTTATATGTGCTTTATAATCCTTTAAGAATTAATTATTCCTTGTCAGCTCTGAGAAGTGCCTGTCAATGATTTAAAAACACAAAGTCATCAGTAAAGCTAAAAAAATGTTTACTTGATAAAGTTCTTAATTTTTAAGTCGTATTTCATTGTAAGTATGATTAATGGTGTTTTTGAGCCATTAATGCATGTTCACTTGTAATGAATTGTCTGTTATATTCCTTTGTTTTCTCGGTGTATTTTCTCTTTACATTACTTTGTTTCTGCTGTTTCAGAGTAGTTAATTTATTATGAATATTTGTTTCTTAAGTGCTTTTCCAAATAATCTTATAATTTTTATCATTCTGGATGCACACAAATACTGTACAAATACAAATTCATTGCATACAAATATGCATACAAATATCATTAAAGTAAAGCATGCAAAATACCCTGAAATAAAACAAGAACCCATTATGAAATATTTATTGTTAGTAATTTTCCCTAAAATAACAGCCGAGATCACCACTACAGTACTTCCAATGGACATCCTTTATTGCGACAGACCTGATGAAGCCTTCATTTCACTATGACAAGGCTTAACAAAATTTTGGAGAGCTTTAGTTTATGTGGACTAGTATGATTTGCATAATTTAGATGTGAAACTCACACTTTACACCAGTCAGCACAAAGAGAATAGTATAACCCATTCCAAGCCCTATTCTTGCAATAGATAGAAAGGTGCCAAAATAGTAGATTTATAGAACTGTATGATTTATTTAAGTTTAAGTGTATTGCAGAATTCAAGCACAGTATCTTACTTATGTGAACTGTATGTCATTTTTCAAAGCTTTGGGTTGCACCTTATGTTTCTTTTAATGTGAATGTCCAAAAGATGAAAGCAAAAGTAAGCACCAGCATGCTCAAATAACATTTAGCATAATGCCTTTAGGTAAGAGGGTTTTCAGTGACATGGTGTTCCATACTCCACCGAAGATAGTCTGACAATGAAAGCAAACTTCCGGTAGAGTTTTTGTTTATAGTGTATATGATCGAGACTGAAAAGGGGAGCGTCGCCACAAGTGCAGTAAGTGAACTTATTGGTCTTCTGGCTGTTTCTCCAATAAAGGGAAATTAAAGTTAGCAGCATTGTCACACTCTTTTTTTCCCCAATTTCCTACTTGGAACAAATAAAGATCTATCTACATGCCTAGGGTAGAACTAAAAGCTTACACAAACAAACAAAAACCTAAAATGAACCAGGTTAAATCAGTAAAACAATACATCTGCAGCTTAACAAACATTAAAGGAAGTTTCTTTACTGTGGGAAGTCAGGAGTATAAAAAGTCATTAGTCTTCCTTGCATTGGCTTTAGTTGGGAAAGGAAGGCTCTGGGCTATAACAAGCTTTCCATTCTTTCAAAAACAGATGCAGGGTGAGATTCTGAGACTGGCATGCTTCTTTCAGACGTTTAAAACTAAGAATCTGAAATAATTTACTTGTGAAAAAATTGTTTCTGAATTTTGTGTAGTGTGCTTGCTGAGTTGATTTATGCACACTTTTGGGACTGTAAAAATAATAATTATATAATTAAATCTAATTAAAATCATTATTTAGAATCCAAGGGGCTATAATATCTAATGATAGCCTATTTTTATAAGTCTTACATAATAAGACAACTGTTTCAGCTTTTTCTGAAATTGTCATATATTTTGGCTTATGAAAGGACGCCCCAGACAGAGTAATAAATGTTTGTGTGTGACGAAACCCAAGGCAAATTATTAGCAACCCTCAAAGCTATGTAACTGATATCATCAAGTTAAGTATTTGATTATTACAATAATAGACATTAGTATATGTTAATTTACTTTGAAGCATTTTATGTTATATGCATGATCATATGATTTTGCTTTTACATATGTTTCTTTCCATTTTTTAACAAAATTTCCCATAGCAGGATAAAAAAAATTATGTTGATATTTTATTGACATTTTGGTTACAAATTGCATGTCATGTCTTTCTATAAACAGCATAATCCAGACCAGGGTTGGTGGGGGCGGTTTGTGTTTCTGGAGCCTATCTCAACTAACACTAGGCGAGAGACCCAAACAAACCCTGGACAGGATGCCAGTCCATCACAGGGTGAACACACACAATCACACGCTAGGACCTATTTAACATCACCTTTTTATGTAACCTGCATGTCTTTGGGCAGTCAGAGGAAACTGGAGCACCTGGAGACATGTGGAGAACATGCTAACTCTGTGTTACTCTGGTTATTGTGAGGTCAGCAACACTAACACTGTGCCACCCTGGTTGAAATGTGTTGTTTTCTTTATTACAAATCATACAAATTGCACTTAATTGTAAGAGTTCTATATCTCATAGAATTTTAAGGGTGTTTCTGACTAAAATAGACAATAAGGAGTGACAAATCCACCTTACTTAGTCACATAGCATATGAAGTAACACACTAATTGATTACGAAATAGAGGAAATCAATGGTTAGGAAATATTATAATTGCATGAACTGAAAAATCCAGTAAAGCACTATGGATCACCAAAGCCTGCAAATCAAAAAGAGAGTAGACAAGGTCCTATCCATAAGTAGAAATCATTTTCCTATATACAAAAAACACAAAGTCTTATTTGTTGTCATTTTTTGTTTTATCCAAAGACCTTGGCTGTCAGGTGATGCAATGTTGCCTTCTTTTAGTGTAATCATGTCACACACCACATCGATATCCAATCACATGAGCAGCAATTGAGTGTTGTTACCAGCAATAAAATTACAATGTGCAAATAAGCAATGGTAAATAAAATGGCATCTTGATGACATATAAGGAAAAATAATGATATTAATTAATACAAATAAGGAAAATATTACAATAATGTATAATGTATAGAATACTTTCTCGATTTTAAATCCCATATCACTATTTTGTAAGGTTTTTTACCTGTACTAGCTTAATCCAATCTAGGGACTTGAAGCCTGTACCAGCAACTCTATGTAAAGCTAACAAAAATAGATGTGTTGCTGCCATCAATTTCAAAATGAGTTAATATTTTTTGTGAAATAGTAAAATGTCTCACTTTAAACATTTGATAAGTTTTCTATGTTCTGTTGTGAATAAAATTCGAGTCTATGAGATTTGCTAATAAATGCATTCTATTTTTATTTACATTTTGCACAGCATTCCAACTTTTTTGGAATTGGGGGTGTACATTATGTGATGCTAACTATGTCTCATTTGATGTTTATTGAATGTAATTGCACCCTCAGAAAGAGAGGCAGAGCTGTGATAACGTTGCATAGCTGAATGGCAAATACTTTAGGAGATGATGTGATCCCCCTAATCAATGGTAGAAAGTGTACAAAGAGTATTGTATAAAAGTTCAAAGTGGTCGGAGGGAGAATGACGGTTCACACAGATAGTAAATAAAGTATGTTTGTAAGGAGATATCTTACAGTATATAACCACATTGAAGGTTTGTCTAGATTTGAATTGGTGCCTTGCTTAGCATAGATATAATATATATGCTCCTTTTAGGCTTTTTTTGTAAATTATATGGCTATACTTTGTGCTTATAGGTTATAGTAAGCAATGTAGTATACTTGCTGCCAGGAGTGTCAGTTTTCTAGTTTCATAACTCGTCAAGCTTCAATCAGTCACTGTAGCCTTAAGCCCACTGTGGTTCAGATGCATTCACTACATGTCATGCTGTTAGATGCCTTGATCATACAGAAGATGAGATACTGTACTTTCTTTTTACTTTATTTGATTTGATATGTTTTGATTTATTATATCAGTGAAATCTGCTTAGGAGCTTAGAAATTCAGACTTACTGACAAATAATTTTTCTATACATTTATGTTTAAACATTAGCGTTAAACAAATCATAGCAGACTCATAAATGTATTGCTTTCTGGGAAATAAATTTCAATCAATAGAGTTTTCATTTTTCTTCATAAAGAATTAAGAAATGTGCAACAGCATTTCAGATGTGGTAACAAGATGTGATTCCAGTCTGTTATTTATTAAACAGAGTAAAGACATTTGCCAAACAGAAACTTCTTTCTCTGTGTGTCTGTGACTTCTATACTTTGCCTTCACTAACCCTTACATTACACACTATTCATCTGTGTTACTAATTCTTTCAGCCCTAAGAAAGCCTTTGCTCTCAGTGACACTCTAGTTTGATGCCTTCCTGAATTTGGGCTAATTTCTTCGTTTCCTTAGGTGTGTACTTGAACTTCATTTCGATATGCGATTACAATAAATAGGAAAATTATCCTTAGACATTATAGCAGGGATTCTGTTCTGCAACATACTGTAAGTACACCGCTGTTTTCAATTAAAAGTATTCAATTATGTCTTTTATCCACAATCTGGAGCAGAGGACTCTCTGTAACCAGTATGAACAATTGTGATTGCTTACAAAAGCCATCCAACAAAGTTTTTTTTTTTTGGATATCTGATAAGGTTTCATTCAGGTTCATTTGTCTATTGCATGGAAATTGTATATCTTTTAATTCTGATAAATGCTCATAAAGGATTTCAGTTTTACTGGAACAAAAGTGCTAACTAAAGCTTTACTTAATCTAAATGTGTCATCTACCATACTTCATCCAGTGCCAATGGCCAACTGCCATAGCACCTCATAGCAGCACCTTCATTTTTATACACAAAGCTGTTTTACATGGCAAATATAAAATTGTGCATGTAACCATACATGACTGATTATTATATTTTGTTTTGGGTGTTTTTAGCAATAATTTTAATATTACCTTAGGGTTGGCTTTTGCATTACAACTAGTACTGCCAAGAAACGTTCTGGCACATGTTAACTTAAATTAGATTAAGTGGGTTCAATAGCAGATGGCAGATATTTTCTGAAAGAAACATCTGAACGCTGATTCATATGAATCTTGTGCTAAAAATAAACCTGCTGTTCAGTTATTGTTCTACTTTGAATGAGACAGTGTGATTTCTTTAATGAGATAGAACCAGAAAAATAAGATGTGTTTAGAATTTCATGCCAAGGTTGTAACCAGAAAGGCAGAATAATCTGTCATCAAACTTCCTATTAACAAAACCGATTCTCTATTATCAGAAAGCACCAAACAGAAAAGAATAGTACATAATTGAATTCAAGTTTGTAAGTAATACTATAACAATGATGATGTCAGGAGTCGCATACTACTGGTGAATCATTGGGCATATCGCCATAGAAAAGGGCATGCTATAACTGTTTGACCAAAGACCAAACAAAATGGTGTCACAAAATAACAGGAAAAAAATTCAAACTTCAAAATGGAGACTCACAGAGCATCAGAAATTAATTTACTAGAGTCAAAAGACCCAGAAAACATCATACCCGAAGAGCATAGAAAACAAAATAAAAAATCAAAGAAAATGTCAGTCATAACACTTATTACATTTTGCAAATTATCTTTTACTTTCACATTTCATTCATATCACTGTTTTTTTTTCTCTAAGCATTATTTGAAAGAAATGTAATCACAATTTGATGGTTGAGGGTGAGGTATATAGGCTTAAAATGTTTCAGAACAAATCCTGCCTGAACAGCAAGCACAAGACAGCAGCTAAGGGAATGCTTGAGCAATATCCATATTAGACTTGGGGCTGACTGGAGAAAAAGCTTACGTCATGTAATCTGCGAGGTGGCGTCTTACGTTTTTGACAAAGGGAGGGTGAAGGTGAAAAGTGTAAATACATGGAAAACAGTAAAAAAAAGAATCAATATTCCATTTCATAACATGGTTTTTGAAGAAAGTTTACGCATTGTTTCCCCAGAAGATGGAAACAGAGCCTGAACTGGTTGTCATTTTAATATAGCATTCAAATTACAGCACAACTTCTAGCCCCATTACTTGTTTCTTCTCAATAATTATAATTCATATTACTTCTTCTTGCCCAGTCATTAGTCCCTCAGAATGCTTTTTGCATGATACCTGTTAATGTAATGGCTATGCACTCATTACACAATTCTCTCATTTTAACAGGACTACAGCTCTGTTTTATTGGTCTGTATTGCATGTAAACTTTTTAAAAATAATTTTATTGGTTTTAGAAGTTACATTACACTGAAAGAATTACAGATACGATAGGCCTAAACTGCTGTAGCTTATTAATATGTAATCCCTTCCCTATCCATCCACATTTAATCTTGTCCAAAAACCTTCTCCAGATAACTTTACAGTATGTGTTTTGATGTGCCAAATGAAGAAATATCTCTTCTGATTATTGCAGACCTGGTCCAAGTCATAGCCCGTATTGCAAGGAGCCAGTTTGTATTCGGCAGTATATCTAACATGCACATTTTGGGGTGGGGCGGGGGTGTTAGGCCTTGGGGGGTTAGTGTAAAATGAGTAATTTAGTAACCAGAGCAAAAAAAAAAAAAACGTTCAGACATTGAGAGGAAATGCAAACCACCATGCAAATGGAGACGTTGGGTTCAAATTCAGGACTCATTGCTCATCGTGCCACACTTTTTGAATATAACAAAGTATTAAAACAAATTATCTTGAACACTTGCTGTAAAACACGAAGGGCCATTACCTTTTCATACCATCTTACATTAGGGGCAGTATAACCATGTACAAAGGCAAATGAAATATATATATTTTTAAAATAACCTCATTTGTAATGAGAATAATTAAACAGGTTGCATACAGAATAAGCAGTCTGTTCAGTATTCCTGGAGACTTTAAGGCTTTGCTTCACTTAGTGTGAGACCATAAACAGGTTTTACATGTTATGAAAATGGTAATAACATTTATTTGACACAAATAATTAGAGAGTGGCATGACATGGAAGTGCAGTTATTTTGTCTTTATACAGTCTCAGAGCCCCAGCTTCAGAGATCAGGGTACACGTTGCTCTCTGTGTGAAGGTTCTGCAGTTTCCCCATGATGAGTTATAACACTTTCCTCTCATGTTCCAAAGATGTGCACTTTAAACTGAAGGGCTGGCATCTTATTCATAGTTACTTTGGGTTTTGTGTCCAACAATGCTAGGAAGGACTTCAGCTACCCTTAATGTTGTATGGAATAAAGAAGGTTCAGGAAATAGATACTAGGACAAATGTTTAATTATGAGAAAGTGTATTTAAGACTGAAGCCATGAAGCAGTTCTTCATGTAAAGCATTATGTTCATTTGATACAAACTATCAGGCCATTGCATTTAAAATAGAAAGCCTAACAACCAGTGTTACCAGGCTTGACATTTTCCAACCCAATTGGGCTGAGGAGAACCAATCTCTTCTCCCACACTGTTCGATGGTATGTACCTAATCCATTGCTCCCAAATCTGTGTGGTGGGCCCTGATGTTTGCTTTTTGGTGTATCCATTTGTATACATCAGGTACTGGGCTGGCTTCATGTCCCGCCATGCAAGTTTTGAGCTGTTCCTGGGCTTCAGGACCTGGCAACCTGGCTGACAGCCCTTAAAAAGTATCTGGATGAGATAATGGAACAACTTAGCTATTAACTAACTGAACAACCTTGATGGGCACAATGCTCTCCTCTCATTTGTCAAACATATGTTCTTATATTTAAAATTACGTATAATTTACACAAGTTTGTGGTCTTCAGTTTCACATTATACTGACTTTGAAGTCATTTGGAATAAGCATTTCAAGTTAATAATCAGAGGGAATAAACATTCTGACTGATTGGAGGGATTAACAGTTAAACTTTCTGTAACTGGTCACCATTTTTTAATTTCCTTTTTTGAATGTGGAGCTGTTAATCTCTGCATCATTGCTTGTTATGTATTTCACTCTCTGTGTTTACTAATGCCTCATCTGGCATGAACACTGTGTTCTTTTAATGTGGCCTTTTGCCTCATAGTAAAGGTCAGGATGGTCTTGACGGTCCCTTACATATTCACTAAGGAACACCAATGTTTGTTTTTATACTGGAGGTTGACTTCTTTTTGTTGCTGGCGTTTGTACTTCTTTCTCATTGATAGGAGCCATCAGGTGTTTGTACTGGATGTGGATCATCTTTTTTTAACTGCTCTGTAATAGAATTTACTTGTGTACTGCATTAAGATATTTAAAAATGTATAGCTATTGGAAAATAATCAAAAAAAGTGATGCCAAAATTAGGAAATAAAGAAACACAAGATGACCAAAATTAATAACTGTAATTATTCCAAAATATCAACCAAATTATAACAATTACACAAATTTATTAATCTTTAGTAAGCAGTAAAAATAATCTGTTTCAGAAATCAGTGCAATTTTAAATTACTATGCATTTATCCTCTGTTTTTCTCCATATTTCTATGTTAATATATGTATTTAGCTTACATTTGTGGACATACTCCATATAAAAGCATCTAGCTTTTATTAAAAATTGCAATTT
Source organism: Polypterus senegalus (assembly GCF_016835505.1). Taxonomy (NCBI): domain Eukaryota; kingdom Metazoa; phylum Chordata; class Cladistia; order Polypteriformes; family Polypteridae; genus Polypterus; species Polypterus senegalus. The sequence goes on from NC_053160.1 coordinate 139,017,824, forward strand.
AATTAAAGACAGACTCTAGTTCAAACAATGACTCATATTTTGTAAGCCATAATTCAAGGTTCCTTTCAAGTGCTGAAGAACATACTGTATATAGTCAAAGGTCAGAGACAAAATTGTATATATAACAAAGATCTTTCTTGTTAAGGACAGGAGCATTATTAAGTAACTGCATTGTTTACCAGACATTTTTTTTTATCTTTTATTGAATTTATTAAAAGCATATACAGTCACATTCCATACAATCAAGTCAAACTTAACAAAATTAAAATCAATTCAATCCCGACCCATGAGAAAGAAAGAAAGGCCAACAACCAGAGCAAAACTGTTAAGAGTAGTTAAGAGAGAAAGGAGTCTTTCCCCCCAATATAAACCCAAAGGTTTTAAAAAAGTTTTGAACAAGGCCTCTAAGTGAGAATTAGATTTTGTCCAATTTCAAATAGTATGTAACATCAGTTACCCACTGACTTAAAAGAGGTGGGTTGGGATTGTTACAGTTGAGCAAGATAAGTCTATGTGCCAATAGTGCTTCTTCACTTTAAGCCCATCTGGGAGTACACCAAACACATCTGTTAATGGATTAGGAGAGATTGTGACATCAAGGCTGTCTGATAGTAATTTAAAAATTATTGTCTAAAATGATGTTAATTTAGTATGCGCCCAAAACATGTGGCCTAGTGAAGCTTGAGCTTGATTGCAAAATTCACAGGATGGATCTTGGCCTGGAAACATTTTGGACAATTTCAAATGAGACAGATGTGCTCTATGAAAGATTCTTAGTTGATTAACTGAATGTTTTGCACATATGGAACTATAGTAAATTACCAGACTAATTTTTAAATAAAATAATTTAGTGTAGTTTGGACAAAACTGGAAATGTACATATGCACAAAAAATTCAGATGCATAAAATTGCGTAAGCAAAATTCCACACACTTTCTCTTAATAAATCCCAATCAACATGAATTTTAAAACACATGCATGCTCCTACAGCCCCACCACGACTCCTCTCTGAATTTTACATATTTGAATATTCAACTCAATTTAAATAGCACCTTCCATTCAGTGTTTTGTTTAAAGACAATGAACAAAGCACGTGGAAAAAAGAAGAATTTCCTCAAATACGAAGTGGAGGCAAGGAAAATCTTACTATTTGCTTGCTTAGGCAGTGGTATAAGCAAGAAAAGGAAAATGATAGAGTGATACAGCATGGCATGCCAAAGTTCAAGTTCAGAAAGTCGCACAGTGCCCAAAATATAAAAAGAAGTGGTCAGATATGAAAGTCAACGTGAAAAGGTGAGTCACAGCCCACTACCTGTCTGTTCTGTTTTAGACAATATTACAAAAACTGACTCCTGTGTGGAGAATGTAACTCCAGGTGGAGATGGTGTTGCTGTGCCTAAGCACATCTTCAGATGCTGGATGCACACACACCTCTGCCTCGGAAACCGCTGCGTGACCCTCTGGCTGTGTGCTGATGGATGTTGTTCTGGAGTCACAAAATGCAATAGTGGATGCTGTAGGAGATGTGGCCAATGAATTAAGGAATATAAGAGCTGAGCTGAACTATGTGATACTGACCACAAATTAAATGGATTGGTTAAAAAATAAATGCTTCATCTGATTACCTGTTTTTACATTCTGCTAATTTCATTCAAACAAAGTTGTAGCACTTTCCAATTTGGCTGATTATTTGGTGGGTCAGGGTCAAGTTCATCATACCACATCTCTTCAGGTACAGGCAAGCCATGATTGTGTGCCACGTTATGCAGCATGATTGCACAATGCAACACACTTTCTGTGGACTATAGTGCCGCACATTAATAGAGTGGAAATGCTTTTGATTTACATAAGCAGATTTATTCTCTGAAGGCAGCTTTATAGTGTAGTGTCTGCATTGAGCACCACAACAGATTGATTCTCTGCTCTTTACATGGCTATTTGAGGTAACTCACTGTCCTTGAAAGGACTGCTTGCCTTTTGCCACATTAGTTGGAAAAAGAACCAGTGACTGTGTTGAGTTGTCGTTTTTACAGGTTCTCCTGTTATAAATAATGTGATGCCAGCTCATTCTTTTGGTGGTTCATCCTTTGCTGATGTAACTTGTCCAGCACTGTTGAAACAGAAATGTGTGTGCAGTTAACCACTACGATTGCATTTGGAAAACTGGATGTTGCTGCGAATTGCACTTTGATGTTTCTCTGTTCAATCACAGTGTAGGAAAATATTACATATCTGGATGACAAGCAGATAATGCCACCTCATGCAGCTGGCATGGCACACCTCAGTGATGATTGTGAAATACCTGATTGGTCAGCAAGTTCACGTTGAAAAGCTCCTATGGCTAAAAACCTGAGCGCGGACAGAACTTGCAAAGGAACAGGTAGAGCACAACTCCTCAAGGTCTGCCTTTGTAAGGCCGGTGCCAGTTCAGCAAACAGCTCCAAGAGGATACTGTAGCTCTTAGAAATCGAAATTAACTTTGAAGCCAGTCATCATCATCTCTAAATACGTACGCTCTTATAATTCTTCAGTTTGTGATATGTTCTAACAGCGCTAAACCAGCCATGGTAATCTGAACAGATTGCTCATTTTTTATACCATTACATTGATACAGAATGATTACAGTCAAGTGCATTAAATTTGTAAACAATATGCAATTAATTTCGGTGTATTTGATAAATCCTGCATCATGGATGCGAAAATAAAAAGAAAGATACACCACACCACACCACACCACACCGGAACAGTAGCAATGTTTTGATGCTTGGTGCTGCCCGTTTGTGCAACCTAACCAGAAACTTGCGTACATACAGTGTGTGTACATTTTTGTCTATATGCACTATTTATACATGAGGCCCTCTGGACTTAGTTGTGAGTCAAGAACTTCGTAACTGACAAGAAAATCTCCCATGTTCCTCTTTTCTTGTTTGATAAGATACATTTGTTCTGGTGTTGTTGTTGATGTGCATCTGCAGTAGCTTTTATATACAAAGTTAATATTAATTATTATTAATTTAATTAATTATTAATTCTGAAAGATTTTTATGCATCAAAACAAAAGACAGATCAAGACAACAAATTAAAATATATTCCTAGCCCCCAGTGTTATATTCAGATGTGAATACACTCAGTGAATTCTCTATTTCAGAGGATGTAGTTTCTAATCCCTCCATAGTGTGTGTTCACATTTCCAAATAAAATACGTTTAGAATAAAGCATATAATAGCATACACACCTGACATGTGTTAGCCATGTTAAGAATACAACTATTTGTCCACTTTATGAAACCACTTTATTTTAGTTGGTCACAACTAAACATGACTCCATGTAGATAGATAGATAGCTAGATAGATAATTTATTAATCCCAAGGGGAAATTCACATAATCCAGCAGCAGCATACTGATACAAAAAACAATATTAAATTAAATAGTAATAAAAAATGCATATAAAAGCAGACAATAACTTTGAGTAATGTTAGCATATACTCCCCCGGGTGGAATTGAAGAGTCGCATAGTGTGGGGAGGGAACGATCTCCTAAGTCTGTCACTGAAGCTACTCCTCTGCCTGGAAATGACACTGTTCAGTAGATGCAGTGGATTATTCATGATTGACAGAAGTTTGCTTAATGCCTGTCGCTCTGCCACAGATGTTAAACTGTCCAACTTTATTCCTACAATAGAGCCTGCCTTCCTCACCAGTTTGTCCAGGCGTGAGATGTCTTTCATCTTTATGCTGCCTCTCCAGCACACCACCGCATAAAAGAGGGCACTCGCCACAACCGTGTGGTAGAACATCTGCAGCATCTTATTGCAGATGTTGAAGGACGCTAACCTTCTAAGAAAGTATAGTCGGCTCTGACCTTTCTTACACAGAGCATCAGTATTGGCAGTCCAGTCCAATTTGGCATCTAGCTGCACTCCCAGATATTTATAGGTCTGCACCCTCTGCACACAGTCACCTCTGATGATCACAGGGTCCATGAGGGGCCTAGGCCTCCTAAAATCCACCACCAGCTCCTTGGTCTTGCTGGTGTTAAGGGTTAAGTGGTTTGAGTCGCACCATTTAACAAAGTCTTTGATTAGCTTCCTGTACTCCTCCTCCTGCCCACTCCTGATGCAGCCGACAATAGCAGTGTCATCAGCGAACTTTTGCACGCGGCTGTACTCCAAGTCGTATTGGACGTCTGATGTATATACGCTGTACAGGACCAGAGAAAGTACAGTCCCCTGCGGTGCCCCTGTTTTGCTGACCACAATGTCAGATCTGCAGTTCCCAAGACGCACATATTGAGGTCTGTCTGTAAGATAGTTCACGATCCATGCCACCAGGTGTGAGTCTACCCCCATCTCAGTCAGCTTGTCTTTAAGGAGCAGAGGTTGGATGGTGTTGAAGGTGCTAGAGAAGTCCAAAAACATAATTCTTACAGCACCACTGCCTCTGTCCAAGTGAGAGAGGGATCGGTGTAGCATATAGATGATGGCATTCTCCGCTCCCACCTTCTCCTGGTATGCGAACTGCAGAGGATCGAGGGCCTGTAATCAAAAGATAACTCAGAAAATAGATGGATAAACTTCAATTTTAGAAAAATATTATCTTTACACATATCATTATTGAATTTATTGATCTACATTTAATAGAAATTTCCCCACGTTTTATGAGCACTTACATTCATTGCATTGGATCTGTGTTGCAAAGTTTGCAAATTTCGTTCAGTGTTAACATGTGCTTGTTTATTCTCTTAAAAACGAAAGAAGACAAAAAAATTGCTTATTTTTTAAAAACAAACCAATAAAAAAAACATTGCCCTTGCACCTAATTATTTTAATGGCCAGTTTTATTCAGCATGCTAGCATTCAGCTCTTTAACTTGCTTGGACTAACCTGGAGTGTGTCTATGCATATTAATATCATTGCTTGTGGCACAATGTGTTGTCCGGTAGTAAAGAATTTAGGTCCTTGTAGGTTCAAATTCCACATTTAGACACTGTGCTAGCATTAACCTAACACTTATTATAACACATTTACTCATTTTAGAACCTAGCTACTCAATTCAGGATAATGGGGTATGGAGGTTCAGCCCGGACACAGACAGGCAGACACCGATAAGTCCAACACACACAAGTTTATTTACATAAAAGTCCACAAAACAGTCCCGCACATCACACAGTGCCCCTGCACCAATCACCCATAAGTTCGGGCCTTCCAATGGGTCTCCCTTCCTTCCACTGCCTCCGTTCCTCCTTCCAAACTTTGTCCTCTTCCTCCTGACTCCAGCTATTGACTGGAGGAAGGTGGCCTCTTTTATATGCACCTGGATGTGCTCCAGGTGCCCTCTGATGATCTTCCTGTGGCACTTCCCGGTGTGGCGGAAGTGCTGCATGAGCACCTGGAAGCACTCCGGGTGTTCCTGATGATCCTTTTGGCAGCACTTCCGGGTATAGCGGAAATGCTGATGTCCAGGGCTCCTCAATCCTCCTGGCGCCCCCTGGTGGTGCCACAGGCTCTTACAGGGTTGAGCTTCCATTCTCAGTTCCCGTGGCCCCCATACAAACCAGAGCGGCTGGCCTTTCGTGGTCCGGGATTAGCATAGTCTCTCTCCCAGTCCTTCCAGGCGTCACTATTGGCCACAGCCCCCAGCCAACCACCACAGGGGTTAATTATATTTGGGGAGAAAAGAACATAAAAAAGTAACTATGAATTTTACTTTACAGTAAATAATAAAAATAAGGATTGTACAAATAGTAATATAAACAGTGTTTACCATGTACGTTTCTATATGAAATTGACAAAATTAAATGCAGATACGGAACCGCTGAATCAGGCATGGTAACTCTCTTAAGAAGGGCATTTTAAAAGGATTTAAGAATTTAGTTCTAGTTTCAGATCTTAGCCTGCACATTTTTTATGTAGCATTTGCATGCTCTCATCATTTTGTTTTCTCTGGTTAATCAGGTTTTCCTCCCACATTCTGCAAAATGTGTAAGTTAGTTTGAGTGGCAGATCTAAATTGGCCATGTGCTCAAGTATGCCGTAGTTCAATCCTGACCTTTGACCAATGCTACATGGACAGGTTGTGTTCCTGGTGCAGCCTTTTTTTTTGTTAAGTGTATTAAGGAATTAGTCAATGTCAATGGCCACTACTTTCTTCAGTCATTTTTGAAAATTGAATTACTAAAAATATTTATTCTGTCACCCTTAGACAACTGACCAGCATGTACTAGTATGCTGTGAGGAAGGCCTCAATAGTGCAAGGTGCACAGAAAGTATAGAAGTTGCAAATGGCAATAATGAATTTTGATAATCAAAAGAGAGTATAATTTACATTATGTGGTAAGTTGCTTGGGCGGCATGGTGGCACAGTGGTAGTGCTGCTGCCTCACAGTGAGGAGACCTGGGTTCACTTCCCAGGTCCTCCCTGTGTGGAGTTAGCATGTTCTCCCCGTGTCTGCATGGGTTTCCTCCCATGGTCCAAAGACATGCAGGTTAGGTGGATTGGCGATTCTAAAATTGGCCCTGGTGTGTGGGTGTGCTTGTGTGCATCCTGCAGTGGGTTGGCACCCTGCCCGGGACTGGTTCCTGCCTTGTGCCCTGTGTTGGCTGGAATTGGCTCCAGCAGACACCCGTGACCCTGTGTTCGGATTCAGCGGGTTGGAAAATGGATGGATGGTAAGTAGCTTAGAAACAATAACTGGTTCTTTCTTCATGAATGTTTAAAAGATCTTTAAAATTGGCAGCACAAATGAAGAAGTAATGAAGAAATTGTGTTTTTATGTAAAAATCCCATTGACATTTTTCATAAATTGGCACACTAAATTTATCACTAGGTAAACTGGCAAAGCCATTATATCTTGGGTAATTCATTACTTGTCTGTCTGTATGGAGTTTTCCTGAGCTTGTGTGGATTTTGTCTACATTTGTCACTAAGACGTGTGCATGTGTGCATTAGGTGCATTGATGACTGCAGAATGACTGGTTTTATGAAGGAGTATGTATGTGTGCCCCTTGTAGAAAATTCAAATTCAGGACTGGGTAAGTTACTAACTTGCCCTCAATATTGACAGGATAAATTCTGACTCCCTCTGGCCTTATACTAATGTGAGTTTATGCATTGGTGTAATAATTTAGACTTGGTTCCATATTGACTAAGCAGTTGTAGGTAATGACAGTTTTACAATCTTGACAGTTCCCAGCTTATAGTGGATCTTTTTGCCTATATATATAGACATGCCCTATGCAAATTATTGACTTTTTCAACATATTTGAACAGGCAAACAGTAATTAGATCTTTATGCAAACAATGCCTACAGATGAAAGTGATATATTTGAGTAACAAAATCATCTATTCAGTGAAAATACCAATAGATGTACTGGTCTACTGGGGAAAAGGTAAGTACACCCTTGGCTTCAAAACCTAGCATTACTACTTTGGCAGAAATAGGTTCTGGTAAGCGTTTTGAGTAGCTGCCCACCAGTCTCTGGCATTGACATTCAGTTGAAACATGTTTGTGGGTTTTCTTTCATGTACTGTACTGCTCTTTTGAAATACCCCACATTATGTCAATGGGTTTTAAATCAGGACTTTGACTAAGCCTGTCCATAACCCTCCATTTCTTGTTTTTGAGCCATTCCTTGGTGGATTTAGTAGTGTGCTTCGGATCATTATTGGGTTGAAATGTCCACCTGTGGTTCATTCTCAACTTTTAGACAAATGGCTTCACAATCTCTTCAAGTATAATTTCATTTGATGCAGAATTCATAGTTTACTTGATGACTGCAAGTTGACCAGGCCCTAAGAAAGCAAAGCAACCCCAAACTATAGCATTTCCACTACTATGCTTTGCAGCTGGTATGAGGTTCTTCTCCTAAAATGTTGTCTGATTTGTGCCAAACATGTCTATGTTACTGTTTCCAAACAACTGGTCTTTGCATGTATGTTCAATAGCCAATTGTAGCCTTACTCTAATGTTCTTTTTGGATAAGGAAAGGATTTGTTATATTTGTGATTTCTGATTGTAGATGCATGCACTTTGACACAAGCACTTTCAAGGGTAGTCTACAGATCCTGACATGAAATTTTTGTGTTCTTACTTCTTGGAGGATTTTTTTAGCATCAAATTGTCCACTCTTGGGCTGAATTTGTTGTGCTGGCCTGTTCTGGACAAATTATGAATTGTTTAAAATTATGCCACTTGTAGATGATTTTCCTTACAGTGGAATGATTCATTTCAAATAATTTGGCAAATCTTTTTAAATCATATCAACATCAAAGAAAACGCCATATCCTAGATATTGGTGGTTTAAATAAGACAGGTTCAACCTGAATACTCCCTAAGTAGGTTCTAATCATTAGAACCTAATCTGCAACTCCTGATTCTAACTGCATGGATTTCAAGTTGTGATAAATGTAAGGGTGTACTTTTTTTCAATGTGAAAAATCTTCATTTTTGCTAATTTATATTATAATAATAAATACATTATGTCAGTTTTATGTGTTGTGTTTTCAAATCAATCACCTTTCTTTGTAGGCACTGTTGGCATGAAGATCTAATATTTGCCAGTTCAAATATGTTGACAAAGTCAACAGTTTTCATAGGGTGTACTGACTTTTTCACATTACTGTATTTTGAGGACTATATATTTGTGATTTTCTTTTTTTTCCTTTGGCAGTGCAAGATAATAGCCTGCAAAGCTGTGTAATTCACATTTTGAAAATTTTATGCTAGGTTTGTTTATATAGTCTGTTGTGTGCACATCTCATAGTTAAAGTGGTCATTGCTTTTTAGTTCACAGTACAGACAAGTAAGTGCAAGGCCTCAAACACACTCAGTACATGGCTGCCGAACTTGGACCTGCACCAGAATAAACTGAAAACACAAACAATGGAGCTGAGATTTGACAAAGTTCAAAGTAGCAGCTCTGCTGCCAATGCTTGTGACTTTGCATGTTCATTAACCACGTGGACGTTGGTTTATCTTTAAAGTTTGTGGAATACAGATTTCAAACAGATGGGAGTTCTTGGAAGCATACACTATTTGTACATTGCCCTTAGGTCACAGACCTGTTCATAATATCTCATCGAAATGCAGCCGTTGTGAAAAGAGTCTTTTTTTTAATAAGGAAAAAGTTTAAAGGAATAGCTTGGTAGTTAACGCTGAAATATGGCAGATCCACCAAGACTTGCAATGGCAGCGTCAATTCTTTGTCTGAAGCAGGACTTCATAGCAAACAAGGACTATATCATGCTTTTGTCAGGTATGGATACATTTACCATTTTATTTTGCAGAGGGCACAAACCCTTGAAAAAAAAAAATCGATTTTACCTCAAATCTAAGTCTAGCCCCAAAATACCCTGACATGTCTCAAAAATAGGTGGTACACCTTAAAGTAAAAAAAAAACACTTAAAGCAAATATATGTGAATACAGCACATGAACACCAGCAAGCAAGAGTCTCAGCTAACAGAGTAACAAGATAAGTTCTTATCTGAGACTGAGGTTTTATGCATAGGTGGGTCCAAAGGCTGGATGGCTTGATGACGCCCAACAAGGCATCATTCAGATGTTATACCACTAAAGACACAATCATCAATAGGGTATTGTGGCTTTCCCCTTTATATCATTTTATTCACATATTATTTGCAACATTTGCCCAGTACAAAAATACTGCATAACCCTTTTTCAGTTTTTATCTTAGTGCCCAGAAAGCTCTAGCATTTTCTAGAGTTGCAGTTGTACTTTTTATTTTCAGATTACTCTCTGAGTGTTTACATATCAAAAATAACCTTATTTAGCAGCTCAAACAGTATCTTATATTCTTCTGCACGCTAAAATACTATTATATATGTGTGTGTGTGAAAGCAAGCAAATTCTATGTGTAAAATACAGAAAAAATTTTACATTAATTATTGATTATATTTGCAGCACAGTACATCTGTATTTAGAGAGCTTGTGTTCTTCATACAGTATGCTATGTTTACTTTCTTTAATATCCAGAGGCTTTCTAAACTCTTAAAGCAGTACATGAAAAACCTGCCACCTCATTCCTTTTCAGAATCTCACTGCACTGCCATGTTCTGAGGAGCCACAGTGCATTCTGGCAGAACATATACATGACAGAATCTAACACTGGATGGAATACCAGTCCAGCACTAGGCACACTCACTCACAAACCTACACAACACTCATTTGTAGTGAACTTATTAGGATTTTTTGGGGACTTGGAAAAATGCTACGGCAAACTTAGATTAATCTGAGCCAGACGTTAAATTGAAACTGCTAACAGTTGCTGGCGTTGTAAAAGATAGATAGATACAATAAGTTGGTGTATGACAGTTGATGTTGATAACTATATATTCAATAAACCGAAACCAAATAGTTTTAATCTTTTGAATTTATCTTGGAGATCTACAAAGAGACTAGCATTACCACAGAAAAACAATTTTGCTGCAGTGATGTGTGAACTGGCATCCCAGCTGGGATGGACTCTGCTCCCTTGTCTGGCTAGGAGGCCATAATAAAGGAAGATCAGCGAGGGAGACGTGATATTCCCCTTCCACGCTTGGGTTTGGTCACACAGCAGCAATTACACCAGGGCTCGCATTTCAGCAGCCCCAAAGGGACACCCTAGTTAGACCTGGGAGACTAGAAGGACTAGTGGGTGACTGTCCACTATGAGAAGAGCATCCCCTTCTATACTGAGTGGCAGAATCTTATCTGGCAAGCCCCAGTATACATACCTGCAGGGAATCTTTGGAGTTGTGGTTCCATGGGAAGGCCCTGTCAGGTTCTGTAGGGGCCGCTACAAAAGCTGTCGGATATTGACTGCACAAGGACTGGTGTAGTCCTGCCCTGCTCGGGAGTGCTTCCTGGAGGTAATTGATTGAGTACCAGAAGTAGTTCCTGACTAGATTTTAAAAGAAAGCCCTCCACTTGGCCCAGTCCGAGTTAGGAAAGGAACTGAACAACACTCACCTGGAAAGAGTGGAAGATAAAAGAAATGAAAAGAACTGGATTGGATTGAATGGTGTACTACTGAGAAATAGAATCCTGTCAGAGGTATTGTTTGAAAATAAAAATAACCTTTGGTTGAACCCGGGACTGTCCTTGTGTAGTTGTGGGCTTTGGGGTTTATGGTGCCCTCTACTGGCCATACTGCTTTTGCTACTGGGATTAGGTTCGCCTTACTATTACCATAGGTTGGGAAGAGCACATTTATAAAATGGATTGTCTATTTTTAGAAGATGCCTACAGTATGTAATGATATGTATGCTCACTGTATGGAATGTCTGCAACAACATCAGCGGTGATGGAAACAGAATTTTAAAGCTGGAATGGGTATGTGTGTCTGTTTCCATATGCCATTTGAAGGACTAGCTTGGTTTGGGTTCTGGGACCCCCTTGGCAACCCTCTGCTCGAAAAAGTAAGTTTTGAAGATAGATGGATAGATAAAAGCATATGATAAGTTATTTAAAAAGTGTATCATTTTCAGGGTTTTTTCCTTCCATTTACTATATTCATGTAAAACAGGACTGAAGTTATTAGTTAATTTTGAAAGTGGTGCTGTGTATGTCTAGTTTGTTTTATGTTAGCTTCTGCCTAATTACTCCAAACAAATTACATGTTACATTATTGGACATGCAAGTAAGAATACCCTGTACACATAGCAGAAATAAGGTGTGTTTTGATTTAATTGTAATACATATTTTTCTCTAGAAGCCCAATAACAAATATATTACTCAAAGTGACAATTCAAGTATGCTTTATAAAAGAATTCCAGTGGCAGGTACATAAATCATGGCCATAATTAATTTTCTAAGAGAATATGAAATAAATGGTAGAATGAAATCTTAAATTTTAAGGCACAATTCCATAGCATTTCACTGATTTCAGAAATATGGGTATTTGCAGGATAATATTTTTTTTATTTTTTTTTTGGCTAGTGGTGGGGGGATTTGTGTTGGTTGTGATTTGCACCTTCTGCATGTTTAATGTTCTAAATTCACTCACATTGACCTTTGGCCTGATTGAAATAGCTGACCAAACAGCTCTAAGGTCATAAGTTTTTCTTTCTTTTTTTTTTTTTTTGTAAATATGCTACTTATTTCACGTGTTTCCCTCTGTTTATAAACGTTGACAGTATACTTTCAGTAGCCCGGTGAACATTTGCAGACATTTTGTGTATTGCACATGTTAGGAACATATTTGGAATGCTGTAGCATGTTTCTTGGTAAATCTAACCAGTGCTGTTAAAGTGCTATTACTTTTAGTTTTAAATATTTCAAATTTAAAATGCATTTTCACACAAATATTTCATAAAAATAATAGTTAGTGCTGCTGCCTCATAGCTCCACAGTCCTGGGTTCAAATCCTAGCTCAGGAACTGTTTATTTGATTTGATATACTTTGTTGATATACTTTGATTAATCTCTGAGAGGAAATTGTCTTTATGTACAGCCTTTGGTGGTCAGAACACAGGTTCGGTCTTTATATAGCACCGTCTCAGTTTTTAGGTTAAGGGTTTTGCTCAAGGGTCAGCATCCCTTCTTGCAGTAACATTGTTTGAACTGTCATCCTTCCAGATACCAGTGCAAATTTTTAGCCGGAGAGACCCCCCCTCCTGTTTGCACATGATTCCCACATTCTGGTTTCCTTCCACATCCACAAAAATTAGCATGTTAGGCTTTTTGTCAACTTTAAATTGGCTGAAATTGTGTGCCCTGCAAGGGATTGATGCCCTGGTTCCTGTCTTGCATTCATTGCTGCTAATTGTTGAATTTAGCATGTTCAAAAAAGCAATACGGAAATTGGCTACCATGGATTTTGATCTTCAGACGACTTAAAGGTGCATACGTTTCTCATGCTTAAAAATAATTTGAACTCCCAGCCTATGTCTTCCTTTGCCTTCATAGGTGACTTTAAAATGTGTAATATAGTTTTATGGGTGAAAAAAAATCTTTGAAATATTTAACAATTTTGCAGAGATTTCCTAAAGACATAATACATTTTTCAAGAGTATTTTGTAAAACCACCTTGGGCCTGTGTCTGTAGCAGGTTTCGTCAGATTTCTTCTCCCACATCCTACATATATCAGTGCTAGGTGAATTGGCAGACCTGCATTTTTTACAATAATGCTGCCAGAGTGGTTCTTCAGAGTGATGCTATAGGGGAACCAGTTTTGTTTCCCAAAAGGTCCATCCACATGAAGGTTCCAAAAAAAAAAAATCCTTTGTTTATTTAGATCAGTAACAGTGATAGCCATGAACAGGTGGAGACAGATTTATAAAATACCAATGGGTCATGATTTTAAAATGATTCTTGCTGTATATAACACAGGCTAAGACCAGTTTTTTTAATCTGTTAGTGTCCTGCCAGGTAGCTTACGATACATTGAACATTTCAGTTTTCTTCTATATATTATAAAGTTTTTCAAAGTTGAAAGAACCAACTTCATATGCAAAGTACCCTTCCCATAATGAAATTGTGCTTTGTCAAGCAATAGTTCTATGAAGAACCACACAACCCAGTAAAGAATCATAAAGTGCCATTAAAGAACCATTATTTTTTTTAGTGTGTGGTATGAATAAGTACATTACCTGCAAATGACTGGTGCCATATCCACTGCTGCTTCTCATGTTAAACTCAATGTTACAGGGTTAGGCTTCGCAGAAATGAAGTGGATAAATGGATTAGAGCAATGATGAATGGATTACAGTATGTTATGGAATTTGAATTTTTGTATATAATTTGTGTTTGTCTTGGGTTATAACACTTTTTTGGCATCTGTGTTTTCAGTATATACCTGACATGGTCAGGTACAGGGCAGAACCGGGCCCTGAGATTTGTGTTGACCACAGAGCACACTTATGCTCACACTGGCACTCACCGATAAGGGGACAAGAGTCACCAGTCAATGTACAGTATATAAGAAGCATATCTTCGCTTAGCACACCTTATGAAGCCATAAATATACAGATAGACTTTATTAAATTGATGTACAGTTTGCACTGTACATTTTAGGTTTGACAATGCAGGTTATTCTATCTTTAGTAGTGAGATATGTTTTCACTCTGACAGTAGGTTTCTAGCACTTTGAAAATAATATATAAGGTAATATATCATCTAAATGTAATATAAAAAGTAAGAGTAACTGCCAATTATAAAGACTTATCAGAATTTTTAGAGGATGGAAACTACCCTGGGAAAAAGATAAATGACACCTGACACTCAAATAGACACAATCTGTACAGACAACCAAACAGCACCATCTAATCTCAGTTTATTTCTCAGCTGTGGAAAAAAGAACCCACACAAATATGGGAATAACATGCAGATTCTGTACTGAAGACATAAAAGCTTGGAAACTGAGCCATGACCCCAGGCCTATTGAGGAGGCAACAGTTCCTGTTGTACCTCTGTACAAACAAACTGAATGTCATATAACATAACTGTCCCAAACTTGTTCAGTCCAATTTAGAGTTGTGGGGGCCCAGAACCTATTTTAGCAGCATCCAGCTCTGGCCAATTGCAGGGCCCACTCATTGTAATAGTCTACCTGTTTAACATCTTATTGTGTAAATCCTACAAACTAAAGTTGTTGCTACATGCTGTCCAAGAGGTAAAAGGGTGAAGCAGTGTCAAAAACATTCACCTTAAAAAGTAAAACTTCATGTAAAATTCCCTATATTATTACAATAACATTTCCACACTAGCTGTCTTATCAGTATGAAGTTTTTTACTCATAACCTCAGGTAACATGGTGCATGATAAAATTATTGATTACTGAAAACCTAAGGTGACATTTAGTTTATTTTTTTCCGTAGCCTATAGTGGAGTTGAAATACATTTTTTTTTTGCTTTTAGCAATTTCTGTATTCATGAAAATTTGTAATGTTTACAAAGTATCACTTAAATGGAGATGTAGTAGATGTGCCATGTTTTGTAAAGTTCAACCAACTGGAACACATCCATCGCAATCAAAGCACTGCTGTTTAATTTGTTATTTTATGCTATTGTTGAAAAGCATGCTGTTATATCTGCTTTTGTAATTGATGTGTACTTTTACAGATTAATAGTAAGCTTCATTTATTGTATTCCTATTTAGTTCTTATCATGCTGTTCTCTCTTTAAGCAAACTAAAGATGGCACAGCTAGATTATATGATTACAGATATATTTTGTTGGGAAGGGGTTATCCAGAATGGTTTTGCAACATTTACTAAGCAGAGGTCAGATTAAGGTTTGTTATGAAACAGTTTGAAATATTTTAGGAAGAGATGTTGGTTTTTCCAAGGGTTGAACATATGCACGAAAGACACGTGGAATGTGTAATGCAGAAAGAACTAGAAGGGTTTTCATTTGATTATTTTTTTGCTGTCTTAAGTATACAGTATAAGCCAGGCATTTTTTTTCTTTTAGAGGGGGATTGAAAATGAAACATTTTCTTTGAGAAAAATATTTTAATAGCATAATTTAGAGTTTTCATAATCTATTTTTTATGTTGGGTGTGTGAATACACTACAATATAACATACAATTGTAGTAATTTAAAGTCAGATTGGAGTCCCTTTGGCAGTTCTCTTTCTGTACATGATTAATAATTTTGAATCTAAGCTACATTATTATAGGGTTTCACTAATCACATAAACAAATTCACAATGTCTGCTTCATTGCAAGAGTGGTGAGATATAATTTTTATGTAAAAAACCATGCTGCTTTCTATCATTGTGACTTGTGTCCAACCTTCCTTGACCTTACTCCCTCTTTTCAATGTCTTTAGTGAGATGTACCCCTTTGTCCACAAACCTATCCATCATGCCCTTTACTATGTTCACCATGCTGTATACTCAGATGATATTAGGAAGGACCAGCCAGCTACCGTTAAAAATAATCCAAAATATTGAGAGGTAAAGTTGATGTACTGCATGTACATATTCTCCTTAACCTTTATTTTTTCGGGTTCACATTGCATGTGTCCTCTTTAAAGGTTATATATACACTCACCTAAAGGATTATTAGGAACACCATACTAATACGGTGTTTGACCCCCTTTCGCCTTCAGAACTGCCTTAATTCTACGTGGCATTGATTCAACAAGGTGCTGAAAGTATTCTTTAGAAATGTTGGCCCATATTGATAGGATAGCATCTTGCAGTTGATGGAGATTTGTGGGATGCACATCCAGGGCACAAAGCTCCCCTTCCACCACATCCCAAAGATGCTCTATTGGGTTGAGATCTGGTGACTGTGGGGGCCATTTTAGTACAGTGAACTCATTGTCATGTTCAAGAAACCAATTTGAAATGATTCGAGCTTTGTGACATGGTGCATTATCCTGCTGGAAGTAGCCATCAGAGGATGGGTACATGGTGGTCATGAAGGGATGGACATGTTCAGAAACAATGCTCAGGTAGCCTGTGGCATTTAAACGATGCCCAATTGGCACTAAGGGGCCTAAAGTGTGCCAAAAAACATCCCCCACACCATTACACCACCACCACCAGCCTGCACAGTGGTAACAAGGCATGATGGATCCATGTTCTCATTCTGTTTACGCCAAATTCTGACTCTACCATTTGAATGTCTCAACAGAAATCGAGACTCATCAGACCAGGCAACATTTTTCCAGTCTTCAACTGTCCAATTTTGGTGAGCTCATGCGAATTGTAGCCTCTTTTTCCTATTTGTAGTGGAGATGAGTGGTACCCGGTGGGGTCTTCTGCTGTTGTAGCCCATCCGCCTCAAGGTTGTGCGTGTTGTGGCTTCACAAATGCTTTGCTGCATACCTCGGTTGTAACGAGTGGTTATTTCAGTTAAAGTTGCTCTTCTATCAGCTTGAATCAGTCAGCCCATTCTCCTCTGACCTCTAGCATCAACAAGGCATTTTCGCCCACAGGACTGCCACATACTGGATGTTTTTCCCTTTTCACACCATTCTTTGTAAACCCTAGAAATGGTTGTGCATGAAAATCCCAGTAACTGAGCAGATTGTGAAATACTCAGACCGGCCTGTCTGGCACCAACAACCATGCCACGCTCAGAATTGCTTAAATCACCTTTCTTTCCCATTCTGACATTCAGTTTGGAGTTCAGAAGATTGTCTTAACCAGGACCACACCCCTAAATGCATTGAAGCAACTGCCATGTGATTGGTTGATTAGATAATTGCATTAATGAGAAATTGAACAGATGTTTCTAATAATCCTTTAGGTGAGTGTATATACTGCATACACACAATCACACAAACACAAAGGGATGCATTATGTAGATGGCAAATCAAATCATATATGTACTATTTGTGTCCTCAGAAGTGAACTATAGAAAGACACAAGAAAAGGAGTGAGACAGTATGAGGATGCCTATGAATCTTCTCAGGATTAGTTTGTTGCCAAAGGTATCTTTCACCTGAGGCAGATGAAACTCTGCTACCAAAGACAAAGAGCAGTCAGCTTGAAAACCTTTCTTTTATACTGTAGCTTGCTTATGATTGTAGACATGCAGGGACACTGAGCTGTAGTTATCAGTATGGTTTTCTCTCCCTTTCTCACTATATAGAAGGTTCCTGTTGAGATTGTTATCTGCCTCGTACTATTTTGTTAGTTCCTTATATACTGTGTATGCTATATAGGTTACCACTAAGTTGTATATTTCATCTTTCTCATTTTAAAATGAAGAGAGCTAATTAAATTTGCACATTGAAGTTTGGCATCTTGAGTGTATTCAAATTTTACAGAAATTACTACTGTTAGATAAATTGACCTGCCAAAGATTTTAATTATTTGTACAAAGTTAATTGCATTCTTTTAATAGTCTTCAAAAATGTGAATGCAACAACCCATTTATTCCATTTCTCAGTTACAGAGAACTGAAGTCTCAACAGGACTTTATACTTTGCAGGAACCTCTCCTGCATGGACATACATTCCTTTGTAGTATCCCTAAAAGCTCAAAAGTTTACTGTAAGATAATTACACAAGGAACCCTGAAACCTGATAATTATATTAGGCAGGATTATACAATGTGTAGCAAGATTATAGTTTTGCTTTTTTATATTAGTTTTTATTTCTATATTGTTTATGACCTTACTTGGAAATTTGGTTTAGTTTTAGTTTTCCTTCATCATGTATTTTTAGTTTTAGTTTAGTTTTTATTTTACAAAGACATTTCTATTTTATTTTTATATATATTAGTTTCAGCTTTAGTTTTAGTAATTATAGTATTAAAGAGCTACAATGGAGTTTAGGTTTTGTGTCACAATGAGACAGAACTATACACTTAACGGGTTTGGGTATAATATAATATGAATGTAATTTTAGTGGAAGCTTACTACACTACATAACACAGTTTACTATTTGTTTTTGTTTTTGTCTGATAAAAACAAGAATAATCAAAACCAGGTACTGAATATGAACAATTTTACACAATTTTATAATTTTTTAAATATTTTTATGTCATTTGTGCTGAACAAATCTATGCTGACTGTTGGCACTTTATTTCTTTTCCTTTTATTGCCCAGAATGGGTCAATTTGTAATGAACTTTAGATGAATTTTAAGGTTTGAGGGTTTTTTACTCTAAATGTCTACAGCACACTGCATGTCTCGCTCCAATGACAAAGTGCTTATAATGAATGCCTTTAATATTTCATTCAAAAATCTCAAACACTGGGCTTTGTTGTTTTCTACCAGCCATATTGATCTCTAATTCCATCTCAGGCACAAACAATTTATAGACTGAATTTTGAACCTGCAGGCCTGGAAAGATATAAAAAAATAAGAAAAGAGATTCTACTGTGTTCGGACAGGTGTGACCATGAAAATCACGGGGGTTAAGGTAGAACAGGACTCTTAGGCTTGAATGAGTGTGCAGACCCCACCTAGCATTACCGAGGGAAATGAAAAAAAACAAGCATGTAGTGTGAAGGTTAGGGGCAGTGAGAGTTGAATAGCCCACCATAAGAACAGTAAACCCTTAATGAGCAGAACAAAAGCAGGTAATAGGAGTATGGACAGGCACAAAATTATAGAGACAGCATCCAAGATTAAGAACAATATATACATTATCTAAACCTGTTTCCTGAGCAGGATCACAGGAACCTGGAGCCTACCCCAGCAGGTTTGGATGCAGGGCAGGAAAAATCCCTGGTATGCAATATGTATGATATGGCTGATGTTAAGAATAAAAAGAATATGATAGTTCAACTACAGTATCTGATTTGAGAGAGAGAGAGAAACATTGAAAAAATGGGGACAGATATTTTAAAGCATAATTCTGCTACTGGATTATTTTAACAATATCAGGTATTTTGAGCTGTGAATATGAACTAAAAAGATAAATTAATAAATATAGAATAAATACAAAAACAAATTAGTATGTTTAGCTTTTCACCACTTGGCAGACTCTCTTCCCCCACCTACCTGTAGTTTAGTAGAGACATTGCCAACTCAGGAATTTTACAAGGTTTGTATCGATTCATTGTTAAATGACGTTTTTCAAGCAAAAGTGATTGGTCAGCAACAATATGCTGATCTTGTATGATGACCTAGTCAGTCTCCCAATCAGTGCCATTTTATTTTCAAAAATCAGGAGTGGTCTCCCCTAGAATTTCTCATGTACTCAGATATTGGGATGCATATTTTAGGAGTAAACCACAAGACAATGATTATATTATGTACATTAAAGAACCATCAACAACAAATCAAATCAAATTAATAATATATTGAACAATTATTATAAAAGTAAAGTTAAATAAATTGGATTCTGCAGCTGCATGAATAAAAAAAAATGGAATATGTGTTCAGGTAAAGTACCACTTTCGGTTATGGATTTGGTCCAAAAGTTAATACAGATCTACAATTCTGGTGTAACAACCACATGCCAAATTTCATCCATCTAGTTGTGTTTTTGAGAAATCATGTTTACACACACACACACACACGCACACGCACACACACACAGATATAATTCCAAAAAATTGTATTTTTGGACTCTGGGAGTTCTAAAAGTCAAAATTCATCAAAATGTCGAGGTCAAATTTTTTTTCATGATTAGTGTACTTTCTCTATACTCTATAGTTCGAATGCGAAGTGGCAGGTGAATTACTATCAACAAAAAGCAGGCACCTGAGAAATAAACTGAAACGTTACTCATTCGTGATTTTTCTGTTCAAACGGCAAAGTTTTTGTTGAGCAGCACATTCCGATTTCAGGCGTTTGAATTACATCTTGATTTACACGTGCAAAGAATGGCAACACGTAAATCGCTTTCTATTCCACACACCTTACACGCGTATTCAGCTCTCTCTGTCACTGCAAATGCTGTGTGAACACCCGACCTCCTTCACCAGCCACTGTTCACACGATGAATATGTGAGATGGTGGATGACTTTTAGTTTTAGAGTTAAAAGTTATAAGGGTTAAAAACTAACAGCAAGAAAATTAATTCAAAAACGAAAGCTAAAATTATGTTTAGTAAATTATTATTTTATTTCATTTAGTCTTTCCAGCTACTTTAATAGTTTTGTTTAGTTTTAGTTTTTCATTTCAGTTTTTTTAATTATTTTATTTCAGTTTACGAAAATGTTTTTTTTTAATAATAGTAACGATTTTAGTTTTCGTTAACTATAATAACCTTGATGTGTAGACATGCCCTATGTACAAACTGTATTAAAGAACTAGTGCACAATTAGCCAAAATAAAATAAATACTCGGCTAGTTAACAAGAACAATAAATATTATGTTTTCATTTTACGGTAGATTCAGATATTATTCAGACCCCTTCACTTTCTGCACACTTTTATTGTGTCATAAATTTAATTTTAAATGCAAGTACTTACCATTTTTTTTCTATCAATCTGTATTCTGTAACTCAGGATGACAAAGTGAAAACAGATTTTCAGAAGGTTTTGCAAAATATAAAAAAAATTTTAAACTGATATCTGTCATTAATATAATCATTCAGACCCTTAATTCATTATTTTATAGAAGCCTCTTTGGCAGTAATTCCACCTTTGAGTCTTTTGGGTATGTCTCTACACACATTAAACACATTGATTTAGACATTTTATTCAATTTTTCTTGGCAGATCCTCTAAGGATCTCTCAGGATCCTCTCTGCCATGTTCAGGTCCCTCTACAGATGTTCTACAGGTTTTAAGTCCGGACTTTGCCTTGGCCACTCAAAGACAGTCACAGACTTGTCCTGAAGCCGATTTATTATTGTCTTGGCTCTATGTTTTGGGTCATTGTTGTGCTTAAAAGTGAGGTTGTCTGTACTCTGAAGTAGTTCTTCTTTGACAACCTCCCTGTATTTGGTTGCATTCATTGTTCCCTCGATTTTGACCAGTGTCCCTGTCCCTTCCACTGAAAAGTAACCCCCATAGCATGATGCTGCCACCACCATACTTCACCATTGGGATTGTATTAAGCAGGTGATGACCAGTGCCTGGTCTTTTCCAGAATTTGAACTTGGAGTTCTGCCTAAATAACAAGTTCTGTCAGTCCTTTAAATACCATTTTGGAAACTCCATGTGGAATTTAACCTCTCTAACTTAAACCCCTGATTAATGAAGTGCTGCTAAGATGGTCATCCTTCCAACAGGTTCTCCTGTCACAGCAGAAGACTTTTGAAGCTCATTTAGAGTGACCATTGTGTTCTTGGTTAAGTAAAAGATGAAGGCACATCTTGCCCATTTACAAAATGTGTATGGTGTGAGAACAAATAATTTATTGATGTTGATCAATCAGTTAATTATAAGTGTTTCCTTTGACAAAGCCAGTAATTATTAAAAAAAAAAAAACTAGTAAAATGCCCTCCCAGAGACACCAAATTAATGTTTCACATTTTATTTATACTAATAAAAGGCAAAGCCCTCACTTACTCACTGACTCATCACTAATTCTCCAACTTCCCGTGTGGGTGGAAGGCTGAAATTTGGTAGGTTCATTCCTTACAGCTTCCTTACAAAAGTTGGGCAGGTTTTATATCGAAATTCTACGCGTAATGGTCATAACTGGAAGCTGTTTTTCTCCATTTACTGTAATGGAGATGAGCTTGAACGCCGTGGGGGCAGAGTTTCGTGTGACATCATCACGCCTCCCACGTAATCACGCAGTACATAGAAAACCAGGAAGACCTCCAAAAAGCGCTGAAGAAAACATGCATTATATAATTGAGAAGGCAGCAAACAATAAGAAGCGGCGAGTGACATATACAACCATATTCATGAGTTCTGCTACTTCGGAAACAAAGCACGATGTAAACCTACACTTTAAATTAAGTTCATAGACAGGCTGCCGCTGGCGTTTCTAATTCAGTGCCTGCCCATATAAGGCCGTCCGTCAGCGGCAATCCAATAGCAAACTCCACTAAATATTCACGGGTGAAGGACTGTGCTTATGGAGAGGAAGATGAGATGGTCAGGGTGGTGTTTGACACAAACTCAGCGAAACTGCGAGAGAAAGTTTTAAGTGCCAGGACTAAGGTAACATTAAATACAGCCATGGACATAGCACGAGATGGCACCAGCACAGCTGGGAACCTTCGATGCATGTACACTGAGTGGCTCACGTGAACTGACGCAGTGCATAGATAAAAAGCAACAGTTCCAAAGAGCTGAACAAAACCGAATTACACAATTGAAAAGGCAGCAAAAATATGAAGCGTCTGATAAGCATATTCATAAATCCAGCTACTGCGGAAACAAAGCACACGGTGGAAAAAGTCAATGTCCCCCTAAAGGAAGACAGTGTAAAAAACCCGTGCATGCAGTGTGTCAGGTCTCAGATAAAGAAGAAGACGAGCTGTTTATTGATGCAGTAAGAAACGAATCGATGAATGAAACCTGTCATCTTTACAACGATTGACAAACACGGAATGTAACTTGAACACAACACATCCTACAAATACGAACCTGATTGAAAGAAATAATGATAATCAAATCCTTGATGACAGCAACACTCAGTAACACTCACAAAACAAATACTGTATATTGACAGTCATGTTACGTTATTTTTAAAATGTTCCCTTTTCTTTTCTAGCTTTTTAACACACTACTTCTCGCTGCGATATGCGGGTATATATATATGTATATATATATCCCGATCTACATACTCGAATAATGGATACTTTATTTGCCATCAATGATTGTTTTGGTAAAGCCATACTCAGTGTATTCATTAGATGAGCGGTAAAAAGTAAGAGCGAGGGAGGATGCAGGCTGTAGTCTTGGCGTCAACTCTATCTGAATTGCGCGATCACATTTCAAAAATATATCTTTTCAAGTTCTATTTAGTCCATATTTGTCAAACTCAAGGGCCAC
This sequence comes from Polypterus senegalus, assembly GCF_016835505.1. Lineage (NCBI taxonomy): Eukaryota > Metazoa > Chordata > Cladistia > Polypteriformes > Polypteridae > Polypterus > Polypterus senegalus. Next base: position 139,041,132 of record NC_053160.1, read on the forward strand.
GGGCCACATCCGCCCGGCGTGTAATTATATCCGCCCGAGATCATTTTATATACTGTATTATTGTTATTAATGGCCCAGGTATATGAAGCGCTGGTAACACAATAAACTACAGATCCCATAATGCAGCGCTTCAGCTGCCTTGCGAACACTTACGCGTTAATCAAGTCTAGCTTATGATGCTGCAAGTTATTGCGAAGCTAGCTCACACGATGCTGAGAGAAAAGTTGATTCTGAAAATAGAGCCTTTAAAACCGATGGGAGGCTGAGTATATGTTTACTGAACCCGTGTGTCTCATTTGTGGAGCTAATGTGGCTGTAATTACAGAATTTAATCTAAGGCGGCACTATGAGACAAAACATCAGGGTAACCTGAATGCAATGCAGAAGATACAGAAAGCAGAAGAATTAAATAAGAATCTGACACTTCAGCGGACGTTTTTACCCGTGCACAATCACAAAGTGATTTCAAGTGAAGCTGCTTTTATGGGAGACACAAATGCACCAGTGCACCTTGCCCCACTTTCCCTGTTGCCAAGTAATGTTAAACCAAGTCGTCACTACGGTGTTCCCAAATCGCACTTTGCTGATAAACTGAGCGCACTGAGTTTGCACGGCGCTTTGGTGACTTTGAAGAACAAAAAGTCCGTCTACATGCGGCTCGAACCTTGTGCATGTTTGGTAGCACATATCTGTGTGAGAAGCTCTTCTCAGTGATAAAGACTAACAAAACAGCACACAGGAGTCGCCTCACTGATGAGCACCTGCAATCCATCCTGAGAATCTCCACAACACAGAACCTCACACCAAACATAAACGAATTTGTTGCCAAAAAGATGCCAGGCGTCCAGCTCTAAAATGACATATGAGCAAAGACAACTGAATGATTTGATTTGTTATTGCTGAAAGGAACACATTTTATTTATATTTCCAGGTTTTGTTATGCAGCATGTTCATATTTGAATTTGTATAATTTTGACAGGATATATTTTTATGGAGAGCAAAATCTTTTGGGATATTTAAAATCTAAGTTTATTTTTATATAAAATTACATAAGAGTAAAGAAATTTGAATGTTTGTTCTTTTAATGTTTACTTTATTTCTAACTTGTATAATTTAGACAGGATATATTTTTATGGAGAGCAAAATATTATAAGTTGTTTAAGGTTTGAGTTGATTTATTCAGGAATAATATTCCTGTCTGTTTTTACCATTCCTACCAAAGATATTTCTGTCGACTAAATAAAAATTCCTTCTATTTAAAATTTAAATAGAACTTGAACAAATACGATAGTTCATAATATCCACGCAGACTTGCACGTAAGAGCGGAGTTATCCATTTTAACAAGCAGCGTATTGCACTGATACGAAATAGCTGTGTGTGTATATATGTAGATATGTATGTATATGTATATATATGTTTATATATGTGTGTGTGTATGTATATATATATATATGTATAGATATGTATATATATATATGTTTATGTGTGTGTGTGTAAATATATATATATATATATATGACAACAACACTCATCACTCACAACAGTGACAAAACAATTACATTGACAATCATGTTATGTTATTTTCAAAATGTTTCCTTTTCTTTTTCATTGCTTCTTTAACACACTACTTCTCCGCTGCGAAGCGCGGGTATTTTGCTAGTTTTTTATATACTTTATTCAGGGATGCCAGAAATATAAAGAGATCTATACAATTTATGAACGAGGTTCATAAATCAACAAAAGAATACATTAATAACTTTCACTTTATATGTTGTGGTCTGGACGCAGTGACAGTTGATAAATAATGCAGACCCACTTGCTGCAATTAACCAAATAATACAATTGTTTCATTATATAAGGATAGATAGACAGATAGACAGATAGATAGATAGAGATTAAGGGTAAAAATAAACAATACAAAACACAAAATTACAATATCTTAGTTGAACTTTCTCTCTCCTATAGAAAAAGGCACATAACTTACAAATTCTGATCTTTCAACTCATATAGTCAAGATGTTTTATAGCTAGGTATTTAGCGTCAAGCATCTGCACTCTGTCATTCATTTGCTTAAATGTAGTCTAAACTGAGCAATCCCGTCCCCTCCCCAACTGTGTATGCATGTGAGATGCTGCTTAATGATTATACTAACTTATAACAGCTAAAGAATTATCCTTCGCAATGCATATTAATTTACAGTTACAGAGATACCAATACCATAATACATTAGCTGACTTCATCCTAACTATTAAGTAACAATTAAAATTTCTCATAATCAAAGTAGGTGTACTTATGATTTGGTGTAGGCACTGCTTTGTTTCTTCCCTTTTTGACTTTCTCTGGGTCACGTGGAAAGATCTTCAGCACACTTTCTTTCTGTTCAGGAGTTCTCCTCCTTTTTCACCTTGGTCGCTTCTTCTAGTTGTGGGCAGTACTGCAGTTTTCTCTTCAAGGTTTTACAAAAATAATGTATCCTCTCTGCTAGCAAAGCTTACATCTGATGGACATCTGGTCACCAGTCAACTCTATTTAATAAGACAAATCCACTTAATAAAGAAAGCAGAGATTTGCTGTGTGTACTGGTTTTAAAAGGAAAGAGTAGATATCTTGCCATTTGCTTCTTAAATGCGTACATACCCTTCCCCTTTGGCTGACCATTGGTGCAAAGCCCCATCCACCAAGGTTGCCAAACATTGAGCCATGTCTCCTTGCTTTAGCCAAATATTTTAACTGGTACCATGAGAAGACATCTCTGTGGTGTCCCAGAGGCTGAATTCCAAAGAGGCCCCATGGAGAGTAAACTGACACTCTAGCTGGAATTAAGAGTGTCTGTCAATTTGCTAAAAAAAGAAAAGCCTTGTGTGCAAAGCATAGCAAAATGGTTAATACCAGTCTGCTCTACACCTGGTTTCTCAGTTTGTCTGGATGGCCAACTCTAGGAAGAGTCCTAGCGGTTCCAAACTTTTTCCATCTTATGATTTTTGAGGCCACTATGCTCCTGGGAACTTTCAAGCTTTAGAAATACTTTTATACCTTTTTTCCTCATCACAATTTTATTGCAGACGTCTACAGCAGGGATGGTGCCAATCAATTGAACTGAGAATGCATGGTACATTCCAATTCACTTCCTGGAATTGGAATTAGAATTGTATGTAGTTGAAGGGAAATGGGTTTGGAATTGAGTTGCAATGGCATGAAACAGAATAGAATTCAAATAAATTCCATAATAATATAAATTATCTTGATTTACAAAATAGTCTACAGTGCATTAAATATTATGAATCACATAAATCACAAACATATAAAATAAATACAACACTATGTTGTATACACTATGCATGTTAATTTCACAAATCATTGTTATGAATAAAAACTAAAATATGAAATTTGAATGTCTCATTTACATGTGTCACTCATTAATGTCCCTGACAACATTTTCTTACATTAGAGTAAAACAATGTTTCCCACAATTCTGTGTAAGGTGAAGGTTCATAACCCATAAGAATAATTGAAACCCAATTAGGACCCATGGTGTAAGATTGGAGACTTTCTGTGAGTTTGATTGGAAAGATTTTGATTGTATTTGGATTGCTTTTTGTGTATGATCTTGGACTGTTTTGAGTATCGGATTTGCATATGAACTCTGGATTGCATGAGTGGAGAAAGACAAAACATCCAAGACATTCTAACAAAGGTCCTTTCACTCTCTTCACCAAAAGTAGCAACTACAAAGTATTGCTCTTTACCACCAAAAAACAGAACAAAACTTTTTGCATCCACATTTTCAGAGCTACCAGCATGAGAGGAGGTACCAATGTCATACTGAGGAATCTGATCCTCTTCCTGTAGGCCTACTGGACTCATATTGCATGCCAGTATCTCGCTATTCCTACCTCATCTCCTGGTGTGGAAATTGCTTTAAGTATTGCTGGCAAGATATTTAGGCCTGAGAGATGCAATCTTAGGTAAAGACCTATAAATACCTGGGAGTGCAGCTGGATGATAAATTGGACTGGACTGCCAATGGACTGGACTACTGATGCTCTGTGCAAGTGAGGACAGAGCCGACTATACTTCCTTAAAAGACTGGCGTCCTTCAACATCTGCAATAAGATGCTGCAGATGTTCTATCAGATGGTTGTGGCGAGTGCCCTCTTCTACGCGGTGATGTTCTGGGGAGGCAACATAAAGAAGAAGGACGCCTCACGCCTGGACAAACTGGCGAGGAAGGCAGGCTCTATTGTAGGCATGGAGCTGGACAGTTTGACATCCGTGGCAGAGTGACAGGTGCTGAGCAGGCTCCTGTCAATCATGGAGAATCCACTGCATCCACTGAACAGTATCATCTCCAGACAGAGGAGCAGCTTCAGCGACAGACTGCTGTCACTGTCCTGCTCCACTGACAGACTGAGGAGACTGTTCAATTCCACCCAGAGGGGTAAACGTTAACATTATACAAAGTTATTGTCTGTTTTATCTGCATTTTTATCACTCTGTAATTTAATATTGTTTTTTATCAGTATGCTGCTGCTGGAGTATGTGAATTTCCCCTTGGAATTAAGAAAGTATCTATCTATCTATCTATCTATCTATCTATCTATCTATCTATCTATCTATCTATCTATCTATCTATCTATCTATCTATCTATCTATCTATCTATCTATCTGTCTAATTTTACTGATGCCAGATTTCAGGAAATTATGATCATTTTGATGCAATTAAAAGTTAATATATGTGAATGAAATACATGAATGAACATGACTCATTATTTTGTAGTTTGAAACATATATCATGTGGTAGCATTTATCACATTAAACTGGTAATTATATACTGGTATTAACAGTCTATTCGGATACTTATGGCCAATGTCACTCATCATTTATCAGTTGTTAATGTACAGTTCTCAGTTGCATTTACATACATTTCATCAACCATTCTTCATACTTTTATTTGTATTTGGAAGGCACCGTAAATAAACTTCATATGTATTGTCGCAAAAACCAAACATAACAGTCATAAAAAGGTTTGGGGCAGCCACCCGTATATTGGTATCCTGGCTGAAAAGTTGCAAAATGTATAATGGCACTGATGTGCACAAAACCAAGTCCAAAACAGAACTGAGGGAATAGGGACAGGGTGGAGGCTTTTAAAGGGGAAGACAGGAAGTGAAGTCAGATGGGTCAGGCTCCTAAGGGTCTTCAGTCATAGGCTCGAGCCCGGAAGTGACATCAAAAGGGGCCCGAGACAACAAGGTCTTCCTTCATAGGCTCAGACCCAGAAGTGATGTCAACAGAGCCAGGTGGAATCTCTCATGGATGGTCTGCTGGAAAGCAAGAAAAAGAATCAGTGCACTCTGCCACATTCTGGTCTGACTCGGAATTTCCCTTACTCAAGCCCTTTAGCTGCCTCCCATGCACACACACGTGTGTGACAGTATGTGCCTACATGCAATCCCAAATAAATGCTCAAAAAAGCAATAAATGGAATTCAGCAGAATTTCACTGAATTGAAGTCCATTTCATGAAGCTCCAATTTAATTCTAGTTCAGTTTTCTTTAGTCGTTGTTGAATTCCAATTCAGTAACTCTTATTTGAATTGTAATTGTTGGGTTTATTCTTGAACTCAACCCAAACAATGTCTACAGAGAGTTCCTTATACATCATGGCTTGGATTTTCTTCTGACATACAGTGTGAAATGTGAGACCTTACATACACAAGTGTGTGTCTATGTCCAGTCAATTCAATTTGCCACACATAGCATCCAGTCAGGTTCTAGACTATTCAGAAGGATAATAAAAGCTAATGCCATGCACTTCAACACAATTTGGAGTGCAACAGCAAAGGGTGTGAATACCTACTGTATATAACAGGGAAAACATGTTTTCACTTCAGCATTATCGGTTATTGGGTATAGAATGATGGGCAAACCTATATATTTAAATTAAATCTGCAAAACAATAAAGTATGCAGAAACTGAATACTTTCTGAATCCACTGTATATGCAGTGTCTGAAAATGAGGTTAACATTAAAAAAGAAAGTCATGCTGATAAAGCGTGCACATTTCAGTGATCAAATTGTAACATCTAAATTGAGTCACCTTAAGTAAATATTTTAAGTCAGTTAGGAAGTCAATCATTAAAGGTGCCTATCATGCCATTTGTAGTAAATCCCAGGATATTCTGCCAAATCACTAGAGAACAGTTTATTTTTTTGCACTTAATATTTTAAGATATCTTCTCACCAGGGCCTTTCTAAGCTATTATTCTGGAAACTAATATTTCAAACTGGGCTTAAATTTACACCCAAGCCCAGGGTATAACTTTTTTTTCCTATGGAAGGATCTAACCCTCATTGATGATTTGTTACATACTAGACTATATGAAAGTGAAGATACTAATTTTTCTAAAATTATTAAGCTTCTATTAATGTGCAGAATTTGAAAGTTGTGTAAACTGAGAAAATGCATAAAAGATGCAAGTCATAAATAATCAGGTAATGGAGTTTAAAATCAACACTTACCACATATTGTTACGGCATTTTTCACGGCAAAAATCCCTATTCTGTGTGCTACCAGTAATTTTTATTTGATTCTTTGAAATCTGAAATACACATTCAATTTAAATGAAGTGAATAAACGTCCAAGCTTTGTGTTTCTGCATTATCATTGCTACATGTTCCCACATCACACCACTTTTTGGGTAGATGCAAAATGGCTTGCACACCAACTTGAGCTTGCTTGTGTGAAAACACCTTTAGATTTAATGATAAATGAAAAGACAAATGAGAGCACCAAGAGTTTTTTTGCCTGTTAACTGCAATATTCATTGGTGTGTACTCTCCAACAGCCAATCAAGGATCAAATAAGAAATGAAAACTGTATTTTATTAAATATTATCTTTTAATAGCAAGATAATAAGATGAAGACTTGCATCAATAAAAGCAGACACAGGAAGACAAGGAGAACAATGGAGCAGGGGCAGGTTGATGACAAATGCTTTTCTTTTTTCCTCTGACCTAAATACTGAAATATAAGGGAAGCCGTCTGCCTAGCTTTACAAATTCTATTCAATACCCCATTTGAAAAGCACAGATGAACTGAAATAATATTAGCATAAATTAATCATACCACTGAACTAGAGATCCTGTCTGTGTTCCCTCATGTGTATTTTTTTCTAAAAGGAGATACAAGATTCTAAAAGGCTTTAATGAGATAGCACAGTTATGTAAAGAATGCCTTTACCTTTGTGTAAAATCATGAATGTTCTGCTAATACTTTAGCAACATAATATTAAATGTTGTATCAGTACAGCTGCATATTTAAATTAATTTAGAATTCTGGGTTTTCAAATCTTGCTCCAGACCCTGCCTATGTGAAGTTGTCATGTTCTTACTATGTCCTGCAATATCCAAGTGACAGGCATTGTAACTGTAAATTGGTCAGTTAATGTATGTATTTCTCTGTCCTAAGAACTAGCAGCACATCCAACGATGGTTGCCCTCTTGCACTTGATGCCATCAGATATGAAACAAAAACAGCAGGCACAATTACTAAACACAAATAATGTAACCATATATAAGGTTTAATATGCCATCATGCTGTCCAACAGCAATAATACTGTGGTGCACTTAGACACAGTATTATTTCTGTGTGTGAGTGCACCACGCCACCCTACTGTTCTAATATGTCCACTGGGGCCCTAAGTTGAATTGAGTTTGCAGATGTTATGTGTGGAAGCTGGCCCGGACACAAGCAGACGGACACTGATGGTTCACCAACCAACACATGTTTAATCATATTTGCAATATTTACAGTTTACATAACCCAGTACCCCGTACCACTCACCCTTAAAGTCCAGGTCTCTCAATAATGCCTTTTAACTTTTCTGGCCGCCTCCACTCCTCACCTCCAAGCTCCGTCCTTTTCCATCTGACTCCAGCCATCGAATGGAGGGAGTCAGCCCCTTTTATGCTCACCCGGACGAGCTCCAGGTGCCTCTCGATAACCTTCCGCCAGCCCACCCAGGTGTGGCAGAAGTGCTGAGGGCCAGGGCTCCTCAGGCATCTGGGCGCCCCCTGGCGGTGACCACAGGCCCCTATAGGGTTGAGCTTCTAAGCTCTGTTCCCGTGGTCCCTAAAGCCACCAGGGTGGTCGCCCGCTCGTGGTCTGGAGGAGGTGTAAGCCCTCCTCCGGTCCTTCTGGCCGTCCCCCCTGGGTACCAGCCCCAGCCGCTTGCCACAAATGTTATAACAATACTAATAAAAAGTGGTAGCTCAATGTTAAGCACCAATGCCTCACAGATCCAGGAACAAGAGTTTGATTGTCTGGTTACTTTTGTGTAGAGTATGCCTGTTCTCCAATTGCTTTTTTCCATATTCCTTGTATGTCTGTAGTACTAGGGTGTTGTACCATGTTAGCCATTATGGATGTAGTGAGAAGTTAAGCAAAGTAACACCTTTTATTGGCTAACTAGAAAGATTACAATATGCAATCTTTTGAGGCAACTCAAGCCCCTTCTTCAGCCAAGATGTAATCAATTTACAGTTACATACTGCCTGAAGAAGGGGTCTGAGTTGGCTTGAAAGCCTGCATATTGTAATCTTTCTAGTTAGCCAATAGAAGGTGTTATTTTGCTTAACACCTCACTACATCCAGATCCCTTGTATTTTTCTCACTGTTTGCTGTAGGTTAATTGACAGCTCACAAAAAGGTACAATGTTAATGAGTGCTGATTTGTGTGACATTTTGTATAATGTCACTTGTTACATTGCCCCTCATTCTGATGACGTATTTGGGAATTTCCTTTAATTGTGCTTGTTGAATATGCATGCTGGAAACTTGTCTCTGATGATAAAGATCAAAAATTACTGAGGTTTATGTTGAGCATTGCTGGCTGTGGACAATCAACTGATCTAAAGTATCCCTTCAGTTGAGTTCATTTAACTGTGGGCACTTACTATTTCACATGGTACCTCTTGGTTTGGAATAACTTTGTTCATTAGATAAGTAGAGTAAGTTAAAATATGTGCAATCAGTTCACTCCAGTGCCCTATAATGTTAGATTTGCTTAAAGACCTGCAAATATTCATTGTCAAAAATTTGCAACAAGAGAGGAAATAAAAAGGTGGAAAATGCTTTTTCATGGCAATTTATACAGTACATGCTACATATGTTAACCTGATTAAATACTGATGTGTAATAATTTAGAAATAATTATCTTCAAACAATGAAGAATTAGTACTATACAGAAAAATTAGTCCTGACTGGGTGGACCTTTTGATTTACCGGTCATTTATGGTCACAAAACCCAAAATGATAGGGTGGGCCTGTTTTTCTAGATTTAGAGGAGATAGATGGGATGGTTTGGGCATTTACTGTAGTTAGAATGGCTCCTGAGTGGTAGACCTACTTTAGAAGACCAAGGGACAGATCTAGGAAATGTTGAAGTTGTGAAATCTCTTGATTGGCCTAAGGTTATCAACAAATTCTACAGGAGGAACTGGGCATGCTGCTGAGGTTAGGTTAGCCTGATCCGTCTACCTCATCATCTGCCAGTGCAATCCTTATCACGAAATGCAGATCTATGATTGATTTAATCAAAACCAAATCATTCAAAGATTTTACAAAATACATTTGATTATAAAATAAGCTTTGAGTAAAAGTTAGGAAAAGGGGATCAATATGAAATGAGAGTACAACTAAAAAATCAAGTTATCCAGCTGGTGAAATAGTCTTCAATGGAACTGAAAAATCAAGTTTAAAACAGACCAAAACATAAAAGAACAAATGATTTATGCTTGGGAGGGAAATGCAACCATTTTTAGAGAAGTACTTTCCTTCACAACAAAATATTTTCCTTCCCTATCCATAGGAGCCACCTGGCAGCTTTGAACCTCCATCATTAATGCTGTCCAATCTGTGGTCTACAGACTAACTAAATGGAGACCAAAAACGACTTTATTGTTGAAACCTCACCCCAGTAAATACAGTCCCCTTGCTGTCAGTAAACTTGGACCATGACGCTTTTACAAATGGGAAAATGGGAAACAGCCCACATCTCAATTGTTTTAATAGGATCTCCTCTTGCGCAGACGTGCCTTTTAGAAACAACAATCTTGTATGAGCAGAGCTTTTTCTTTTTTGATGTTTCCATTTATAATCCAGGCGAAGAGGAAACTGTGTGGTCTGAAATAGGAAACAGAAGTCAGAACAGGAATAGGTATTGTTTGCAAAACGGGAGAAAAAGTGAAAGTTACGTCAGCAAACAATCAACTGAACTTTATTTTTTGAACTTTTCCCATAGATGTTCAGGTAAATATATGTAAAACAAAATCCACCCACCTATGTTTCATTTCTAAATCTAAACCCAGGAGACTTGGTAGACGTTACCAGTCAAAAACAGTGATGTTGTTTGCCAGAAAAAACAATTTCCATGTTGGGTTTTGAATATTTCTTATTAGTGCAAAAAAGGCGAGACCTACCTGTTAATTTTTCTTTTCAGATGTTTACTTCTACTAAATATTTTTAATAGATTGCAAAGCTGCATGCTTGCCCAGTTGCTAGTATTCACAGTTCTAAGAACCTAATGTCAGTCACTTTCCTCATTAATAATTTTCATTGGCTATTCAGTGTCCTCCCTATCCCGAAAATCTGTCAGTCAGTCATTTTCTGACCAGCATAGCTCTGAACAGGGTTGCATGGTCTTCTGGAGCCTATTCCAGGTAGCATAGGGCACAAGGCTGGAACAAACCCTGGACGGGGCACCCCATCACAGAAATGTGTTTTGAAATGATTGTCATTTTTTAAATTGTTTCAATATCAGTGGACTGGTGTTTTGTTCAGGGTTGGTGTTTGCCTTGTTTTCAGTGCCTCCTGATATAACCCAAACCCTGCCTATATGGGGCAGACTGGTGCCTCTGAGGCTATGGACCTGAACCGGCAATCGGAAGGTTGCTGGTTTGAATCCTGTAAATGCCAGAAATGATTCTACTCTGTTGGATCCTTGAATAAGACCCTTAACCTGCAAGCAGGTCCTCCAACTTGCAGGAAAAACTTGGGGGTTGATGGCAGGATTGGCACTCCAGCCATTATTAAAAAATCTCACACTGCTCCCCTCCATTTGAACTAGTGTGGTTTCTGAGGTGTCACCTGTTGCACGACTGTACTCTGGTCCTAATTTGGGATCCCAAGGTGGTTCATCGTGTGGTGGGTACAGCAATGCTCTGTATCAGGGCATGCTCCCAACCCCTCTCTCTCTCTGCCTATATGCTAGGACTGAGTCAATACAGAAAATTAATGGATAAAAAATTTAGAACTTGTTTAAAGCTTTGGTGGATAGCTCAGTCTTACTGTATGTTAACAGTATAGTTTCTATTGTGGAGTGAAGCTGGAAAGAGAATTCTTGCAGAGTAATCTAAATAGAATTTATGCTGCTTTATGACTAACTTGAGAGATGGCAGATCACTTAAAGGTGCACTGAATTGGCTTAAATGACAGCAGACTTACCACTTGCTCATTTATTATTCACGTCTAAGAAAACATCCATCTAACCTAAACAAACATTCATTCCAAATTACCCCAGGCAATTCTGCATACTATTCTGTGCTATTGTCAGCATGACCACTTCTCCTGCCACCCCCATTTCATCATAGAGCTACACTAAACCATAGCCTGTAATTATTTTAATCATCCATTCCAGCCCTTGTTCTGACTTTGTGCTCATAACAGCAAGGAATTACTCTGTCTATCAACATTTTTTAGAATGATTGGAGGGGTTACCATCTTGTCAGCCTTTAATGTGTCTTTTCAGCTGCCAGTTTATAAATGCATCTGCTTATTTTGTATCATTGCGCCTGATCTTTAACTGCCACTACATATCTCACTGGTAATACGCCTCCTGATTCAAAGTTTTCATTGACTTGATGACAACAAACACTGCCCAGGTAAAAGTTATTTAGAATTGAAGACAAAACCTTTTTTAGTTCAAGTTATATTTTGAAAGGTGGGGTGGCACAGTGATTTATCTTACCAACTCATAACTTTAGAATCATAGGATAGGCTCTGTCTTCAGGGAATTTGCATGGTCTCTCTATGTCTTTAAGAGTTTGTTTCTGGGTACTCATGTTTTCCTAAAAAAAAAAAAAAAAAGAAAATTGTGTTTGCTTCATTAGCAACAATAAACAGGCCCCATGAGTTTGAGGGTATAGCCAAGTGTGCCCAACAATGGTCTGACATCCTGTAGGGTGTTGGAATAGCGCCTGCTTTGCGCCAAAGCTCTAAAGATGGCTTCTGACTCTTTTAGCCCTTAATTAGATCAACTGGTTTGACAATAGATGGATGATAAAAAATAAGAATTCTCTGTTTTCATATGTTAGGTTTCAGTTCTGAACTTTAATTGTTATAATCATGTTTACCTTGACTTTTAACATTGCTTAACATCATAACAGTCAACCTATAGCTTGTCACCAAGAAGCTTTATTGCATGTGTTTCACACATATGCCTTTTACACTTGGCATTTTTGGTGATGCAATCATAATTGAGTAGCACTTGGAATTGTGCAGTGGCGGTTTGTAATTTGGGGCACTGGGGAACCGGTCCCCTCCAAATATTTTTAAAACTCTACATAAATTAATTTGTTAATGTGAAATAATAATTGAATATTTGTTTATTTTCTCAATGTGCCTGGTGTAAGTGCATGTCAACATCCAATAAAAATTGATCCAAACTTGTATTGTTTAATTTCTGTGCGAATGCCTATATTTCCTGAGTGAATGACACCAGCCAGATGAAGTGTAAGCAGATGACCTGAGACTGCCCTTTAATCAGTTGTTTTTCCCTGTTTGCTGTTTCAAAGTGTCGGTACTGAAACGTTATGGACAACGATGGGGGTATGAGACCTAAAGCATCTTTCTGAATAATGCAAACAGCATGTATGAGCCGCAGTTATCTAGACCAATGTTTTTAACTAGTGTGCTATGGACAAAATGATAGTGTAGCGCACCTGGGTCTGAACCTGTGAGGGACACCCTCTTCGGGTGGCCGAGACTTGCCTGAAGAGGTCAGAACTACCTGGAGAAGCTGGCATTAAAGCAGCACTGTGATCGCTATATTGGGTGTTGTAAATGATAAACTGGGATGCAAGACTTGAGAAAAATCAGAGAACTAGTGGTTGTATGATGTGGATTTATGGAATACAGTGGAAATGGCCAAGGACTGGACACTCTATTAACAGAGGCAGAATAAGATTTTGGTTGGACCTATGCTATGGATGTGTTTTAGGACAAACTAAAATGCACGTTGTTGGAAGATTATGGAGGTTGGGGTACTGACGTTATGGTGTGGCAGAATGGAGAGCTGGGCAAGTTGGCAGAGGACTGGGCAATTTAGAGACAGGTGTAGTATAAAATTTGGGTGGCAAGTGTACCTGTTCCTTTCCACCTCTATAGGGCAAGTTATGGGAAGAATAAAGAGACTGTAGATGTCACAGACTGAAGTTTTGGAGCACAGTAGAAATGGGAAAGCTGGCATCAGATTGGGCAGCATAGTGGAAAGGGTATAATACATTTTAACCTGTATTTGTCCTATGGGTCTGGTACTGGACAGCCAAGATGTGCATTGACATGATGATGAGGACCATGAGACTATTTGGAATGACCAGATAGATACATAGATATGAAAGGCACTATATAATAAATAGATATGAATGTCCCACCAAAAAATACGTCCTCGCCCAAATATTTTTCACCAGCCGCAACTATGCTAATGTAAGCATTTCTGTTAAATGAAGATTAACTGCTTATGAACCACAAAGAAACAGTGCATGATTTAATTCATTCCTAAACAAGATAAAGACCCCGAGAACAGGTGTGGTTTTATCTCTGACTAGCAAAATACCCGTGCTTCGCAGCGGCAGAGTACTGCTTTTAAATTTTTATTAAGAAGAAAAGTAAACCTTTTTAAACTGAGGGAAAATATACCAATAATTGTTTATTAAGGATCACTTTGTATACCACGTTGTCAGTTTAGCACTCCGGTTGTAATATGACCAAGCTGTGAGAGCTTACTCGAGCATTCAACGTATAGTTGGCCATGTGAAAAGCAATCTTGCCTCAAATCAATGGCAACCTTTTGTAGGGTCCGTCCCTGAGACTTATTAATTGTCATCACGAAGCAGAGCCTTACTGGAAATTGGAGGCATATAAATTGAAATGGGAGATCAAAGGGTATAACAGGGATGCGAGAAATAAACACTCTTTCCTCTGAGCAACTGCCAGTAAAAATAGCTGCCTCAGTTAGGTTCTTTTGCAGACACGTGACCTGAAGTCTGGCTGTAAGTTTTTCAGTAACATTACTGGTGTCCCAACCTTCAAAATTAGATTATGTTCAGGAGTGCCTGGAAGATTCAGAGTGTGGAGAAACTCTAGCGGCAGCATTTCTATTAACTTGTGGATTTTTCTGTGAGTATTTGGTGGCAGCGTCACGAAGTTGTTTCTGCAAGACCGTGTTAGCTGCGGAGCTCAGCTCGGAGCGAAATGAAGTGAATGAAATGAGGTGAATGGGAGGGGAGATGATGACGTGACTCCCTCACCTGCCTTAACTCTCAATCCCTCCATAAACACACAAACACAGTCTCTCGGATCTCAACTGTCCTTTATATAAATCAGTAAAGGAGAGAGGACTAAACACTAAGGAAAAAGAACAGCAAGACCGCGTCAGCTGCGGAACTCAGCTCAGAGCGAAATGAAGTGAATGAAATGACATGAATGGGAGGAGAGATGATGACGTGACTCCCCCACCCGCCTTAACTGTCCATCCCTCCACAAACACAGTCTCTTGGCATGACATTTGCCTATGAATATTTAGCGGCAGCGTGTCTATGAACTTAATTTAAACTTAAGCTTTACACCTTGCTTTCCTATTGATATGTCTACAAAGGCTTGTTCAGATTCAGAGGGTTGTTCCTTTCTTACTGCATCAATAAACAGCCCGTCTTCCTCTTTATCTGAGACATCACACACTGCATGCACGGGTTTACCTTTCCAGTCCTGCAAAGTCAGTTCACGTGAGCCGCTCGGAGTACATGCATCGAAGGTTCTCAGCTATGCTTGTGCTATCTCGTGCGATCTTGCGATGTCCACGGCTTTATTTAATGTTAGCTCAGACCCAGCAATGCGTCTTCTCATTAAACTTGTATCTCGCGAATATCATATTCGTCGTAGGCATGACAAACGCCAGCGGCAGCGTGTCTATGAACTTAATTTAAACTTAAGGTTTACACTGTGCTTTGTTTCCACAGTAGCTGCACTTATGAATATGCTTGTATGCATCACTCGCTTCATATTCTTTTGCTGCCTTCTCAATTGTGTAATGCGTTTTTTCTTCAGCGCTCTTTGGAGCTCTTGCTTGTTCTCTGCGTACTGCGTTCACAGTCAATTCATGTGAGCCGCCCGGAGTACATGCATCGAAGGTTATCAGCTGTGCTTGTGCTATTCGTACGATCTTGTGATGTCCACGGCTTTATTTAATGTTATCTAAGACCCGGCACTTAAAAGTTTCTTTCGCACTTTCGCTAAGTTTGTGCCAAACACTATTCTATCCCTGACCATCTCATCTTCATTTGCATAAGCACAGTTATTCACCCGCGAATATTTAGCGGCAGCGTGTCTATTGGATTGCTGCTGACGGACGGCCTTATATGGGCAGGCACTCAATTACGTGGGAGGCGTGACGATGAGGGACGCAACTCTGCCTCACACGGTGACCGAGCTGCAGGCTATGGCCTTATATATGTACGTAAGTAGGTTCCAGTTATGACCGTTACGCATAGAATTTCAAAATGAAACCTTCCTAACTTTTGTAAGTAAGCTGTAAGGAATGAGCCTGCCAAATGTCAGCTTTCTACCTACATGGGAAATTGGAGAATTATTGATGAGTCAGTCAGTCAGTCAGTCAGTGAGGGCTTTGCCTTTTATTAGTATAGATAAGCGTACACAATATTTTGGATTTGCTTCATTACTACCATTTAATACAATCCCAATCACACATACCTTTTTAACAAGTGCTAATTTTATTAGATTAAATTACTTCCAAATAATTAAGTGTTAATAGAGTATAGACACAAGTAGAAAGCTTTTGGTTTCCAATGTTGGAAAGCCTTTTATAATAGCCGTTATAAATCTGGATCTTCTTTTAAAAAATTCAAAGAAGGTTTTAAACCCAGAGAAGTGTCTTCCTCGGGTGCTGTTCAATAACCCACAACTTCTACTTTACTGGCTTTTTCAAGATTGTAATTCAGAAGAGCTGGACTCAGGATTCATTTTCCAGGTAGTGGAAAAAGGAGGCCAAAAGGCAATAAATTGGGCAGCCTGTAAATCTCTTCCCCGTGTGCCCTTAAAATCCCTTCCCGTAAAAGACTCACTTGGCACCACTTTACACAGAAGATATGAAATTCAAGTTAATGCCTGATGTAAACATGGCAATGAGTGAGGTGTTTAGGTTTTCTGCATAGGGGATATACATGTGGTATACAGAGCAGAACTGTGAAGTATTAAATGAGCCACTAAAGTAATGATCTAGCTGTAGAATTTTCTTTCAGAACACTACACTGATATGTTCCCCCCTACTTCAATCCCTTTAGCTGTAATTGTAAAACTACAACAGTGTTCTTATTTTCCTCTGCTTGCCTTGGTCCTCTTGTTGTTCTTTTCTTATTTGTTTCAGTATAAAGTAAGAAATATGTTTTAGCTACCTGGTGAAAATTCCCTTTTTTTGTATTTCTCAGCCATTAATTTCTCCTGTCTGGAATTAGGACAGTAATACACATAGTGATTTGATTATGACATGTTTTAATTATTTAATATTTATACATATGTTTGGTTGGTTTCATTACATACTTTGGTTATTAATTTTTAAAAGTAACATGCCGTAGCAGGCTCATGAGCAGAAACTAACCTGGATAAAAAAAACAGACGAATGGTGGGAAACCACCTGGCACATTGACAAACACATGTACTTTTTAGGCAGCCAAAAGCACTATCTAATTTGGAAGCTTGTCTGTCGTCTGTAAAGTTGAACCTGCACAAATACAAAATTAGCAATCAGAATGTGTAAAAGACTCTAAAGCCTGAAAACTGAAACAATAACACAGATACACTGAGGAAATACGTCAAAAATCACACAACATTCTCAAGCATCCTACATCTAAATCAGTGTTGCACTGGGGTTAATCCTACTCCTCTGAATATCTAAGGGCAACCTTAAAGTTTTTATTAATCAGATATTAGGGGAAAACTGGAGTACATGAAAGAGAACCAAAATACAAAGAAACAAACCATAAATTAAAAACTGAGCTCTGTCAGAGTTGGCCATTCTGTAAGTCTCAAGAGTCAGCAGTGTTATTTTATATGGGACATTCATTTGAAGGTCTGTTGCCCAAAAAACTTCAGCCACTACACTGATGGTTTACAATCCCAGTCCTGGGAGCTCCTGTGGCCGTAGATATTTGTTCCAATCAGTTTGTATCCTAATAGTGACAACTAACAATAAGTGGAGCAGACCCCAATGCAAATGGATGCTAAAACTACTTCAGTGTGAGGCTCATTAACATGGTCACTAATAAAAATGTCTTAAATACTCAAAATGCCTTGAAAAGTAGACTGAAAATTAAAAACAATGATGATAAAATAGCAACATAAAAAACACTAAATCATCTCTCTATAACACACATTAATGTGTGCTACATTACAGCAAAATATATGAAAAACAGTTTAGAAATTTCTTTTGCCCAGCCTTTTATCATTTTTGTCATTTAATCATTTTATCGTTTTTATGTTGTTTAATAAAAGAAGAAGATAAATTAGAGGTAAAATGACTCATTGGTTCATTGAAACAAAACCTGCCTGATAGGTGAGGGATTGGAAGCCATGGCTGTAGGCTTTTCAGGTTATGAAAGTTGTATAATAATTACTGTAGTATAAAAATTAAAATAAAAAAACTGTGATCCAGTGCAGCAACAGCTAGCTTTGTGACTTCTCTATATATATAAAATCCAGCATCTCTCTGTCTGTCTGTTTGGATTTAGATCAGGTTTTTATCTATAATTTGCTTGAACATTCTGGTTGATTTTGGGACTCATTGCACTAAGTATTATAGTTTGGTTGCGGCACTGATTTATTTGCGCGAATCTGAGAAACAGGTTGCAGGCCGAGGGTAGGGGGATGCAGGACCTCAGGAGTAGGGAGCCAGGCGGGGCCATCCTCACTCACGTGCCAGCATTTGTTCCAGTCGCTCTACCTCTCGACATGTGTTGGAGTGTACCTTGCCTCCACTTAGCTAGCGATACCTGTTTGTTCACCACAATTATCATCTAGAGATTGTTAAAGAGTAATGTTTGACGTTTTTGAGAGAGAGATCACAGCTACGTGTGTTTTAGAGTGTACCTGCCTATTGGAAGAGATATCACGGCCACATGCTCTTCTCCCCACTCGGGGGATTCTCTCCCATCAGATCAGATACAGTGACAACGTTTGATGTTGGAGTGTACCTGCCTTCCACTTGGCCAAAGATATCTTGCCAACTTTTTACATTTTGGCAAACAGATCACAGCTACATTCTCATACAAATTATTAATTTTTTTTGTTGATTTTTAAAGTTTGTTCTGTTTCACTACTATGCAAATGGAGCTGTGGGTGACAGCTAGTCTTTAATATAACTGAATATACTAATGGCTTGACTGGTTGAGGGTTGAGTAGTTTTTTTTTTTTAATCAAACATTAGATCAATGTGCAAATGCATATATAAAATCATCACTTACTTTCTCTGATGTTCACAGAAGCCAGTGGTGTTAGATTTGTGTGTCTGTTTATGATGTAATGCTCAACTGCTATAAATCACATTAAGAAGTTGTTAATCATTCAAGTAGCTGGAGAGAGGACTGGAGGCGGCTAGGAGAGAGAGTCACGAAGGACTTTGTGGCCTGGACTTTGGGGGATCGGTGCTGGAGGCACTGGGGGTGCACATGTGGTCAATTTGTAAATAATTGTAAAATAAACGTGTGTTGGGTGAAGTTAAGATGTCCCCCTGTCTGTGTCCGGGTTCAAGTCTACAATATATAGACCCTAATAAAATATATTTCATTCTCATATACAACTGTCCGTTTCAAATAAAATACAATATTGAATAAATCTAAGAAAACAGAAATAACACATTAAAATAATTAAATGAAGTAACTTCATGTCATAGTGTGTTTAGAATCCACTTTAAATGCTGAGCTTTCTTGTTTGATTACTGTACAAAAATGTTTACTTTCTTTTTCAATTTCTTAGGTCAAGTAATCATGCTACACGGAAGGTTAAAATGAAAATAGTCTGCAGTAGGGATTTTCCAGGTTATATATTATTTTTGGAGTAACACAATCTTTTTAACCAGTAGGAGTCACTGTCTGCACATGAAAATCACAAACTCTTTGGCTGTCTTGTTTGTACTCCCAATAAGAAGGTAAAAATCCCAAAATCTACCATTCTGATCAATAACCAAGGTGTCCTTATGCCAGCACATGCCATTCACAAAAAGGTTTTAATAATTGCCATTTTCCATGTGTACATCAAAGCAATTAATGATTGGCTGCTATACTTAATTTTACCTTTTTTTTAAAGAAAATGTATTCCTGCATCCTTTAAAAAAATCACTTGACTGTTTTTTTGCAATGGCTGAAAGCAAAAGATTGCATTGCGCTATAAATTAACACATTTTTAAGGTCTCAGGTTTTAACACCTTCAGAAAAATATTAAGCAAAAAGCAAGTTTCTTTTCCTTTTCAAGTGTCACACGTGCCATAGTCAAAGACATAAATTGACATTTCTTAATAATTTTTATTGTTAGTTGTATTTTATTGTTAAGTCAAAAGTGCAGCATTTTAGATGCAACTGCAACAAGTCATGAAAAAGCTTGTTTTTCTCATGGCTTTGTCTGAAAATTATTTCCTTCGGTTATTTCTTCAGACAATCAAAGACCTTGCATGAAGGCTAGGGGTCTAATTAGGTCATTTATGACAGCAATGGAGATAAAAAGAAACAGCAAAGATACAGAGCTCAAGTTTGGTGATCTTTGGCTTTCTGTACTGTGAGCCAAGGGAAAATAATGTTAGTCCTTCCAGGCTAATTTAATAAAGATTGTGCTTGTAACTCATGAAGACCATCTTTTGCAATATGAATTTAATAAGTAAACAGAAGAACACAGAAGATATCTGTGAGGGCTTTTGATAAATGCAGGTCAATATCAGTAATAGGTTTACTTTTTTTTCTAAATATAGCTATAACAACTTCCTTAATAGCTAATACTGCTCATAACAGAAAATTCTAAAATCCACAGAACCTTGTCTTAGTTTCAATAATAAATATTTGTTAAAAATAAACAGATCCTTATTCTAGTTTCTATAGTAAATAAAGTCTATTAAATTCACTGTATATGGAGTCTTGTCTCTGTTAAGTTTCTGCAGCATATCTACTAAAATTCATTTCACAGTAAATACATATAGTAGATGTGTTCCACTTTTTATTTTCTGCCTGTCTGAAATATTGTGACATGTATAATTCAAATACAACCTGGAATGCAAAATAGACTCTCCCACTGCAAAAAATAAAGAGCCTCTGGGAAAATGAGTAATGAAATAAGTTTTTTTTTTTTTTTTACTTATTTTTCCTAGGTGCTTAATTTACATTTTTTTATGGTTTAATAAACAAGTTATCCCAGGTTGAAGTGGTGTAGGTGCAGCTCGTAGTTTGGGTAATTCATCAACCTACATTCTGGTGAAATTAATTCCCCCAGGCTGAATATTGTGTATGTGTGTGTTCACCTCTATAAATATTTCTAGTCTCTGTGCATGTCTGCCTGTACAGTTCTGGTAGCATCTGGGAGTAGCAGCTTTGTGAGCACTTGGATTTCTGAACAAAAGCAGCTGAAAAACGGATGATGCTGTTGAGGCTGGAGCTATCTAGTTCAGACCGGTAGCAGTTAGCAGAGTTAAAGAGAGGAGGGGGAATACGGGGGATAGATAAGCTTTGCCATTGGATCTTGGCTCCTACATTCAAGAAAACAACTGCAGGGTTTGGTATGCTAGAAAAATTGAGACAAGCTGATATGTGTCAACAAATAATTATTACTGTTATTATTATCAATGTTATTAACCACAATAATCATCATCATCATCATCATCCAGCTAAACAAAGAATTTCTAGTAAGCTTATACTAGGACAGTAAACATTTTTCAGCATTTGTTGTCTAATTAAATGTTAAACATGATGCCTTCAGTTTCTGTAAAAAGCTTCTATATGATGCTGTCTTCACATTGCGTGAAGGATTTTATGCAATTAAAATGTGTATCTTTTATGCATCAGCTGGTTTGAACAGCTAGACTGCTTCTGTATGCCTCTTTATTTCATATATTCTGTATGTTTGTGTGTGTGTATGCAGAAAAATGTGTATGTTCACTGTGTTTAATGTAATGTGTTCTATGCTGTGGTCTGCTGGGCTAGTAATACTAGCTCAGGCAATGCCAGACACCTTAATAAATGGATCAATAAGGTCACATGTACTGTATTACTAGAGTGGAAAAAAATAGGAGCAATATCAGTAAAATTAGATACCATTAAAACTAATATTGCAAATCCTCACTGTGACATGTTGGTAGTTTCATTTGCTTGCACCCACCACACGGTATAGTAACATCCTTCCATTCTTAACCGTAGTGTTATATAACAGACACATTGGGACAGCAGTAATATTTCTTCAGAGACTCTAAAGATTAAATCTGTGGTTCTCAAAATCAGTCCTAGGGAATCCCTGTGGTTGCAGGTTTGTGTTTAACCAGTTTCACAATCAGTGAATCATTTTACCTCTAATTGATCTCATTTAATTAGAAGCTCTTTGTTTCTCTTCTGTTATTTTACAAAAGAACAACAGTGTTATTTTTATGTTTATTAGACCTTTAGAAATATTTGTAGTTTTGCTTTAAATTTGAATGGTTAACTCTCCTTTGTTGTTTTCCTATTAATTGGATCTGTTTCTCTCAATTATATCCTGATAATGACAAATAACAAGGAGCAGAGCAATGAGATGGGCAGATGACCCTGAATAATGAAAGGCTGTAAGTAAGCATAAGCCCCAATACTGAAGTCATTAAGAAATAAAGAGTTAAATAACTAGAACACCTGGAAAAGAAAAATGAAAATCTTAAAAACCACTAAGTTATCCCAATGTAGCATACATAAATGCTAATAACAATTCATAAACTTAGTTTTGTATTTTCTGCATTGACCCCAAAATATAGAAACTGGGAAATCTGCTTAATTGAAAACATTGGTGGAAACAAAAACTAACAGCCACTAGGGGTGCCCAAGACTTAACTTAACAACTGCATTAAATGGATACTACATAATGTGTTTCAGTTCTGTTTTGGGTTGCATTTTGATTTCACTTGCTTGTGCTGTCTGTATGCATGTAATGTTAATATCAGAAGCCAGTGCCAGGGTTTGGAATTCAGGCAGAGTGCCATTTTGGCAGCAGGCACGTACTGTATAGAGCACATCCAGTCGGACCAGAACTAACTGAAGCAAATTTGAACTGAACTCGATAATCTTTCTTTGCCTGAAGTGTTACTTGTTGCAGGAATAGCAAGACTGTTTTAATGAATTTTACAGCATAAGGTGATGTGGTTTACCATTTCCAGCATACTATATAGTTTTAAACCTACTAAGCTGAAATTCATAGTGGCAGGGGACAACACCTGTTCTGGTAGCATCAGGTAAAATTCACACTAGAACACACTGAGGCCCTGCTCAGCTGGCTAATTTACTATTGTCCGTTCACCTAACATGTACGGTGTGTCTTTGGGATATGGACGAGAGAAGCCTGAGAAAAAATCATGAAGTTCATGAAACAACATGCAAACTCCACATGACATCAATTGTGTACAGAATTCAAACCCAAAATGCTTCTCAAATGGTCGTTTTTTTCATTTACTATCTATTTTTAAAAAAAATTGTGATTCGAGCAGATTACCATGGGAGAATCAATGCATTATGCTTTCTTTTGAGAGGTTTTGTATTTTTATTTGTCCCTAGTGTGTGCTTGGTGTGTTTGTATGTGTGTGTGCGCATGCCCTGCAGTGGGCTGGCACCCTGCCCTGGGTTTGTTTCCTGCCTTGCGCCCTGTGTTGGCTGGGATTGGCTCCAGCAGACCCCCATGACCCTGTAGTTAGGATATAGCGGGTTGGATAATGGATGGATGGATGGACAACACAAATAGTGAAGCTAGCTTATCATACGTTATGGAACATTGCAAATTATTAGTCATCATTGCCTGATTTTCCATGCTATCAGCTCATTAATGGCATGAATGATGAGTCAGTATTGTTGCCACTGTAGCTATGTATATTTTTTTAAAGTTTTTTTTTTTCTTATTTTATTCAACCAACATACCATTTTCTTACTTTTGCCTCATCCAATTCTGCTGTCTTTATTAGTTAGTGTACTGCTCACTAAAGCAATCCTTAAACTGAGTTTTTCAGACCTGGAGACTCCTTTTAACTTAAAGATATTGCAGTTATAAAAATAACATGACAACAGTACAGACAATAGCTCAATGCAAAAATACATACAGTTTTTAAGCTAATGATTTAAGATAGAATCCAGTTTGTTTTTCGACTATACTGTATTCAGTTGTTTTGTTTGGTAACAGAAAGTCATATTACTACAGAATTTAAAAAGGAGAATGCTACTGTATATTATTTGGGTAGTCTGCAAACCAGAAAACACAAATCATGAAAATACTCCTAAAATATTAATTTATTGCACCCACCAATGCACCCGTTTTCCACACAGTCCACTTTTAACATTAAGGGAAGTCAAAACCTATAGGACAGATTCTCTAGTCCTTCATAGTGCACACTTGTATATCCATGTTCTCTCATACCATGTCAGGCAGACATACACGTATGTGTTTGTGATGTGCAATCTTTTTGAGAAGTAGATGTAAAAATGATAAAACTGTGCCAGTTATATTGTGGTTGGTTCCGATTTTTCAGACATTCTCCTCAGTTTATCTACTATACATTTAAATTGTACTAACTGTGCTACCCATTCTAAGACAGATTGAAATCTGAGCAATCAGTTTTTAATATCTGGAAAAAATTTGGAATTAACTTGCTTAGAGATCTTTATATAGACAACGTCTTTGCATCCTATGAACAATTACATTCCAAATTTAACATTCCAGCTACACATTTCTTTCACTATCTTCAAATCAGGAACTTTGTTAAACAGAACCTTCCAGATTTTCCTCATCTGGCACCCTCATCCATGCTGGAAAAAATATTGCTCAATCTCAAGGACTTAGACACCATCTCTACAATATATAAAATCATTTTACAATCCCTCCCTTTCAAAGATCCAAGAGGACACTGGGAAAAAGATCTCTCAATTAATATATCAGAAAAGGAGTGGAAAGCAGCAATGCAGAGAATTCACTCGAGCTCCATATGCGCAAAGCATACAATTATACAACTTAAAATTATATATCGAGCACATCTGTCTCGACTAAAACTCTCCAAAATGTTTCCAGGGCATGATCCAACCTGTGAACACTGCAACCAAGTCCCAGCCTCACTGGGTCACATGTTCTGGGCCTGCACCAAATGAACATTATTCTGGACAAAAATTTTTAATTACCCCTCAGACAGCCTTGGTCTCACAATCCCTCCTAACCCATTAACAGCTGTGTTTGGGGTTCTTCCAGAGGGGTTTAAAGTGGAGAAAGACAAACAAATTGTGATTGCATTCACTACACTGTTGGCACGCAGACTTATTGTGATAAACTGGAAGAACCCAAACTCTCCTCTTTTAAGTTAGTGGGAAACCGATGTGTTATACTATTTGAAATTGGAAAAAATCAAATTCTCAGTTAGAGGATCTGTACAGATTTTTTTCAAAACATGGCAGGATCTAATCAGTAATATTTTAAAATAAGCTCATAAAGCACAGAGAATTTATTAATTTAGGTATGTTTATAAGCCTTAAATTTCACGCTGTTTGGCTTGCTGTCTCTGTCAGGGGTGGGGATCGATTTGTCCTTAACTCAATTTTTCTTTTTGTAAAAACTTGATTGATTTGTATGGATTGCAATAAAATGAATTAAAAAAAAAAAGAAATCTGAGTAATCAACGTAGACCTCATTGTTAATGTTTTCAGTGCACAATGCATTACATATGTCTTGGTTATTTGCCATTTTGGTATGGGAATCGTAAAAACAGTGTTAATGTTTGTGATGCACCATCTATTGGAATGACAAATGTAATACAATTGCTAAAAATGTTAGTGATGCCATCTTTTGGAATGACAGAGACATACAGTAGAAACCGGATGGGCACACAGACACTTACAATTTTATTAAGGTTGATTACATTGTCATGCTAATAATAGAAACACCTTTAGACTTTTTTCACAGACAATGCATGTTGGGACAATAAAAAGACTTTGAGGTTCACCATGGTTGTCACCATATAATCCTGTAAGCAAAGGATGAAAGAAAAGCAAAAGGAGTGGAAAGCTTGTGTTTTAATCATGCCAGTGTTTCCTTTTCTTGTTTATCAATACTGATGCTATTCTCTTACTTCTTTCGGGAAATATACTCTGAATACAGTGATATTGATAGGTCAGTGATAGGCTCAGAGGAATTCTTCTGCCAACTTCTGAAGAAGAAAAGAGTGAGGTTGGGGTGTCACCTCTGAGTTCAAATAAGACTAAGGGAGAGGCCCACACATAACACATATTTAGTAATTTTGCAGCACAATAATAATTGGTGGCATTATATTTAGTGCTGAAGTTTCACTGCTCTGGATTTCTTTATTGAAATCTGTGTTGTCACTTCTTTATATGGGTTTTATGCAAGTTTTTTTTTCTTTTTTTATTCTCTGGGTGCTCCAGTTTTCCTTGCACATACCAAAGATCTGCAAGTTGGGCTGATTGGTAAGTTTTGTGTGAGTAAATCCTACAATGTCCTGGCACCATGTTTTTAATTTAATACTGAGGATGACACAATACAAACCCCTCTGTTATTTATATATGTGAATATCCAAAACATTTAAAAAAATTAACCTTGCTTGGCAAAACTGCAGAGTGAGTTCTTCTCTCCAGCTTTGACTTTTTGTATCCCTTGATATTTTTCAAATCAGTCTTGATTTGAGTGTTTGGGCTTATTTACATAAAAATAACATTTACTATATATTTCGATCAGTTAGCACAATTTGATGGCGTAGGCATATTATCTGCTGGAGAAACGTATCAGGATTTGATTGTGAAGGTTCAGATAAGCGGTTTAAATTTGGACCAGATTTACTAAAGTGTTGCAATAAACACCTGTTTGTTATCTAATGGAATATCACACAATTATTCATTACACAGGTAAAAAATAATAATTTGCTCTTACATTGTCATTTAAGTGTATTTGTGAAATGCTTGCTGCTCCGACTGCGACTCTCGGAGGCACAGATTCAGATGTACATTATGCTGTGATTCCTCTGTGAGCAGGACACAGGTCACTAAACCGTAGATGGTGTGCCACTTGCTCACAGATTCCTCTAACAAACGCCTCCTTATCTGCCATCAGAGCCCTAACAGCCATCCTTCTCAGTTCCCAGTACAGACCAGAGTTGCCATCAAGCTGTGCACTGCTGCTCCTCTCAATGATATCTAGAGTGCCCTGCGAGATGAAACACCTCCTTCTGGGAACAATGGTAACACCAACACAACCCTTAGCAACCTTCAGGGTCTTGTCACAGAAGTTCTCCCACATCACATTAGGATTGGTCAAATCTGGAGGTTCCTCACACAAACTGCATATATTGTAAACTCATCAGAGACTGCCTTATCCTGCAGCCCAGCCTCATTTTTCTAGTAGGTGGTAACCTACAGGACCTAAGCTAGATCTTCAGAGTAGCAACAACAAGTTTGTGGTCAGAATTCACAAACTAGTTACTTCAGTAGACCCTGAAGTTTTGTAAGAGCCTTCAGCATCTGCCCACGAGAAGTACTAAGTCCAACGATGCAGCTCAGGGCACTGGAACCAGGATCCAGCAATTAGCTGCCCCTGACCTTTTGCAAAGTCAAAGAACATGGCGCCACTTTCACCTCGGTCATGAGACCCATGGGGACCAAGGCAATCCTCATAGCCAGCCCTGTCAGTGCCAGTGGTTGCATTGAAGTCACCCATGATCAGGGGAGAATCATCTCGTGGGCACCTATCAACCACCAAGCAGTCAGAGCATACACTGAAACAACAGACAAGGCACCCAGAGAGTGCTGTAATCTGAGTCTCATAATACACTCGTTGAAAGGATTGACATCAGACACACATCCGAATCTGTTACTTGGAGAGTTGCAGTCAGAGCAGCTGATAGAATGGTCCTTATGGATGACACTTCAGTTTTCACCTGCTGGGCTGGCTACTTTGAGCAGCTGTTTAGAGCTGATCCTCCAGCTAGGATGTTGGATATCTCTGGGCCCATGGTTCTTGAGGCAGATCCTCCAATTGGCTGTGAACCACCCAATCTCACTGAGATTGCACAGGTTGTGAACCAGCTGAGGGTAGGGAAGGCTGCAGGGATCTATGGTATCTGTGGTAAACTTCTCCAGACTGGTGATAAGGCTGTCCTCCTCGCATTGCAAGCAATCTTTGCATCTGTTTAGGAGGCATCATCCCAACACACTTGAAAAATGGAACTTGTCATTCCTATCTGGAAAGGGAAGGATGATCACCTGGATTGCAGAAACTATAGGGGAATAACACTGCTCTCAGTACTGGGTAACATCCTCCTCAATAGGATTCGTGATCACTTGCTCACCTACCAGCGACTGGAGAAGTCTGATTTTACCCCC
Source organism: Polypterus senegalus (assembly GCF_016835505.1). Classification (NCBI taxonomy): domain Eukaryota; kingdom Metazoa; phylum Chordata; class Cladistia; order Polypteriformes; family Polypteridae; genus Polypterus; species Polypterus senegalus. The sequence continues at coordinate 139,069,059 of NC_053160.1, forward strand.
AAGAAGTCTACTATTGATCACATCCTGGCACTGAGGGTTCTCATGGAGCACAAACATGAATATTGGCAGAGTTTCTTTGCAACCTTTGTTGATTTTCATAAAGCGTTTGACTCAGTTGATCAAGCTACGCTGTGGGACATTCTGAGACTTTGCGGTTTCCCCTCAAAATTGCTGAATATCATGGCCAGCCTGTACACTGGTACTGTGAATGCTGTGCAGAGGAGGCAGAATCTCTGTGTTTTTCCTAGTTCATTCTGGGTTCATCAGGGGTGTGTTCTTGCTCCTACTCTGTTCAGTGCTTGCATGGACTGGGTGTTCGGCAAGGTTGTGGGGCCTAGTGGCTGTGGGGCATCTGTTAGCAAAGAAAGATTCACTGATCTTGATTTTGCTGACAATGCTGTGATCTTCGCAGAGTCAATGGAGGCCCTGATCAAGGCTGGATAAAAAACAAGATCCAGGCCTTTAATGACCTCTTAGCTATAGCCATCAGCAGTATGTCAGTCTGCAGAGCAGAAAGAGTGTCTACCTTGTCAAGAGGTTTACTTACATCGGCAGTGACATTCCTGTCTCTGGTGACTGTTCCTATGAAGTCAGTATATGGATTGGGAGAGGATGGGGCATCATAAGGTCACTGGAAAGGTGTATGTGGCACTCCCGATATCTATGCAAAAAGACGAAGGTCCAAGTCTTTAGAGTCCTGGTGCTTCCTGTCTTGCTATATGGTTGCAAGACATGGATGCTATCCAATGACCTGGGATGAAGATTGGACTTCTTTGGTATTGTGTCTCTTTGGAGAATCTCTGGGTTTGACTGGTTTGACTTTGTGTCAAATGAGCGGTTACTCATGGAGTCACGAATGAGGCACTTTACCTGCATTGTGAGGGAGCATCGGTTGCAGCACTACAACCATGTAGTGTGATTCCCTGAGGGTGATCTGGCTTGCAAGATCCTCATTGTTGAGGACCCGAGTGGTTGGACCAGGTCAAGGGGATCCCCACGTAACACCTGGCTGTGGCAGATATAGGATAATTTCTGGAGGGAGGGACTGGACTGCATGTCTGCCTACGGGGTTGCCAACTAGGATCCCGAGTTGTTACGTCATGTGGTGGTTGCGGTAATGCGCTTTACCGGTGCATGTTCCCCAGCTTGACCTGACCTGACTGTGAAATGTTTGATAAATGGACTGTGCTTGCAATAAATGATAAGTGTGCCTTTATTATCAATTTTAGGGAAGGACAGCTGTAACTCAAGTTCTGAAACTGACAAGAAGCATTACACTAATGAACTTATATTAGTTATATTTACATTAATTTAACTTGTATTGCTCCTTTTCTTTAAAGACAAATTAGTTTCCCAGTTAAGTGGCACAGTGAGTAGCCCTACATCTGGCAGCTCCACATTGTCTGCATGGCTTTTTCTTTAGTTACTTTAGTTTTCTTTGAATATCTGATAACAAGACTATTTTGACTGCTGATTCTGTATCACCTCTTTTTGAGTATGTGTTTATCCTTTAATGGACTGATCCAAGTTGGCGCCTGCCATATACCCATTGCCATGAAGAGAATTTGTGAACCCTGCACTCCTACAACAGCACTATATTAAATTAACAAAATGGGAGAATGGATGATGTCCCAAACAACTCACTAACTCATTCCAAATTGTATCTTTAAAGACCAAAACAGCAGTGTCAGTATTATTTCCTTCACAAAATTAAACATTAATATATTGTCTCTGTTTTGATAGTTACTTCTTATTGTCTCTTATATTTAATGCTATTTACAAAAAAGTCAGTAAAAATAAGAATTGCCTAGATTCTCTAAAATATATTACTTTAGTAGGTGATCCAATATATGCCAATAAATATTTTACAAAAAGTTGTCTTATTTACTGTATACTGCTATAATTCATTACGGAAATCTTGCAGCAGAAATACATAAATAAATTTACATCTTGCAAAAAAGGGCATAATGTTAAATTTTAACATTGTGTGTCAGTAATTTATATTTAGATGTTAAGCAGCAAAATTTAAGTTTGTGGGTTGCATGGTTAATTCTTAGGCAAAGCAACATTTGTGCCATCAAGATACGGTGCTAAGAAGCCAATGTCAAATCGCTAAGGTCAGTGTCATGATTGGAAACCACCATCACCTGCTCTACAATTTCACTCTGCACTGTAGCCGCTGAATTGTCCTTTTGGGAAGTTTTCAATTAAAACAGAACATTCTCAATCCCGTTTAAGTCAGTTTAGATTAATGACAGAGGCTATATTGACAGCACAGATGTAGAGGCAGTAATCAAGCATCCACAAAGTCAATTTAACATCGCCAGAAGGGGCTGTGCGAGGCATAAACCACTGCTTGCAGAAAAACCCAAACAGTCTTTTCAAGAATATAAAAAATTCATGCAGATATTGTCCAGATACATGATTTGAGCCCAGAACTTATGATGCATAAAGCAGCAGCTCCAACCACTGCACCACATAGTTATCAGCATTAAGATGCCACTATCAATGGATTTATAACAATTCTAAAGACAGCATGGAAGTCTTATATACTCTTAGCTGGTGTGACTTCTGGTGCTGCTTAAGGTGGGGACACCCACTAATTTTCAGAACAAACCATAGCCTATGGTGTTCCTTAGTACAAATGAAGAATCTGTGCAAAATTTGGAAGAAAACATTGTACGCTATGGATTTGTATGCTGGATGAACATACACACACAAAACCACACATTCAACTTTATACAGTATATTAAGTGTATGATGAATTTTCTAGTTATAATGTGAACAGATTTTTGCTTGAAAATGATTCCTTTCTCAAAAGTTGTACACTAAGCATGGATGTGTACTAGGCATTAACAGCTTTGCATGTATGAATTCTTCAACTTTGACATCTGAAAAGCTGACAAAGTCCAAATTTGAAATGACTGTTGGGTTTTGAATTTTATACTGTGAAAGGTTTGTTAAAGTTTGTCATTTGCTTTCTTAAATATACAGACGTCAGTTTGGGAAATGGCTTTGATAACATTTTTTATGTATACTTTAGCTTGCATTTTAAGCGTAGGTTGCGCTGTAACTGATACATATATCAACAAAAAGTGCAATCAGTTTTCAGCCCACTGTTGCCATTGTAATGAAGGTGCAAAGTTGGCAGTTGTGCATATCTAATCATGTAGAATGTGTGAAAGGTGTCGCCTGGCAGTTCTTTACAAACTGTGATTATAGAGCTTGATCAAAATAATATAGATGCTTAACATTTTCCGTTTCTAAGTGGGTGGGTGTGTGTGTGACTGATATTATTGATAAAATCTGACTTTATTAGAAAGTAGCATACGCCTGTATGTACCATTAAAGGACACAATCTGGTGTAAGCTGTTGCGTTATACTTCTTCCCTCCTGGGATATGGATTAACACAGATATTATTTCTGATTTAGTCCCAAAATACAAAAATATATAAACAGTTGCTCTTTCGCTCATCTATCAATTTATTGTTGAGAGTGCTTATTCTGATTTAGAATTCTGGGGGCTAAAGTCTACTCCAACAACACAAGTGACAAGGTAGAAACTAGCCCTGGACATGGAACAAGTTCAGCAACACTGAGACAATTTGGAATTGCCAGTCAACATAACACATACACATGTTTGGGGTTGTTGGGGGAGGAACATAGTCTACTTGTCAAAAAACTCCACACAAAGAACTTTTGGACGCCTGCTTTTGACTCTGGATACTGTATTTGTGATTTAGGAGAGCTGTATTTTAACTCAGTATGGGCATGATAATAATTTCATAATTTTCAATGACTGGGCTTGACTTGCTCATTTATAAATTAATTGGTTTTACTCATGGTTGAAGGTGGATGGATAGAAAGATGGAAAGCTAAATATCATTCTGAAAGTCACAGCCTATCTGAGATGTATCAAAGATCAGCTCTGCATAAGTGTGTGCTAATCTTTGGTCTACATAGTAGTAAATAATTTGATTATTAATTAGTAGTTTTAACGTAGAGTTAGTTGGCAAAAAAGTGTGTATTGTTGAAATAATATTATCATACTAACACCATAGTACTGTAACATCATTTCTTTGCATGTTTAGGTATTGGAATAAACAAATACGTATTAGGCTATTGTAAAAGATAGCCCCAGACACAGACAGACACTGAGACCGCTAGATGTCCAAACCACACACGTTTTATTTTACAGTTCAGCATACTCACAGTGTCCATGCAACAATGCAACAAACACCTTTTCAGTCCGTTTCTCTTCCTTCTGGACTTCTCCGGCCACCTTTTCTCCAGTCCTCCCGAGCAATGCCTTCTTCCTCCCGACTCTGCTCAAGGGAGGTGGCCTCTTTTATAATCACCCAGATGAGCTCCAGGTGCTCTCTGATGAACCTCTGGCAGCACTTCCTGGTGTGGTGGAAGTGCTGCATGAGCACCTAGAAGCACTTTGTGGTGTCCCTGGAATTCGTTCCACCAGTACTTCTGGGTGTGGCAGAAGTGCTGGCATCCAGGGCTCCACAAATCTCCAGGCACCCCCCGGTGGTGACCACGGGTCCAAATAGGGTTGAGCTTCCATGCTTGGTTCCCGTGTCCCCCATACAGACCAGGACAGCGGCCCTCTCTTGGTCCAGAGGAAGTATAATCCTTCTCCCGGTCCTTCCAGGTGTCTCGGCTGGGCATAAACCCCCAGTCGACCTCCACACTACAGTATATGCAATCTCCCTACATCATTTATAAAGATGCTACTGACCTTGAATTGCAGCAATAGTTAATCCTGGTATAGTTTAATAGACATCAACTTGCATTGAATTATTTGCCATACTATTTTTTTCTAAACAACTAACATTCAGCACTGAATATTAAAGTTAAAACCTATCTTGGAAGATAATTTTACCTTAATATTTATGTATTTCTAAACTGTATGTATTTATGTCTTTAATTGTGTGACAGAATATACATATTTGATACACATAGTGAAAGCCTTATATAAATAATATTTTTGTCATTCATAACAGATATTCTTAAAAAGTGAACAGGTTGCACTAGTTAAATATACTGTACTCTTATGGATGATTTAATCCATATACTTCTATAGATGATGTTAGATGTAAACAAAAAAATTAAAGTAAACCAAAATATTCTAATCTTTGGGCTGGGTTTCTGTAAGCTTTGAAAAAAAAAACGTAGCACAGTCTCAAGGGCATGGAGGAGATAGGCAGGTATTCTAGTTAAGCTGGACTGGGTCGTAGAAGGTCCTTAACCCATCAGCAGGACTGGTATCTGCTCCTTTGGGCAAGGAGCAACAGGATGAGCACTGCTGGAGCCCTACAGAATGACCTCCAGCAGGACACTGGTGTGAATGTCTCTGACCAAACAATTAGAAACAGACTCCATAAGGGTAGACTGAGGGCCCGACACCCTCTAGTAGGCCCTGTACTCACTGCCCAGCACTGTGGAGCTTGATTGGCATTTGCCATAGAATAACAGAATTGGCAGGTCCATCATGGGTGCCCTGTGCTTTTCACAGATGAGAGCAGGTTCACCCTGAGCACATGTGACAGGCATGAAAGGGTATGGAGCAGCCATGGAGAATGTTTTGCTGCCTGTAATATCGTTCAGCATGACTGGTTTGGTGGTGGGTCAGTGATGGGCTGGGAAGGCATATCCATGGAGGCACAGTACAGGCTAGACAACAGCACCTTGACTGCCATTAGGTATTGGGATGAAATCCTTGGACCCATTCTCAGACCCTATGCTGGTGCAGTGGGTCCTAGGCTCCTCCTGGTGCATGGCAATGCCCGGCCTCATGTGGTGAGAATACGCATGCAGTTCCTGGAGGATGAAGGAATAGATGCCATTGACTGGCCCCGACGCTCACCTGACCTAAATGCAATAGAACAACTCTGGGACATTATGTTTTGGCCCATCCGATGCCACCAGGTTACACCTCAGACTGTCCAGGAGTTCAGTGATGTCCTGGTCTAGATCTGGGAGGAGATCCCCTAGGATACCATCTGTCGTTTCATTAGGAGCATGCCCTGATGTTGTCAGGCATGCATACAAGCACATGGGGGCCATACAAACTACTGTGTACAATTTTGAGTTGCTGCAATGAAATTTCAGTAAAATGGACTAGCCTGAAGGAGCATTTTTTCATTTTAATTTTTGGGGTGTCTTTGAATTCAGCCCTCTGTAGATTGATGATTTTCATTTCCATCAAATGATGTGGCATCCTTTCATTCCTAACACATTACCCAGTCCATATCAGTATAGATATCCAGCATGATTTTTTTGTCCGTTGAGATCTGATGTGTTTTCAAAGTTTTCCTTTAATTTTTCTAGCAGTTTATATGTAGATATGCAATTGTTTTCACCAATCCAGCTAAAAAATGTTGAGTGAATACAAACTTTTGTGAAATGGTACTATGGACTGGTAAATTATTGTAGTTTTGGCAAAGTAAAAAATAATATGTAGATAAATAGAAAATCATTGGATTGAAAGACAAGTTAGTACACTTTCTAGAGTGATTGAAAAAGTGAGATTTAACAGAGCAGAATGCTCTACGAGAAGAAGGTTAAAGGCTTATGTTGACTCTTTAGATAAATAGAAATGAATGTCAAAACAAGTACAGTACTACTGCAGTTACTAAAAATAACAATTTGATGAGCAGAGGGTGATTATTCTACTATAAAACGTATGAAAATCGGCCAAAATACATGTAGAAAAAGACATGCATCTCAGTAGCATATGTTGTGATGCTGAGTGTTCTAAATATATTTGTTGCCTTTTATAATGTGTGTTTTTTTCTATCTTCTTTAATTTTTAAGACTGCAAATTTCAATGAAATGCTTAAAATATCCTACAGGATGAGGTCATAGAATTTCAACTCAACAAAAGATCACTGTGTCATGATGGATGATATGTCAGGAAATCATCTTTTTTTTCCAAAATGTCTTCATTTTGTTGGTTGCCTTTTTATTGCAATAGCTAACAGTTATACTTCACAGCTACTGGTACCTCACATCAGTTCCCAGAGTTTTCCAGGTCTTTCAGGGGCACATAGCTTTTCTGTAGCTATTACAGTATCCTTCCCATTCCAATCACATGCACGTAGGCTATTCACTTATAACAAATGTTAGGAAATAACAGGAGTGTTATAAGAGGCACAACTTATTACAGTGATTGACTATTATGGATACCAGGTGAGTGTGGCAGACTAATGTTAAATCATAGTGTCAGTGAAATAGTCAGTCATTACAATCTGCAGAAAATGGAATTGTGAGGGTGGTTTACTGTAAGGTTAGTACTGAGTAAATGTTCATAATGGTATACATGTCACAGAGTACCTCATTTACTGTATATCTAGATAATGTTTTGTTTCGCTTGCTTACATTTTATACTTTTACAGTTAGGAAGACCATTTAACCTACCTGCTATGGCTTAAAGTATCAGGAGGTGTGAGATGCTGATACTATGGTTCTCTTCCCTTTGCACTCAAGCATCTGGGATACAGTCTACTGGTGTTTCATTATCTTGTATTGGGGATATGTTTGCTATCAGTAGTGACTATTGGAGGTGAAAAAGTGTAAAATATACAAGTTGATATAACCACTGTCAATGTACAGTTGAAACTGTAAAGTAATTCTTAGTTGAAGGCTCACAAAACATTTCTCTGTTTTAAGAAAGATGAGTTTGCAGATTCACCAATAGTTTTCAATGGGAGATTTTGAATTTAAAAACTTTTTGGAGCATGATCTGTTTGGGATCTCTCAACAAAAATTGAACTGTTTGGATAATTTTTTTTTTATGAATAAGTGTGTCACATTTTAATGGAATCAGTCCACAGAGGGCTATATTGTTTGATGCAGACAGACAGACAGACAGACAGATATTATTGTAATAAGTGCCGCTCACATTATACGCAACACACAACTAACAAGGGTCTTTGCCTGTAAGTGTTAGGCATGTTAAGTAAGAATTTGTCAAATCAGATACAGCTTTTCCAAAGCATATATATATATATACCGTATGTGTGTGTATATATATATATATATATATATATATATATATATATATATATATATATATATATATATATATATATATATATATATATATATATATATATATATATATATATATATATATATATATACATATATATATATATATATATATATATATATATATATATATATATATATATATATATATATATATATATATATATATATATATATACATATATATATATATATACTGTATATATATATTAAACAATCAACTGTTTGTGGTAAAGGCTGTATCTCTTTCTTTAGGAGCTTCATATTGAGGTCTACAAGTTAAAAACAATTATCTTAAGCCAACAATACAAACCAAGGCTATAAAAAGTCCTAAAGAAATATACCCCTTGGCAGCCGTTGGTGTTCTATTAGAAGCTTACCCACTCATTGCTCTGTTGGGGTTCATACTGGAGGAAGTCTCTTTTGTGTTTTGGATACATTTTTTTGATGAATAAGTGTGTCACATTTCAATGGAATCAGTCCACAGAGGGCTATGTTGTTTCATGCAGACAGACAGACAGATAGATATGGTTATTGTAATAAGTGCTGCTCACATTATACGTAACACACAACTAACAAGGGTCTTTACCTGTAAGTGTTAGGCATGTTATGTAAGAATTTGTCAAATCAGATACAGCTTTTCCAAAGCATATATATATATATATATATATATATATATATATATATATATAATATATATATATATATATACACAGTATATACTGTATATATATATATTAAACAATCAACTGTTTGTGGTAAAGGCTGTATCTCTTTCTTTATTGAGGTCTACAAGTTAAAAACAATTATCTTAAGCCAACAATACAAACCAAGGCTATAAAAAGTCCTAAAGAAATATACCCCTTGGCAGCCGTTGGTGTTCTATTAGAAGCTTACCCACTCATTGCTCTGTTGGGGTTCATACAGAAGGAAGTCTCTTTGTTGTTTTGTAATCCATCTCACCTGACTTTGTTACATTGTTAGCTTGCCACTTAATTTTGTTAAACTGTAAAAACATTACATGACCCTTTATTGTGTAATAGTTTTCAAACACACATTACTATCTGTAATTGGAAAAAATAAAACTTACTGAATCTTAGGTAGTATAATTCCACTTGCTTTGATATACTTCTACATTTTTCAACTACCAAGCATCTTCTTCTTCTTACATTTTTAGCCAGAGAATGAGGGATGATTATTGGGTAAGAAAAATATATAAAAGATAAAAGTATTCATATTATATAAGCTATATATTTGTAATACATTATATTCCATGTACTCTGCAAAAACCGCATTCTCAAGTGCATAGAGGTATTAACTCCTTAAAAATAAAGTATAATTAAAATAATAGGCAGTTATAAAAGACTAAAGGGATTGAATACCTCCTGTTCACAGTTAGCAACACATTCTAACACAAAACAGTACAAAGACAGCAATGTGGCCTTTGTAAAGATTCAGCAATAATGATTTTGTTTCCCATTTGCCATGCCATTTACCTGGATCTTCAATTTTTTTGCTTTTATTTCAGGTTTCCTTTCTTGTATCTGCATATGGCAGTCGCCAACTATCAGAAGAAGGCTGTTCTGCTCTAGGACTGGTGACACACTACCTTTATCTCAGCCAGTTCACCTGGATGCTTATTCAAGTGAGTCACATGGCTTATGTTTAAATATGTTAAATCTAATCATGTAGTTTCTGTTTAATCACCACAAATTACAGATCTTTAAATGTTGTGTTGGAAACAAAATGACATGGACTGTGTCTGAAAGCAGCTGGCTTTACTGACAAAGGTATTACATTTCTCATTTTAGGGTATTTGTAATTTATAGATGTACTAGATTATATAAGGAACATATCACTTAACAAATATAAGAGAAACATAAGAAAATGAGAGGTGGCACAATGGTTATCACTACTGCCTCATACTGTAGATCCAGTGGCTAAGCTGAGTGTGTGTAATTTTCATCTCTGGCCATCACCGTGATTCATTTGGTTTCCTCCGTCACCACAAAGGTATGCAGGTGAGCCTGGATGATGAGTCTAAAATGATCCTGTGTGAATGATTATAGGTGTGTGTAACAGTCTGCCATGCAACGGAATAGCAACACAATCCAAAATGGAAGATAAAATGTAAATGCAAATTTCTTCTGTAGTGCAGAAGTGCTCATATTATTTTTTGGTGTTGAAGAGATTAAGACAGATACATTGTCAAGAATGAAAATCTGAGCTGTTAACTTTTCAAATGATAGAACAAGAAAACTTTGTTAGGACCAACAAAGGTTAAACTAGAAAATCAGCAAAGGAACAAGGCATCACAATGAAAGGAGAAGAGTATAATCGTAGACAGATTTTCCAAGGTCAATGTATCCCTTCCTTCTTTTTTTAAAAAAAATAATATCTTTTGAATATTTGTCCTTCTAAAAAAGAAACAAAATTACTTTTTGATGGGGAGTATTTGCTACTATGTCTCCAACAAAGTACCAGTAAGGGTGCTTTGTCTGCCCTAATGTGACATATGCATTAGAGCAGTGGTTCTCAAACTGTTGAGCAGGCCCCCCAAAGGGGGTGCAAAGTAACAAATAGGGGATGTGAAGATGTGAAAAAAAGAAAACAAGAATCAAAAATATGAAAAATACATCTATTGACACCAAAACAAATGAACTTAAACTACATTCTGATACTAGAAAAATAAATATAGAATTAAATAAATGTCGATAAAAGTTAAGTAGGTATAATAAAATATGCATTTATGATATATCATTATCCTGCGGTGGGTTGGCGCCCTGCCCAGGATTGGTTCCTGCCTTGTGCCCTGTGTTGGCTGGGATTGGCTCCAGCAGACCCCCGTGACCCTGTGTTCGGATTCAGCGGGTTGGAAAATGGACGTATGGATATATCATTAATTAAAAAATAACAAATTGGTATTAGTGGGCTCCTTTCAAAAAATGCTAGGGGGCCGCAATTAAAACTGTTATGAAAACTTGAGTCACAAATACTTAAAAGTTGAGAAACGCTGCATTAGAGTATGATATCATGATTGCCACTTACCATATTGACAGATGGATAAGGTAAAATCATTATTTCTTTTGCTTTTGGGTACATGACCAGGTCCACCTAATCAATTTATGACAATAGTAGAACCAAAAATCAACTTGGCCAAAAAACATAAAAACATGAAAATCACCTACAAATGGCACAACAATGCCATTTACTCAATTAATATGAGTTGAAATCTTTAAAATGTAATCAATATGAGTTTAAATATGTAAGCAAAGTTTAGAAATATAATTGTAAACCTTGCTATAGGTACTGTATGTAATTTGTTATTATGTACATTTCCTCAACAACAATTCTTTACTAATGATATTTTATCAAAATGCATGTCTAACACTGTTTTCCATTTAGTTTTAAATATTTTGATGTGTCATACTTTCTAGAATGTGTAAATTACACCAAGTTTTTTAAAAATGCAGATACAAAATTCTAGCTTCTCTGCATTGTAGTGTCTGTATCATATCAGTGGTGAAATACTGCTTCATCATATTTGTACACCAAATCAGTGCATTAGATGATTGTGTTTTATAGGTAAACTGAATAAGACTTATTGCATCATAAAATTGTATGTCTTTACGGCCAGGCACCTTCTTACCTTCAGGATTTGGTTCACTTAAAAACTTCCAATCGGATCCTCAGATCATCTGGCAGCATGCAGCTTCATACTCCCTTACTAAGCTCCGTACTATGGGGGTCGAGCTTTTTGCTCTGCTGCCCCACAGCTCTGGAATCAGCTCCCTGTTGAACTGAGAAATACACAAAACCTGGACATTTTTAAAGCAAATTTGAAGACTTTTTTATTTAGGAAAGCATATAATTGTTGTGATTGTTGATTTAATCTAGTCTTTTAAACTTTTAAATTTTGTGGTTATTGCTTTTGTTGTAGCACTTTGAGATCTTATCAATGAAAAGTGCGTTATAAATAAAATCTATTATTATTATTATTATTATTATTATTATTATTATTATATTAAAAATCTATCCCAAAATAACTTTCATTTTAATGTGTTTAATTCATCTACCTGTCCAAAATAAATATTTAGCAAAGAGCACAAAACAACATGAACTGGTGAATTGGACTGATATTCACTCATTTACATAGCAGCCTCATGGAGAGTTGAGTATTGACTATTCCCAGCTAACAAAGAACTTGAAGTAGAATTGTTCTCTTCATTCAGTTTCTTCTCATTTTATCTGGTTAAATCTTCAATCTTTGCTTTATAAAAGTATGGGACATTCTGGTCATTTTTCTCCCCAGGTCTGGTAAAGCATCAGTCATTTTGACATGTTCATATTATCATGCAGACAATTATGTGATTAAATTCAGGTTGTGAAAGATGAATGGATAAATCTAATCCTATGGTGAAATTACTATATATATGATTTCAATGTAATATTTATATAGAAGAATCTTGGACTATTCATTTATTATTAAGTTTATGTCTCAAATCAAAGTACAGCATTTGTGAGTGGTTTGTTTGTTTCTAGTAATATAATCATGCTGAAATAGGTTATGAACTTCCCTCTATGTTTAAAAATATTTTTTATTCCTCCCTACATCTAAGCATACTTACAATTCAACCCTCATGTTATGCTGTAAGCTTTTGAGTTTTCTTGAAATGTCATTTAGACTGAAATGCAATATAAATGGCTGCATACTGGTGGTCCATACTGAAGAAATGATGATACAGGTGATTGCTCTGCTGTTTCATGTGAGTTTAAGTTTCATAGCACTTATACTCACATTTGGCTCCAAGCTGGGGTGCCTTCGATATGGATTTTTCTTGTTCTTCATGTGCCTGCATGACATTCGTTTACTTGTTTACTCTCACAATCTAAAGGCATTTCTTACATCTTTGGCACATTCTCAAGATGGCTGATGATGTACTGAAATTCCATTCACAACTGGTTCTGTCTTGTGTTCATTTACCTGGTAAAGAGTGGTAAGCTTTACAAACATCATTAGACATTGCACAAGATAGGGTGGCATAATTCTAAAATGCAAACAGCAGCTGTTTGTTTCTTCATGTTACAGAAAATGACAATACACCCTTCTGCAGCAAGGACCAAAACATAAACATCCCTTTGGTACAATATGAAGGCATTGTATACCTACCCAGCTTGACCTCATTGCACATTGTTTGTAATCTTAGGAAATGTGAAGTATGGCACTGACTCCACCAATGGTGATAGGGCACTACTCACCCCTGAAATTCTCAACTCATCCAGCTAATTACATTTGACACAAAATACAATTAAGCAGTACAAAGAGAAGACGTCCACATCAAATCACAAAACACTACTACAGGCATCTTTTGATGATCTAACACTTCAGCCAGGTTCTCAGCAGCAGTGACCAATAATACATCCAGTCCCTGTGAGCCAAGCTCTTCTCTTCTATTCTGTTTCACTGCATAAGATGTGTAGTCTTAGAAAATCAAAAAATGGTATTGAACATTGTCAACATTGGCTTCCTTTCATGTTTTTCTACTGAAACAGTTTGGATGAGCTGGTGTTAACCTTTACTTTTAATGTGGATCATAGAGCTATAAACTGAAATAAAACAGTTTTGCATACTAAATTGCTGAAATCATTTAGACTTCATCCTAAAATAAGCCCAAAACAAGCTCTGTCTGATTCTTATTTTTCAAGGTCAGCCTGTCTTAAATATTGAGGTAATACTCATTAAGTGTATACAAATGTAATATCAAGAAGGTGGTTTTAATTATGACTGGTCTCCACTGCAAACATACTACTGCTTTTTCATTGTTGGTAGACTTGAGTCATACAGAGAAGGTCATTTGAAAAGATTAGGAAGGTAATAAAAAAATATTAATTTAAACAATGTTCTTGAAGAATTTAGGAAGATATTTATTTTTGAGTTATCTCTATGAAAACAGTGTTAATATAATATGGAAAGCAGAATATTATTTCTTTTAATACAAATAAACATTGTGTATATATATATATATATATATATATATATATATATATATATATATATATATATATATATATATATATTTACCAGTAATGGCACACTGCGCAATAACATGCAGTGAATACACTTAACCTGAACATTCATAGTTTTCATATTGTTTCTCTGTACGTTTAGCATTAGTTTGCTGAGAGGTTGATGCGCTTGCTTCTTCCTGAGCAGCTCTTCTTTTCTCCAGCCTAGTGGCCCACTTCTGCTCTTCTTCCGTCAGCATCTTTTCACATTAAAACTGATTATTTCAGTGTTTGTGTTGGAATTACTTAGTATGTTTTCCTTAATTTTTCACTTAAGCTGGCACTTCAGTCTTCAGTCTACCTCAAGAATGATTTAAGATATGAAGAGGTAGGAGAAGTGACGGCGAAGGTGGTAGTGATGAGAACGCCGTTCATACGCATGCGACGCACGGCCACCCCTGCTGGCCACTGCCGAGAGTTTATTCTACAGTAAAATAAAATAAAAATAAAAAGAGGAATTACCTTGGAGGTCAATCCTCACCCCGAAAGCGAACAGTAGACATCACGTAGTATATGTGCACCAAATTTCAGGTCAATAGTTTAAATGGTTTGCAAGCTACAGGTGATTTAAAATCCTGGACAGACAAACAGACAGCCACAGTAGCATATCATATAAGAAGATGTATACATATTTATTTATATATCTTTAATTATGAATTGTCTGTGAGATTATTTATGATTGTTTGTTGGAGGCTGTCAGTATTTTTGTGCTGCAGCAGTTTTTAAAGTTCAGACTATTGTATGACACAAAATGGTATGGTTTATTCTAGTGATTCTCAAAATGTTTAAGAACAAAGATCAAGGTGCAAAATACAGGAGATTTTAGGTGGTCTGAGACTCCTTAATTAATCCTTTCTGCTCTTTGAAATGTTCAGAATCAAAACCATTGGGGGTCCTTGGGGAAAGAAAAAGGAAAACAGTCTATGGTTTTATAAATCTCCCACTGCCCATTATTTGGTCTATGAGAATGTATGCTCAAATAAAAATTCAAAGAAGGTCATTGATTTTATATTACTATTTAATTTAATATTGTTTTTTTGTATCAGTATACTACTGCAGGATTATGTGAATTTCCCCTTGGGATTAATAAAGTTTCTATCTATCTATCTATCTATCTATCTATCTATCTATCTATCTATCTATCTATCTATCTATCTATCTATCTATCTATCTATCTATCTATCTATCTATCTATCTATCTATCTATCTATCTATCTATCTATCTATCTATCTATCTATCTGATAGGTTGTTTCCATTTATTTTAACCTGCCTTACATCTGTCTGTGTTCTTAGCTGACTAGAGTTGCAGTATTTGATTTAGTCTAACTCAGCACAAATTTCTCTGCTTCTAAATGTGTGATATACTTTTTCTTTGTTCAAACAGAACAAATGAAACGTACTTCTGAGAAAGCAAGCATCAGCACCACTTTAAAAATAAGCTGCTGACTGTTGCTCTCCCCCACAGAAGTGTGTGTGTGTGTGTGTAAATTTGCCATTTTGCATGGTGCTGATCAGAAATACAAGATGGCATTCCTTTCATTTGCAGATTATATATCTACACATGGTAGGATTAGTTTAATTTAAGACTAAGGGGCTTCGCCCCCTGCTCGCTTCGCTCGCCCACTCCCGTGTTTGGTTTACCGAATATACAATTTAAAGAGATAGTTATTTTCATGGGAATTGTTACATATGCATTATTTTCACTTTTACTTTAAAAACTTTTGTAAAAACAATACTTGCCCTTTATTTCTGGCCCTGGGCGTGGTTATATCTATTTCTCGCAGGGCGAATAACGCTGCTCGCGTTGTGAACGCACGCTAAGGAGATGCCGTCGGATCATCTGCTGTCTTTCTGCTGCTAGAAAGCTACCTGTTCTGCTTGTTGCTTGTCATTGTTTTAAGAGCTGGGAGCAAGTTAAAGTGTCTCTTACGGGTAATCGGATATACAATTTTAAAAGTTTTTTTTTCCTTTGGAATTATTTCAGTTTCATTATTTACACTTTTACTTTAAACCTTCATTAAAAGCAATATTTGGAATTACCTTTTCTTCAAGATCGCATTGAATTTTGATTCCGTTTTTGGAGACATATTGTGACAACGCAACGTATAACTGCCCATGAGTGAATATTGTTTCTGTTTCTCTAATAAATAATCTGACTTTTTCTAATGTTTGTCCCTGTGATTTGTTAATTGTCATAGCAAAAGCTATTCTCACGGGAAACTGTAAATATTTTAATACGAATGGCATATCAAGATCTCCTTTGGTGTCTAATGTTAATCGCGGAATACATACATTACCTTTCTTGTCACCTGTTAAAATTTACATTGCTGCTCCGTGATCATAAATATACACTTGACTGAATTTTCTTTGAAAATAAACTTGTCATTGCTTTAACTGCGGGACCACAGATTCTCATAGCGTATGGTCCATTATTGTGTAAAGACTTTGTTTTCTGCTTTTTGCCTTTTATTTATGACCTCGCTTTGTCCTGCTATTTTTTCAATTACACCTCATCCTGATGATTAATTTCCTGTTGTTTGCGCTATCTTTACTATCTTTTTTTTGATTCTGTAGCAACTTACATAATAAAGTGTCACAAAAGTTTTACTTGAACAATCGCCGACTTCGTAACCCCAAAAACAACTTTCTAGCACCCTCTCCAACCCCGTTCCCCTGGGTCTCGCCCCCTTACCGCATCAATCAATACCCCACTATAAGTCTTCCGTGCTGTACTCCGCCCTCCCTCAATCAGACCTAACAGTCACTTAAAACAAAAAAGGCTTCAACCTGGCTAGGACGCTACAATACTTTTGAATTTTACTGCTTTCATATTCTTTATCTTTCTCTGCATGTGTATTGCGCCATTGTTTGTTTGTGACTTTCAAATTCCACTGCTTTCATAATCTCTTATCTGCCTTTTTTTCTCTCCAATGCTTTTGGGTCTCTTTTCTCCGCACTGCTCTTTCTTCTTTGCTTAGTCGTTGACGTTTCATCTTATACGCTTTATATGTGCTGAGAGCACAGAATCTGTGTGTGCTATGTGCCTTTACATGACTGAGTGTTTTGCTGGCCGTGCTCTTATTTGATATTGTTTGTGTCTTGCGGGTCTTTCAAGTGTCTTCCGAGAACTTCTGAGAAGATCACGTCTTGTCGCCCTGCTTTTCCTTTCCAGGATTTTTTTTTAATAATAGAGAGATATCCATATCCTGATGGCATTCTACAGTATATATTAAATTGCATATTCCACAATACCAAAGTAAGATTTCAGTGTTCATCCAACAATGGAGCACAAATAAGGTCTCCCTAATTAACATGAGGTATTTCGCACACTACTAAGGACCACTTTGGCAAAATCAAAGACAACTTCTTAATGTAATTTCTACCTTAAAATGACATTTTTTTCATTACATCAACTTAAGTGTGTACAACTTATGGCACAGTGATTATTGATGCTACAGATTCATTGTCCTCCCGTCTTTCTTCTTACACCCCTAATGTACCTCGGATCCCTGAGGTAGGACTCACCCTCGATTGCACCCTCTCCTCGCCAATTAATCAGTGGGGATGATCCGACCCTACAGCGCCAATCCTTCGCTCCCTCACAGGCCTACAATCATGCTTCTTCGCATCCACGCTGCCTGGCTCGTCCTGCTTCCCTCCACGATGCTGTTCTCATGTCTCTCTCTTTCTCTCTCTCTCTCTCATATTTTTTTCTTCCCCATCTGTCTCATGCAGACAATTCTTATACTACTGTTCCTCACAGGGCACAGGTGCGAATGCGTCATGCCCTCTGAGGAATTAATGAGGCACCCCAGCCGTCCTCTGAGCAAAACAGTTGACACTAGATTAGAACCTACACTCTTGCGGGGCACAATTATTTATTTAACAAAGCCATGGACCACTTACCACAGAAACAAACAAAGATTTTTAGTAAGAGCAGCATACAATGAGGTCATCTGTTGTTACCTGGTTCTAAAGACACTGCCACAGTGAACTTTTCAAGAGACACTAAAACTCAAAAGACAGCAAATACGAAAAGATGAAGAATTCTGTTCGTCGCTTCACCCAAACTGGACAGCATAGTGGGACAGTCATTTTCATGCTGGTCCATTGTAGTCTTCCCCTGTTGCTCTATTTTACTTTTGGTTTTCCTGACATATTTTAAAGCTGTGATTATGAGTGGGAATGTATGAGTGGCCTCTATCATAGTTTGGTGCTTTATCTAAGGCAAATTTCTGCTTTTCTCCTATTACTTCCAGGAAAAGTGATAGCACCCTGCAATCCTCAGATAACCAGTTTTGAAAATATTATGTATTTCTGTGAACACTAATAACATCCAAATACAAAATTGCTACACCTGTGTTCTGCCAGTGAACACCTAGAACAGGAAAATAAAACAAAGTCAAACACTGAGTGAGAAAAACTAATTGAGACATGCACAAAAGGTCTTAATCACAGGTGATAAGTAAAAGATCATGTTGGTATTTAAATCGCTGCATAACTGACGTCAGATGTCACGCCAAACAAGAACATGATCCCCAGTAAATAGGAGCAGCATCATAGCCGCAAAGTCAGTGCTTTTATTTTTTTATTTTTTGGAAGTGTTCACCATGTCTTTAACTGTGAGGAAGTATCAGGAGGAGTTGGAGAGCTGTCTGATTTTAATAAAACAATAAACAAATCCAAAGAAGAGATGGGCTGAAATTTAAATTCCGTGTACTGTCCTCTGTTTTTCCGTAGTGGTGCTTGTTATGATAATTGTATACTAAATAAGCAGAGCACAATCAGAATATCCTATACAGAAATAAAACATGAGGAATTTTCACTGTCTTTGAAAGAATGCCAAATAAGGGCAATTCAAAATATGTGATTCTCTTACTGCGACATACCTTCAACAAGGGTTTTAGCTGGGAGAACTGTAAAGTTATAAAATTATGCAAGTTCATAACAGGCGAATGTATCTTACCAATATTACTGTCACTGCTTAGGTATGATGTCTGTCATCTTGCAGAGCACATTTTAACATCTACTGGTTTCCTCAGTAGAAAATGTAAGTTAGGAGATCCAAGTAAGATGATTAGTAATTTTCATAGCCTGATGTAACTTCTGCTGAAGTGCATTTATCAATCAGGATTTTTCATTCTGTGGAAGTCTACAGCACAAATGTTAAAAAATAAAGTAGATTATTCTGTATTGAGTGTAAACGTTTTTCATAGTTTATAATCTATTATTAAATTTGAGAGAGTTAGTCAAGGGCTCATTCACATGCATGTACAGGAGGGAAAATGGGTTAAAAATGGCGAAGAGTAGAGTTATGTATGAGTCTGTGGTTTTGTATAGTTTATTTTGTTTTTGTCATTTAAACTATGATTTTTCATATTTGTGTGTGTTTTGTTATGTTTGTCATTATGTACTGCCCTTTTAAATGTGCCTCTGTTACTCGTGACAGACGGGGCCACTCTGACATCACCCTATCTGACCAGTCTCTCTGCTCATCTTTTGAACAGCCAGAGAGATGAAATCATTGTGTTTGTGTGCATTGCTTTGTTTTGTATGTATTGCTATGTTTCTTGGGATTTTTTGTTTTTTTAGTATTTTCTGTTCTGTCTTTGGATTTTGCTACCTAACATTTTAGGATTTATTTCCTTTTAGGCAACTCCTGTGCCTTTTTTCTCTTTTGAGCAATCTTGCCTTATTTTATATTTTTTCTAATAAACTATAACGATTGTTTTGCCTTTTGTGTATAGACTCGAGGTTTATGATCCCACTCCTACTGTGGTGCTTTCTTCATATTTTAAAATGTTAAGCCTTTTTCCCCCACTTTGGATTAGCCAAGCTAAATCCAGCAGATAGCAGTTTATGGCAATTTGGTCTCTTCTGGGCTTGCCAGTGAAGATCATTGCCTGTTTTATACCTGTATTTTGGAAGCCTTACAAGCATTTTGCTATGTTTGGGAATCTATTTCACAACAATCATAACATTACAAAAATTTTGAAGAGAACAAGCCATTCAGCCTTACAAAGCTTGCCAATCCTAATCACCTAATATCTCCAAAATAACATCAAATTGAGTTTTGAAAGTCATTAAATTTCTATCTATGTGTGCATATATTTATGATTCTCAGTGTGAAGAAAAACCTCCAGCATATGTGTGAAATGTGTCCTTAGCAAGTGTGCAACTATGTCCCTATGTTCTTGATGAACTCATTTTGCAGTAACAGTCTGGATTCACTGTACTAATTCTTTTCAAATTTAAAAAAATGTCAATAATGTCATCTCTTAATCTCCGTTTGCTTAAACAAAAAAAACTCTTTTAATCTTTCCTGATAAATCATACCCTGTAGTCCAGGAATCAGCCTAGTCACTTTTCTCTGGACATTTTCCTAGCTCTGATACATTTTTTGTAGCCCAGACACCAAAACTGCATGCATACTCCAAGTGAGACCTCACTAGTGCATATAACCTCCTATGACTTGTACTCTACACATCATGCTACATAAGTTTACATTTTGTTAGCCTTTTTAATGGCTTCAGTACACTGTATGGAATTGATAGTGGCTGTATCCACTGTGACTTCTAGGTCCTTTTAAAAAGCAACACTTCTAAGTTTCAGACCTCCCATTGTGTGGGAGATCAAAGATGGTTAGAGACACATTTGCCTACTGAGCCTTCATTAGATGTGTGACTTGAAATAGAAACAGTTTCATATATAGGAGTGAAAGCAGGATAGAAAGGTGGCAGTGATTAGATGAATAAAAGACAAGAGTGGATGAAAGGTCTTTGATCTTAGTGAAAAGGCTGAACTAAATTTCTTGAAATTGTTTGTGTTCAAACACTGATGAAAAATAGGCTTGTCTGCTTACTTGTTTTCTTTCCCTTTGGTCAATGCTTGGACTTCCCCAGTGCTACCTGCACCCAATTTAACCCCTCTGAATGCCCAGCAACCTTCCTTATTGTGATACTTCAAGTCACCAAATCCTGCATGTTAATTTCCTGCACTGGGACGGGTTCATGAGCATCTGTAGTGATAATGAAATGTCAGATATTCCCAGCTAATTGGGTTAATCAGATCTGTTGAGAAGAGGGTTATTTAGAAACTAGACATTAAGCCTGTTACAATAACGGGCGCTAGAACAGTAGTGGATAAACATTAGTAGGAACAGTCTATATTAAATGGCAAGGAACCTTGATCTCATTGTGTTTGTTGTCTTGTTTTTTGTCAAAAATATTTTTGCAAGAAGCCTAAAGTAACATAATAATAAAAATAAAATAAAAACATATATGACAGTACAGTAAGTATAATTAATATTGCCTTAGTGTAAAACTTTGTAACCATCTGTAATACACAATATCTGAAGAAGATATTTAGGAAAAATGTTCCATTTTTTTACCTCATGAAATGTTTCTATAAAATTTCATTATAGACAACATTTCTTGTAAATATTCTGTCTGAGTTTGGCAACAGTTTGCCTTGTTCAGGACCATCTACAACCTTGACAACAACACCTGGAAAACTTCTAACTCTTGATAATGCAACATATAACTGACCGTGGCTGAATACTGGTTCTGGCAAGTAAATGCCAACTTTTTCTAAGGTTTGCTCTTCTGAGTCTTTCTCTTTTAGCGTGTTTCTGACGCTAATTTTCTTTTTCTTCAATCAACCTATTTGCTCATACTATATTTTTCTTTGTCTTTCAGCCTTTCTTTTGTTGATGTTTACTTGTTGAGCTGACCGTTCTTCCAGGAGATGTTGCTTATATAGGATTTGATTGTCTGTGTATATTGTCCTACTTGATGTGTCCTTTTTTTTTGGGTGGCATGTTGTTAGTAGATACGTCTGTAATATTTTCTCTTACAGTAATACTGGCTTGTATGTGGCTGTAATATGTGTCACTGTATTGTGCGTCTTTAATTTTCTCTCGTAGCAGTAATACTGGTTTGTATTCCCGTAAAGTGCCTGTAATTTTCTCTGACAGTAATACTGGCTATCATGTCCGTAATATGACTTTAATTTTCTGTCACAACAGTGGGCAATCAGCAGAGTGTCCCCAGCAACTGATGTAATGTGTGGCATGCTGCTTATAATCGTGCCTGTGGCATCTCCCCAGCAAGTAATGTGCAGTTCCCCAGCAAGTATTTTTATTTGTGGTGGCGTGCAGCAGCTGATTATTGTATGTGTGGCATCTCCCCAGCAACGGATTTTATGTGCGCGGTCGCGATTACCCTATCAGCACTCTCGCCAGCAATGATGTCCTTTATTTGCTTATCATGCACGCCCGTGGCTAGGCCATTCTCTGTGTGCCCAGCTTCCAGTGTGTGTGCTTTATTTGCTTATCATGCGCGGCCGAGGCTAGTCCACTCACTGTGTGCCCACCTTCCAGTGTGTGCGTCCACGGTGCCATGCGCATGGGTGGTGCATGTTGCGATGTGTGGCGCGGCCCCGCACATACGCACTTCACCAGAAGACACACACACGGACACCTGGACACACACAGGGGTTTTATTAAAGAGGATATGATAATAAAAGAAGCAAAAATCATAATTCACACTTTGTGCAGAAAAATGCTATGTTTTTGCTCTTTATGTTTGTTATTAACATTGAAATAAAAGCAAAACTACCACATTTAACAAGGCATACATTGGTTTCCTGGTTAAAATAATATAAAACAGATTCTGTTTTAGTTAGGACTAATCTGGAAAACATTTTTATGAGGTATTTAATCATTTTTCTTTTTCTTTTAATACATTATTGATATTTGGCAGATGGACTATTTAGGTACTGTTAATTAGATAATACTGTTTAAAATTATTTGGATAATCTTAGTAATCCAGTGACTAAATTTAAAAGTAGATGTTTGGCAGGAGAAACATAATTACTAAAGATATTTTGAAAAAAGAAAAGAGGAAAATAAACAGCTAAAACTAGTGACAGAAAATTCTTACCTAGAATTATTTTTTTTGCTTAACTAAACTCCTGCTTCTCCCCAACCTAGGGAAATCTGATATCTCCTTAGCCCAACCATATATTGCCCACATTTTGCAGTTTACTGCATTTGGCACATAAAAGTCCATGACATATAAAACCAGAAATAATAAACCTGATATTTAATATCTTCCACATCAAAAACACAGCTTTGAATTGAACAGGATGTCAGTTTTGGGTGTGTTCCAGTAGACACTCATTCTCCCTTTGAGGACAACTGGAAAAACAGTGACTTTTGAAAATGAATGGGAGAATAGGTGAATGGATAAAGTAACTGTAAAGATCATACAACCTTGGAATAAGAAATAGCATTAATATTTTCTGTTACAGACATTTGTCTAGACACAATGTTTCTTTGAATTTAGAATATACTCACTAATTACAAACTATACACTTTTATCTATTTGCTACTTTTAAAACATTTCCTATGAAAAACTTCTCAAATGAAGATACTGCATGCTCTCAGCTGATGTGGAAACTATATGTTGTGAGGAAAAACACTACAGTATCTGTAAATAAAATAAAAATTGATAGGTTGAGCAGCAAAAATGCAACTAGTTTTCAAAGCTGTCCATCATAACAGTCTATTTTAAAAGGTATTATAACAGTCTGGAGGCATTCAGGAAACCTAGAGAAGACACCATTAAAATGTCTTTGACACGAGACATGATGGATATTTTATTGACAGTTCAATTCTGGTTCAATATTGTATGTCCTTGTACAGAATAAGGTAGCTCTTGAGGAAAATAACTGTCTTTCAGGTAATACAAATATGTAATCATCAAAGTCCATTGCCAATTTTCAGAGTGTGAAGTTTCATGGAGTAACCTCACAGGTTCAGCTTTTTTTTCTGGTAGAAAGTTAAAATTGAACTGCTTTTCTATTTCTCCGAATTTCAGCACAACTACTTGTTGCGAAGAAATGTCAAAGATCTTGTTCTTACTTAGCAAGAAATAAGATGTCTATCATTATATGCTCATTCTTCAAACATTTCTTTTATTTTAATCTATTTGTTCCACAATTGCCTACCTGTTGGGCAGAACCATAGACCATTTTAGATTAAAGTTATAAGGTTTATAAGGTTAAAAGGTTTTATATATTAATCCAGGGCCTTATTATGACAAAGTTTTACATGTGCTTCAAAGCCAGTGACACTCAGTTATCTAAGATGCTGATTATAAAGAATCTGCATGACAGTAATGTTGTTTACAGTCTCATATAATTTATAAAGTATTTGTGCAAAATACACAAAGGCTTAGAACATCAAAGAAGTTCAGCATTGTACAAAACATTAGCTTGGTAGGCCAATATCATGACTGCAAAGCATATTCTTTATAGGTCATTATTATCTAATAAATGTTTGACTTGACTACTTTGAGCTTTCAAATTACTTTATCACACTGTTTGCTTTAATATCTCTATATATAATCTTCATTTGGATCTTGATCTTTGTTTGTCCGCGAAGAAGAAGCACTAGATGGCAGTAGAGAGACAGTTAAAACATAGGCATTGCATTAAGAATCTCCTCCAGGCTTATACTACTGAAGACTGTAGTACTCCAGTCACACCTCAAAACACAGACATTCAAACTAAACAAATTGTTGTGCTTTAAATTAACTAAAGAGGCCTGGTTAGAGAATGAGATTGCCGAAGATAAAAGGTACGTGCCTACGTAACATATGAATGAAAGAAAGACAGTTCCGGAAATTATTATTCTTACATTGTAGCTGGCGAGTGCTGCGCGTCTCACAGTTGTACCGCAGGCTTGCTCACATGTCAGTGAAGTGATCCCTATTTATGCTTTAAAGAGCCTGGATACCTATGTGTCCATAAAAATCTTTGATACGTAACTTACTGACTAACTTACCATTTAAAATCTTTATAAGGGAATTATTTCAGTATCTTCTTTTACACGTCTGACAATCTGATGGCAAAAGAGATCCCTAATACAAGTTATTGAAATGTGAGCAGAATTGTGAGTGCAGATGCAAACAGTCTGTCACATCAGCAGTTAGCATGAATCTCTGCAACACCAACTAATAACCCCTGCTTCCTAAAGTCATACCAGGTAAGTGAAATCATCTTTGTAACTCTAAAAAATCAAATGACTAAAGACAAAGTCACCTAACATATCTAGAAATGAATGGAAGAAGACCGGAATTCCAAAAGTATAAACCAATGAGCATTCATAAAATTCATATAAACTCAGAAATTATGTCTTTCTGTTATAAAAGGAAATGTTGAAATGAGACATTCTCGGAGGTAATTTAAAGTCCCGCGAGAGATAATTTCAAGACCCACGAGACAAGACTTTATGTAAAGAGATTTTGAAAAGTCATGCCCTCCTCTCAAACACTTCTTATTCATTTGTATGCTATTTTCAGGCACAGTTCCTGTGCTTCAACTCCAAGCGGGGTCGGAAATAAAAGACAAAGACTAGAAGACAAAGTAGAACGTCCTAAAGAGGTTCAAAAATGTTGGTGCAATACACATGCAGAGCAGGTTAGAGATTATGAAAGTACTAAAATTCGAAAGTCTCAAAAAACTGATAGTAAAGATTACTTTAGTGCTAACACATAGAAATTATTACTTGTTGAAATAACGGGACAGTGAAAAGATTTTGAATATATGGACATAGGTGATATGACAGAAGTATGTAGATATTGTTTGGCTTTAAACTTTAAGTCCGAGATTTGTAGATTGTCTAATTCGTGTTGCCATCAGGGAAAAATAGTGTTTCTTCCCAATGAAGAGGTGTATTCGCAAGAATTTAAAGATTTGTTGTTTAGTGAAAGTGAAATCCACATATAGGGGCAGCAGAGACGCAAAGTGGCTGGCATGAAGCGCAGGCCAGGGGGTTGGTGAGCATGGAGCAAAGCCTCGTAGTTACATTGAAAACAATCTCATAGCTGTATTATCTGCAAATTATAATGATATAATGATAATTATATTAAATATTTCACTGGCATTATAATGTATAGGAAAAGTACCACAATTACCTTGTATGCATCCTGGTAAACACTTTTGCAGCTATTCATTTTAGCATGAGATATTTAGCTCTCAATCAGGTATTTCTTTCAAAAAATGTTGTGTAAATAATGTGAACTCCAATTAGCCACAGGCTCTCCTCAGCCAACAACTGACAAAATAGTACATTGTGATGTCTAGGTTGACTGCAGCTTGCAAAATCCCCTGATCCCGAGACATTGGTAGCCATGAATTGTGATGGAAAGTCACATGGGGAAGAAGGTACAGGCCATCCTTGATAATAGCAGTCACCCTCTCCACAACATTTTGGTGGGTCAAAGAAGTAAATGCAGCAGTCATCTTCTCTCATTGCATTATAGAAGAGAACGCTTTAAAAGATCATTTGTTCCTACTTCCCTGAGATTTTATAACGCTGTTGTCAATACAAGTGATTCATGACCTGCTCACCGCTCTACATTCCAACACTTTAACAACTGACCCTCTTTACTATATTTTTAACTGTTTATTTATTTATTTATGGTCATTCTGCTTGCTTTTATAATATTTTTTAGCAATTTTTACTGATGTGTTTGACACCTGAATTTCCTTGGGGGGATGAGTAAAGTATCTATCTATCTATCTATGAAACCGAGGATGGACTGAGCAATGAGTACACATAGCATGAAATGGTGCAAAAGTGCTTTATGCTTTTACTCTGTACAAAGTATTCAAAAAGCGCAGTGCAGTCTTTCTAATTAAATAATCCATAATTAAAACAAGTGTTCCATGGAGGCTAAAGTCACAATAAGCAATTGATAGATAATTCATCATAACAGGTCCTTGTCTCTTTCTCATTTATTTCTCCATCATTTCTTCCTTTTTGATCTCTCTATCCTGTCCTGCTCAGGCTTTTTTTAATACTTGAGCGGGCACAGGTGCCTAATTATGCTCCCCAGACTATCAATGAGGAACCGTTCATGCCTGTACATGAATAAGGGCTTCGTAAGTCCCCACATCAAGACCCCAGGACCGTTCATCCATGCTACCGCATATACTGTACCTACACCCCTCCGAGCTTGAGAACACAGTTTTTTAATCTTAAATTTGCATACAGATAAGGATCCCTAACATGTGTCATCACATACATTAATTGATACAATTTTTACATTATTAGTAGAATCTGCTATTTCAACCACTGCAAGCCTATTTTAAAATACTATTGAAAATATGCATTTTACTATTGTATTTTCACTGCTGTGATTCAATCTTGGAAAAATATTTAATAAAGAAAAATGTGATATCCATGTCTCTGACGAAGCTTCACAAACAGACCTGACTCTTGTTGCTTTTGCTTCTGTTTGCATTTCAGCTCTTTTTAGCAACTAATTCATATGTTCTATTAACAAATTGTAACCTCTATTCACAAAATTTTTTCTGTTTGCCCTGCAGGTGGAATGTTTTATTGATTTCTCTTTTTAGAGTGCATTGACCTTTGTGTCCATTCGTTAATATGTTGCTCAGTTGTATTAATGACAGTCATGGTGTAAGCAGTCTAAACAGAACAAATCAGATTTTCCCTTCCCTAGTAACAGCCTCAAGCTTCTCTTTTGGTTGTTTCATAATCCCCCATGTACAATGAACCACCAACTAGAAGCATTCAGAAAGTATCTTTACTGGATGCCCAGACTACTTTAATTCTGCTTGAACTGGCCCCTGATTATGTCTGCTTCAGGGTCATTCTAAACTGTCAATCTCTGCACATTATTGTACATAAATGACTCCAACAACTCTCTGGAGGAATGTCTTATTCCAAAATGGAGTCCTTTTTATCAGTACCCATTGAACGTCTTTTGATCAATCTCATAATTTCCATCTACACACTCATACAGAAAACCCAGAAGTACTTCAACAACAACAACAACATTTATTTATATAGCACATTTTCATACAAACAGTAGCTCAAAATGCTTTGCAAAGTACTTGCACAACTCATTTCGAAGCAGCTTTCTCCATCAACACTTTTTTTTCTTTAGAGAAGGAGATGACCTCAGATTTGATTATTTAAGTGAATCTTAGAACTGCAGAGAGAAAAATTTGTTACATGTGCATCTAACAGTTACTCAGAGTAATTCACTCAGTGTGCTTAATTCAAAATGACACCAGACCTCTATCTACATTTGTCAAGTTTTTTCATTGTTTCTGTGCATTTTCTCATATACCTTCTTAGCTTCCCAGTATTGTTTTCTTTGGCTGGTGATTTTCCTTTCTTTTAGGTATCCAAGATGGCAAAAGCTCTGTGATGTTACATACTGTAGTAGCAACTACTGCTGAGATTGATTTAGTGCAGTGTTTCTCAACCACTGGGTCAGGGTCTGCTGCTGGTGGGTGGCAAGTTCTTATTCTTTATAATGGTAGCGGGTTCCAGTGGGTCATGTTTGGTCATGACCTGGGCAGAATGCCTCTGTGATAGGCATTGCCACACAATAACTTTTCACTCCCAGCTCCCCCAATCCCACCCACCCCCTTATATGTGAAGAAGTATTTAGCAACATCAAAAATGCAATGCAGGAAAGGATTATTTCCAGCTACACATTCTAAAAACCATGGACATTGTAGATATTGTCTTAATATGTCTCCTTAATATTTTGTAGAGTGTATGGGATTATGTCTCAAGATTGGTAGCCTGAGAAAAATGTGGATAAGAAGGTGTGTTCACGTTCCTAAATGATTGCACTACTTGGCTTCCTTTTGAATGCTTGTGCTGGGGTACTAGAATGAAGACTGTGGCTAAAAGAGTTATTACAATCGTAAATGAACAGGCCAGAATCTGCAATGACCTCATTTGCTATTAGCTTAAATTAGTTATGAGCCTTAAATTCAATCCACAATATCATTGGTGGTGGCAATGTAATTCTCTGAGCTGTGTCTTCATAATGCATGTAGCATCTCTTCTACTACTATGGCAACATATGAATCCTTCTTTCAGCAAGATATTGTTTTACTCTATATAACCTGACTAGGAAAGTCTTGGAATTTTCCAAAGACCATAATAGTGAATTGAGCTTAATACTATGCCTGAACAGCTACCAGGTGTCAATCTTTTTGAGTGTATATGGGATTAAATAAAATGAGTTATTTACAGTAGAAATCTATCACTTGCTAATTTACAACAATTATGAAACATGATGAACCTGAATCCATATCTCAGTGCAGCACTTTCGACATTGTCTTCTTTCAGTGAACCAGTGAATTTAGGCTATTTTCAGGTTGACTGAGGACCAACTCTGTATTAATGTAAGTGTGTATATAAATAATAATGTGAAGTGCACTAAACTAAGGCCATTTGGCCATGGGAGAGAAGAAGGTTTAAGTCAAAGTCTGTCTAGCCAAGGCCATCACTGAAAATGTAAAACAAGGTACTTGATCTAATGTACACAATTATAATGAAATGATGCTGTGTCCTTCACTGTTAATGCTTTTGTCCACTATTACGTCCTGTTTCAAAGCCAGGAAAGACACCTTTGTCAAAATGACAGCAATTCCCAAAATATTGTAACTGAAGGACACCAACAAAAGGTTTCAATGATAGCCACATTTTGGAAGAATAAATATAAACAGTGATACCAGCAGCTTTAACAGGGACATTATCCTAAAAACCTGTTATTGCGCTTTGAAAAAATTGCTGTGTAGTGTAGAAAGTCAACTTATTTCAAAACTAAATCAATATGTTTTTTTGACAAATATGCAATGATCTGAATATATATATTTTTTTCTTGCAGGCTGTCAACTTCTGGCAAGTACTGGTGATGAATGATGAGCACACAGAACGACGATATTTAATTTTTTTCACCCTCAGTTGGGGACTTCCTGCCTTCATTATCGCATTGTTGGTCATAGTTCTCAGAGGTGCCTACCACTGGAATATTAGTGACATCTATGGGCTCATATATGGCGATATGTAAGTCAGCTTTTTTCTGAAATTATAAAATTTATCATTATTCAGATCAATTCTTCTATCAAACTTACTGATTTCAATCTTGAATATTATTAGCAATTGGAAATAAATACATTCTCTATGTGTTATAATGATAAATTTGTTTTCTCAACAAATGCTTTGAAAACAAGTTTAAGTTTAAATAACTAACCAACGACATGATAAATGTGAGTAAAATTTGGTTGATAAAAAATGACCGTCTTTTAATTTGCAGTTTATTCAAAACTGCGTTTTGCAATAAACCCTACGCAACAGTGAAGTAATTTCTTGCAAAGATATGCCACAAGTTATTTTAAGTTTAACACACTACATCATTAAAACCTATAGTACTACAGGTAGAATGATAATATACGATGTGAAACACAAAAATAACCGGATTGGTAAAAAAAATATTTATTGATGAATTTCAGCACTCTAAACATTGTCACCTTCTATACGGACTTTTCTCATGTGAAGTTCTTTGTGCAAAATGCATCAAACTGATTCCCTATCAATACCAGCCAACTCTGAAGTAACACCTAGGCAACGATCATTTCAAACAATCTGATTCACCATTTTGATGTTTTCACCCATCCAAGATGAACGTGGGCAACCTGGGCATTGAACGTCTTCCACATTTTCTTGTCCTTGCTTGAAACGTTTATGCCACTCAAAAATTTTAATGCAAAACAAAGTGTTATCCGTACACTGTTTTGCGAGAAATTTGATGTTGATTCCTTGTTCGAATTTTTCACCCGACATTATCACGGCATTTTGTGTAGCGATTGTTGTGCATATACTGACTTGGCTATTCACAGGATATACTTAGCCAGTTGGTCGTTTGAGAGGGCGTGTAGGAGGGGCTATAGTTCTATGATTTACGTCCGGCCAACCTCCAGACCGTTTTCCAGGAAAGCCCCAAGCCCAATCTGGTTATTTTTATGTCTCACCTCGTACATGTAAAGCAATCTACATAATGTTTTATTGTTTTTTATTTGATGTGCTGCTTCCACTTGGCCTCAGAGCACCAAGTTTAATATCTGTCTTATTCTGGGGAAAGTTTACACATTCTACCTGTGTCTATGTACTCCAACTTTCCACCTCATTCCAACAGGCCTGTTGTCATAGGTTGATGGAGTTTTCTTGAGGGTGCCCTGTAATGGACTGGTGTCTCATCCAGTGTTAATTCCTGACTTGTTGCTGTTGCCTTTAGGATACCTTCTATAAATGTAAGAAGGGGTTTTAAATGGACGAAAGCATATTCTAATTTACAAAGTCTAATTCTTTAGTTCATGTAGCATGTCTGTTTTTGATCAACATCATTACTTTTAATGAATCATCCACCTTTAGTGAGGTCAAATAAGGAAATTTGTAGGTTCTACTGAAACATTTTTTTACCATATGTAATCCATGCAGGCAATTTAGAAGGATTAGATGTTCATGTTCTACAACATTAAATCATAGTGGATTGACTTAATCAGCAGAAAAATGTCAAAGTAAAAACAAATCTCTGCAAAAAATATCTAAATTAATTACAAATATAAAACACAAAATAATTAATTGCACAACCTTGCATCTGTGTGGACAGGTCTCTCTCTCTATCATTTTCCCACATTCGTCTTTGCAAGACTGTTCAAGCTCTGTCTAGTTGCATGGGGATTGTGAGTGAGCAATATTTTTCAAGTCAAGCCACAAATGTGGAGTTGGATTAAGATCTGGACTCTTACTCTGCCTGAAAACAAATCTCTCAGGTTGCGGGCATCCTTAAGTCTGCATCAGGCTTTCCTCCAGTTGCCAGCTTGTTAATCAACTTGCACCCTGGGCTGCTGGGATTCTCTAAGCTGTGGTCTCCTATATCTTGAATTTGATTAAGTGGGTATTAGAATGTTATATTACACAAACTATGGAGATTGTATTTTCTTCCTTGTTACCCATTTAAATATGTAGTTTTATATTTTTGATTATCTGCAAATGCTTTACCAAATATAAGGTTTAAGGTTTCTTTATTTAGTCATGTTTACACGAGAAAACAAGAAATTTGCATTCTCAGTTGCATCTAATTACAGACAGAATGAAATAAAACAGACAAATAGAAATAAGAAAGGTTAAGCTAAAGCATTAGACAATAATAATAATACATATTTACACCAAAAAAAAAAATATATATATATATCAAAACCTTAATCATTATCTCCAATATTTCTTATTGAAAAGTCGTATGGAATAAAGGAAGAAAGGAGTTTCTGGAGCCATTTGTGTGGGTTTTCAAAGCGACTATCCTTCCTGATTTACTGAACTTTAGTTCTACATGTAATGGATGACTGTCATCAGTTGAGATGATTTCCAGTTTCTTTAACATTGCCCTCTGACACACACTAGTCAAATCATCTACATCAACCCCAATAACTTTAGCTGCATACTACATAATCTGCTGGAGCTTTTTGGAGTTTTGATTTGTCAGACTATTAAACCAGGCAATGAAACTGAAAGTGATCACAGACTGGATCAGACTGCAATAAAAGGACAACATGAGGTCCTTGTCTACTTTAAATAGTTTGAGTTTATGGAGGAGAAATAAGCGTAGGCAAGTTCCTAAGTATTTATATTCAGTCACTATTTCTACCTGCTCCCCCAGAACTACAATAGGTGAACATACAGATTTCTGTCTCTTAAAATCAAATATAATTTCTTTGTTCTTTTTTACATTCAGAGTGAGAGAGTTTTCATTGCACCAGTTTACCATACAGTCCACTTGATTTAGATAGTGGCTTTCATCCTCCCCAGATATGCGTCCTATGAGCATGGTTTCATCAGCATACTTGATAATGGAGCAGTGGTCATTGTTCTGTCTCAGGTCACTTGTGTACAGAAATGTTAGATATTTCTTTAAGTTTTCCGGTTGTTACTTCTCACCACAGAGTTGGTCCATGATTAATTGTTTTTTATAATTATTTTTACATTTCTATTTCATTTAAACTGCGGTGGGCTTGTGCCCTGCCCAGGGTTTGTTTCCTGCCTTGGCTGAGATTGGCTCCAGCAGACCCCCATGACCCTGTTTTAAGATATAGCGGGTTGGATAATGAATGGATGGATTGATATTTCATTTAAACTTCATGTAACATGATAACAGTACATCACAGACATCAAGCAATATTTATATGCACAAAAGAGGAAACAGGCAGCTCCTGCTTGTTCTGTAGTTAATATCTTTTCTTTTCTGTGACTCTTTTAGCAGTTTGTACACAGTGACATTTTCAAAGTAGTACTGTTAGCATTTTAGGATTTAAAACATTGGAGTAAAGTTCAATCAGCTAAAAATAGTTCACTTCAATATCTATGCACTTAAAATGAAAACTGCTTTGGATGGAAAGTATACAACAGAGCTGAATAAAGTGCTGACTTTGTGTCAAACTTAAACACGAACTGATTATACAGGGAACAAAAGTCATTCTCTATTTTTAGCTTAAGATAGGGATAGGGTTATTATTTTAAATTAAAAGCTATTTTTAAAATTTTGTGAATGTTCATATTTTTTCAGATATTAACTATAAAATACACTGTATAAATCAAAATAAAAAGTTGGCTATTTTCACTGATATACTACAGTTTCTTTCTTATCACAGAATGGGAATAAACAAAGAAATCAAAGTGATTATAAGAAAGAGTCACTTATTAAGATGATGGTTCTAACAGAAAACTTGCAGTCACAGAAATTAGTTTAGGAAGCCCTTATTTTTTATACATTATGTGATTTTTTTCATGAATTTAAGCCCAATTTGCAGTCAAAAATTTAAGCTTCATTGTCCACCATTTGACATGCAGTATAAAAGTGGTGCCCAGTTGCATTGTAAGACTGGACTGTCATACAATTGGAAGAATTTCTGTCATATCACAAATTTTTGTCATCTGTCTTGTATTGTGAGCAGCTCAAAAAACGATTTTCTGATGTTGTCATCAAAACTCCTGAAATTCATTATGCAGTGAAAATCATGAAACCCTTTCACTTCATCCATCTATATTATAACATGAAAATAAATAAATACCACGACTAAAAATAATAGTTACTTCAGCAGGTCGGCTGAGTGGCATACTGAATTTGATTTTGAAGAGAACAATTATATTAAGCCCTGTGGTGGGCTGGCGTCCTGCCCGGGGTTTGTTCCTCACTTGCGCCCTGTGCTGGCTGGGATTGGCTCCAGCTCACCCCCGTGACCCAGTGTTAGAATATAGTAGGTTGGATAATTACTGACTGACTGACAATTATATTAAGAAATGCTTGGTATTGTATTTCAGTATGTTGTAATATAGGGGTTAGATATTGTATATTATTGTATATTGCCGTTGTCATCCTCATTTTTATCTTTTTGATTTTGACAAGCTATCATATGTCAACATACATAGAACTAAATGGCCAATATAAAAAAAAAGTATCTTACTAAATGATTACTGGAGGAACCCAACATAAACACACATAGAGGTAAATTATATAGATTACACAAACTTCTAATTTAAAATAGTCAGACTATATTGTCCATGCCTTCCCAACCATCTGTCTGTCCAGCTAATCTTTTTCTTTTCTTTGTGTTTTCAAACCACAGTACAGCAGGAGTCAGCAGCCCAGT